>NW_026622664.1:3154166-3785000 GCF_028826775.1 Penicillium argentinense | reverse complement strand
TTGGTACTGCCGTGCAAAATAACCAGAAGGCTCAGGATAAGGTAAGTTCTTCCCCCCACTATTCCACAGCAAAAGCAAAAATATCCGTAAGACAGAAACCTAATATTTGTGGCATACAGCTGATTGTTTTGAACGCTATCCCCACTCTCGTGGCCATTGCGACGACCGATTCCAACCTCGCTACCCGTAAGAAGGCCGTCTATGCCCTCTCCTCCGCTGTCCGGAACTACCAGCCCGCCATGAACGAGCTCACCAAGAGCCTTCCGGAGGGCTTTTCCAAGGATAAGACCGAGGCGGGTGATATGGAGGCTATTGATGAGGTTATGAACAAGCTCCGGGCTCACGAGGTCGCTGCATGAAGAGCTTTTATAGGCGGTGATGTTCCCTCATACATCTCACTTTAGCCGCATCCCGGCGAACAGCCATGAGGTTCGCTTCGTGGCCGTCAGCGGCGGCTGCTAAAGGCGCTCAGTTTGGTGATCGCAGCTGGATTTCTTGACTCGATTTGTGGATTGAAGCCGGCTGCATAGTTCCATACCCCCACCCCCCTGGTCAAGGGAGCCTGTCTTCCTTTGGTGTGTACACTGTCGGGGAGCAAAAGGTATAGGCTGGAGATGTTACCGGACCCTGGTTACGTTAGGAGCATTACGCAAGCTAGGGGTCCAGGCAGAAAAAAAGTGATTGGACCAGACATGTATATACCCCAGGACGGTTGTCCTACTCTGAATGAATTGCATGATATTGAAACAAACTTGGCTACCTAAAATTATTACTTGCAAACTATAAGCTAGTCACTCCCCACGTTTAAACTCTGGGATTAGGCTGCATATATATATCTGCTTGGCCTGAGCAGATAGCAAAGAGAAATTAAAGACATTATGAATCCCACTGAAGCCTAAATCCCAGAAAAGCAGAAATATTATCCAAATACAGTCAATATGCATGCACAATTATCATCCGTGAACTGAAACACTTGTGAACATTCAAACCCATGCCCATGTCCATGTGCGGTGCTGCATACCGCCAGGCCGTATAAACACCCACCGCCCGGCCCGACATTCCTCCGGGCACCCGTCGTCATCGCAAGCAGCTCCAACCCAGCTCAACCCCCATCGAAATATCAAGCAAAAATGGACGTCTCCAACAACCGACTCTTCCGCTTCTCCAAGCCAGAATGGCTCAATAACTCCGCCGTCCGCAATGCAGGCGTCTACACCTCCGGCGCACTGGTGAGTTCGACTCCACCTCCGACCCGCGCCCAGGCAGCGATCCGTCGTAAACGGCACATTGATACCGCGATCAAGACAAGAAGCTAACAAATTGGGAATGGGACAGTTCGCCGCAGGCTTCTTCTTCCTCATCGATGTAGCCGCCTTCTCGCACAGCCCGCGCAACGGCTCAGAAGTACACATCAAGTTCGTCGATTGGATCCCCGGTATCTGTTCCGCGCTGGGCATGCTGGTTATCAATTCGATTGAAAAGTCCCGGTTGCAAGCCGATAGCTTCAGCTACAGTGGGAGTGGGGTTGCGTGGAAGGCGCGCTTTGTGCTGTTCTTAGGCTTTGCGCTTTTGGCGGGTGGTTTGGCGGGGAGTGTTGTATGTTGATTTTCTCCCTTTCCGTCTTATCGATGGATTGGGCTGCTTTCTGGGTGCTCAAATGCTAACCATGTCTCTGCAGACGGTTATGGTACTTAAGTATCTCATTAAGGATTACCCGATTCAAACGCTTTACTTTGGTATTGCGAACGTGGTTGCGAATGGTCTGGTTATGCTAAGGTATGTCTTCCGAGACTTGCCGACTGGCTTATTCTTTCACCTTGGTTGTATTGTCGAAGGAGATGCTAATATTGCCTGCAGTTCCATCGTTCTCTGGGTATCGCAGAACATCGAGGATGACTACACCTACAATCTTGCTCTGTGAAGCAAAACTATGGCTTTGGTATCTAGCGTCTCATCGTGGATTGCTTTGTATTTTAAGCAAGTATTTATGACTTGGATGTTTGGTTCGCATCTCGGCTTAGATCATCTAGCTAGAGCTTAGCGTGGATGAATTCATTTCGTATGACTCTTTTATGACACTGTTGTATGTGGTTCCAGGAATTCACAGTCGCGTATCCGATTATCTACTTGGTAATATTCCCCGCCATCCAGCTAATTCCTACGATGAGCAGCCCTCGGTGTCTCGTGGTTAGATGCACAGGAATGATAATGTTCAACCCCGAATCGCTGATAAATAGCACAGAAATCCACATGTTCACCTTAAATTATCATGAGTTCTTTGAGATGTCAAATTGCATCAAATAATCAATCCGTCGAACGGGTTAGTGATTCTAAACGACTGAACTATGTTTGAGATGAAAGGGGAGAGAGATCATGTGATGGTGCCTGCATTAGCTTGAGCAAGGTGAGGCTGACTGGGAGGCTGGGCGACTTGCTGAAGCATGGTTCATGACCGCCTCGACAACCCCGCTGTCGCGACTCTAGGGCGGGCGATGCTACACCGTAACTCAAGGGGTGATACAGTGTATAGTGAGAACACTAACGAAGCAACGTCATGGCCCCATTCGAAAGAGTCACCAAGCGCAACATACACTCATGGTGGAGCGGTGATCAGCGATCTCACGGAAGGTCGAGACATAAACATCAGTATGAGCACAACCGCCGACTCATTATCTGGGATGCGAGGCTCACGGTTCGTCAGATCATATCACGGAGATTTTCCCGCTAGCCGACTCCTCTATCAATCGCTCTTCCACTCGCCCGATCTATTCAGCCAAATTCAAGATCAAATTGGTCGACTCTCCTCCGCCCTAAGAGCAACTGGCGACTATCACAGCAGACTATACGGAAGATAGTCATGAGATTGATACGGTGCTGCTGGATTGCTACAATGTGTTTGTGGAGTTATCCCAGATGAAGCAGCACTGCGATAGTGGGAATCGTCAGACTCAGATTAGCTGGGAGAGAATGACATCGGTGCACGACAACCTAGGGGAGATGGAGAAAAGGTTAATGTCATATGTTCAAACCTTGAAAAGGTTGAACTCCAGCATTGTCGAGTCATCACAAGCTAGCATCGAGCGCAAATTGAAGATTCTCACGGACGAAATGCGACAACGACATAGCTCGGCGGCCTCGGCAATAACCGGTGGCTCACTAGACTTGCCTGAGAAAGAGGCTTGGAGAGAAATTTGAATAGAACTGCAAGGCACCGGGGTTACGCCGGAGCTCTTCTCGCAACATCGCGAGTTCATCACTTCGACACTCCGAGACTTCTTAGATCAAGAAGCGCAGGGAGAACCTCACTTCTCAAAGGCCCCAGAAGGGTTGGAAGATTTCTCAAAGAATACAACAAGAGCCAGGACTGATTACTTCGCGACTTTACTAAATTCAGGAGCGAGAAATGTCGAGACTGAATCACGAAACCAAGTTGAAGAAGCACATATCTCTGAACCATTTTTCAAGAAGCCCAGCCGCATGACCCGGATACCATAATCGTTCACTCATGGTTACCACGAGGTACTCGATGTTACTCAGAGGGAGATTCCGCTGCTGTTGCAGAATTGCTAGCAAAGGGTGCAAAACCTTGATCGCGCGATACTCAAACATCGCAGTGCTGTCCGAAGCAGCTCCATGTGGGCACAAGGAATTTGTTGCTCGGCTGGTGCCCAGCTTTCCCTAGACACCTGTGATGGGAGCAATGATCTCGGCTGCCCATGCGGGGCACCTGTCAAGTTGTTGAGAGCCTACCGGACTACCTGGTGGGTAAGGGGCCAGCCGGATCCCTGGGATTGGTATGATGGAAAGCGCAATAGCACGCAAGCTTCGACAGGTAGACTCGACAGTGTGTAGGTATGTAGGATAGCATTGGCGCTACAGGATTGAACAATATGGTATTGCTGAATCCCGTTGAGTATCATTGCAGTTTAGAACCTACTATAAAGCACCTAATCAGAAATTGTGAACTCCTTGCAGAATGGAACGCGCCAGAACCATTCCATGCAGTCCGAAACGCCTAGCTAAATGTGTAAAATGCATCAATCCGTAAAGTCATAAGATCCCTTACCCACCCCCCAGGTCGTCAGCAGTTCAGTTCAAACTCAGTGGTCCTCGCAGAAAAGTCGCAGAATCTCATCGATACAAGTCATAGCCTTCTCCTTCTCCAGAGGCATAGGCGAAGAACCAGACCCGCCAGCGGGATCCTTGACATACTTGCGCAGTGCAAATGCAGCCGCTTTGTAAGTCGCGTGATACACGGCCTTGAACTCGTCATCGTCAGTCGAAGCACCTGGAGTAGGCGTCTCGGCACGAAGTGTTTCGGACTTGGTGTTTGAGCGGTGAAAGCCGTAGAGACGCATGCAGGTGAGGATGGTGCGGGTGATGATGTTTTTGTTGTCTGCGATTATGGTCTCTGGGCTCCTGGGCGGGGAGGATGGCGCGGTGGTGCCTGGCTTGTTTTTCTCTTCCACCGAAGATGCGCAAGAAGGTGCGGTAGTGCAATGGGATCCACATCGAGATTGCGATTCGAGGAACGGATTCGGGGTTGTTGCGCGCTTTTGAGGATCAGCGTTAGGGTTCATGGCTGCACTGGTGGTGCCGCGGGTAGTACCGCGGACGCTTCCTTGACGGGCTTGGTGAAGATTGGCACCGATCGAGGCTGAGCGTGATCTTCCTGCTGCGATACGGTCGAGAGATGGGAGACCGGGGGGCTCTTCGTCGGGCTCCCGTTTGATGCGAAGCGAAGAGATGTTTTGGGATGAGGATGAGGGACGGGAAGGTGCCATCATTTGTGAGACAGCCTCCCCGCCTCTCTGCCGGACCCGTCGGTGGTGCAAGGCAGCACTCTCAAAGAGGGTGGCTACTCGTTTTCGTTTCGGGCTCGGCGAGCTTATGTCCGGCAGGAACTCCGCAGGAGCAGAAGCATGTTCTCCGCTAGAACTTTGAGGTGGAGAGGGGAAGGCTTGCGCTTGCGTGAGGAGATTCGTTGAGAGAGGTGCCGCATAGATCCGCAGTTCATATGGCTTGGGTGCAGGGTTATTCGCGTTGTTGCCGTTATTAGTGGCAGTGTTGTCCTCGGACGGAGATGAGTGCGGAGGTGTGGGTGGTCGCGCGCAGGATGTTGCGTTGGATAATACGCCGTAGATCAGGAAATCAGAGATGATGGGGCCACTCTTCCTGACAGTGTTTCCGTTGACACTGACCAGTAGGCCAGCTGGGCACTGAAGAGACTGACGAAGATCCAGGATGTCCCCGTTCAGCCAGATCGCGCCTGTCAGCTTGCTTTGGAGCCATTGCGACGTCTGCGAGTGTCTCGAGTGTAGTTCGAGGCTCGGGCCAGCGCGGGCGTGTAGCGGGATTAAAGCCGGGTTTACAAAGCTTCGAAGTTCGAGTTGCGCATCTTTTGATACATCGCTTTGCCAGTGTGATGTGGGATCAACAAACCGGAGTCCTGGTTCGAGGTCAACGTAGTGCGCATATGGCGCACTGCTTACTACTTACCTTGCAGTTGCCGGTCTGAATCCAGGGAAATGGACCCTTCCCAAATATATCCCATATTCAAGACTGATTGGGCCGAGATACCCTCGCTTTCATCTTTGTGGTGTTGTTGAAGTGGGCGGTCTGGCTGACGTTCTGCTTCGACGCGCCTGGACGCGCGCAGTCACGTGGACTCAGGGCATTTAGCAGATTACGTGCAGCAAAACCACCACCACATACTACTTGATTTGGATATGCAAACAAAAAGACCCAAGAATTAATGCGTCTATATATACACTGCGTTAAAATACACCCAGAGTATCATAGCCAAGCAAATGCTAGCCACAGAGCCATGGCGAATTGACGCTGGGACCATCCCGCTTCAATCATTCGAAGGATATCGTGCATACGTCGATGAAATCAAATTATTCGCGCAAAAGAAACGTCATCATGAAAGGAAATTGAATGCTCGCGGAACCTACAAACCTATTTGGTAACCGAGAAGGAAGAAGGCCTTTACTCACTCCGCAGTCGATATCCATCATCCGCAATCAAAACTCCTCTTGTTCTTGGAAGAACATGGAAAAGCTGATGATAGTTCCATAAATAAGAAGGCCTCCGAAAATAGACATGATCATAGCAGGGATTTCAATCGCCCCGCTGTGCGCCAGAACGACCGGGAGAGCTAAAAGAGGGGTGTTAGCAACGTATTTGGGGTAGAAACAGCGAAAGTAGAACATCGGAACAAAGGGAACAGCATAACTTGCGCAATGCCCACATAGTCTTTCAAGCTGATCGCTTTGAATCTTCCATGACATCGGCTGTTCAAGAGACGGAGGGGGAGGGTGTTCGGAAAGCAACCAACTCACCAATACCAGTCAGGACTAGGAATCCGGTCATAAACCGCCCAAAGTCCATAGCCGAGTTACTCGAGCTGTCCATGAAATCGTCTGGGTTCGCACATCGTCCACAGATCCAATTGGGGAGCGGCGCAATGATATAGATTGCAACGACCAGCAGAGGCCAGTACTTGTGCCAGAGAGCAGAGGAGAGAATGACGAGGAGGAATCCGATCGCAAGCACCTGTACAGAGTCATGTCAGTCATCCTGATTCCAACGATGCAAGCTAGCGGGTGCGATCTTGCGTACAAACGAGAGCGCGATGATGGTCTTGAGTCCAGCCGCCATGATTGCGGAGTCGCCGAAGGTGTCCGGTCGACGAGACGAGATTAATGTGGTGATTGAGTTGCAGCGCAGGCGTCCGAGTGAGAGATTCAGCAGCAGTCGAGGAATGACGTCCCCATTGATCGGGATCGAGGGGAGAGGGAATTCGGAGGTGTGCGAGGAATGAGTGACGTTGGCGCCTGAAGGTCACTGGGTGCTGGTGCCTCAGGCCACCAGAGCTCCAATGCTTCACACCGCGTCACCTTACCTGCCTGGTCCAGCTTCCCCATCTCCGCCCCGAGTCGTTCTCTTTCTGTTCAGCTTATTTCACCCCTCATTGACTGTCAAGACCGATCTCGTCCTCACATCCTCTCGACTGATTAGTCTCTTTCCTTCAGGATGTTCAGAAACAACTACGACAACGACGCCGTCACCTTGTAAGACCTACCCCGACCACTCCGCGATTCACAATCAGCTACTAACTCAACACACTAAAGCTCCCCGCAAGGGCGGATATTCCAGGTCGAATATGCACATGAAGCAGTGAAGCAAGGATCTGTCGTCGTGGGATTGGTGAACAAGACACATGTAGTGCTGGTCGGCCTCAAGGTTCGTTCTCCATCCCGTCCCTCAACAAGGACAAGACAACACTGCAACGAAAGCACGATGAACTAACTGTCCCAATCCAGCGTAATGCCGAAGAACTCTCCTCGTATCAGAAGAAGATCATCGAGATTGACTCGCACATGGCCATTGCCATCGCCGGCCTAGCCTCAGATGCCCGCGTTCTCTCCAACTTCATGAAGCAGCAATCGCTCGGCTCGAAGATGACCTACGGCCGACCAATCCCCGTTGACCGCATCGTTTCACAAATCGGTGACCGCGCGCAGACCAACACTCAGCACTATGGAAAACGGCCGTACGGTGTGGGCCTATTGGTGGCCGGTGTGGATGAGGCCGGTCCGCACCTGTTTGAGTTCCAGCCTTCGGGCCTGACACACGAGATGGTCGCCTGTGCTATTGGCGCCCGCTCCCAGATGGCGCGTACGTACCTGGAGCGGAATCTCGATAAGTTCGCCAATTGCAGCCGTGACGAGCTGATTAACCACGGCTTGCTGGCCCTCAAGGAGACTCTGTCGCAGGATAAGGAGCTCACCGTTGATAATACTTCCGTTGGTGTGGTTGGACTGGCCCCCGAGGGCTCCAAGGGTCGGATCGAGAGCTTCAAGCTGTATGAGGGCCAGGAGACAGTGCCGTTGCTGGAGGCTCTTGAGCGGGCAGACGGTGCTGGAGAGGAGTCAATGGAGGTCGACTCATAATTTTCTGGACTTTTAATGATTCCGCGTAGACATGAATTAATTGCTTATGCTGTGCATTCTCTACGTCATGGACGCCGATAGTAAAGAGTAGTCATCCATTTCAAGCTCTTATGATCTATTATCTAGAGATGTGTCTGGATATGCAAAGTGTCCCGAAAGTGTAGTCTCCAAATCCCCAGCTCCGGCGTCCCGTCAGGACTCATCAAACATTATGTAGAGAAGTCAACCCATAATGATCAGTGATCCTCTTACTCCTCGCCCCAGTTCAGCTGCATGCGATCACAACTGCACTGGTATTCCAGCAGCTTAGGCCATACCTCCGTAGCATCACGGGCTTCGGCCAAGATTGAACCATTTTCACCATTGATGAAGCCCTCCTTGACTGCTTTTCGCACCCAGGCGAGTAGACCATCCCAATATCCATTAATGTTGACCAACACCACGGCTACCCGGTGAATACCGAGCTGATTCCAGGTCGTCATTTCCATGACCTCCTCAATCGTGCCAAATCCACCGGCAAGCGAGACAAAGCCGGAACCTCGGCCACCCTGCATCACCTTTGTTGCCATCAAACGCTTGCGAGTATGCATGTCGGGCACAATAGTCGTAATGCCGTACTCGGACTCGGGAATCCCGTATTCGTCGTCGGGCGAGACGATCCGCTCGGCAGCCTTGCCTCCGCCGCTCTGTTCTGAGTTGCCATTTCCATTGCCATTGCCGTTCTTTGTCGAGACCTTGACCAGAGCACGGGGAATGATACCATGCACGGCTTGAGGACCGGAGAGGGAAACGAGAGTTTTGGCGATCTCGCCCATCAACCCCATTGTACCGCCGCCATAGACTAGTTTGACGTTGTTCTTGTGGAATTCGCGGGCAAGAGTTCGGGCTGCCTCGAGGTGGGCAGGGTTATTTCCTCCTGTTGAGCCGCAGCTGAAGAAAAATGAATTAATCGAGGATTCATTCTTTGGTCCGTTGCAAGTCTTTTTGAGCTGAATTTTTACCAAGCTCTTTGGAGGGCTGTCTGTTGAGGGTCGGGGAGGGATCGGCGGATGAAGGGGGAGGGGCTATACGGTTGACTCACAATACGCAGACCACCGCAGGTCTCTCTTGAGTCATGGTGATCGAGTTTCGTGCAGATGTACAAATAAATGCTTATGGATAGACACAAGTGAAGGAAAGAAGTGCAAGTCTTCTTGTGACGAAGAAAGAACAATTGCAGGTTTTCGAGTTGGGGCAAGCATGACCCAGCTGGTCCCACTGCGATAAGAGATAAAAGTGACTCAAAGCGGGCCGGCTAGTTGGCCCTTCCGACTGGCTGCATTCCTGCTCGACGTACCAAGGCAGTAGTACTTCGGAGAGCCCAGACTAGTCCAGTGACTCCAAGTATAAGTGCATCGTGGCCTTTAATCAGCTGATATTGGCATGTCATGTCGCAACTGCCCCTACGTTCTTTTATGCTTCATACTTTCAAACCACTGGCAAAGAACTAGCCCCAGGTAAAATACTGACCATGTTGGTATTCTGTGTCTAACAGAAAGGGTATATTAATGCAAATTAACTCGCAACTCGACTCTTCTTCCGCTTTCCCTTGTTCTCCCCCGAGCTAGGCGGCGAATTACTCTTGTCCGAAGCCTTTCCAGGAGTGTCGACCCGGACCTGCGGTGTCGACACACGCCCCGGTACAGAGGGCGTGTTAGCGGTGGCTGGACCCGGTGCTGCCTTTGGCGCAGGCTTCGCTGCAGCACGATCGTTATCGCTTCCATTTCTGGACAAAATGAACGAGCCAGGTTCGCCCTGCAAGGGAGTCTCGTCCATGAACTCGTCGCCATAACGGGTGAAAAGGCTAAATGCATCGGCAAGGCTGCGAGTATCTTGGTAGCTGGTACTGGAATTCGAATTTCCGAGACCAGTCTTGCTAGAGCCTTGTGCCTCGGTACTCGATTGTGTTTGAGATGGCATGTCCGGCATGGGTGTGTTTTCCTTGCTTTGCTGAGAAGCTTGCTGACCAGGTTCGGCGGTGCGGGTTGTCGGTGGCATGTAGGTGTGTCCGTGCGAGGACGTGAAATTCGGGAGGGTTGATGCGGTTTTCATGAATCGCGATAGAGACGTGACGGCTGAGAGCTGGTAGTGAGAAGCGTTAGCACTCTGGTCCGTTCTATAAAAGTAGACAACCTGAAGGAGAAGCTGCGTACAATTCGATTGCCGACCACACTGGAAATTGACGGTGCCATGTAGATACAGTCGCCAACAACAAAGTATGTCGAAACGATGGTCACTTCGTCGTCCATTCCACCGCGCTTCCGCCGGTTCTGCTTTCGAATGACCCAGACATTTGACGGCTCGTGAGCGAAGCGACCGTCGGCCTGCGCCGCTGCCTGTAAGGGATCGTAGCTGACGACAAATTCGAGACCCTGCATCGTCTTCAACCGGTCTTCGAATGCTTCGCGCGTCTCGATGAAGTGACGGAAGGCTTCGTTGTAGCTTGCTTGGATGGCGAGAGAGGCATTGTTCGAGGTAGGATCAAAGAAGGGAGATTCGGCGAAATAGAAAAGGACTAGATAGTCGCATAAGAGATTAGTACCCTGAAAGCCAATTTCGACGGGCGCGCTTACTATTGTTGGAGTGCAAGAATCCGCCCATCATTTGGACGTGCGGGGGAGACCGCCAGAGGATCTCCTCCATGGCGGCATCTTGGCCAGCCATGACTGCCTCGAGGATATCGTGTCGTTTCGACACCGGAATAGCCCGAGGCAAATTTCTCTCAGCTCCTGAAGGGGATATTCGAGCGTAGCAGAGGGAGCAGATAAGAAGGGCGGAGAGATGAAGCGGAGGAAAAGTACCTTGTTTAGCTTGTTTGCATGGCCGATCTCAACTCTATCCATCGCGGCGACCCTGCCATTCACCAATCCGCGTTGATTAACCACCTGGGGCATTTAATTTACTGATAGTATATTGGAACTCCAAGTCTGAACCAAAAAGAAATGACTAGTCTTCACATATTTGCGCACTCGATACACTATATACTACGTCTACTACTCTCAATTTTGGTTCAGCCATTTTATTGTGATGACAACTTCTCATTTCTATATTCACAGAGCTCTATAACTCTGAATATTGTATATATGCAAGTATGGAAAAACCCCAACTCCAACGCTAGATGTTGAATGGACTTTCTTTTCCAACCCGTAGGTCCGGATGTTGAAGGCACAGCGTGCTCCGTGAACTTATTAAGGTTGGTCGAAATCAGACGAGAAAAAAGCAAGCAAATGTGTACAGAGCCCATTTAGTGGTCGGGCTATAAAGAAACGTCAGATGGAGTGAAGATGTTTTGGACAGTGCGTAGCTTGGTCAGCATCTCCTGCCATTCGCCTTCAGCAGTGCTGAGAGTAGTGACGGCTCCCCCGGCACCAATCCGCCAGATTTGTCGACTGTTATCTTTCGGCTCTTTACTGACAGCAGAGCCAGAAGTAAAGGCAGTGCGAATCAAGACCGAGAAGCTGCCGCCACCGCCAAGGTCAAGATAGCCCATCACTCCAGAGTAGATTCCGCGCTTCCGCGCCTCGATTGTTTGGAGATGCATGCAGGAGCGTTCCTTGGGTGCCCCTGTCATAGAACCAGGAGGCAAGCATCGCTGAAGAGCCGTGAGTCCATGGGCAGCCATATTAGATGTTCTCAATTGAGGCATGTGCCGAACAGAGCACCCGAGCTTGTCGGGTCGAACCTCGCCCTTAACATGGGTAATCATTTGATAGACCCTGCCATGATCCTCAACCTCGAGCAGCTTTTCAACGTGAACACCGCCAGAACCACAGATACCGTACAAATCGTGGCGGATCAAGTCGGCAATCATCAGATTTTCGGCCATTTCCTTCGTTGAACTGAGGACTTCTTTGGCTTTTTCGAGTGTCATTTCAGGTGTTTTCCGAACAGTGCCTTTCATCGGTTTCATCTCCAACGTTGAATCGCGGTCCCAATTCAGGAAGCATTCCGGACTGCTGCTGATGACCTTTGTATCGCCCAAGTCCATAAAAGCACTGAAGGCTGCCGGGTTGTACCTGCGCAATCGCTTGTATAGCTTCCAGGGAAACTCGAGTCGATCGGTTTCTTTTGCTGGAATTGGTAGAGATATTGATGTCTCACCAGTGAGGCAAAGCTCATAAGATTCGCCGGCTTCGAGCTCTGCTTGACAAGCTGCAATCCTTTGTTTATAAGTCGCTTCTTCAGGGGTTGACATGATGCCTTCGCGGAGAATAGGGTCCAGGAAGGTAGAATCATCTTCTTGGCCAGCTGCCGTGTTGAGAGCATGATTCTGTAACTGCTGCAGGGCCTCATCGATCCATCCTGCTGGCAAATCATCCGATTCCACAGTTGATTGAACCACAACATTTCCGTCTTCGTTGTCAATGACAATACTTCTTTCACACCAGAGCAGACTGACGCCAGGTGGGTCGTCGACAGAGGATTCGGTCGAATTTTTTGAATTTTCGGATAGCAATGATGAGTCTGATGTCTTCATCGAATGGGGAAGACAAGCGAGACCTAGCTCATAAGAGAAGTATCCCAGAAAGCCACCCCAGAAAGGGATTTCGGCACTTCCAGAGTCAACTTTCTTCATTACCATCAAATAGCGCAAGGCATCCCATAGCTGGGCCACGCTAATGCTCTTTTCGATTTCTTTCTTATCCCCATGGAGCTGGAGTATGTTAATCTTCTGAGTTTCAAGCGTATATTTTAACCTCCAAGACCCAGGGCTGGGAACTGAGACAATGCTATATCGTCCATTGGACTGAAAAAGCACCGTTGGAGATCCCGGACTGTTGAAAATATCACTTATCGCTTCAGCAGTCAAGTTGGCTCGGGCCAGAGATCGGTAGGCGGAACAGGTAGAAGTGGCATGGCTCCAGTTCAACATATCGTACGCAATATTCGGAAATGGCGTAGTGTTCTCATTGGGGCTGATTATTGCATCAGGAAGCGGGCCGTATCCATTTCGTCCCACGACTTTGTTGAACTTCAGAGCGAGCTGCCACCAATTTCGTAGCAAGGTCTTGCAAGCTTCTTTTTCCGACTTGCATGATTCAGGGTGAAATTGAACACCCCAAAATGGCTTGCGGCAATGACGAACAGCCATAGGAACCTGAGTGTTTGGACCAGAGCCATTTTCAAGGGAAAGAGATGCCAAAAAGTCCAAGTCCTTAGATGACGAATGTTGCAATCCATTCGATTTTTCGAGATTCGCATAGAGTGAATGATAGAGAGTCACCTCCAGGGAGGAGATATTTTCGAATACATCCTTGGCTTTCGTCTGAATCCGACGGACTTGCCCGTGAAGTGGGTAGGGTAATCTCTCGATAGGAGTGTCGTGATGTAAGCACAAACTCTGAAACCCAAGACAGATGCCGAAAACCGGAAGTAATTCGGCATCTTTCAGGTTCCAGATATCTTGCATAATACCGACATCCTTAGGAAGATTCGGGTTTCCTGGACCAGGCCCAAGAACGATAGCTTCGTAGTGGCGTAAAAATTCGTGAATGTTGCCGTCCGGCCAGTCGGAGTCGATCGTCATCACGGTGACTTCGACGCCGAGCGTTTCTTCCAGCATTGCGACGACATTGTAGGAGAATGAGTCATATGCATCGACATAGAGAATGCTTTTGAGAGGAGCTGTGTCACTGCCCGCTTTGCAAGGTGAGCACGTCGCCCCTCCATCCCAAGTCCCATCCGTCCCTAGGAGTGGTGCCATTATGGATCTGAGCCACCGCTAAAGAGACGAGATCTAGGCGATAGCAAATACAAGCAGGGCCAAATGATCAGCAACAAGAAAAAATGCGATGACTGGTGCCTGAGACACTTGGCGACAACTGGCAATTTTGCGAGTCAGAGGTATGTCCCGATTGAGGTTTCGGAGAATGGTAAGGCCTGAGGTTCCCCTCACAGCACGGCGCGCCTCTTTCCGCGGGAAGGAAAATGCAGGATATCAACGGCTCATAGTGTGCACTCGGTTGGGTGAGGATCTTATACGAGTGAAGCCGTCTTAACAATGCATTGTGCGAGATGAGGTTGCTGGGGAAGAAAATTAAGGTTGGGAGAAGGTAAAAAGCGGGTACCGCCGGAATGGTTTCGGGTGGCGACGCACCTTCGTCTATTCATGACATTGACATCTATCGGACAGTAATCTACAGAGCATGCTGGGTATTTCAACTATCTCAACAATAAATCATCGCAGTATCAAGCTGGATTTGGCATCGGAGCCTGCAGGCTAGCAAGCTTAGCAGCCACCTTGGGGAAATATTGGCCCACAAAGCTCTCCGTGTAGTAACTGTGCGCTGAGCTGTGGTCTCCCACAAGGTTGTGGGCTAACTCATGGCACAAGATTACCCACCAGTAGACAATTGCATCGGTACGATCGGTCGGACTAGTCGATTGGAGGAGCGGCTTCTCATGCAATTGCTGGAAGTAGAAATAGTTGCAGAAGATGCTGCCCGCTCGGTTGAAAGCGATCGTCTTGCCACCTGGGTCGTAGAAGATGCTCAGGCTGTCTGCGCGCATAGTAAAAATGAAACCGCAATCGAGAATGATTGAAGCAAAGATGTTGATTCCGGTGCGGTTGTTCGCGAGGAACGCAGAGCGATCCGTTATCGACCTGACGAACAAGACGTTGACGCCGCAGGGGAGTGTTGCAACGAACTCCAAATCATGACTTGGTCGTTCATCGCAATAGGACTTGCTTTCTGATATTTGATTTGTCTCGGGCCGACTAAAAACATCGGACGATCCATGTGGACGGCACGCTTGCACAGCAGAAAGGAGTTGTCGATTCAGCTGATGCGGCGAGCTGACATTGACCGGCTGTTCTGGGCGCTGCTTCTGGGGGTCTGTGGAGGAATAAGGAGGCGGCGGAGGAGGAGGAGGGGGAGTTGAGGATTCCGGAAGTGCAGGTTGGGGTTGCTCGCTACCGCGCGATCCTGAGCGGTTCCCGTCCAGGCCAAATCGTTTCTGCAAGTTTGCAAATAGGCCACGAGGAGCCCGCTCCGGCATAGGTGGCTCGGTCGGAGCAGCATGCGTCTCCTCCACCGATCGTTTGCTCTTGGGTGATTCAGGAAAGTCGCCGGGCATTGCATCCTTCGATGTCGACTGAGACTGCTCATGTGACTCTTCGTTGGCTCGTTGGGTCTGCGCCGCTGCCCACGCAGCCTCCTTCTCTTGCAGGACACGTCTCTCTTCCTCTAATTGCTTCTGTCTTTTGTCTTCCGCCATTCGAGCCTCCTGGGCCTTCTGTCTGAGGATACGTTCCACATTATATCCTCTAGCACGAAGTTCGAAAAGATCCGTTTTTAACAACATCTCGAGTGTCAGAGTAGAATGGAGTTTCGGCCGCTTCAGAATCAGATGAACCAGAGATTGACTGATCTGATATAGGTCGTAACTGCCAGGGCAGATACACAGCCCCCAGTTGCTGGACAGGCGAGCGACAATGGCGCTTCGCTTTTGTGTGTGCGATACACGCCGACCCTTCAGAGACCGGGTCAGAGAAATCGAGTTCACGACCTGTACGGTGAAGCTGTTTTCGAGCCATCGGGCTCCATGCTGGATCGCATCCGAGGGTTGGTCATGCAGGAACAGCCGAGCACGCTCCAAGATAAGCTTGTGTAACTTGGCTCCGGCGCTTTGGTCCGCTGCCACACCTCCAAATCGCGCCTGTTCTTCGACAAGTGAGCTCAAAGGGATCGTCCCAAGAGCAACATAGAAGTTTTCCAGGGTTTCCTCCTGCGGTGCAGCAAGGATATGCTCCTTGAAAAGATTGAAGCTTTGGAAGTCATCCACAACAACAATGTCTCTAGGCGACGAAAGGCTCCATTCCCTGATGTCTAGATCTTCATCTAGGTCTAGAAGATTTTTTCGGCAGCCTCCGCCTTGCCGGCCTGCTTTTGAGGAGGGATATCACGGCTGGCCAGCAAAAACTTCGCCCGCTTCATCTCGCTGAAAAGCTCTTTGTCTTTCTTGAGAATCGGAAGATGCTCCGCGAGAGTTCTCAAGAGCATAAGGTACTTCTCAGAGCTTTGGAATGCTGAAGAAACTCGAGCAGGTTCTTTCACAAGCATGCGAGCAATCTCAGTCTTAGTTGGCTCTCTTCTCGAGCCCACCGCCATGAGGAAGAGATTTGCTTCTTGACCAAAGTCCACAAAGTCGAATATGTCTTTGTAGTCTTCTCCTTCACCAAGATAGCAGAGTCTTGGGGCAACAAGTCGGGTTCGAGGAGCTTTCTCTGCGTGATCCCTTGTGGTAATAGGGATAATGGGAGCTCTCCCAACACGCTCAATATCCTGCGAGCTAAGATCGGAAACTCGACCAGCCAGATATTTGAAGACGACTCTTGCATCCTTTTGAGTGGATGGAGGGTTGCGAATAAGTATCTGAAGACATTCCGCCATGGGAGGGTGGGGTTTGACTCCAAACTTGGATGCATGTGGATGAAGGCGTTTTTGGAGAATCTGTAAGCCAAACAAAGACGCGCCCTCGTCCGTGAAGCACTTTTTAGGGGTGCTGAGAGCTTCAGACCCTTCAACAGGCAAGAAAGGAACGGTGACGGCACCAACGTCATAGGCGTCGTAACCATTCGTATGATACTCGTTGATGAAGTAAGCCAGCACTTTGCTCTTCCGGGGACTGTCCTTCTCCTGGTCACTCATGATCATGAGTCGAATGAGGTCAGACGCGGATGGGTGGCTCTTCAAGCCCATCATTGTGAGGAATCTACCCTCGTTGCTAGAACTGACATATAGACCTGGCCATTCAATGACTGGCAAGCCCAAGGCTCGAAGAGAATCTTTCGGTTCGTACATTTCGGAAATCTTGTAGCGAGGTCCGGGTGCTTCCTGAGAGACTTTTCGACTCTCTGCAGTACAGATGCTCGTGTTTTTGAGCCTCTGAATATCATTCGCAGGAATGTCTTCGCGAACAGAGGTGAGGTAGCGAATAAGATCCACGTGGTTCCACTTTCTTGTCGGAGGACCTTTGGCATCTCCCGACTCGGGATTGTTGATAAGACGATCGAAAATGACACCCAATTCAACAGTCTTGCGAACTCCAAGTGACACTAGGAATTTCTCCTTGACGCCGTTCAGGCCGTGCACAACGGGAAGGTCGTCAAAAAGGCGGACGGAAGCGAAGTATGTCTGCATAGGTTGCTTCATCCCAACTCTGGTAGGAATCACAGTTTGAGGTTGCAGGGTATCAATAATCGATTGCTTGGCAGCAGAGCTCAAGCCTTCCCATTGCTTTGATAGAACTGGTAGAACCTGACCAGCGAAAGAAGGATTTTGCGTGATGTCTTGATCCGCCCCGAGAAGGCCACGGTCACTAGAGCTAACGACAAGCCAGCGCAGCCAAGGAACGATCTGCAGTTCCACCCATCCCAGGCTTTCGAGCTCATGTTTGCTCAGAGCTTTTGTGAATTGGAAAGGCATAACGGACGATGGCACTGGGAGGTCGGCCGGGATACGTTGAGGGTTTAAGAAGCGCGTAATGTCGGCGAAGACGATCAATCGCGTCGATTTACCCTCTTTGTCCTCATGATTTGCGACCGCAACCCGGAGAAGACTCTGAACGGATTGTCTATCAAGTTGTCCTGATACAGTCTTGCGGCCCAGCCACGTCAGGAACTCAACAATTTGACCAGATCGTAATGTATTAGACTCAAGCTCACGCTTGATATCCGACACTGTGATTTCTGTTACCAAGCCGAAAGAAGTCAGCCTCTCGACGAACTCCTTTGCATTATTCACAAACTCATCTGGAAGAGCAGGGATTGAATCCATGAAGCTGAGATCCTTAGGGGCAATTCGCGTTTGGTGACTTGGAATGACACCGCATGTTGAAAGGATCTCGATAGAGGCATTCTTGTTGCACATCCAGAACGCATCCTCGATAGTCTGCCCAAGAACGGAAGACGGAGTAGATTCACGGAACACAAATTGATTCGCAGTGTGTATCGCTTCGGGCAACACGTCAACGATATCCTCCTTGCGGATTTTTGTACGTGAAGGCCCGATTTTGGAAGCGATCCTCGACTTGATGGTAGACATCTCTGCAGACCAAGCAATTCGACAAACAACACCAACTGCCCGCAGCATCTCCAGATTCCATTTACTGATGTAACGAGTGTTGAGGTCAATGCTTTCTCGCTCAACTGTGGGAATGACCGACGGTGCCGATACATGGGCGTTGAGACCAGTAGTTTGTTGCGTGGGGAATCCAATGAACACCCTTCCTGACTTGGAGGGCAAGATCGAAGCAAGGATCTCAGACTGGGAGTCAGATGCACCGCTTGCGATATCGGCATCGTAGGATGGAGTCAAGATTGCGATGGTGGCTTTCTTGGGCGGTGGTTTGCGCGTAGCTCTCTCAAGCTCTTTGCTCAGAGAATAGCTGATCGAGGGCACAATCGAGGCGGTGTTTATGTGCAAGAACACGGTTGCATTCACCATGGTCGCCATATTGCTCGGCTCTTCCGGTCGTTCTGCCTGCTGGGTGATTGCTTGTTTTTCTGGTCCGCTCTGTCCAGTAAACTTTGAGAAGAAGCTGCGCAAGGAGCTTGTTGTATCACGAATATTGTCAAGGCGGAACAAGCTTGTATTTGGGTTCCATTCCACGATGCGCATCCAGGATGCATCGACTTGCGCAATTTCCTGGGTGATACCGGTGACCTTCATTAAGCCCTCCGCGGTCTTTGTCTCGATATCTCGAGGAATCGGCACATTGACACCTGGTGCGGTCTTCTTGGATAGACGCAGGAGGCTCCAATCGTCGAGAAGTAGCTCTATCTCCTGCAAAGAAACAAATGTCAAGCTGCTGGATAGGAACTGACAAAGCTGCATCAAAGATGGGATAGGAGAGGAATCGTTGCGATAATCCAGGACAAATGTAGTGTCTTGGTTTAAAGTCTCCCCAAGATCCAAGCGACGGGTAAACAGCCCATTGCCTTTCCAGTAAAAGGCCATGGCTTGGTTGCCTGACGACACAAATGGCTCTTCACAGTCATCAAATACGCTGTAGAATCCAACACCGAAGGCACCAATCTTGGTTTCGTCGGGGTTGCCGTCCGCAATGCGCTTCAGCCGAGCCCAGTCCTTTTCGCTGAAAGGCAATCCGTTGTTTGATATCAAGAGGCGACGGAGAGTATGATTGGAGATGGTGTGTTTGAGATGCGCTGTCTGGTCTGCTGACGCAGGAGACGGTACTGTTGTCGAGGGTAAGGTTTCGAATTTAATGGTCACTTTGGTCGCAGAGGCATCGGCTGCGTTTTGAATCATTTCTCGGAGGACAGTCCTATTCACCCGTATCAATAGAAACTTCTACTGTAGAAGAAATGTGAATACGTACCATTTTCCCGAATACCGAGCAAGAACCTTCGAGATCAGTCCTCTTGTATCTACGGTCACAGCCTCCTCGTCCGCGCCGGATCCCATGGTCCGCGCTTTCAGCGCGTTAAAGTCCACATTCATAGCCATATTGAAGTTCAGTGACACGGAAAAGATTCAAGGATAGGTTGCAATATGCAAGGAAGGTGTATCTCGAGGTGTGTAGTCGATTATGCGTGCAGGCGTATGCCTACCGCATCTTGCGATGTAAACAAGCACGTCGGAAGGTATCGGGCGGTCAGGGAAAACTCGGAGAAAATTACGAACAGGATATTGTCGTAGATTTGACGTAGATTTTGCACGAGAGCAAAGCAGACGAAAAACTGGCGTTAGCGACAGAAATAATCCAGCGATGGAATGGATGTTTGACACTCCGCGGCGGCCTCAGAGGCGGAGGTGGCTTATCGATAAGGCTGCTTAGATCATCACGTTAGTCAGCATGTTATTGGAGGTCCACCAGCGGCCGGCTTCAGGAGCCCTCGAGACATGGGATTTACTTGCCGAGCTCGAATCGCCTGTGAATTCTGCTGCTGGCCCTGTCGCTGCAGTTGATCTGCTGCGGCGAACCTATCCATTTGGCGGCGCACTCCTGTCGCATGACTCTTAGCCGCCAGTCTGGACGTACTGTTGTGGATGCGGGCCTGATATCGCAAACCGTTTCTTCAAGTCTCCCTCAAAGGACAGCATGGGGGTCGACCCCCTATCTCCCATTGCGCCGGCGCGCCTGAGGGCGCTGCTGCTTCCAATTGGCAAAATCAAGCGTTCTCGGTTCCTGAGCTTTGCTGCCAGACTCCAAGCCGAAAATGTGGTTCGGTTAGGGGATATCAGCCCTGATTCACGGCCAAACCGAAGTATGACAGGACCCGGACGTCGAGCAATAGAAGCGACTTATTGACCAGGAATACTAATTGTTCTTTTCCACAGACATGTTCTCCCCGCTCGCCTTTCCTACTGGAATGATCCTATACGACCTCTCCTTCTCGGTTCCCCCCACATCACACCTCGAACTGTTCCCTTTCGAGATATACAGAGAGCCAGTGGTTATTATTGCAATTGCTGATGGTACAGAGCTTTCACAAAGCTCTGGGTCGGATGCGAAGCACCCGACGCCCGAGGGCCTGGGTAAATTGCTAGAGGAGATCGATGCGGTGAAAGAAAGGAACCCGCGGGCATTGGTGAACCAGCTGCTGGTATTCGACTACGATGGTCTGGAAAAGCTCACAAATGGACCGGACAATGTTCTCTGGGTTCCGCGGCCCGAGGCCTCCAAAGCTACTACCATGAAAACGGTTCTGTGTGACATCACGTCTGTTTTGCTCGGGGAGCTCGATGAGTTCGCGAAGACGATTCAGACCATTCCATCAATCGAATCACCAAGGGCTTTCTCATGGGGACCACACCGAAATCCAGAACTACGGCCTCGGCCAGTGGACCGAATATTAAATCGGATGACATTGCCTGCACAAATGCCACAAAATGCGAATAACGGAGGACCACCGGAGACCCCATTGAGCTCCAATGCTAGCTCGCCCGCGCCAAGTGATCATGAGACGCCGACGACGTTTGATGAAATCACTCGGTCTATTCATCTCTCGCGTACCAACTCCGGGGGCAGAAGCCCGTCGATCACTTCGCCGAAGGAACATAGTCGTGAGCGAATGTCTGTCAGTGGATTGAGTGCGACTGATAGAACAAAAAACCGCATCAAGGGCCGTGCTGGTGTCGTGATTGGTACTCTTTTCCTGCAGGCAGGAAGATGGCCAGATGCTCTGAAAGAATTGACAGAAGCGGCGAACAATGCCCGCGCATCAAGCGATTATGTGTGGCACGGCAAAGCCCTTGAATCATGTCTTCTTTGTCTGTTGATGATGGGATGGGCCGGCATGGATTTCCAGGTATGTGCTTTGTTCTGTACCATATATTACCAATCTAACAATTACTGACTCAAACTATAGATTCCTTCGATTCTCTATCCTGCCGCCGAAAAAACTTCCAAAGCAATTCGGGACTCTATAACTCCCCCGGCCCCTGGAAACCGGGTAGTGTCTCTACAAAACCTCGCCAACCTTCTGCCTGATCTTTCCAACACTATAGTCAATCTCTATCACCGTGCTGCCAACATAACGGATGAGCCTCTTCCCCAGTTGGTCTTTTCTGAGACAGTCATCCGGCTATCAAGGCTCATGGTGTCAGCACGTACTCGAGATGGCTCCCTTGATGACAATGCACTCAAGCAGATCGTCATGAACGAGCCTCTTGTTCCCTTACTTCTACCGGAACTTCCGCGAGGAATCGTCGTGCTTCGCAAGTCAGATATTGCTAATTTCCTCTTCCGTGCTCTTCCACTCGCACCTGGTGCAGACTTGCCAGCAACTGATGCCGTCCCCATCATAGTCGGTGTTGTTTCTGTCCTAAATGTTCTGGATCTGCCCCGCAAGAAAGCCTTTGTGATGCGCGAGCTTCTCTCCGTGATGATCCCAACACTTGTTCAAGCACGCAAAATTGGAGCTGCCGAGGTTGGTATCCACCCTGCTGCAGGATTGGCATCTCTCAGCGATACTGTGTTCGATGTCAATGCTCTTGATATTGGTCCTGGAAACATGGAAACAAGTGTGCGACTCCTTCTTGCTACGATTGGTGAGATCTATGGTGTCCAGCCCTCTGCATACTATGAATGGGAGAAGCGTCTTAGCACTTCCTCTACGCCCGGTGAATATGACTCGGTTGCTGCTATTGCAGAGCGCTCGTTCCGACATGGTGTCTTGGATCAATACGGTGATCTCAACCTCAAGATTGATGTCCTGAAGGCATGCATCAACTGCTGTGAAGCACTTCCTGATTTTGATGGTGTTCTTCGATTTACCGTTGAGCTGATGCAAACCATCCGAGGGGATTTGATGCTAGGTGAAAACTATAAAATTCCACCGTACTTGCCCCAAGATGAGCAAGTACGCCTGTTGAACAACATCAAGCGCACGGTTGGGGCAGCTAATCGGCTGGGAGCCCCCAACATGACTGCGGAATACTGGGATGACTTCCTCGTGCGGGATGTTCAACTTCTCGCTTTGCCAGACCCAAGGAGGCCTGTTCGCCGGTCTAAAACCGAGTTGCAGGCTGTTACTACCGGCTCTAATAAATCGAAGAGAGACCCTTTCCTGTACAATCCATTTGCGAAGCCAAGCAGCAAGGCCCTTGAGATGCTCACTGTGACGGGCGAATCTGCTTCATTCCGTGTGACGCTCCAAAACCCCTACGAATTCGAGCTAGAGATTGAACACCTTCGACTGGAAGGCGAGGGCGTATTTTTTGAAGCTGTTGCTGAAAACATCACCCTTCCGCCTCTCTGCCTGCAGGATGTCATCGTCCTCGGAATCGCCCATGAGGAGGGAAATCTTAACATCTCCGGTTGTATCATTAAGGTACGCAACTGTCGGATGCGAAGATTCCCAATTTTCAAAACATTCTGGAAGCCCGAGCCGGAGGTCAAGTTCAAGCGAACGGGACTGGCATCCAAGAACCCTCTTAATGAACGTCCAATGTCATGGAGCTCGACGACTTCGAAAGACGGTAAAGTGTTTGCAAAGAAGGGTCCTGAAACCGAAACATGTCAGGTCAAAGTCATCGGAAAGCAGCCGTCTTTGGTGATTGAATCCATGTCGCTCTCCCAATCCGCAATGATGGTTCTGGAGGGCGAAGTCAGGTCATTCACCATTACACTCCAGAATACCTCTTGCTGTCCGGTGGATTTCGTGCTGTTCACCTTCCAAGACTCAACCACCAGACAGCTTCAGTCGGCACTCAGGAACAAGGATCTTCTCCCAGTTGAGATATATGAGTTGGAGCTGAAACTAGCCACTCAGCCAGCCTTAAGCTGGCGCCGTGAGGACTCAGAGTCGAGCGATTGCTCGATTCCAGCAAACCAGAATGCTACATTCACTGTCGATGTACTGGGCAAGCCTGGTCTGCAGGATACGACCGTGCAGATCGATTACTCGTGCTTCGGGTTCAAGCAGGATGAATTGCCTGATGTCTTCTATACCCGGCAGCTGTTTGTGCCGCTGACTGTTACGGTCAATGCGAGCGTCGAGGTTGCTCGCTGCGACGTTCTACCATTCAGCGGTGACTTCGCCTGGAGAAACAACATCAATGCTCCTGTCAATTTAGAACAAGAGCCCAACTCCCCTCTATCCACCACCGATCACGACCCCTTCTCTCAAGTTTTAACTCGCCTTGGCAATGGGGCCTATGGCCCAGACCACTGTGTCGTCTTGTTGGATCTTCGAAACGCGTGGCCAAGCCCTCTATCTGTATGGTTGCGTGTTGACGAACACTCCATCTCGGGCAAGAAGGACCACATCAGTCAATATTCCGTGGACGGAGACCTCCAACCTGGTCAAACCTCTCGATTTGTCCTTGTCCTTCCTCGTGTCTACCTGGATAATCCACATGCAACCATTCCAGTCGTCAATACGGGAACCAGACGGCAATTCGTCGTCAGCGCAAATAAGATGACATTCGAAGCCGAGGCAGCTTCTCGAGAAGCTTTCTGGTTCCGTGAGGAATTCCTCAAACGTGTCGTTGGAGGTTGGAGCGAGCCTGCTACAGGCCGCAAGGGCACCATTGACCTGCGCAATATTCGCCTGAATGCCCGCATGGTGGAAGCGATGCGTCTCGAGGATGTGGAAATGACCTTTTCTCTATATCCACCCCCAAATTACCCCGTTGATGCTGAATCTTCCCCCGTAGTTGTCCAAAACGGCCGGTCTCGATTCGACGCCAAAACAGACGACCTCCTAACACTCTCTGTGAATGTGCGCAATCGCTCCTCGCGCCCCATTCACCCCCTTCTTCGTCTGCAGCCCAGCCTTCGTCACCAACCAAGCAACGTTGCTCTGGACCTCAGTCGACGCCTGGTGTGGACGGGTATGCTCCAGCAGGCTCTGCCTATTCTACAGAGCGGCGAGTCTACACAGGCCTCGATCGGAGTGACGGTTTTATGTCGGGGTGAATACGAATTCGGCGCGAGTGTCGAAGAAGCACGACTTTTGCGGCCTTTCGGCGAAGAACCTAAAGGTGATGCTGATCCCCATGACGATGGCATCAAGGATACGTTTGGAGCGGATGTCGTAAGACGACGACGCATCTGGCATGCGAAGGAGACCTGTATCATCCATGCTCGCGATTGAAGTCCCTTCAATTCACTCTTATGATCATGACCCATGTGTCTCTTTGTTTTTGTTATGATATAGATCTCACTCTCGATTGACGCCCGCGTCTTTCCGAGCCTAATATTATGGGTCATGTAGCATGATTTATTCCTTGTACAATCTTATTCTACATAGTATCAGCGTGGTACATATCACATATTGAGCCATAAAATAAAATCCATGTCAGTAGCAGAGCATGTCAATTCATAAAAGTAGTTACGAAGATGGATACTAGTGATCTGTCTTGGCACCTTTATCAAGCTACGCAGTAGTTCCCAGATGCTTACAATAGTCTCAAGGTACAAAAGTTTAACACGAGTTGCATTCATCATGATTCCATTTCGATGTGTGACATTATAAATAAGCCAATCACCGACCAACCTCCCGTCGCAGCCGTCCTGCAGCTGTCGTGGGGCCCAACTCCGGCCAGTGGCCGACGGCATCATCGACTTCTTCCAAGAAAGTGGTGCTGTTATGAATTGTAGTGCCCCCCAAAACAACACGAACTCCCGGAGAGCTGGCATTAACCTGCGCAACCATCTTGGATTCCTCGTACGTCACACCGCCAACCATGAATATAATGATATCCTGCGGCTTGTCTCGGGTGTGTCCGCTACCTTCCAAGAACGGGTATTGCAGTTCTTTCAGACGACCCTTGATAAGGTTTTGGAGAGTTACTTCCAGGCGCGGTGAGTGCTGGGTGTAGACATTTTCAACACCCTTGAGTCCCTTGAATCGGTCCCTGGCCCCGGAGAAGAATGAGGTCGATTCGAAGAGGTCTGTGAAGCCACCTGCAACGGGCGGGGCTTGGAGAGAGTGGTGGTAGGCCAGGAGGTTAGGAATGATATTGACTCGGTTGGCGGGAACGTTGCCTGCCGTCACGAGCAGGTCAAGCAGGACTGGCAGGGAGTTGTTTGGCTGCTTCTCATAGCGAAGTGCATATAGAGCCACCAAGCGCAGTTTATTCTCTGCAGGGACATTTGGCAATGTAATAATTCGTTGCAACGACTAGAAGATGTCAGAACCAAATGCAGTAAAACGGAGTTTCTGGGCTTACCTTGAGGTCATTGGAATGGTTTTCATTGCAGGCCAAGCTCTGCTCCAACTCACTCACATCCAGAAGATTATCTTCACCGACACGTCGGCTCAGTTCACCAACCAATGTGACATGTTTGCTGACGTTTCCAGACAGTTTGCGGAACTCGGGATAGTCTTCCACAAAGCGCTTCATGTCCGCGATTGATTCGATGTTCATATTGGTCTGCGTCTTGACCTGATATTGCTCCACGTACTCCTTGATGTTCTGACCCAGATCACCAAAGTTCTGGTACATATTCTTTTTGAAGAATGGATCTTGATCCTGCGCCAGGACAATTTCCTTAAGCTCTGGCCGAATCTCAGGGACGTCCTTTAGATCAACGCGGCCATTATTTATTCCAAGCAACTCATGTACCATCGCTTGGTAGGTCCATTGTGTAAGTAGCGGCGTGATGGGATCGTCACGGCGATCGAGAATGAGCAGGATAGGCGGAGTATCCGTCCGGCGGAAATTAAACAGCTGCTCTTCCTGCGTTAGGTGATATCGGACTTCTGTCGCCAGTTTCCGGGCCAAAAGACTGTTCTTCTCGTAGCGAATCAATGGGTTCTTCTTCAGCGATAGTAGCAGGGCCAGGACTCCTTCGGTAGCTCTTTGCAGAGAATCGGGATTCCACAGATCAGGCGACTGACTCCACAGGCGCGATAGAGGAAAGCCGAGATTCAAAGAACAAAGGTCTGGGTTGACCACGAGGAAGTCGGCAAACTGCTCCTGCACACACTGCACGACCTCGTGACTATCTGCCTCGGCAAGCCGCTCGAGGGATGACTTGCGGATGATGTTGCTCATATAGATATAATATTCGCCGTACTTGGGCTCGCGAAGCTCATCGATTAGGAGCTGGATGGATCCGGGTGATGGGCGCACGAAACAGAGGCATCGCAGATGTCGCATCTTCTCCCGTGCGGAGTTGTCCAGGCGGTCGATGAGGTAGACTTCATGATTAAGGAGAGCGGACTGGGTGATGGCAGTCGAGACGATCGGAACCTGGTCGAAGAGCATGTCAGCTGCCCATTCCTTTTATGAAATGGCCCAGAACATTACCTACTGTCTCACTGTCAAGTAGCAAGATCTTCATCTTGTTGGACGAAGATCCCGTGGCCGACTCGCCGGCCGTCACCATCTTGGAGATGTAGCCCGAGACGGCCGCGACGACGTCCATTGTGAAGAGAGCGCCCGGGCGCGGCGAGCAAACTGAACGAGAAGGCTAGGGAGGGCGTAGATTGCGGTGGTGTCGTAACCGTGGGGGAAGGTGGAGAAGGTGAAGTTGTTGAATGTTGGGCGCGTCCGCTTCCACATGACACCTTCCCCGGTGATCCTCGACTTTTTTTCTGCCTATTTTCTTCGCGGACTTCCCCCTCTTCGCATGCGGACTATCTTCTGCAGCTGTTTGTGAGCTGGGTCGACACCATGTTGCCCTTCATAGATCTCTGTGCGTTTCTTACCCCTCGGGGAGCTCCAGAGAGCCAACTAACAAGCTCCCCGCAGTGTTCGAGTATCCTGCCAACCTGACGGGCGCTTCCGTCGATGAGCGTACGTATAGACAAATTCGGTCTCACTAGCGATCCAGCTCCAGCTCCTAACTCCCTACAGTAAAGCTGATCGCCTCATTCCTGCTGTCCTACCCCCTGGCCGCTCTGTTGAAGCGCATCCCCGACGCTCAGCCCTGGAAGAAGAACGCGTTCATCATCGGCGTCTCTCTTTTCTATATCATCGGTCTATTTGGTCTTTGGGATGGACTTCGCACGCTTCTGTATAGTGCTGCTGGCACCTATGCCATTGCATACTATTTGGATGGCTCCCTGATGCCCTGGGTCGGCTTCATCTTCCTCATGGGTCACATGTCGATCAGTCACATTTACCGCCAGATCCAGGATGACTCTCAGGTGGTCGATATCACGGGAGCGCAGATGGTCATGGTCATGAAGCTTTCCTCATTCTGCTGGAACATTCATGATGGCCGTTTGCCTCAGGAGAGCTTGTCCGATGCGCAGAAGTACTCAGCCATCACCGAGTTCCCGTCCATCATCAACTACCTGGGATATGTCCTATTCTTCCCATCGCTTTTCGCTGGCCCATCGTTCGAATATGTCGACTACCGTCGCTGGCTCGACACTACTCTCTTCGACATTCCCCCGGGTACCGACCCGTCCAAGGTTCCGAAGACTCGGAAGAAGCGCAAGATCCCTCGTAGTGGAACTCCTGCTGCAAAGAAGCTGGCGGTTGGACTGGTCTGGATCTTCATTTTCCTGCAGCTGAGCTCTTGGTTCACACCGGACTTTGTCCTTTCGGATGCATTCCTCGAATTCGGCATTCTCCGTCGTGTGTTTACTGTCTACATGCTTGGCTTCTCCACCCGCTTCAAGTACTACGGTGTCTGGTCCCTCACCGAGGGTGCTTGTATCCTGTCTGGAATGGGATACAACGGATTCGATGACAAAACGGGCAAGGTTTTCTGGAATCGGCTTGAGAACGTCGATCCTTGGGGCCTAGAAACTGCGCAGAACTCCCACGCTTACCTCGGAAGCTGGAACAAGAACACCAACCACTGGCTGCGCAACTATGTCTACTTGCGTGTTACTCCCAAGGGCAAGAAGCCTGGTTTCCGAGCTAGCATGGCTACCTTCGCTACCAGTGCGCTTTGGCACGGTTTCTATCCAGGCTACTACCTGACCTTCATCCTCGGATCGTTCATTCAAACTGTTGCGAAAAGTAAGACCCCCTGACCCTCTCTTTCAAAACCTATCTATAACATTTACATCCAGACTTCCGACGCTATGTCCGCCCCTTCTTCCTCACACCCGACGGCGCGCGCCCTATGCATTACAAGCATTACTACGACATTCTCAGCTGGTTCGTAACACAACTGACACTCGGCTTTGCCGTGATACCATTCATCATTCTCGGTCTGAATGAGTCTATCGCCGTCTGGTCCCGCGTCTACTACTACGGTATCCTCAACATCGTGATCTCGATGGTGTTCTTCGCTTCTCCGGCTAAGGGTATCCTTATCGGCAAGCTGAAGCGCCGGAACCGCCCTTACGCCCAGCGTACCGTCAGCCAGGAGACTATTCGGCCTCCCACTCTCGGTCTGCCGAATGATCCTGAGCGCGACTTTGATGAGGCTGTCGCTGAGGTCAAAGCTGAGATTGAATCTCGTCGTCGTCGGGGAAGCGCAGTGACTATGCCTACCGGTGAAGAGCTGAAGATCGCTGTTGAGCAGAAGATCGGGCGTAAGCTCTAGGCGTGTTATGGGAGGTGGTTTCAATAGGGGAGGCCTTTCTCCGGATTTTCTCCATTTTTGACTCTACAGTCTTAATATTCGAGAGTCGAACTCTTTTAGTTCTATTAGTTAACACCTTTATTTCGGTTAGAACATAGATATCATTCCGACAAGCCGGCTGCTTGCGGTTCAGTTCACATATTAATCGTTTTGATGATTGACATTTGTTGTGAGAAAGTCGTTGCATGGATCAATCATATGAAATTGAATATCAATATCTGCTACAGATGTGTGAAGAAAAGATACATGGCGAAAGTTCAAATACATCGAACACGAAAACCCGAATTAAGGCCAAGAGTATAACCAACACAGATGTCATACCATTAAGAAAAGAAATCAAGATCCGAGCGTAGTCGGGGGCCTGTATATGGTTTTCACCAATATCAAACGATGAAAGAGAACGAAGGGGGAATATTATGAGTGGTGCGTATAGTCGTTTCATGTAAATCGTATCAAAATGTCCAGCGAAATGAAGAGAAATGAGCAAGTCGTGCATCAAGGCAAAAGGTTCCTCGAGCATGGTCGGAATAAATAAACAAAAAAAAGAAAGGCTGTTGTTTGGATCGTTGACGAAAAATGAGATCAAGCCGAATAGGTGGATTGGATAAACATGTCCGGGAATTTCGGTTGGAAAAGAGGAGAATGTGTTATAAACAATGAAGTCGTCAGAAGTTTGTAACAAGATACTCCGAGTCGCGAGGGGGGTATGAGAGAAACGAAGGTCGTGAGAATTGTAAGCAGAGTAAGAGAGTGTTGCAGACTCCAATGAGAGGTTGTTGAATTAGAAGCCGGTAGTGGTGCCAATGACAGCAAGTGCAATCTAGAAATTGTTAGACGGTGGTAAATTTTGTGAATACGAGGCTTGACTTACGATAATTACGGTGATCACAACGCCAAGTGAGATCATCCAGCGGTTGAGATTTCTCCACCACCGAGCATTGTCGTATCGCCGTTGTTGAAGATTCAACAACTGCGATTCGAGGGCCATTTCCACATCATCGTCGGAGTCCATCATCTCAGAGCCCATTTTGGGCTTTGGCGGAAGAGGAAGAAATGAAGCGATGATCCAGGCTATGATACGTTAGGAAGTTTCTGGTGGCGACCATAGATGTGGACTTACCAAGAGGGAAGATGAACCCCAAACAGAAGGAGTAGACCTGGACATTCCTCCGCCCAAACACGGCCTCCGTCGTGGAATCCATTGATGGTGCAGTCCATGCACTAGTCGAGTGGTGAATTGTTCGTCGATCCGTATACAAATGCGGCGACCAGCTGTGTCGAAGACGATGGCGAGGGGTGCCATATACCTCACCCTCTACAGGCTCGGGATCCGGGACCCAGTGAGCTCGCGGGTCTCGAGGATCACTTTCAATACGTCGTTGAGCAAAGCGAACACGTTCGCGAGAGCGAGAACGATCAGGACAACGGGCACGCTCGGGGAATTGAACACGCTCAGGCGAGTGAGGCCGTTCAGGTGAGCGAGGTCTTGGGACATTAAGCGGTGTAGGCATGAGATTGTAGACGCTGGAATTGCTGGTGCCAGGGCGTGCAGAAGATGGGCGGCTGCCATGCGTCATGGAAAAAGCTGAGTTGAGACTCATCGGATCCGCGCGATAGTAGATTTTGGCCCAAGTGGGGAGGATGTGGAAAACATTGCTCGAGCTTGTACCGGGCCGTTTGGAACTTCGCATGCTGTTGCTACGCTTGCTGTTGCTCCGCTTGGATCCTGATGAGAGACTTTGCAAGAAGCCACTGCGATTTGGGAGATTTGTCAGACTATCCAAGCGCTCCTCTTCGTGCGATTCCCTGACAAGCCAAACGGTCGACTTCGACTTGGGCTGCAGGACAGCAACCGGGGGCAGGGTGGGCTCTGAATCATCACTGGCACTGGCAGACTCTTCTTCCGCTGAGGCTTCAGCGGAAGAAGCTTGAATGGCGACTTCCTCATCAGACCAGACTGATGATACTCTTGACAGGTGCGGGTTCCAACGACCGGAGGCCGGGCCCGGTGTAAAATCACGTTCTGAAGAAACCGATGTATCGGCTCGCGAGCTTGAAGATGGAGCACGAATGCGGGGATATTGAACAGGCACGCCACTCTCGATGGCAGCTGCGATTTCTGAGACTGATCGAAATGATCCTGAACGGAAACTGCGTGAGGATGAAGTTGCAGATCGTGACCGGCTGGCAGAAGGATGTCTTGAGACAGAGCGGAAAGACCGAACGGACCGAAGTGGTGGGCTGGAGTGGAAAGACGGCGAGCGAGAGCTCAGTTGCTCTGACGAGCCGGCCGCATAGATCCACGGCGCAGTGACGGCACCGGCATGTCGTACAGCGGTTCCTCGCGAGTTCCAAGAAGACAACGAGTCTGAGCGAGGGTCCGAATCGATGGGTGCACCTGGAGGCAGAATGTTCACACTTGAGTTGTCCAATGTGACGAAGTTGGGACTCGAGGGGGCTCCAATTGGCTCAACATTTGGGCTGGAGTAACCGGCAATAGTGGAATCTACTTCATCAGACACAGACTTGGGTGACGTTGGCGGTTCAGATACTACAGCTTTGATAGTTGGCGTAGCTGTGGGCAGGACAATTAGGTCGTCATCAGAGAATTCCGCTTCTGAACCATCAGAACCATGGTCCAGTGCCTTTCCTGAGGGAATCTCAGGCAGTGACGATTTGCTGGAGGTTGGATCTTCATCCCACATTTGCGGAGGCGACATGCCGGTATCTGCTGTCGAGGAAACATCCCAGATCTCGCGAATGCTGTTTGCGGCGCCATGACTCAGTGCTGGTGACGACCACGATGGTCCGGGAGTGTCTGCGTAGTTGAAGCCCGTATCCGCGATATACTTTTGCTGCGGCTGTTGCTGCCCTTTGCCGGGAATTGGCAGCAAGATCTGCTCTGGCTTGGTTGGAAATGGAGTGGCGGTATAGTAATCGACACCGGCATCGATGTCGACATCCTCTTGATCATGAACCATGCGCAACGAACGTGTGGGAGATCTCTCATTGGCGTGTGCTGAGCTGCGTTCCTCCAATGCCCGCCGCTGCCGAGGCCGCGGCGAGCGCGACTGGGTGTGTGAAGACATTTTGTCGAACCAGAATTAGATCATGGTCCGCGGGACCAACGGGGCACCAAAAGAATAATAACGGAAGATTCTCTTCAACGTGGTGGTAATAAACAATGAGTGACGTTAACCGAAAAGGGAGATGTTTTTGTTTTCCTATATTGGTTTGATGTAAGGAATGCCTCGCCCTGGGGTCGAGTCGATCGATATCGATAGTGGTCTCTATATGGCCGAATTCTTCATGGAAAGAGCGTAAAGACGTCAAAAAGGTCGTCAGGGACAATTAGAAGGTCGTTTCAGACGTAGCAGGCCATTGAAAAGAGCGACAAGAAGCGAAAAAGGACATTAGTTTCAAAAAAGAACGACGGGGAAGAGAACGACTGGAAAACAACACCGCACACAAAACATGAGACACAAAACGAGCCAAGGGGGGGCCAGGAATTTTGTTGCCCAGCGGCGGTGAAGCGCCGACGAGCAAGGCAGGGCCCAGCAGCAGCCAGCGCCTATCACAGCAGATCCAGACTCCCCAGGGGTATGCAGCCATGCACGGTCCTGGAGCACCGTTGGCCTCGCGGGGCTCAGTGACGATTGGAGGAGACCCGCCCGTGAGAGCGATTGTCGGACGCGTTGCCCGACGGAGTAATGCTGCTGCAGACGCTGCGGTGCTCATTTCGTTTCTCCTGCAGCTAGGCTTGACTGGCCTGATGGGCCTGAAGTGGGAGGGGGGGCCTTCCCCCAGGCCCCTCAGAGGAATTGTCCTGGAGTGATACACCAGACCGAGACCCAAACTCAGTCGTGCGTGTACACTACTGTAGGGCGACGCTCTTTTCGCGATGGCGATCCCAGCAATCGCGAACCAAAAATCCAGAGAACGAGCTCCGCCCAGCCCAGCCCCGAGTGGAGACCCAGTGCGTTGTCAAGGATTTAGCGTGATTTCTGGCTGACCTCATTTTGGTCGCCCTCGCTCTGCATTTTTCAATATGTTTGTCCCTAGCAGCCCACCTGCGATGGCCGCTCGTGAGGTCGGAGAATTTTTGTCCACGATTTCCATCTCCCCTCGCATTGACTCAGGTTGAAATGAGGATGGGCGACAGGGATAAGCCGCATATGATGCCTCACTTGGGCCACGAGTTGCTGGACGCTCGGCCCACCGGTTCGGGATTGAGACTTCTCGCGGGTTAATAATAGTAATCGGTCGAGTGTGCAATATGGCCGGCAATTGATATATGATTGAGCACGGTGGAAGGTCCCGCCATCTGGCATGATGTCGTCTGCTTCGTGAAGAAGTGTAGATGCCACTTTCGACGGGGCAAAACCAGCTCATCCCATGGACCCTGTCGTGACCGCGTATTTACCACTCACTGCCACTTTAGCCCCACCAACTCCCCGCGTATCTTTGCCCCGTATGGTCACGCCCTGTCACGGCCCAACAAAGGCGGGTCGCAGCTGTCTGTCTTCTGCCTTCGAAGACTTCGTGAAAGCCGCCCGGCATTCCTCGAGAGTCATCCATCATGGCGCCCGTCGGAGTACTGGCTCGCCTTAAGAGCCTATATTCCAAGCATCAGGGTGAGTGAATGCCCCGAAAGCTCTGCGATCGTCAGGGCAAGGTTTGGACAGGTCAGCTAACGCGCCTGCCAGATGAGCCATCGCTGTCGGTGCAGACCGTCGCCGTCTTTTCTGTAAAGCAACCCCATCCCTTCCAAATTGCGGTTTAATCAAGTTATACAGTCAAAGGTGAATGCCTTCCTAACTCATCAATCTCCAGGTCGCCCTTACTTTGCTCTATGTTGTGCCATTCTATCTGTCGCCTACCACGCGGCCGTCGCCGAGTCTCAGTCGAGATGCCCCGTCAGTGATTCGCGCGCGCATTCGGGCTGTCACGGGTTCCTGCATCGTCAGTTCGCTCATTGTGCTCTGGCTGATCGTCGAGGAGGGCAACTCCTCGCTCGGCGCAGGTCTCAGTCTGATGGGCTGGTGGCCGATCGATTTGGCGGATATCTTCCGCAGCCTGTTTCTGACGGCTATTTTGTTCTTGGGCCCTCTCTTTGAGCGCGGGATCGCCGAGGGCGAATGGCGAACTTGGTTTCGCCGCAGTAAACTTTCCGAGAGCCTCAGTGGATGGATCGGCTGGAGAAATTATGTCGCAGTAAGTTCCTTGCCCTGACGCTACCATGGTTCACCACCGAGGGTTTTGATATTAACTGATCCGTGAAGGGGCCCATCACTGAGGAGGTCATGTTTCGGTCTGCCATTGTGCCCCTGCATCTTCTGGCCCATGTGTCGCCGACTCGGGTGGTTTTCATCGCGCCATTGTATTTTGGCATCGCCCATGTGCACCATTTCTACGAGTTCACCCTGACGCACCCGGACACTCCAGCCCTTGCTGCGCTACTGCGCTCGATCCTTCAGTTTGGATATACCACCATCTTCGGTTGGTATGCGACTTTCATCTACCTGCGCACAGGATCCTTGATTGCCGCCATTCTTGTCCACAGTTTCTGCAACTGGTGTGGCCTGCCTCGCTTCTGGGGCCGTGTTGAAGCCGGAGAGCCCCTTGGCCCACCCATCAATACGCGTGGCAAGGATGACTCCGACGAAGCTTCTACTTCCGTAGGCAACGGCCAACTGGGTGTCGGCTGGACTGTCGCATACTATTTGCTCCTCGTTGCCGGTGCCATATCATTCACCCAGTGCCTGTGGCCTTTGACCGAGTCGTACTATGGTCTTGTGTCGTTCGCTGTATCCAAGACTGGAACCAGCTAAGCTCGGGAGCCTCATGAATGACCGCTTTTTCCCTTGTATTTATGCATCGTGGTGTATGGTGTATTTTATCAGGCTTGACAAAACCCTCCTAGCAATTGTTCATAATGATGCAAGCGATAAATTTGATTTTTGTGTAGTTTTTATTTTGATTAGCTGGGAAGGGCAACGGGTTTCGGTGTCTTTTAGGTACTCATTTATTTTCACTCATCTCAATCTTTGAAGCTTTGGTTGGTGCTCATGCCAGCTACTTTCATATTAACAGAGTAAACAAATCAATCAACTGTTTAATTCATCATCATGGGCTATATTGCATCATATGCACTGGATCATGCTTAAGCAGTTGCACCACGCGTTGCAGTCTTGCAAATTGCAGTGTGATACCATCATGATGTGGGCATCTGCAATGTGGTCTTGGATATACATTTGTGGATCTCCCGGGTTTGGTAACCCCCACCATCCATCAAGTGTCGACCATCCACCAACACACTGTTGCATGATAGTGTGATTGCGCTTGGGAATATACTCGGGAATGGTAATTCTGAAACCCAATGTGATTAAATTGATTCACAGAGTTACTGTTGTTGATTCACAGTCAAAACAGAGCCTGATGAAGTAGTTAAGTTAACCGAACTAACCAAGATGAACGAATGACTAAGCAAAACACATGTCATGTGCCTTCCATTGCTCTTTTATTTCTTAGCACCAAAATGATTCCACAACCAAAATCATTAAACAAAACAAAGTCGCACTACCCCTCTAAACAATTCTATTCCAAAAAACCGATCTTCAGCGGAGCTACCGAATTCAAAATTTCGTAGGTCTAAATTTTTGCACTGAGACGTCGAGGCGCCCTTGCAGCCTACTCGCCAAGCCCCAGCCCCTCCCAAATCCAACAAAGAATGTAAGACAAGCATGCATCACAATATCAATAGTATGAATCAAGTTGCGAGGGACGGGTGTTCCTGACCCGAGAGCGGGAGTCGGCAGCTTGGGTACCTGCTGCTCGTACTAGTCTTCGCCTGCTGGAAGGAGGCGTCGACGCCAAATGTGAGAGTGTGCTCTGTAGCGACGGTCGCCGATTGGAAAACTGATATGCTTGCTAGGGTCGAAAATTTTCATTTTCTGGCCTAGAATACTGCTTGTTCATCTATTTAGTCATCTACTCTATAGCTTACTATTGCACAGACTAGTAACCCCGTTTTGCTTACTGAAAAGGAGACAAGTTGCCTTAGAGCCTCTCTACAGAGGAGACATATCCTCCTGACCTACCCGAGTAAGATGCGAGGCCTTTGGTTGAGCTTTTGCACACAACCCGAGGATAATTTCTTTAAGTATTTGCCTATGGAGTATATACAGCTCCTTTTCAGACAGACTCTACAAGCCATGCGAGATGGATCGGACGTGTTCCGTCTGAATTTGAATACAGCTATTTGCAAGGCTAGTAAAAGATAACTGTCTACTGATTAAAGTCTCAACTCTTCGCGCTGCTGCTGATCTGTTGCATGAGTGCGAAACAAGCCGTCACAGCTTTTGCTGGAGAGATGGAACCCACTGATCAAGAAAGATGATGGGACGAAACAAGAGTTATGGAAATTTGCCCCAATACCATGACAAGGATTGCTCAGTGACATCAAGCCAGCTAGGTCTGTAATATTTACCAAGCCTAGAAAGGCTATTAGCGACAGAAACCTTCATCGGGGGACAGAATTCCCTGTCAGCGAGCTACGAAGTCCTGCAAGCTGCATAGTCGTACATGAGATCCCTACCGCATAGGCTAATCAGAGCCACGACCCACCCACATCCGTGTATCTTTGTTCTGTCATAACAGGCATTAGACGGCATCTCTGCAGAAATACCATGCAGGTGTTTCCTACGAAGCAATAAGAACGCATCGCTTTGATTTTCGAAACTCTGATAGGACCTCGAGCGGGATAGACTAGTTCAGGTTGTAGGTCTCGTGTATATTTGGCATATTCCCGCCACTTCTCGAGCTGTTTACCCCTCAAAGCATTTTGATTTCTCTTAAATCTACTAGTCGTGATGGTTTTCGCCTTACTCTTTGCTTTCTGTCTTTGCGGCTTGGTGTATGCTTGCCTCACTCTGGGGCGAAGAGGCAAGAACCTGCCACCTGGTCAGTATACTTCAACTAAAACGAAGAAAATGAAAATCATCAGTGCTGATAGGGTGCTAACGTCGAACAGGCCCTCCGACTTTTCCTATTCTGGGGAATCTTCATCAGCTTCCTAAGTCTGGCACATTTTTCAAGTATAGGATTCCCTTCCAAAACTGTATATACATCCGTACTTTTTGTAGTGGGTTCCTTGACCTGCTCAGGCTCACTCTCCCACTCACCCCCACACCTTCTTCAACCTCGACCTTGCTAAAAAGAACTTGAATTAATGACTCTTTGCCTCCAGACTCACAGAATGGGCTCAACTGTACGGCAAAATATACTCCATCAAAATCGGCTCGGGGACAGTAATCGTCCTAACAGATCGCCGACTCGTCCGCGAGCTCATCGACAAACGCAGCTTCAAATACAGCCAGCGACCCCAATCCTATGTCTCCGATAATCTGATCACGAACGGTGAGCACATGCTGGTCATGCAATATGGCCCACTGTGGCGTGTCTTCCGAAAGCTTGTCCACCAAAAATTCATGGAATCCGTCGTTGAAAGGGAGTATGTGCCTGTGCAAGATGCCGAGGCGGTACAGATGCTTTATGATCTATGCCAGCAGCCGGATCAGCATATGTTGCATCCCAAGCGGTTTAGTAATAGTATTGCCATAAGTTTAAGTATGCATATCTCCCTCAAGGCCTGGTTTTCATGCTAATGCCTGACCAGTGTTTGGGATGCGCACGCCCAGGATTGATACGCCGCATATGCGTCGTTTGTATGAGATCATGGTGAGGATTTCATCTGAGAAGTATATAAACAGTCGAATCCTTACCATCTGATCTCTTTAGGACGGCTGGGTCCAGGTCATGGAACTCGGTGCTACACCTCCAGTGGACATCTTCCCCATTTTCCACTGGCTTCCAGAAAGTCTCTACAAAAACTGGATAACGACCTCCAAAACAGTCGGATCAAACATGAACTCTCTTTACAGCTCATTTTTAAATCGAGTCCGACAGCGCCGTCAAAACCCCGATTACAGCCGAGGCTCCATGATGGACATGGTACTCGACCAGAATGAGAAGCTCGGCTTAACAGACCACCAGATTTATTTCATCTGCGGAGTTAGGGTAGAAGGGGCCTCAGATACCACGGCGACCGCTATTCAATCGTTCATTCATGCCATGACCAAGTGGCCGAGTGTCCTGCGTAAGGCGCAGGCGGAAGTTGATAGCGTTGTTGGAGAGGAAAGGACGCCGACTTGGGAGGATTATGCTAGCCTTCCTTATGTCGCTGCTACCGTCAAGGAGACGATGCGGTGGAGACCTGTTGTTCCCCTGGCATTTCCTCATGCTGCTACAGATGGTCAGTTTTGTGTTTCTTGTGACGACGATAAGTCTGCCTCCTTTTTCTTGACCGCTGACCTGAAAACACATTGATTAGATGACTGGATCGATGGCTACTTCATCCCCCAAGGCTCAAGCGTCATCATCAATGTTTGGGGCCTTCACCAAGACCCAGCATACTTTGCGAACCCGGACGTCTTCGATCCGGACCATTTCAAAGGCAAGACAACGCTTGCCCCAGAACTTGCAGCGTCTATTGATGTTAATCTTCGTGACCACTATGGTTATGGATCTGGTCGTCGGATATGCCCCGGGATGCATCTTGCCGAGCGTAATCTGTTCTTGGCGATTGTGAAGTTGATATGGGCCTTTAACATCGGCCCTGGTGTCGAAGAGAAGAGTGGATTGCCCATGGTGCCAGATGTGGATGCGGTGACTGGATATAACGAGGGACTGGTGCTGAGTGCTAAGCCGTTTGGTTGTCGGGTTTCGGTGCGATCCGAGGCGAGGAAGAATACGATTGTGCGCGAGTTTGAGAAGGCTAGCGTGGAAGTCTTTCCGAGGTTTGCGGCTTGATCATTTCAACGTTGAATTAAGATTGTTGTTTCGGACTCTGTTGCCCTGTTCTAATAGAGTACATTGTTCAGAATGAAGATATCTAGTTATGACACATTTGATGATTAGAATACAACGTTCACAAGTTTACCACCCTTGACGACGATCACCCGTCGTCGCTTTTCCCAATCGTTCTTCTCTCGAAGCCAGTGCTTGCCTTCGGTGGTTTCCAGCACGCGGCTGATTATCCACTCCTGTTCCTCTTGCGTCGGGCCAGAGTTCTTCCCCTTGGGAGGGGAGGTTGTTGGGGAAAGCATGCGCGGGATAGTAATAACACACCGCATCTTTCCATTGATCTGGATAGCAACGGTCTGGCCACCGCGAGCAGAGAGGACATCGGCTTGCTGGGAAGAGAGAAGAGGCGTAGGCCAGGAGGAGGCCTGGATGGAAGGTACATTGGCTGTCGGGTCGGCCTTTTGAATGAGGGGTTTGTGCAGCATTTCCCATGACTCGGATGCTAGTGCTGGGGCGATTGGTGAGAGGAGGCGGAGGAGAGTGGAAACGGAGAGGTAGAGGGCAAGTGGTGAGGAGGGAGGTGACGATATGAGGGCATTGGTCAGTTTTGTCAAGTCGGAGATAACTGTGTTGAGGCCGTAAGGATTGCTCTCGATGCAGGAAGTCACCGAGGATATGGTGTTGTGAGCTGCCAAGATCGCATCCGCGTCAGAATCACTGAATTCCTCTAGCGAAGAGGGGAGAGAAGCTGCGTGACCGTGAGATGCATCTAAATCAGCAATGGAGACGGCAAAAGATGAGCTGTCCAGTGTTTCCTGGGTATCGATGACAAACTTCCACAGTCGACCGAACCAGCGCTCAACACCAACAATCTTGGCCTCGTCCCACTCCAATACTTCACTGACGGGTGCGGAGAATAGAATCTGTGCACGGGTAGCGTCCGCTCCGTATTTAATTGCGCAATCTGTTGGATCAACACCATTGTGTTTGCTCTTAGACATCTTCTCGAAAGAGATGTTAGGAGCGATATCAGTGCCCTTGATCAAGGGCTTATCCGGACTAGAGATATCCACCGCGGACGGGTGCAAAAATCGACCGGTAGAGGGCTCGGTGAAAGTCTTACCGTGCACCATGCCCTGAGAAAGAAGAATCTTGAAGGGTTCTGCAGGTTCTGACAGGTTCTCAACATGAGAAATTGCGGGGAACAGTTCAGACCGAGCAAGGAACTTGTAGATGAACCGAGCATAAAGCAAATGTAGAATGGCGTGTTCGACACCACCAATGTAGACATCCACAGGGCGTGCGAGAGCCGGCGAGAAAGGAGACTCCTTGTTCTTCGGGTCCAAGAAGCGCAGATAGTACCAGGATGAATCTACAAATGTGTCCATGGTATCGGTATCACGTTTCGCTGAGCCTCCACAACTGGGGCAGTTGGTGTGGAGGAATTTCTCGGAGAACTCCAGGGGATTTCCTTTTTTGCCTTTCAGCCATTCTCCGCCGATCTTTGGTAGCTTCACGGGCAGATCCTTTGCTGGAACAGGGACAGGGCCACAGTCGCCGCAGTGAATAATTGGAATAGGTGCACCCCAATACCGTTGCCGACTGATCAACCAATCCCTCAACCGCCAGGTCTCCTGGAACTCAGCCTGACCCACTTGCTTAAGGTCGGTGACAATCTGCTTTGCTGCCTCTTTGGACGACAGGCCTTGATACTTCCAGCAACGTGAGGTGAGAAAACCTTCCTGAGTAAAGGCCGTTGCGTCACGTGCAGGAATAACCGAGTCTGCTGGATCACTGCCTTGCAACTTCGACGGCTCTGATTGAATAACAATGGGAACGGAGTCGGGGTTCATGTTCTCCTTGAAGAAAGACATGTCCCTAGCATCGTGACCAGGAACAGCCATCACTGCACCCTCACCATAGTCACTGAGCACATATGGTGCCGCGAAGATTGGTAACTTCCTTTGCAAATGAGGACTCTCCTTGTCAATTTTCCGCAGAGGATGAGATGCCTCAACACCCTTGAGGATGTAGCCAGTTTTGGAGTCCGGCGGAAGCGACGATGCTTCATCCAGGAACTTCCGGAGAGAAGGGTCTTTCTCGGCCGCCTCTAACACGATAGGGTGGTTTAGCGACAGGGCGAGGTATTCAACACCATACAATGTGTCTGGTCGCGTCGTGAAGACGAACACATTGACTTCCTTGTCACCATGGATGGTAACCGGAAAGGTAACCTTAGCTCCTAGGGACTTTCCCAGCCAGTTCCGTTGCATTGACAGCACGCGCTCAGGCCAGCCGCCAGCAAGAGAATCAAGATCCTTCAATAGCATCTCCTTGAATTCCGTGATTCGGAAAAACCATTGTTTGAGATTCAATTTCTCCACCTTGGCACCAGACCGCCACGAGAAACCATTGGCATCGACCTGTTCATTCGCCAGAACTGTCTTGTCAACAGGATCGTAGTTAACAAGCGCTTCAGCTTGGTATGCCAGGCCCTTCTCGTAGAGCATCAAGAAAATTCGCTGCGTTTGTTCGTAGAATTCTGGAGAACAGGTGGCCAGCTCCTAACACATGGCGAGTTAGCCAACAGCGCATATAATTCTGGGCGGGAATAATTCTTCGATTCAACGTACCCTATCCCAGTCAAATGAAGCAGAGATTCTCCGCAGCTGCTCCTTCATCTTCGCGATATTCTGCTCCGTCCACTCCGCCGGATCAACTCCCCTCTCAATCGCCGCATTTTCCGCCGGCAATCCAAACGCGTCCCACCCCATTGGGTGTAGAACATCATGCCCGCGCATTTTGTAGAATCGCGATAGCACATCGGAAATCGTGTATACACGCAGATGGCCCATATGCAGCGTACCGGACGGGTAAGGAAACATCGACAGGATGTAAGATTGCGGCTTCGGTTCGACACCCTTTTCGGGGTTCACTTGGGTTAGAGTCGCGTCGGTTTGCCATTTCGCTTGCCATTTCTTGTCTAGGGCGGGCAGATCAAGTTTCCGAGAGTTCGAGGACGTCGTCGCGAGGCGGGCGAAGGCATTGAGGGCGTGTGGGAATCGGAGTTTGCCAGGGCGTATGCACCTCCGGCTTCGGATGGCCAGGGGCGTCAATCGTACACGGGAGAGTGTGTGCATGATGAATGGATCATCATGTCCCCGCAGAGTCAAACGAGAGTTGAACGAGAGCGGTGGTAACCACTTGTTGCTAGGACGGTCGTCCGATCTTCAGTCAAAACTTCCCTGGGCCCCGGACAGCTTTAGCCCCGATCGGGACTAGCGCTAATATATCCATCCGAGGCAAGCGTCTACCATGTATGAACATCAAGACCAACTTCAATTTACTATAGTAAATTTAGGAGATCACTGTGATATGGATTCACTATTTTTGGTATGAATTTCGCTCTAACTGGTTTTCCAAGTCACTCGTCTGACCATATACTATTCATCTACCCAGTCATTTGTGGATCTGAAAGGCCACAGAAAGGCTACGTTGTGAAACAAACAAGATCAAACAAGTTAGCAGTAATCTCCTGGATCTAGGGTGCGTTAAGTGAAAAATCGGACTGCTCATATGAATTCGCTTGTCTATATGCAATGTATCTCATATTGTACACTCTTAATACACACTCAATCTATAGTCTATCATCTACATCCGCAAAATGTCTCCATTGCGGTCAATCCCACCCCGGAAATGATCCGTCACCACCCTTCCTCCAAGAATAGTCTCGTCAACGATACCTTGCACATGCTTCGGCTCAATGCGACCATACCAAATACCCTTACCCGCCAGCGGGTGAGGCTCGTCAGTTGTTCCCACCGTCATCTTAGGCGGGATATATACAATGACATTGCCGGCATATTTATGTCCGCCAACATGACTAATCAAGCCAATATTGGCATGATTGGGCCCATCAATGGTAGAACTGTCGCTACCCGCGAACGTGAATCCTTGCGATTGAAGCACGCGCTGGAATTCGCTTTCGAGGGCGGGCGCCATGACGCCACAGCGCATATCTCGGCCTCCGTGTCCGCAAATCAAGACTGTAGGAGAGTGGTTTATATAGACGATTCCTTCGAACTTCGAAGATAGCTCTGGGGCCCTAGTCATGCCTGCTTGTTTCTCGGCTGGGAGGGAAGAATGCATGTCATGTAGTCGCTCCGGGAGAAGGAATGCCCGGACAAAAGTTCTCAAGTCGGTGGCGTTAGTGGAGGACAGGGTTTCCACTGGTATGGAAGGAATATATTTGAAGCTGGGGAAGAGGAAGGCGGATGCTGTGGTGGAGTTGGTCGCAGCTGGGGCGATGGAGGAAGTCGTGACGAGGACATTGTTGAAAGGCTAAATTGGTCAAGAGTATTACTGTTAGTTGCTGTCCATTCATGTAGCCTGATAGGAGTGATTGAGGGCAAAGAGGCGCATACATCCAGATATGGTCCACCACGACCGAGCAAACGCTTGAGTCCTCGAACAAGATGTCCCCATGTTTCGTTCTCTCCGTCATTCTCAATCCGACTCGTCCAATCCCTCTGCCCTGTGCAGACCAATATTTGTTGTGCATAGGCAGCCATCGTGCCATTCAGTGCTTGCTCGTGATCAATTGGTAATCCCTCGGGCATGGCTGGCCTCGGCGGGCAATTGCAGGTCGGCTCCGGACACGACTTGGTGACAGGGAAAGGGGGAGGGATCTCGAGACGCGCACGGAGGCGACTCGTACGACATGGTGTAGTTGACAAGAACCGCGAGGGTCTAGTGTAGTGGTATACTCGCCCGCTCCAATCCCGCGCGAGCGACTGGGCGAGGGTTGTTGATCGCGCTCTCATCGGAGGAGGTTTGTTGGTTGCTCAGAGGCGGGCTGGAAGGGGATGAGGAATTTGAGCTGATAGATCGAAGGAGCGACCCGGACAAGAGCATGCAAGGGTTAAGCGATCGTGATTGAAAACTACTAAGTACCTGGGAACATCTCCGAGAATTTCGGAGCGGAGATTAGCGTTGCCTGGCGGGATTATCAATCGCCGCGTGCCATTCGCCGCGGCTTTCACGTGGTGGGGCTAAACAATGCCTTGTCAAGGACCATGCAAAACCATTGTTTGTCTTGAAACCTTCATTGAATTACGTGTATTTCTTTTGGCAAGGAGGCTGGCTGACAGGAAAAGAATTATTATTAACACCTATGAGCTAGACCTCAATAATTACGATTTGGAATCCTGTGCGCCGCCTGGATTTTAGGGAGACGCAAGGCATTGACCCAGATTCACAATTCATCCAGAGCTCAATCTGAGCCCAAAACCGCACCCAGCCAAGCAGATTGTCCACCATGAAGCCCGAGGGAACTGAATTCGTTTATGCCAGATAGGATCATAATACTGATTGATTTTTGAGATAGTTATATCTGCAATTGTTTGGGAGTCCCTCCATGTTTTAAAGAAGCCATATGAAGCTTTGTGGATCCCTCTCAATATCGGGTTAATATCCAAAACTTCACATGTATGGATTCTCATCACAATGCAATGCCTCGGTATAGTCGATCGAGCCGTTGACTGGTGATTCGCGTATGAAATGGACATGGGATGGATCTCGACGTGGGTAAACATTGAGCTTGGACAAGATAGGGGATGCGTATGAGGTTCGGTTCTCGATCGTTGTATCCGTAAACATCTGATAGTCGAATCCAGCTCGCGGATATTTTCTGTTCTTGAAATCGATCCTGTTTGGCATTAAGCGGCAGCCAGGCGCATCGTTGAACGATGCGATCTCATGCACCATTCTTCCCACGCGAAATAATGATGTGTTTTGCGACACCGCGAGCACAGGAGTGCGAAATGGAAAGGAGTTCATGGCTTGATTTCAAGATCCATAAGTAGGGGCTGGTTGTTTTCAATGTTAAAAGTACGAGTTTGTTAGCAGGTTGACCGGAGGCAGTGAATTAAGACGAATCCCCAGCGACCACGTCTGGAAACAGATCAATCGCGACCATCACAAGAGGAGCCCTTGCTCATGCGACCACCGGGACACTTGGAGATCCGCGATCGCAGACTCCGGGATAGGTTCCGTGCTTGCAGGGAATGCCACCAACAACCCCCGCCAGACATTGGGAGACTCGAATCAAGGATCACAAGTCGGATCCGAGTCCAAACCAGCGACAATGTACGATCACATCCCAGATCATCTCTTGCCCATGGAATTCAACGATTCCATTGCTCAATTGACAGCCGCAACGTCACAGCAAAGGCCATTGCCCTCACCAAAAACATTAGCCACCGTCAGATCCTCAGCGCAGGTTCATCGCGTGCCGACGTCGCTCTGGCGATGGTGAAATCGAGGAAATGTCCCCGTTGCAATGCTGGCTCAATGTGGTATTCTATCCCGGCGTGGGAAGCCGTGCCTGGAGCGAGTAACCGGGTGCTTCAGTGGATCCGCCGTGAGGGCCGTTCTCCAACAACCTCTCCTCACCGGAAAAAACAAGGTGGGCGCAGATGACTGCGGGCCCCACGAAGTTGGAGAATGAGGGAAGGCGAGGGCCGAAGTTCGGCAGAAAGACGGAGATGGCTCGGGAGGTTCCCCTGAGGAGATGGGGATGGCCGGGACTCACGGCATCTTTAGTAGATTGTCCGGGGAGCTTCAATTGCGGTGTGAAGCCTCCAAATCTCCGCGGCGCGTAGCACTGCGTGGCTCCGAATGTCTGGTACTTTATGATTCTTTTTGGATGCGTGCCAGCTACCCCTCATTATGTCAGCTACCCCTCTGCGGGGTAGCTATCCCACTCAGGTTAGTCCCAATTCCATGTTAGTGTGTCCTTCCCACTGGATGGGCTGATGGCGGATATGCAGATGTGCAGCTGTGTTGCAGCGATGGTTACACGGGCTGACGGAGCGGGCAACCGGGTATGGGGCCGACTATTGTGGTCGATCGTGCGACCTTAGGCCGACAGAGCCTTATCACGGCCACGAGCCCCAAAAATGAGGTTCCCCGCACCTGTCACTCGCCAACGAAAGGTCGCGAGACCGCGGCAATGAGGGTCTAGGAGGTGCTTGCGCAAAACGTCCGCGGAGTAACAAGCTACATGAGGACCTGGCTAGTGTAGGCTCGATCGTAGATGGTAACTCGCGGGCCAGCGCCAGCGGGAACCCGGCGTGTGCATGAACACGAACCACAAAGTCTCCTCCCCCCCTGTCCCTCATGCGGAGAGACCAGCGCCGCCATGAGTGGTGCGTTCCCCATCAACCGGTAGCCCCGTCCGAAGTCCCGTCCCGTTTGAAACGGCGCCGACTGGGATCTGAGGGGAGTACAGCGTGTTTTGGGTTCGGCTCCATCCACATTCACGCTCTCCCTGTTGTCTAAGAGGGGCTCGAGGAGAGGGGCCCGCCATCTATATAATTGGGCCTCCTGGCCGGTCGGATTCTTACTTTTTCATCATCGTCCTTTTTCCACCCTCTCCTCACTTCAGATCCAAAACACAACTTTTAAGGTATGCAAAACCCAAAAATATCTCTCCCTTACTTTGCCCGAGTCCAAGCTCTGCTAGCTATGGCCTGCATGTTCCCCACTCTCCCCGCTTCGCCATTAGCCGCTGCTCTTCTCCAACGCCGTTTTGGGCGATTGACTTCATCGACCTTTATGACCGGTTTTTGATTTAAAAAGAGCTTCGCTGACCTCTTTGTTCCAGCTTCGTGCTTCCATCTTCTTTTCAAGTTAATATTCACTTGATCATCTTTCACAATGGTATTTATCCGTTCCATTTCTCGTCAACTCCGACGTCCTGCGTCCCAGTTCCTCTCTGGTCCTCTCAAACCAGCCGCTCCCTCCGGGTCCTTTAGCAGAGCTCCCGTGGCTGGTGCATTTTCCAATGCCCGTACGCTAACCGCATCTGCAAAACTTCAGGGCAAGGTTCTTCTGGTTCTCTACGACGTAAGTGACCACCTCTTCTATACATCGCGGGTTTCAATGGCTAACGTGACAAACAGGGTGGCGAGCACTCCAAGCAGCAGCCCGGTCTACTGGGTACCACCGAGAACGAGCTTGGTATCCGCAAGTGGCTCGAGGATGCCGGTCACACCCTGGTGACCACCTCCGACAAGGAGGGCGAGAACTCCACCTTCGACAAGGAGCTCGTCGATGCTGAGGTTATCATCACCACTCCGTTCGTCCACCCCAGCCCTCAACATCTCTCAGGAACTTTCCAGCTAAAATTTGCTCTCCTATAGCTTCCACCCCGGTTACCTCACCGCTGAGCGTCTGGCCAAGGCCAAGAAGCTCAAGCTGGCTGTCACTGCCGGTATTGGTTCCGACCACGTTGACCTGAACGCTGCCAACACCACCAACGGTGGTATCACCGTCGCCGAGGTCACCGGTTCCAACGTCGTCTCCGTCGCTGAGCACGTTGTCATGACCATCCTGACCCTGGTCCGCAACTTCGTCCCCGCCCACGAGCAGATCAAGCGCGGTGACTGGGATGTCGCTGCTGTCGCTAAGAACGAGTACGACCTTGAGGGCAAGGTTGTCGGTACCGTCGCTGTCGGCCGTATCGGTGAGCGTGTGCTGCGCCGTCTCAAGCCCTTCGACTGCAAGGAGCTCCTCTACTATGACTACCAGCCCCTGAGCCCCGAGGCCGAGAAGGAGATTGGCTGCCGTCGTGTTGAGAACCTCGAGGAGATGCTCGCTCAGTGCGATGTTGTCACCATTAACTGCCCCCTGCACGAGAAGACCCGCGGTCTGTTCAACAAGGACCTCATCTCCAAGATGAAGCCCGGTTCCTGGTTGGTCAACACCGCCCGTGGCGCTATCGTTGTCAAGGAGGACGTTGCCGAGGCCCTCAAGTCTGGCCACCTCCGCGGCTACGGTGGTGATGTCTGGTTCCCCCAGCCCGCTCCCAAGGACCACCCTCTGCGCTACGCTGAGCACCCCTGGGGCGGTGGTAACGCCATGGTCCCCCACATGTCGGGTACCTCCATTGACGCCCAGATCCGCTACGCTCAGGGCACCAAGAACATCCTGGACAGCTACTTCTCTGGCCGCCACGACTATCGCCCTGAGGACCTGATCGTCCACAAGGGTGACTACGCCACCAAGGCCTACGGTCAGCGCAAGTAAAACTGAAAAGGTTTGGCGATATTAGCACCAAATTAGCCCCTGGGTTCATGAATTTCCTTTTCTGATTGTTTATATTCTTTGATCCCCATTTGCCTACTTGGAGGGACTAGGCTTCAAAAGAGAGCATCAACGATACCAATGAAATGAAAGGTTCAATTTCACGTTTTTCTTTTTCGTAATTCATTCTTTGCTATGCAGGGGCTCTGCATCTCCGATTATCAAAGTGGGGCGCGCCGATCTCTCGTAGATTGGCAGGTCCAGAACAGGAACGGACTTTGTGGTGGATCCCGTAGCTTTAGCTGGTCTTTTGACAGGCGCAGGAAAAAAGATCTTGTATAAACTTCAGACTACTTTGGGCAATCTGCATATTTGCCAAATACCTTAGTGTACACAGTGTATACTTGTTCAACCAAATTTGTGATTTAAGAAATTGTGGTCTTTCTCATTGTTATCAAGCAAAACAGGTCTAGACACTCATGATGTATGATGTATGACGTTTCTCGTAATGTCAACCAGGAAATGAGCTAGAAACATAAAACCGAGTTCCTCCCAATATGCATGTGTCGCTGAGAATCTTGGAAACCAAAAACGCCGATCCATGACAGCCTGATATGACGGTAGCCGTGAAAAGTAATCAACGTCTACCACCAGTGTGCCCTCTCCCGTCATTGTCTTCGTCGTCACTGTCGTCCATAAAACCTTCCTCTAATTCTCGACTAAGGCGACTTTGGGACTCGGCCGTACTGCGCCGCTGCTCCAGAGCCTCCCGCCGCGCAGCATCCATGTTCATCCCAGTCATGAGTTCTCCTTCCTCGTCATCGATACTGATGTTATCGTGATCTTCAATGTTTGCGCCCCGTCGCCATGACGAAGGTAGAAATAAGCGCATGACTACATCGGCCATGCGATCACGGAGCGAAAGGGTATGCGCTGAGATGGTATGCAAAGGGAGGTATTGGGAGTAGCGTTGTTGGTAGCGTCGGAAGAACGGGATGATGAGGAACGAGAAGAGAACATATACCGTTAGTGCAATAGATGCCGGAATCAAAATAGTCTTCAGTTTGGAATAGTTAACCCCTGGGCCGGGAATCACGCGGCCCGATCGACAGATGCGGATCTCGCGATAAGACGGAAGAGAGACAGAGACCAACCTTTGCAAAACCTGCGAAGGACCCCATCTTGTCGGGCAATCCTCTAGGGTATCAAGAAGTCGAGTATGGGCTTATGAGGGCAGATTTGAGCGGCTCAGTGTGGATTGCAGTTCTGTTTACCGGCCTGGGATCGGGTGCATGGACGAGGGCGGCTTCCGGATCGGCAATGTGCATTGGGTGAAGCAGAAGTGATTAACCAAACAATATGGCAGGAAACCGCGCGATCAAATAACTTCGAGGCAACCGGCGGCACCGTCTCAACCGATCGCTGGATGTCCAGTTTCCCCTTGAGCAGAACAGCACTTCCTGGCAAGACGCGATGACTCAGCACATCACGTGCGCGCGGTCGGGGAGTTTCTCCGGACATTGGCAGCAGCCCCCTAATCAGGCACTTGGGACCGTGCTTTGATCGACCCTGGCGTCAGAACTCACTGGGACTTGCATATTGCAACCCTCCTAGGTTTCATATTACTTTCGTTTCTTTGTGTGGTGAGCGCCAACATATCCCCTCCATTTTACCCCTCTACATTAGAGTGGCTCCGCCATAGCAACCGAAGCGGGTATACTAACTTAGCCAGGGAGGGACAAAAACAGACCGTCGAATGATTGTGAATGTCACCATTTTCGTCCACCAGATCCATAGCGATCGACCCCGCTACAACCTGCACATCGATTACCCAGCCTCCGACCGTCTCTGAGTGTGCCAAGGGAGCGCTCTTTATGTTGCTCCCTGCCACTTCATAGGGACCACCCGCAAAAATGCCAACTAATGCACCCTCCGACAAGTCGAGGCAAACGTCGGCCGGGAAATCGTTCTTTGGGAGGAAACTGTACAAGGGAGGGTCCTCAGACGACCGTTCCCAGGGACACGATGGATCATACTACGCAGGCTCCTACGATAGTCTGGCGCCTCCCGGAAGCGCCGCGGGCTCTCGCTCGTCCCGCTATTCGAAGCGATCGTCGATTCAGTCCGTCGACTTAAGCCATGATATGGATCCCGGCAGCATCGCTCCAACAGCCGGTGTCATCACGTCTATACCCTTCGAGAGCCTGCCGTCCGACACCAGAACTCCGATCCCGATTGACAACATGTCGCGACCCGACTCCGCCCGCCACGAGCCCTCTCCCAACCACATTGGCAAGACCGGAGGAGATTTTCATCAGTATCCAACCTGGACCTCTTCCTCAGCACCGAATGGATCTGGTTCCCATCCGTCCGGTCCTCGCCCACCCCCGCATGCCTCGAATATGACGATGACGAGCAGCGCCTCAGGCTCAGGAGAGCGCGGGACACGATATCAGCAGTGGGGACGGCCTGGGAGCTCAGCGGCAAACCATAACTCCTCGTTTGACTCTTCATCGAACTCTCGCACATCGCTTGACCAGGCTAGTGTGTATTCCGGACATTCGTCAAACCCTCGAGCCTCGAATTATTTTCCGTCAGAACCTTCAAGTCGCACCCTTACGAGCTCGCATTCAAGTGATCGCAGCACTATATTCCCAAGTAGTGCAAGTGCTGGCAGACTGTCGAATGCCCCGTCTATACACCAACCTATACCTGCAGCCGTGCCTCGGCCTCCCGATAATTATTTGACCCGCCCCAGAGACGACCGTATTGTCGACCAATTGTTCTTGGAGCTTATGCAGAAACGTGGATGGCAGAACCTTCCAGAGCAGGCCAAACGGCAAATGTTGTCGTACCCTGCGTCCAAGAAGTGGACCCTGGTTCACCAGGATCGATTGACGGAGCTTCAAGGGGAGCAGAAAAGACGACAAAATGCGCGCCAGACTCACGGACATGATGGCTTGTCGGGTCTATTGGAACGCGCAGATGAGGAAGGTAGCCCTGAGTGGTATGTCAAGAAAGTCATGGACGACACGATTACATCGAAGCAGTTGGCCAGTTTGAGTGTCAGTCTGCGAACGCAGCCCATCAGGTGAGTGTGCATTGAGTTTTGACCCCTGCAAATGATTTTACGAACTGCCACGCTAACAATTCTGATAGCTGGGTGAAAGCTTTTGTTGAAGCTCAGGGACAAGTTGCCTTGACCAATGTTCTTCAGAAGATCAACCGGCGAAAAGCTTCTGGCCCCGTACCCGCTCCTCCAACTGGCGACAAGGACCTCGACCGCGAGTATGATATCGCAAAGTGTTTGAAAGGTCTTATGAACAACAAATATGGTGCAGATGATGCACTCGAGCACCAAGGGGTCCTCGTGGCGCTTGTCAACTCATTAGCTTCGCCTCGCCTGAACACCCGAAAGCTTGTGAGCGAAGTTCTTACTTTTCTATGCCACTGGGCCGATGGCCAAGGTCATCAAAAGGTTCTCCAGGCTATGGATAAAGTCAAGCATGACCATAACGAAACCGGTCGTTTTGATGCCTGGATGCGCATCGTCGAAGTTACTGTCGATGGCCGCGGTAAGATGGGAAGTTTGGTGGGCGCAAGCGAAGAGTATCGAAGTGGTGGAATTGGCATGGAGAATCTCCTTATGGAGTATGCCGTTTCTACCATGATTCTCATCAACATGCTGGTGGATGGCGCAGAAACCGATTTGCAACTACGATGCCACATTCGTGCCCAATTTATCTCTTGTGGAATCAAACGTCTACTGACGAAGATGGAGGGCTTCCAATACGAGGTAATCGACAAGCAGATCGAACGATTCCGGGAGAATGAAGCCATCGATTACGAAGATCTTCTTCAACGGGAGGGAAGCAGCATGAAGGATAGTGTCGAGGGTGAAGTCAAGGATATGAGTGACCCTCTCCAGATTGCGGATGCTATTGCAACCAAGATCAATGGAACTCGGTCTCATGACTACTTCCTCTCAGCGATGCAGCATATGCTGCTGATCCGCGAGAACTCCGGCGAAGAAGGTCTACGGATGTTCCAGCTCGTAGACGCCATGATGAGCTACGTTGCTATGGACAGGAGACTTCCTGATCTTGATCTTCGACAAGGATTGAACTTCACTGTTCAGAGTTTGTTGGATCGACTTCATACCGATGCCGAGGCTAGACGTGTGTACGATGAATCATTGGAAGCTCGTCAGATTGCCGAGGCTGCTATCGCTGAACGCGATGAGATGAAGGCCCAGGTGGAGCTTGGTGCTGAGGGATTGGTCAAAAAGCTCCAAAAGCAGATTGACGAACAGACCGGTATCATTGAACTTCAGGCACGGCAAAACGAGTCTTTGAAGGCCGAGGCTAGTGAACTCCAGAGACTGCGGGCCCAGGAATTGCAGCGCAATGAACTGGAAACTCGTGAGCTCTACCTGATGCTTCGGGATGCGCAAGATATCGCTGCATCCAATGCCCGGAAGGTCGCGAGCCCTGATCAAGAAGCCTCGGCGGATCCGTCCCAGATGCCCGGAATTTTGGACCGCGAGCGTCTCATGGAACGCCTGGAGCGTCAGCTGGAGAGAACAAAAACCCAATTCAAGCTTGAAGGCAAGGTCTGGGGCCAGCATGGCCCATCTGATCGTCTTCGTGAGCTCCGTGAGAAGATGGATGGCGAAGAGGACGATTCTGGCGAAGAGTTTACTGCTCAAACCCGTCGTCACCTTGACCCAGGTTCTCTTGGATCCTACCGTAAGCGCAGCCATGTGCCTGATCTGCAAGATACCTCTGATGACAAGGCATTGTCCCCTGTGGATGAGGATGAAGAGGCTGTGTATGAGAAGCCTCGTCTGGTGGAAATGCAGAGACCTCGTCTCAATCCTGCTCAGGCCACTGGCCTACTCGGTGAACTTGCTTCTAAGGTCCCGAAGTATGATGAAGGCCTAGAGGGCACTGGAAAGGTCGAAGATGTCACTATGGAGGAAGCTTCTGCTGCTAAAGATGAAGCTTCTGCTGAAGATGCTGAGTCTAAAGCACAGCAGGATTCCAGAGCAATGCCTCCACCACCTCTTCCTGTTCCAGGCGGTGCCAAACTTCCAATTCCTCCACCTCCACCACCGCCACCACCAGGAGGCAGCGCTTTCCCTGCTCCACCTCCGCCCCCAGGTGGCAGTGTCGTTCCTCCCCCTCCTCCACCAGGCGGTGCTGCCCTTCCTCCTCCTCCGCCTCCGCCAGGTGGTGCCAAGGGTCTTCCTGTTCCGCCGCCTCCTCCGCCCCCCGGTGGTGCCAAAGCCGGGATCCCCCCTCCTCCACCTCCGCCAGGTGGTGCCGGAGGTCCCCCGCCGCCTCCACCCCCTGGAGGTGCCGGCGGATTTGTTGTACCGCCCCCTCCGCCGCCAAATGCACCACTGGGCGCTGGCTGGAAGGCATCTTATCTGCCACAAACTTCCATTGTTCCTATGAACAAGTTTGCTCAGTCTAAGAATAACCTCAAGAAGGTCCACTGGGACAAGGTTGATACTCCTGAAGTAACAGTCTGGGCTGCTCATGCCGTCTCGGCCGAGGAGAAAGAGCAGAAATATACCGATCTTGCCAAGAAGGGTGTTTTGGATGAGGTGGAACGACTCTTCAGAGCCAAGGAAGCCAAGAATCTCTTCGGAGCCAGTGCAGCAGCCAAGCAACGCAAAGACAAGAAACAAATCATCTCGAACGACTTGTCGAAGAATTTTCAAATTGCGTTGGCCAAATTTTCTCAGTTCCCTCCTGATCATGTGGTCCAGATGATCATTCATTGTGATCGAGAAATCCTGGACAACATGGTCGTCATGGATTTCCTGCAACGTGATGAGATGTGCACTATTCCGGAAAACGTTGCGAAGTTGATGGCGCCATATAGTCGTGACTGGACTGTTCCAGGAGCTGCAAGCTCTGAGCGTGAACAAGACCCCAGTGAACTCACCCGCGAAGATCAGATCTATCTTTCCACAGCTTATGAGTTGAACCACTACTGGAAGGCAAGAATGAGAGCTCTTACTCTGACCCGCTCTTACGAGCAGGAGTACGAGTACACTTCGTCCAGGCTACAGGAGGTTGTCCGAGTCAGTGAATCTTTGCGAGATTCCGTGTCTCTCATGAACGTTCTTGGTCTGATTCTGGATATTGGTAACTACATGAACGACGCCAACAAGCAGGCTCAAGGTTTCAAGCTGAGCTCGCTTGCTCGTCTGGGCATGGTCAAGGATGACAAGAACGAGACCACTTTTGCCGACTTGGTCGAACGTATCGTGCGCAACCAGTATCCCGAGTGGGAAATTTTCTCTGAGGAGATTTCCGGTGTTGTTGGGTTGCAAAAGGTCAATGTTGATCAACTTTGCACTGATTCCAAGAAGTACATCAACAACATCAAGAATGTGCAGTCAAGCTTGGATGCAGGCAACCTGAGCGACCCGAAGAAGTTCCATCCCCAGGACCGCGTGAGCCAAGTGGTTCAACGGAGTATGAAGGACGCTCGGCGCAAGGCTGAGCAGTTGCAGCTTTACTTGGATGACATGGTAAAAACTTATGACGATATCATGGTCTTCTACGGTGAAGATAACACCGATGAGAATGCTCGCCGAGACTTCTTTGCCAAATTGGCTTCATTCTTGGTTGAATGGAAAGTAAGTGCACTCATTACAATTATCATTATCTCCACGCCTTTTATTTGATTACTCACATTGTTCACAAACAGAAATCTCGCGAGAAGAACATCGGTCTGGAGGAGGCCAGGAGGCGTACTGAGGCATCTTTGGCCCGCAAGCGTGCCAATGTCAACCTTGCCAATGGCAACAATGCTACTCCCGAGCAGCAGAACACGCCCGCTAACAGCGGCGCGATGGATTCGCTGCTCGAGAAGCTGCGTGCTGCCGCACCCCAAGCCAAGGACCAACGAGACCGCCGCCGCCGTGCTCGTCTCAAGGAGCGCCATCAAGTCCGCGTTGCTTCCGGTCAGCATGTGCCCGATGGCGGTGCTGAAGAAGGCAACAACGAGAACGACAATGCGGCCAAGACCGAGGCCGCTACCGACGAGAATGGCCTTTTGAGTCCACCGCTCCCCGAAGAGGGTGAAAATACCACCATGGAGGCCCAAACCTCCGAAGGCGAAGACATTGCAGACCGCGCAGCCAGTATGCTTCTTGGATTGAGGAGTAACTCCGATGCTGGCGGCGAGCGCCAGAGACGACGACGAGAGAGTGCCGACGAAGAACGTCGGAATCGCCGCATGAGACGGCGAAATGGAGCAACGAGTGGAAGTAAGGATAGTGCTGATGGGTCTGGTCTTCCGCCCGTACAAGAACCCATGTCTCCGTCACGAACGGATTCTATAGGGACAGAAGACCAAGCTCCGCCGAGCCCGCCTCAGGACGGCTCACAGGCATCCGCACCACCTTCTATCGTTGTTTCCGACCAGCATGATGACCAACACAAACAAGAACACTCGGCTGACGGTACATCTGCCAGCCACCCGATTGAATTGTCGGATTGAGACGGTGTATCGCGATACGGCCCCCTTAATCTAATGTCTGATAGATTTTTACTTGATGCCGTCTCGGAATCTTTTCATTTTTCTTTCTTGCATTACACCCCTCCCCACCTCCCACCCTCGACTCGACTGTATAATACCCTTTGTCTCCCCCTCCCATTCTTTGATCCGCCATTTTCTCTATTCACCTCGTGATGAGTTTAGCATGGGTCATGATACCACTGTCTTTTTTTACCTTGTTCTCTTCTGTTTCTGGTTCATTCCATGTGCAATTTTGTTTGGTCTGTCGAGGGCTCCCGCTTCGCATACCCACCTTGTGTACTGGCTATTGTACGGTTCTCTCTCCTTGTACATACCTTTCCTCTTTAACATCTACGGCGATATCGACTGTGATACCAATCATGATCGAAGACTTGCCTAACATCGCATTGTATCTTTGTTCGATGTGGACCATCGACTTTGTTTGCTGAATTATGGGTCTTGTATCTTTTCCAGGTTGAGTGTAGGCTGCTGATTTTTGGAGTTCGATTGATCGCTGGAAGTGAGGTCTTTTTTTAAGGTTAAAGACGGGGCTGGAAGATAGAATTGTTGAATATTTCCTCTTCGTCTAGTGCCAACCCAATGCATTCTGAACTAGCTAGCTGATTCTTAATGAATTAACCTAGGACAATAACTTTGTCTACCCCTACAACGGCACACTACTTGGGAGCGGTCTAGACCGAGGCCTCGGTATACTTTTGACGCCAGCCCACGTGACCTTATCTTTTATCTTTCGATATCAATCTCGAGCGCGACGACTACCGTTTTCGCGACGCAGGTTTCACGGCCTACTGTTCTGCGCATGCGAGCATATAATCCTCGAGCGTTGCGTTGGGCTACTCCCATCCGCCCCCCACGGCCCCGAACGCGAACCGCAGGGCTCGATAGTCTCTTTCACCGACGCCATGTCCCGACACGCGAAACGCCGACTTCAAATGGGACTGCCATGCCCGTTCGGAGCTTCTCCAGCTCGAGACCGGCGCAATTCATGCTAGATGCAGATTCTACGATCTACGCACTATCAACGGCTCCCGGGAGAGCTGCGATTGCCGTCGTGCGCGTATCTGGTCCTGCATGCGTCTCGGTATGATTTCCGACAGCTAACTCCGTCACGAACCTCTATCCTAACGTCATTTTATCTGTATGTAGATCTATAATGGACTGTGTCCCCAATCTCCACTACCAAACCCCCGCTTCGCAGCCCTGCGCACGCTCTACGACCCGACAAAGCCGCCTTCCGCAAATACAGTCCTCGACGCCGGCGCTTTAGTCCTCTACTTCCCGGGCCCGAAAACCGTAACAGGTGAAGACGTCCTGGAACTGCATATCCACGGCGGCCCAGCAATCGTCAAAGCCGTCCTGAGCGCCATCGCAAAATCAAGCACAGACCCCAACACCACCATCCGATACGCCGAACCAGGTGAATTCACCCGCCGCGCCTTCGTGAACGACCGCCTCAGCTTACCGCAGATCGAAGCGCTGGGCGATACCCTCTCCGCGGACACGGAGCAGCAGCGACGGTTGGCTGTCCGCGGATCCAGCGATGCGCTGCTGAAGCGCTATGAACTCTGGCGGCAGCAGCTTCTGTATGCGCGCGGGGAATTGGAGGCTTTGATTGATTTCTCTGAGGATCAGCATTTTGACGAGTCAACGGAGGAGCTGGTATCTTCTGTTTCGGTGCAGGTGAGCGATTTGTGTGTGCGGATTCGGGTTCATGTGAGGAATGCGTCTAGGGGGAGTTGTTGAGGAATGGGATTCGGGTTGCGCTTTTGGGGGCTCCTAATGCTGGCAAGAGCTCGTTGCTTAATCGGATTGTTGGGAAGGAGGCGGCTATTGTGAGTACCGAGGAGGGGACGACGAGGGATATTGTTGATGTTGGGGTTGATCTTGGGGGTTGGTATTGCAAGCTTGGTGATATGGCTGGGATTCGGGCGGAGGGCGATGCTGCGGGTCCTGCTGGACGGGGTGTTATTGGTGACGTTGAGAAGGAGGGGATACGGAGGGCCAGGGAGAGGGCTTTGGAGTCGGATGTTGTTGTTGTCGTTGTCTCGCTCGAGGAGACTTCAATAGGCCCGAGGCTTTTGGTCGAGCCGGAGGTTCTTGATGCTGTCAATGATTGTGTCAAGGCGGACAAGTGTCTCGTCGTTGCGATCAACAAATGTGACAGACTGACCCCTGATGAGAGGGGCAGTTCAATTCCTCAAGTCTTGGAAGAGACAATTTCTGACGTCTTCCCGGCCGTGCCTAGGGAACGAGTCTTTGCTATTTCCTGCAATGAAGCACAACAGGGGATCTCACCGCTGAGCGAAACAGATCCCGGCCATCTACAGACATTTCTACGTGGAATGATCTCGACTTTTGAACAGATTGCCTCTCCGCTGGGCATGGAGGGAGATACCAGTGGCCAATATGATATTTCGTATTGGGAAGATTCATTGGGGGTGACTCATCGACAAAGCTCTAATCTACAAAAATGTCTCGACCACCTGGAAGATTTCCTATCCCAAACGTCCCCCTCCACCGACCCCGACGCAACCCCTCTTGAGCGTGGCTTTGCTGCCGAAGAGGCAGAAATTGACATTGTCACAGCGGCCGAACACCTGCGATTTGCAGCGGATATGCTGGCGAAAATCACCGGCAAGGGCGAGAGCGGAGATGTTGAAGACGTGCTGGGGGTCGTGTTCGAGAAGTGAGTTTTTTTTTGGTTTCTTCCTCTATGATCCTGATTCCATCGTCTGAATTGTCGTGCTGATTCATTGTGTAGATTTTGTGTCGGCAAGTAACACGGATTGGAGATTCCTCGATTGGATCCGAATCGATGTGGTCTGTCTGCCACCCTGCCCCCGTGACGGGTGCCTCTTTGCAAAAGCAGAAGCCCTTTCAACCGAGTGGCGAATCCAAGCCAGGTTGTCTAGATAGAGGGCAATGACTGCCTTCGTGTCCATGGATTGCCGTGTTCATGGGGCCCGAGATCGTGTCGTCTACTGAAGTGTTCGTGGTGCAAATACTGGCACACGAAAGGAGCTCAGTTGCACAAAGATGGATCATCTGCCCGGTTGGCAGGTCCGTTGTAGCCACCACGGCCCATGCTGGAGTTGTCTTGGTCGTCGCCGAGGTACATTTCCGAGAATATAGTGGATGGAGATGGAGTGTAAGAGTGCTTGTATAGTAACGTGTTGACGGTTGACCACAATGTGTAAATAATATAGAGTAATTAAAGCAGACCGGAGATCTTGGATATCTTTTAAAGTGGAGTCTGTCTGATGATCGTGTCTGAAGAATGTCCTCTCGATTGAGTTTCCAACGGTTGATATTTATACTGGCCCCTCTCTCATACTCGATGACAACCCCCAAACCCGCAGCGAGCGAAAAATACCAGAGTCTGCCTTAACGCATGAATCATTCAGTCATCCAGGTACCCAGAATCTTCCAGTGCAGCCCATTCGGGCAATCTTCTAGATGAAAGGCGGCCGAAGCCTCGTGCTCTCGTGTGATGGTCTGAGTCAGGGCCTCCCATGCCTCTCTAGCTGCGTTCCTCTAGCGAACGAGCCACTCACCCAGCGAACCTGCTGCTGCGCCAATCGTCCTTGGCACGCCGTAATTTTATGGTCGCGATGATTCACGCTAATGCTACCGTATGATGACGATGCGTATCTTAGTCGAGGGAGGCTTGGGGGTTGAATGTTCAGCTGAAACTTCTGATGTTGAAACATGCTACTGGGGCTCAGCCGGTGACTCCTGGGCTGAGTGCCTGAAGACTTTGCCCTAGCCGCTCCGACCTTTCTACCCCAGGTACCCTATTACCTCCAGTCTGTCCTCTTTTCCCAGCTCCGTCCTTTCTATACCTGAGCATCTCCGAGCTGCTTAGAAATCATCGGCTCGCGGAATTGTGCTGGCCTTGTTCGCCTTGTCCCCAATTTCGCGTCAGATTCTAAGAATAGCCCCCTCTTCTAACCATCCCGCTTTGCACTCACTCAGTGCAGCAACCGAGAGTGAATGAACAACGAGAGCACCTTCCCTATCCCTCCGTGGCGTCTGATTCTATCCGAACCGCATTGGTGCGACTAAAAATAAAAACAAGAAACCCACGTTGCGCCCCTGCAGCGATGTCAGGGGCCGTTGGGGGTGTGCGGATTACTCGATCGGTTCCCCGGTCGCTTTTATTTTCCTGTTTATTGACACTCCGTCGCGACAGGGCTGACGGGCGCAAGCACTGCGATGGAGATGGACGATTACAGGGTCTTGTTTTACGCCCGCGACGATGCAGAGACGGCTTGCAGGCGCCGACATCGCGAAATGGGGGCCGTTTGTGGCCGGCACTATGGTATACATACCCTTAGGGTAACTGGCTAGTGGTCTATTAATAATACCACCCGACCTCATCGACCCTTGTTCGGCCATGTGGCCTACTGGTCGCTCTGTGTGCCCCGCATGGATTTGACCGTGGAGTGCGTGCTCTCTATTCTGCCGGGAATCAACTGCTGCTACTAGTAAAGAGGGTGCAGACTCGCCCAACGTCCCGGGTTCCGAACTACGCTCGTTCTGCAACACTCCCCCGGGACTCGACGTATCGACTCGCGAACAGCGCAAACGGGTAACAACGGCTAATTTTGGGTGCTCTGCAGGTTCCATTCCAGAATGATGGATGCAACCACGTCTAAATTTGTGCTAGTTGGAGAGCGCATCCATGGAGAGATTCTATTTTTGCCGTGGGAAGCACAGGGGCCGAGGCTTCCTAGATGTCTTCGATGGGAAGGTCGCACAGAGGGGAACGACAGATGACAGAATTGACGTTTGACAGATTTGAAATCATGCTGGGAGTGACAAGAATAGCGAAGCTCTCGACCGGCCCCATGGGATTTGGTTGCGGGCGCTTGTTGTTGTCTTGGATCATGTTGAAATCGCACAATCACTGGGCAGTGCGTTGCACTCGTCGTGTGGCCAGCTTTGGTCGAGAGCCTCCAACGACTTGGCTTCTGACGGTGCGTGGGGATTGGTCGAAGCTCGTGTACCATTGTCCATTCAGGTCCTCCTGAGAAATAGCGCACTAATGTTGCGTGGTGATGTCTAAATATATCTAATTATATAGATCCGTCTAAGACATGCGGGAACTATAACCAGAACCATGGAACGAGCTCGGCACGACTAGTCCAATACAATGCGATCAATCAACAGATAATAAGACCAAACTGACCACCTTCCAAAATGCATGATAGTACGCTCCCTGCTCTGTGGACTAGTACTTAGTAGTGGCTTAGATAGGATATTACCATCAGTGATCGTCAGTGCGGCCCCCCAAACAAACCTACACTTAGTGTCAGGGTGGAAGTGGAGAGGCGAGGCTTCCCCGCCGCGTCTCATGTCTCCAAACCTCACCCAAACATCCATGGATGACATGCACACCCTCTTCACGACAATGTAGTATGGATCCCGCCTCAATTTTCGGGCTCGTCTCCGGCGGCGTGCAGGTCGTGCAGGCCATCACCTCCACCGTCCAGAGCCTCAACCAGCTCGTCGGCAAATTCAGAGAGGCCGAATCTCAAGATTCAATCCCTGATTCAGGAGTTAACCTGTATCGGCACGGCGCTGACGAACCTGCGCGAGTGGGCGCGGATGAACGCCCATGCGTAGCACACAGAGGAGTTTGGCCGAGACCTCGTCGTTGCGATGGTAGGGCTGCGGCGTTGTCATGGATGTCGTCTCGCGAGATGTGTCCACTCTCGTGCAGAGTACCCGCGAAGACGGTATGAACAGTTTTTGGGCTAGAATTCGGGTGGAGTGGAATGAGGAGACTATGCGCGGCCACCAGGAGAAGTTGCATGTGCAGGTTATGGCCTTGCAGTTGTTGTTTCAGTTTTGTCAGTGGTGAGTGAGATTCAAGACTGTTTTTGGCGGAGGTTGCTGATTGCGGATATAGCCATACGACAAGTGAGCAGATGAGGTTGCTGGGAACGGCGACGACGAGGAGAATCTTTCATCGTGATGCCGATGATACGGCGACTATCTTGTCCACCCGCGGGAGCCGCGGCACGTCGTACGCCGGGAGTATTTCACAGGGGAGTAGGCAATCAATCGGTCAGTCCGACTTTGACAGGGCGATAGCAGAGTCCTCAGCCTACCACCGAGTGCTGGAGCATACGATTCGCGACTTGGATGCTGCCTCGTTGGACTAATCCCAGCAATCCGTGCCGGACCGCGAACAAAGTCACTCTGCGTTCGCGGACGAGGGGTATACAAGCAACCAGACTCCGGCCACCAGCTTGATGGTGCCGTCACTGCATATCCCTACGCCTGATGCCCAGCAAGAACAGGAAGGCTACTTCCCTTTACCAAGTAGTCCGTCTGGACGAGTGCAGCATCCCGCACTCCCGATCCATCGCAGAAGTGTTTCTGTGACGCAGACGTAGCAACGGCCGCCGTACCAAACGAATGTTAGGAGAAATGCTTCGCACTCTGAATCTCAGAGATCACGAACGTCGGATTCGAGAAGAGAAAGATTATCCTCGTTCCTCCGCATGAATACTTGCAGTTGAGCAAACCTTGCAGTGTCACCAGGTGGCTCGGATCTATCCAATAACACGAACGCAATGAGACGAAGACAGACACACTATGAGGATTTTACCACTAGCATAGATTTTGGTGGGCCAATTCCGCAGATCATCAAAGCTGCGCAGGAAGGATCGTGCGATGATGTCGAAAGACTCATTGAACAAGGCTGTGACATTGAAGAGTGTCACACCCGCTCACATCGAAATGCTCTCCTCGTTGCAGCGCATTGGGGAAATGCTGATATCGTTGAATTGCTCATTCAACGCCGCGCCAAACTGAACGTCATCGATACAGGAGGCTGGCCGGCATTTTATCTCTCTGCATCGCGGGGCCACCGTGATGTTTTTGAATGTCCTTCTAGCTGAGAGACTCGATCTTAAAGATGTGTTCAATTCTCTCGGGCAGACGCCGTTGAGGGTAGCTGCAGATTCTGGCCAGCTGGACACTGTGCAGACTCTTTCTCGATTTCAATGCGAGAATCAATTCAAGGGCTGAGGATCAGATGACTGCGCTGATAAGACATTCGGATCTGACTTCGATTTTATCAGAGGAACTGACCATATTGGATGATGTAGCATGCCGCCTCTAAACGAGGAGATAGCGAAATAGCCCAGCTTCTCATCTCGCACAACGCCGACCTGGAAGCCAATGACAGAAACATGATGACGGCACTCCACCACGCCTGTGAAAGAGGCCATTCCGAAACCATTTCCATACTTCTCGACAACCGGGCAGCAACTGAAGCACCGGTTGAGACCTCAAGATACGGCTCACCTGCGCGACCGACGCAGGCCGAGCCAAAGCCAATTATCGTAGTACTGATGATACAGGCATGACAGCCCTCCACTGGGCTGAGTACAACGGACATGAAAAACACCGTCCGTACCCTCAGCGAGAAGAAAGGATCCCTCGACATAGTGGGAGTCGTACAAACCCTGCTTGATCGGGGCTCGCCGCTGTCTCTCAAGTTCGGCACAGGATTCCGTGAAGACTCGCCTCTCTGGCTGCTTTCAGCGGACATCTGGCTGTTGCTTCTTTGCTTCTAGCTCGGGGCGCGTCGATCGTTAAGAAATATGAATCTGGTTGGCATTCTGTTCGATATGCAAGTTATTATGGACATGCGGATGTTCTACAGCTCTTTCTTTCTAGCAATAAGATTCCGGAGTCAAGTTTTGCGGAGATTGCTCAGTTGCCTAGGACTTTGGGATTTGCTTCGAGCGTTTCTGATGAGAATGAAGGCAAGGGTGCCGCAGCTTCTCAGGCAGTCTTTGAGATATCCAGTCTCAGATCTGACATCACCCCAATTCCAAGCTCCCGTGATGCCAGCTCCATCCTCGATGCCAAACCCAACCCCCTATGTCGGTACCAGCTCAATTCCAAACATCGCATCCTCAAACCCAACACCCACAACAAAGACCCGAACCGCCAATCTCAGGATACACACCACCCGTCCACCTTCGCCATAGAAGCAGGCAGCTCAATGATCCACGAACTCACCACAACACTAGACGAAGGCTTGGGAAGAAACTATCCTACAAGACCCGAGGCCGAGAGCACGCACATAGCCAGGCCCGGCAACAACAATCGCCAGCCGACGATCACAACCCCCCGAAATGAGACAGCCCGAGCCCACGCAGCCGCTAGAGCGCGATCGTATGGCCGCCATCTTACGAGGTGACAGTGAGACGCCTGCTCCGAATCCCGGATGGTGAGTTAGTACTGGCTCTACCACCACTGCTAGTGCCGGTACAGGACCCAACCTGAATCGACGTGAAAATGAGCCGCCGCTCGCCTCGGCTACTTTCAGGTCTGTTTCTTTTGTCGTCCCGCCTACCCCATCGACATGGGAATAGAGATAGTATAAGGAAAGTACACTATGGCGTCACCGCCGTCTAGTTTGGATAGACCAGTTGAGACGACATAGGTGCCAAGGTCTATGCCGACGGTGGAATATACCCGGTTACCTGAATAGGATTCGAGGCTTGCGGCTGAAGTGGATGATACGGGGGGATTCAGATTCGGATTCGATTTCTTCTGTTTATACGGCGCCCTAGGAAGGTGGGAATGATATTCAGTCTGTGCAGCGTGGAACAACGCTCGAAGGCCGGATTTGCTCATGTATGGAGTGAAAGGACGGCGCTACGAATTGTTACCATATGGAAAATACTAGGCGTGGATAGAAGAAATGAACATAGTGTGATCTAAATTAACACTCATGCGACAATGCTTTTTATACAATATACAGATACCATCCAAAACACGAAAGATCCTCGCTGCAAGCTTGCGTCTATAGTATAACCAAAGGCTCGGGTATCACGTCAAAAACGCCAATTTCCGCAACGGAACAAAATCGACACACCTAAACTACTTCCTCACTTTGGAAGAAATATCTAGGCCGCGATGGCATTCTTCACCCACTTCTCCAGTCCGCCCTTGGCGATAATTTCCTGCACATTCGCAGGCAGCTCACCAACCTTGTGAGTCCACTTCGCGCCATTAGGTCCCTCCTGCACCTCGATCTGGCTGCGGCGCACGTCCCAGGTCAGAGTCCAGCCGGTGCGGCGGGTCAGGGACTTGCCCTCGGAAGCGTAGTGTTCGCGCAGACGGTTGATAAGGCGGGGGACTTCGAGACCCATCAGGGCGTTGTTGATGCTGTTGCGGGAGAAGATGTTGCCGAAGCTGCCAGAAACGACGAGCGGGATCTTCTTGGCGAGAATGGCGGTGGCGGCTTGCTCGCGGGAGCTACCGCAGCCGAAGTTGAAGCCGGAGACGAGGATGTCGCCCTCCTTGGCGATTGTCGCGAAGTCGGTGTCGTAGTTGGACATGCAGACTTGGGCCATGGTTTCTTCGGAGACGTTGTCTTGGTAGGTGTACTTGCCTGTAGGTGGATCTGTTAGAGGTTGTTTTGGACAAATAATTTGCTGTGTACGTACCGGGATAGATTCCGTCAGTGTTGATGTTGTCGGCGTCACAGAAGACAAGTTCACCGGAAATACGCTCGGGGAAACCAGGGTAGAGCTCGGTCAAGGAGTCGGAGGAGGGTGCCTCCTCGGCCTCGGCTGAGGGCTCAGGAGCGAATTCCTTCTCGCCATCGGCGACCAGGTCATCCATCTGACCAAGGAGCTTCTCCAGGGCTTCCTCGGTGGTAAGCATACGGTCCTCCTCGCGGATACCATCACCCTCACCACGGATGACGCCCTGGTAGTCTTCAGGAGTCTGGTACCAGCCGGGGCCGGACAGGGTACCGCTCAGAGCGGATGCCGCGACGACCTCAGGGCTACCCAGGTAGGCCTTAGCGTCGGGGCTCCCCATGCGGCCCTTGAAGTTACGGTTCGAGGCACTGATACCAACCTCGCCAGGCTCAAGCAGACCGGTGCCCAGTCCAATGCAAGGACCACAGCCAGCAGGGAGCACAGTGGCGCCAGCGTCGACCAGGGTCTGCCAGTCACCAGCACCTTCGGCAGCCATCTGCTCCGGAATGGAAGCAGCACCGATGTAGAACTGCACACCCTCGGCTATCTTGGGAACAACACCACCGTTCTTTTCGGCAGCCTCCTTGAATACGCGAGCCGCAGCAGCGATATCCGAGGCACGCGAGTTGGTACAAGAAACAAGGTAGGCCTTGTTGACCTTGATGTCCTTGAGCTCGCTAAGAGGAGTAGCAACCTTGACGGAGTTCGGTCCAGAAATGTAGGGGGAGAGCGTAGAGAGGTCAAGGAAGAGCTCCTTGGAGTATTTGGCACCCTTGTCAGCAATCAAGCGATTGGCAAACAGCTCCTCGATGGCCTCGTGGGTGAACCGCTGGGGAGCGGTGGTCTTGTAGATACCCTCACCATCGGCCAGACCCATAGCGGCAGTGGTAGCCTTGCCCTTCATCCAACCCTTCAGCACGTCGTCCATAGGGAACAGACCGGACAAAGCGCCCCACTCAGTGGTCATGTTGGCGATGGTCAATCGGTCATCCACGGAAAGACTGCGCATGGTCTCCTCGGAGCCAGTGAACTCAATGGTGTGGTTCAGAACGTCGTCCTTGTCGAAAAGTCCGCAGAGGGCCACAATCACGTCCTTGCCAGTCACGCCGGGGGGCAGAACACCGGTGAAAGTGACCTTGGCGGAGGCGGGCAATTGCCACCAGGACTTTCCGGTGGCCCAGATACTTGCGGCATCAGTACGCACAACAGGGGTACCCAGACACGAGATTCCACCGTACATGTTCGAGTGACTATCAGACGCAACCGCCATAGTACCGGGCCAAGCCAGACCCTCTTCAATCATGACTTGGTGGCCAATACCACGTCCAGCGGGGTAGAATTCGACACCATGGTGCTTAGCAAAGTCCTCGATCTGTTGGTACTTCTGTAGGTTCTTCTCGGTCTTGTTTTGCACGTCGTGGTCGAGGGTCATGATGATCTGGTTTGGATTGTGGATCTTTGAGGCACCGATGGACATGAACTTCAAGGCAACGGGCCAAGAGTTATCGTGGGTCATGCAGCGGTGCGGGGAGATCGTGACATAGTCGCCGGACTTGACGAACTTGTCCTTGGGGAGACCGACGGAGTATTGCTGCACGATCTTCTCGGTCAAGGTCTGGGGGACGGCCTTGGACGTTTGCATAGATGAGAACAGGGCGGCGGTGGCGGGATCTTCCAGCTGCGAGCTGAAGGCGGTTTGCAGGAAGATTCGCGAGGTCATGAAGGTCCGGCGCAGGGTGCTGGGGAAGCGAATGCGGCCCAGCATGGCCTGCTGGCCAGTGATGGACGGCATCAATCGGGACTGCATGAGGAGACAATGGTCAGTGGTCGCAATTGAGGGTCGAGGAATTGATCAGGGGCCACGTACGGTCATGGTGCCACCGAGAACGAGGATGCAATTGTCGGCAGGTCGCTCTTCCTGTTCCTGAGAGAAAATCGGCCCGCCGAATGAACGGCCGGCTATTTGGTCGATGACTCATCCGACTGTTGATTGGACCGGATGGGAGGCAAACAATGCAAATGTGGCAAACTCCGCAAACACCAAGCATCATTTCGCACGTGACATCATTCTTTACGCCGATGTCGGATGAACATTCTTGACATTGGCCGTGTCGCAAGAAGCAGACAAGATATAAGTCTCTGCATTGGACTGTGATTTTAATTTACCAGGAAACTTGGAAACTGAGCATGAGATGGGTTAATATTGGCTTGTTTGCTGCTATTCTCACTGTTCAGCCGTGTTGATTAACCCCGCCATCATCGATCATGGAAGATCTCCGCAATTGCCACAGCTAAACAATTACAGTTGACCAGATATCAGAAAGAACAAACAAATTAAAATTGAATAACCTGTTTCCATTTGCAAATTAATTTGCTAGCAGTTTCAAACCCATCAATGTCGAGCCACGCTGAGACAGTAGATATGTCTTGGCGGCTCCGGAACAGCCTTGACTCATACCCCGCCATTGCCGCGAAATTACATGCACTTCAGAAAAGGCTATTAGCCCCGTAGAGAAATCCCGGTGAATTGAACAAGGACACGCAGCCGAAAAGGTCGTCTGGTGGGAAAATATGAAAATACACTCGCGATGACTCCAAGGTTGATCCACCTTGCGGTCCACTCTTGAGCTTTTCCCTTCCCGCTTTTTTCTTTCCTTTCTATACTCGAGATTCCTCCAAACCAACCCTACAATTTCCCCGATTCCTCCAATCAAAAATGCCTTCTCGGCAAGAAGTCTCTTACTTCGGAGCTGGTCCCGCCCCGCTGCCCACCTCCGTCGTCGAGGCTGGCGCAAAGGCCTTCGTCAACTACAACGACAGCGGACTCGGTCTCGGCGAGATCTCCCACCGCTCGCCTACCGCCAACAAGATCCTCGCGGACGCCAAAGCGAACCTCTCTACTCTCCTCGATATTCCGGATAATTATGAGATCCTCTTCATGCAGGGTGGTGGTAGCGGCGAGTTCAGCGCTGTCGTGCAGAACCTCGTACCCGTCTGGATTGAGCGCCGTCGCCGCAGAGCGGAGGCTGAGATTCTGAAGGCTAACCCTGGTACTGAGAAGGATCAGCTCAATGAGCTTGTTTACCAGAGACTGCAAAAGGAAGTGGATGAGGAGCTGAAGCTTGATTACCTGATTACCGGTTCCTGGTCGCTCAAGGCCTCGCAGGAAGCGGCTAAGCTGGTTGGTTCCAAGTATGTCAATGTTGCGCTGGATGCGCGCAAGGCCAATGATGGCAAGTTTGGAAAGATCCCGACCGAGGAGACTTGGTCTTTGACTCCTACCAAGCGGGAAGGTGGCAAGGGCTCGGCTTTCGTCTACTTTTGCGACAATGAGACTGTCGATGGTGTTGAATTCCAGAGTTTCCCTAAGTCATTGGAGGCGCAGGGTCAGGATGAGGAGGATGAGCGTCTTGTCGTTGCCGACATGAGCTCTAACTTCATCAGCCGTAAGGTTGATGTTAGCAAATATGCTGTCATTTTCGTACGTCTTCTGCACTCCCAGATTGCTATCGTCATACTAATTCCTATCTCTACAGGGAGGCGCCCAAAAGAACATCGGTGTCACCGGTATCACTCTTGCTATTGTTCGCAAGGACCTGCTTCCCCCTCACACCGCGACTCCTCCCCCAACCCTCCTGCACCGCTTGAACATCGGCGGTCTCCCCGGCCCCGTCGTTCTGGACTACGCCACCATCGCCAAGAACAACTCCCTCTACAACACCCTCCCCATCTTCAACCTCTGGATCGCCGGCCAGGTCATGGCCGACCTTGTCTCCGAATTCGGCGCCCAGAAGGTCAGCGGCCAAGAAGCCGTCGCCAACAAGAAGGCCCAGCTTATCTACGGCGCCCTGGACAAGTACCCCGCTGTGTACCAGGTCGTGCCCGACAAGAGCATCCGCAGCCGCATGAACATCTGCTTCCGTGTTAGCGGTGGTGATGATGCCAAGGAGAAGGAGTTCATTGCTGGTGCTGAGAAGCGTCTTCTGCAGGGTCTGAAGGGCCACCGCAGTGTTGGCGGTATGCGGGCCAGTAACTACAACGCTGTCCCGCTGGAGAATGTCCAGAAACTGGTTCAGTACCTCGAGGACTTTGCCAATGGACAGTAGGTTTGCCCTGGCGGCGATGTTTCTTTTGTTGACATGTTAGCGGATTCAACCTGGGGCTTCAGTAATGGAAAGCAGAGCAATTAGAAGGATTATCAACCATCCACACTATTGCACTATTCAACATAACTCTTTTGACACGAGCTAGGATATGCATTGTATGCAGCAAAACCTTCCGAAAGTCATTTTTAATATATACCAATTTGCTCTTGCTACTCAAAAGCCTTTTTGATTTTCAAGAACAGCTGTATAGAGGGTAGATGCAAGATTATTGATTATTTGATCTATGAGATAGTGGAACAGATCACCCAAAAAATAAGGATAATAAAACAGCGAGAAAAAGAAGACCCAAATGCACTTGTGCAGAGCCACCGTCATCACTTCGTATGCCAGCAAGCGCGCTCACAAGATGCAACTCAGGAGCACGCAGTGACAAAAAAAAAACATCAGAGCGCAAGGCTCTTTCCATACACCCGGGGTTATATGCATGGGTATCAAATCATAAAGAGAAACAAGTAGAGGCACGATCTCATCATGGAAACTTCATCGAGAGCGCCATTTCCAGAACTTCCAGCCTGAGATCCCGGTCTCCCCGTCGCGCTGATAGATGCGCCAGTAATATACCGGTACGCCCGTAATGATAAAGGCGACCACAATGAGGGTCTGAAGAGGTTCTGCGATAACAGCACGACTGAGAAGAAAGAGGCTGACACAGCAGAAGATGATTGGGGTGGTGATCCATGTCTTGTAGGGACGCTCCAGGTGAGGTTCGCGGATGCGAAGAACGATCAAGCCGAGGACCGTGAGGAAGTAGAATGTGTAGCCGGCTACACCGTAGAAGGTGACTAACGTACCGAACTCGCCGACGGCAATGTATACGGCAGTAAGAGCCGCATTGAATCCCATAGCGTAAATGGGTGTGAATCCTAGACGAGACTCGTCGCCAAACAGACGAGAGAGGGACTTGCGAGCCCAGGAGCGACGGCGCAGACGAGTACCAGCCGCAGGTGTTGGGGAAGACGAGCTGCCGAGTCCAATACGGCCAAATAGTGAGGGCAGGTACCCTTCTTTGCCGGCCGCGTAGACGAGTCGGCCGCTAGTGAAGGTGGTGGCATTGAGAGCTCCAAAGCAGCTGGCTCCGACGACCAGCGCGAGAATAATAGCGCCCGCGGGGCCGAAAACTTTGCCGCCGAATTGGACAGCAATGGTGTTGCTGGAGTCGATGGTCGCGTGAGGCAAAACAAGGAAATATGAGACATTGGCCATGAGATAACAAAGAATAACCAAAGGCATAGCAGTGTGAATCACACGCGGCAAGTCGCGGTTGGGATTCTTAAACTCGCCAGTGACGTAGTTGGTCTGAAGTAGACATGTTAGGATTAAGCATTGTTGTGCCGGAAGAACCTATACTTACATTGTCCCACCCGTCGAATGCCCATAATCCTGCGTATAATGCCACAGCAAAGTCGGAGATTTCTGTGTTCGTGCCGGCAAACCAGCTCGAGTTCTTCCACTCGTCACTCGCACTGCCCTTCGACGAGTAGCCAGTCACAGCAACCACAATTCCGGTGACCGTAACTCCAATCAAAGCGACGAACTTGAAGAACATAAACAAATCTCCAATGCGAGTCGCCATCTTGGTAGAGATGCAGTTGAACAAGGTAACTGCAAGAAGACCTCCAACTGCCACACCCTTGTTAATCCACGGGGTGACCTGCTCTACATCGGCACCCACAAATGCACGCACGACGTATTCTCCAAAGATAATTGAGATGATAGCCGCAGAGCCAGGTTTCAACACCAGCGCCGCACACCAGGTGAACAGGAAACCCGGAAGTTCGCCGAAAATCTTCGCCAGATAGACTTGCGATCCTCCATTGAGCGGGATAGCTCCTCCCAGCTCTGCATAGCTCGCCGCGCCGGTCCAGGCCAGCAGACCAGCCACCGCCCAAATAATAAGCGACGCACCTGGTGAGCCCGCATTCGCATTGACTTGACTCGGCGATGAAAAGATGCCAGACCCAATAATAAGACCAACAATGAGCGAAAGTCCATTCAGATACGTCAATGTCTTGTTCTTTTCCAGTGACCCATCCGGCCCTTGTCGATCCAACGTCGTCAGGGCCCCTAGCGGAGCGTACCCGCCTTGGGTTTGCGATAGCGGAAAGAGGTTTCGCCCGAAATCGAACGCAGAGGATATGGAATAGTTTCGTTGGCGGCCAGATTCGAGGTAAACACCCCCTGGGCATCGGCCAGCGGATCTTCATCCTCCAGCGAGAGCTTGCGTGAGGACGAGATTCCCTCGGGGGAAGAGGATCGCGACGACCCGGCGACAGACGCCGGCGAGGAGGAAGCGAGCGAGGCGAGCTCTAATGAGTCTCGTGGGGCAGCGAGGCCATGATCGCGTGAGAATGCGGGATTCGACATTCTCCCGTATCAATTGGATGCGGGACAAGGAGAGCTCGATTCGACGGAGAGGCTGTCAGCAGATGTCGGCAGAACTCTCCATTTCCCGGCGATCCAGGGTGGGCTGCGAGAGTGTCGAAGTCGAAAAGATGGGAGGCGAGAAGGCGAAGAAGGAGAAGGTGGAACGTGCCAAGGGGTCTTTTCGAGGACGTCGATCACCCAATCGGCTTTCCGTCTGCGCCTCCCAGTTTCCCCGCGGTTTCTCAACTACTTTGGACTGGAAAGATGTGGTGAATCGACCGCCCTCAAAACCCCATGAACGCCTCCATTCCCTCTCTGTGTGGCCGGTGCAGACCTGCTCTGCGGCAGGCTGCGATTCTATCTCGCCGTTACGCCTCGACCGCCCCGAAATCCGCGCCGTCTCCGAAAAATCGTTGGATCGGCATTGCTATTGTGACCGTTGCAGCAGGTGGCACGGGCGCATATCTGCGATCGCAGGGTCCGGGGTCTGTGACACTCAATCAGGAAACCTTTACCAAGTACAGTCTCGTGTCGAGAGAGCCGGTCTCGTCGACGAGTAGCCTATTCACCCTCCGGCCCCGATACCACAGCGACCACAGCTACGATGTCTATGAAGATGCCTGGAAGACGGGTGTATGGAGTGTGATGTTCAAGCAGCCCCAGCTGCAAATTGGAAGGGACTATACACCTCTGCCAGTGACAGCTGCAACGCCGTTGACAGTGGACGAGGAGAATGAAGGCTACCTGCGGTTTTTTATCCGCAAAGACCCCTTTGGAGAGGTGTCACGATACCTACACAGCCTCGCTATTGGAGCAGACATTGAGATGCGAGGCCCACAAATTGAATGCGCCATCCCCGAGGAGACCCAGGAGATACTTTTTATTGCTGGAGGGACAGGCATTGCGCCAGCGTTGCAGGCTGGGTACTCCTTGCTCAACCGCACAACCGAGGCGAATCGCCCACGGATACACATTCTATGGGCTAGTCGACTAAAAGAGGACTGCCTGGGTGGCAAAGGTGACACGCCTTTGGCCACCTCATCTCAACGGTCCTGGTTTTCTGGGTGGTTTGGATCCTCTGGAAATACCGGTCAGGGCAGCCAGGTCGCAATCCCGCAGGACAAAGAAAAGTCTCTCATTGTCCGCGAGCTGGATGGGCTCAAGTCTCAGTACCCGGGTCAGATTACTGTCGATTACTACTTGGATGAGGAGAATCGCTTCATCAGTAAGAAGAATATCTCAGATTATATTGAATCCATGCCGAGGTCTCCAGCTGACCCGCGCGGGAGAAAACTGATCTTGGTATCTGGTCCCGAGGGTTTCATCAGCTACATGGCCGGGCCTAAACTATGGGCTGATGGAAGGGAGCTGCAAGGCCCCTTGCGAGGAATCATCAAAGAACTCGATCTGAAAGGATGGGCTGTGTGGAAACTCTGATTGAACTAGAACCAGAACCAGTCCGTTCATCTGTAATATATTTTGTTGCATAAAGCATCTCGCATATATTGGGGTTAAAATGTACCTTAATGCCAGTTGTCAAGAGAAAGTCATCTTGTTCATATTCTTGAAATCATTACGGGCCCCAACAAGCATTCGACATTAATTATATTATCCACATTATGCCCCGAGTCCGTCCCACATGTCGGCCTGGAGAATCGTTGCCAATGCCTCGTGGGACTCGTCTTCGGCCGCCTCAGCAAAGAATCTGATACCGAAGCATCGTTCCGAGGGGTGATAGACCCTGGTCGTAATGACTGTTCTATCATTCACAAAGACTTCTAGCACGCTCTTGTCGAAGAATGCATGCACGTGCAGTGACTCTTCGACTTCCTCGCCTTGTGCAGTGCGGGATGTGAAGAGCGTATGAGGTGCCGACTCATGTCCATGATTGGTCTCGGTATTGATGACTGTCGGCCGGTGGATCGTAAGTGTTTCGCTTGATGTATCCCACGCAAGCGTGGTGCATTGATCATTATCTGGAAAAATCATGTTAGCTACCGCGCTTTTAATACATCGGAGAGATATCAGGGTACTCACTGGCATTATGCGCGATCTCAATCCCAACGCGCTTGCATCTTTGCCCGACGGAGATTTCCGTCCGGAATTCCCAGCGAGCTGTCGTTAGAGGCAATGTTGGCTCCGATGACACAGCGTGAGAAGCTGACAAGGGCAGACGAGCCAATTGCTGATGCTTAGCTGCATTTCGAAGTCGAGAGAGTCGCGAGTCTGGGCTAATACCCAAAGTATGGATAGTAAACGTGTCAGAATTAGAGGGCTCTGTAATGGTCTCTATGGAAGTGATCGCTTCCAATGGTGAGCTGCGAGCCTTCTTGACATTATGCAACGTCATTAATCGCACCACACGCGGTAATGAGACCATACTGCTCCAACCCTGGCGATGGCGAGGACCATCAGGCAGATCCTCTTCGGTAACCCAGCCGTACACTATACGTTGGGAAGTCTGTGGGTCCCAGAATGAGTTGGCAGCGTACAAACAACCGTGATCAAAGTATCCAGCGAAGGCATAATCTGCCAATGGTTCATCGCCAGAGGTGTGTTCGCGTGCTTTCACCGACATCCACATCTGACCCCGAGGATCTCTCCTAGAGCGAGCTTGTTGGCGTGTTTCCTGGTCCGGATTTTCAGGACGCAGGCACCCTTCGACACCCATCACGACGAAATCTCGCGAGTCTCCCGAGTCATTGCTTAATGTGAGCAGGTTCGATACCTCCCAATTGACTCCAAAGTCGCCTGACCAGCGTGAGGGTCGGAAGTTAAGGCCAACATCTACCAGACGTCCGGTATATTGCCATTGGCGAAGATCTTCAGGGTTGACGGTATAGACAAAGACGGCAGGAGCTTGGTCGACAATTCCGCCCGCTGTGATGCCATAAAAGCCTGGATACTGGTTGTTTGCGTCTTTTTGGCCACCGCGATACCAGTTTGTGAGAAAAGGGTCTCGCCATCCAGTTACTGAGAGGTGTTCAGGCGGACCAGAGACGACAGGGTTGCAATCCTGTCGCCCCCACGTCTTACCCCCGTCCTTCGAGACAGAAAGGCTAATAGACTCACAGCCGTAGGTGTAGGGCAAAGTGAAGTGAATAGGAAGATGACTGACTGATGTGTAGATGGCTGTGAGCTGCCCCGGTTTCCCCTGGATGTCGGTAGCCCGCATGCAGCCTGTGAAAACACCACGGCAGTCATATTTGGCGGACGGCGTCATGGCGGGTTCAGCGAATGTCTCCCATGATACAAGATCCTTCGAGATTGCATGCCCCCAGGACATATTGCCCCAGTCGTTGCCCCATGGATTCCACTGGAAGAAAAGATGGTAGATGCCTGTGGATGGATCGTATCCAAGTCCACACGGGTCATTCATCCAGCCATGGGGCGCAGTCAGGTGGTAGAAGGGTTTCGAAGTAGATGTCTTTGATGCACTGATGTTGGCGTCATAGCAGTTTTCCTGCGAAGTCCGCAAGTGTCTGTTTTGCGCTGCCAGATCTGGCGAGTCGAGGACGACAGACATATCCGCATCGAATAAGATAGGTCGAATCAAGAGAGACTTGAAACGAGGTGCAGGATATGAGCAGGTGGCTTGGCAGCTCCAATATTACCTGAGAAATAGAATGCGACCGACTGGATGGGTCCTTTTTACATAAGGCTGGGCACCACAATGCTCGGAGAAACTGGGGGCGTCACTTGACACATTTCGGCAAAATTGCAGATCCTGATAAGTCGTTTGCCCTGCTCGGCAAGGATTTTTAATGCAGGCAGAACTGGATGGGGGCTTGTCCAATCTCCCCGGGGTTGTGTCGGAGTCGCGCTCGGCAGATGCTGCGCGACGGAGGATTGTCGGCGAAATTCCCGTGCAGTGTAAAACGCCGTCACACGCGGGCTGCAATGACGGTTGTCTTTTCAGGGTTGTATCCTTTTATAATGCTTGTTGGCCATGATCACTGCATGTGATTAGAATACATCCGATTAATATGGTAGAATAAGATGACATCTACATCTCGTTGCCTGGACGGGAAGATGATTGCCGGAAACGGTGTTCACGTTGTGGCTCCTCTGAAGTTAATCACTATGGTTTGGAATGCTAGAATTCTTTTTTGATCAGGTTCGAAGAGCTTTCTTGTTCAGATGAAAAAAGGATATGTTCGTGCCTACTGGCTCTGGCCTTCATCTCATGTACAAACCACTACTCCAGTGGAACCTCCACCCTGTCGATATCCGGGCCATATCCAGTGTCATACCCGTCAATAACAATTGTGTTATATGGACCCGCCTTCAACTGCGTGTTGATAACACTTCTCTTGACAGCTCCTCCAGTTGTCAAAAAAGCCACCTTTTGTGGGGGCAAGTCATTGAAGGTTACATTCGCATAACGTGTCCCAGAATCACCGTTCCTATATTCGAAAGTGACCGTAGTTTCCGCAGAATCTTTCGCCTCAAAATCTCTCAGAGTGACACTTCCCCCGTCCGGCCCACCAATGTAGCCAGCCGCGTAACCGCCAGAACAGCCGCTGCAGCTTATATTCCTTGCGTCTCCATCATAGGTACCGTTCTCACCCTGGATGGTTGTATTGGCAGGAGCAGCTAAAAATCCGGACTGAGACAAAAGATTCGGGACCCATTGGTCATACCACTTCATAATCACACTTGTACCGTTGATGTTGAGTGGTAGCCAGACATATGTGCTTGTCATCAGATTTTCGCTGACCCAGCGATCTCCCATGTACATGATTTGTTTGTCATCGATAGAGAGTACGAAGGTTGTCTGGGATTCGTATGTATTGCTTCCGACATCTGCGAATGTTTTCCAGTCGGCCCAGCCACTGCTTAGAGATTTGGATGTGGTGTAGACGTTGTCGTTGTTTGACCATCCTGATAAGTGAGAGCCGAAAAGATAGTAAAGACCATCGCGTTTAATAAGGGCTGGTGCCTCAACATTTCCAGGGTCGGGAAACAAATAGGTCTCAGAAGAAACGTTGTGATAGTCATCCGTCAACTTGTAGATATGAAGACCGTTTGGACGCTAGATGCAGTATTCGGTAAGTATTATCAGAAGCCCGTGGTGAAGCTGGCAAGGAGAAAACGTACATCCTCCGAGATCAAATATCCTGATCCATCGTCATCTTTGAACAAGGTCATGTCTCTGCTGGTGTTACCATTGGGCTGAAAACTACCAAGGTAATCTGGGGTATCCCATCAGCTTCCGGTAATGGCCAATAACTTGGTATTCACTCACCGTATTTTCCACAGACTGAGTCTCCAGTTGCAACGCCCACTTTTGCCTCGCCGTAGTTTGAGCTGTCAATGTGGACATAGAGCACATATTTCTTAGTCTTGTCATTGTAAATGACCTTCGGTCGCTCCACGACTCTTCCAGGACCAAGGTCGCCAGACTCCGTTTGACTGAGAAGAGCACCGACGTATTTCCACTGAACCAAATCGGTAGAGGAATAGCAGTTGATGTTTAGAAAATTAGTTCCGTTCGTCTTGTCTTCTCCAACCATATAGTATGTGCCGTCTTCTTCGATGAATCCAGCGCCATGGGCTTGCAGATGTTCGCCATTCGTCTGCGATTTACCAGATGTCAATGTCAATGTTAGAGATTGCCTCTTAGTTAAGTTGAAATTAATAATTGGAGGCTCACAGCAGTCCAAGAGGCACCAGGTACAAGCTCCAAGCTGGCAAGAGTTGATGGTACCAAAGCACCTAAAATGGCCAAGAGTAATTTCATTTTGAGTATATTGTGAGCAAAATGGCTCGAAGGAAAAGCATGGAAAGCGAGACCGGAAAACGTAGTCGTAGAGAACGTCCTTGTCAGGCGCTATTTAAAGCAGACATTCCGAGACTCCAGTGCTACCTGGCACACCGGAAAATTCCCCTTCGAGGTACTCAAAGTTTAGTATTCTGATTCGCAATTGGCGAATCAAATAATTCATTGCACCTGGCAACTTATGCGTTACTATGGGGTTCTCCGCTTCATCTCTCCATAGTTACGTGACATGCATACAAACTGCAACACTGTCTCTGCCGATCAACGCCATGAAGGTACTGGTGCCAAATTACCACCAATGACATTCACTGCAGTAAATTGCTTAGTTCAGGGGATGTCTTAGACGGGGTATCTTGGCGTGTATTTACATGTTCATCGGAGGAGGTTTATCGAAGCAAGAAGCTCGAGGATGTAGGACCGAAATGTCGCTTTCTTAGGACAAATCCCCAACATAAGCCTAAGAAGATCATTCAAGCACTCGGTCTGGTTAGTCTACAGGTTGTATAACCCTGTCTCTGTACTTATCTCGCGTTAAGCTTCTCATTTTCCCACTCACGATCCCCAGCTCCCAGTCCATTTCTCTTATGTTCTTGTTATTCTTACACCTCACACTTCGAATACAATTGTCCTGTTGTCAAGTCTCACTTCTTCTCTTTGTCCTCCATCGGACCAATCACAGCTCCGTATTCAGAAACCCCACAATCACCCAAAGGCGAGCGGTGAGCGAAGCGGTGACACTCCGAAGCTTAATTCGTGGCTAGTCAGCATACCCCGGCCTTTCCAGCAGAAATCTCGGGGACCCCGTCAACCTGCATGCTTCTCCAGTTTCTCCATGGGGAAATCGTCATCATCCACCCCGCTATGGCCCTGGCAGACGCACCCTGCATATAAATACTCATGGAGGCGGCTCGACTCTCATTCAGGGCCTACACTCCCAGCGCCCTATTTTCACATTGGGCTTGTTCGCTCCGAGCAGCCATGACGGCAGACAAAGAGGAGGTCGGCTCCGCGGAGATCGAGCATGCCGATCTGCCTCGATCCGAGAAAGGAGCTGTTAACGCTCGCCTTGTCTTTGCTTGTGTAGTATTCAGTGCCGCCTCGTTTATGTTTGGTTATGATGATAAACTCATCTCCCCTGTTGCGGCATTGGAGTCATTTGTAAGTGCTTCTTCGCGTGGTGGGCTATGGCTGGGTATTGACGTTGTCACCAGGTCGCCAAGTTCCAAGGCGTTAACCCAGCTACCGGTACATTTGTTCTAACGGCTCGCAACCAAAATATCATCTTTTCTATCCCCTTGGTTGGCGCTGCGATCGGTGGCTTGCTGGCCTCGCCACTCAACTTCCACTTTGGCCGCAAATGGCCTGTGGTCGCAGCGTATATAATCTCAATTGGGGGTGGACTCCTGCAGGTATTCGCGCCAAGCTTAGGTGCATTTGTGGGTGGTCGCTTTATCAATGGCCTTGCCATGGGTACTGCCATGGCGACTGCTCCACTCTATCTTTCGGAGGTAGTACCTCCCCCGGTGAGAGGTAGAAGCGTCAGCTCCCTCAACATTCTGAATCTGATAGCTGGTGTCGTGGCGACAGTTGTGGTCTGGGGCACAAACAAAATCAGTGGCCGCTTAGCCTATCAGATCCCTCTCGCCATCCAAAGCGCTATTCCGGTCATCTTGTTGGCCTTAACGATCCTGCTTCCCGAGAGTCCGGAGTGGCTCATGTCAAAGGGAAACATAGAACAAGCACGTCACAATTTGCGCAAACTCCGTGGCTACAGTGACGAACATCTCGATGACGAAATCCGACTGATGAAGCTCTGTGAAAGAACCACCCGCGAAATGCTGTCCGATGTCAAGTTCTGGCACATCTTCTCGCGTGAACATCTCAAGCGAACTATTGTTGCGGGTTCCTTCTTTTCTCTCAACCAGGTCTCGGGTATCATCCTATCCACAACTTATACAACCGTCTTCCTTACGCAATTAAATGTGGCCAATGCTTTCTCCTTGACCATCATCGCCTCATGCTGCACTTTGGCTGGCACAATTGCAGCACCGTTAGTCATCGACCGCGCTGGTAGACGTCCAACCGCACTCGTCGGCATGACCATCCTCTTCGCCATCGACGTCGTTGCCGGCTGTCTCGCTATCAAGAAAGAAAATCGACATGCATCCCTCACGATCGCCATTTTATCTTTCATCTTCAATTTCTTCTGGGCATCGTCATTCTTCTCTCTGTCGAGTCTGATGCCCTCGGAGATGGCCACGCCAAAGCTCCGCCACTACACCATGTCTTATACAATTACTTGCCAGGAAATCACAGCCGTCATCACCACCCTCGCTGTGCCACAGTTGACTTCAGCCGATGCGGCGAACCTTGGGGCCAAAACTTACCTGGTCTTCGCTGGATGCATGGCCTGCATTATCGTCTTTATGTACTTTTACATGCCGGAAACCCGTGGCCGCACATTTGCTGAGATCGATGAGATGTACGCTGCCAAAGTCCCGGCGAGAAAGTGGCGGTCTTATAAGACTTCGGCTGAAGCGAGGACGGGCGAGTCGGCAGCGGATTCTTCAGATAAAATTCGGACATGATAGATCATATGGAGGCTATGAATTATGCTACCTCATTTTCAATCAATCAGAATAAAAATAGCATTGGTATAATTACCGAAAGAATCTCTTAAAACGCAGGTATGGGGATACGCGACCCGTTCGTACTGTACATTTGGAATCTATATCAAATATTTGTGAGAACACCAAAAAATATCATTGCAAAGATTCGAAAATAACAGAAACTGCAGTAATGGATACAAAACTCATAGTTAAGTATGAGGCTCCATTACGGCTCTATATCCTGGCTGTAACGGGTCCACGGGGCCAAATATCTCTGCTAGTTCCAACAGAAGCCGATAAAGATAGATAGACATATCAATCTCACGGAGAGCTTGCCGAGACCATGTGGATGCTGTTTGCGCAATCTTTAGTGAAAGTTGCTCACCCTCGGGGTCATTAATCAGGAAATTGAGTAGCTCAGGAAGCTCGTCCATACTCATTGTGACCGGAATATAGTGAGCCCATGGGATGAGACGGTCATCATGCCACTCTTGGAACAACGTCTGTTTTAGAACGACGGCTTGTTGAGAAAGAAGACGGTAAAAGCGGGACGTCATGCTGTTTCCATCGAGGTCGAATAGATATCGGTAGTTAAGAGATGATTCCCCTGGTTCTCCATATTCGTGGCCGAGAACTCGCTGCATATCGTCACATGCAGACTTATCTTCGCACTGAATATAGTCTGCCATCTGAACATCAAACACGTCTTTGAAGAGTGAAATCTTCTTCTGATCCAGATTCCCGATTTTGGCGCCGAAGTACCGGCTAGTGTCGATCGACTTGGCCGCATTTTGAAGTGACTGTGTGAATGATACAAATCGTTGTCGATGGCCATCCTTCCAATATAGTCGTTGGACCCTCCCCCCAGTAGACCTTCCCCGCCAGTAAACGCCTGCTTTCTTCTCCAAGAAAGGGATAAGATTATCAGAATCTAACACAGGCTGTCGAACATAGTCGGGACATGGTATTAAGATATCCCTGAATGCAGACATTCGAGCATAGCTCAAAATTGGAAGGAGTGAATAAGTATATGAGAAAGAAGAGGGAGATGCAATCATCGAATGGAGTTTGCCAGGCGTAGAGAACTGGCAGACGTCCTTCTCGGGGTCCAAATGACCAGTAAGTTCACGTGGAATTTGTGAACATGAGGCCTTCACAAGGTCTTCAATCGATTGACCGGCAGATTCGGCAAACTTGATTTGATCTGGTGGGGGTCCAGGACGGCTTAAGACCCGTGGCTCGTCGAGAGTGTTTATATAAAAGACACTATTATTTGGTAGAGCATGGAGGAACGGGGTAACCAGCCTATTCCAAAATCCGTCGGACGACGAGGCATTTATCGCTCCATTCTCTATAATAACACGGCGGGTATTGGCCCAATCCTCCTTCCGATTATTGAGTTGATGAAACCAACGTTGAGCTTCAGGTGTCCGAAACGGCTCAAGGTCGCGGTGGATTTCGTCGAAATCGTCAATCACTTTCGAGCCATGGTCAAGGGCGAACTGGACCCAATTGCTAAAACCAGAGGGAGGGTCGCGCCGATAGCGGCGTTTATACTCAGATATAGCCTCTTGAGGATTGGTTGACTGAGTTGTGAAGGCCACGTTCGCGTGCTCGTGGGCAGCACGGATTCGCCAACGGATTGCATCTGGCGAAAAGTCGTTATGATTGGGTTTGCTCGAGCGGTATAAGTTGAGATCCGAGTTCACAGGATTCATAAAAGTAGCAACCGGGGATATTTGGAATAAACATATAAGTAGAAGCAAGATAGAAGAGATGGCCAGTATAGAAAACAAGATGGCTCTCCTAATCTTGGTGACCAAGTGGAGATGGACTGTATGGAACGTATGCACCGGCATTGCGTTCGAACCGTCTGCGATCTACCTCGTAGGGCCCAAGGTGGTACAAAACGAGGTGATTAATAAATGAATTCGAGCAACAGGAAAAATGACTCTCTCTCGTCGATGACCACACCACTAAACTATTGCGGCCGGAAGACCCGGCCTAGGCTAAGCCACTTGTGGACTTAATTTCCATTCATACAGACGCTACATAGTACAATAATGTAACAATTTGGAATAAGGTGATTTCCAGGCGTTGCCGGGTGATGTAAATCAAGGACTCTGATTTGCTGCCGTGAACATATTTTGGAAAATGTCGGGCCATATAAGGCTCTAGATTGGCCCGAGGCTCTCGGCTGGTCGATCGGGTGGGGAATGCGGGCCCTCAGCGCTTCTGGAATGAAGGAAAAACAGGATGGACGTATCACGTATCACTCCATGTCACGATCGATGAACATGTTCAACACCGCTGCTACACTACCCTTGATATGAACCTGGGCCAGTAGCTCAAAGATTTTCTGCCTGCGAATTCGCAGGCACAGTGTAAGCAGGACGTTTCCGCAAACGGACTGCCCAGAGATTTTCTGCCTGCGAATTCGCAGACACAGTGTAGGCCGGACGTTTCCGCAAACGGACTGGCCCAGCGAAGCAGCCCAGAATGTTTCCGTGACATTGACCGAAATGTCAATGAGGACTCTTATTCATGGACTTCATTTATATTATATAATAAAGAGAGTTGGTTATAAACCATTTTTCATATATCCAGCATGAGCAACCGTCTTCCTGTGGCCCCAAAATATTGCCTCATGTCGACGACCATCAGACTTTCGCATTCGCTACTATATGTAACTTGATACAAGATCAACTCCTTGAACTTTTCAGCTCCTACTGGGTTGCGGGATTCTCTAAAAGAGAGTTGTAAGTCTATTTGAACCGAGGTATATAAATTAACTTACCCTATAATAATTCATCAACTAATGAGCGCTATATAAAGCATGGCACCACCGTTGGGGTTTCTCAGCAGCAAATATTTCGGCCTTTACTGTCTGTTATCGATCGGCTTCACCATATACTTACTTGTGGTGTCTTCCCCTCCGATTACTTTTGGCACCCTATCAACTGCCGACCGCCATCCCAAGCAGCACATCCAATATCGAGGTCCCTACGCCATCGCCATTTTTCTGGCCTCGAAATCCAATGAGAGACCAGAAGACAGCGATAATGACGACGGCTATTACGTGAGCGCCCGGACAATCGTGTACCAGCTGCTACATTCCCCCAGCACCAAGCTGAGAAATCCAGTCCCTGTGGTAATCTTGGTTAGCCAACATGCCAGGGAAAGCAAGCGCCAGAGGCTGAGAGATGATGGGGCCATTGTCGTCAATGTCGACGACGTGGCGCACAATATGACCATCACGATAGACCGCTGGACTGACACTTTCACTAAACTCCGCCTGTTTGATCCTAACGTCGTGCCCTACGAGAAAGTCCTCCTCATGGATGCGGACATAGCGTTGACACATCCCATCGACGCAATTTTCCAAGACAGTAATACCGACCCACGCGAGACGAACCAAACAGCCCTTACCGAGCCGGAACGAGAACCACTCCCTGAGAAATACATCATGGCGGCGTCACCCGAGTCACTACAACGAGACCATTCCTATCCCTTTCTTGATCCTGACAATCTATCAACTCGTTTCAACTCCGGCTTGCTCATGTATTCACCTTCCACTGAGCTTTTCCAACATTACTTGAAACTCCTTGAAAATCCAGACCTGTATTACACCGGTGGCCCTGACCAGGATCTCCTGAACTACGCACACCGCTGGGGAGGACCCATGCCGTGGAGAAGGTTGCATTATTCGTGGTATCTCAATTGGCCCAACGATAATGACTTTAAAGGCAATATGGCTATGTTGCATACCAAGTGGTGGGATCATGAATTTTCTTATTCCTCCGATAGCGTGGAGAAGTTTGCTTTTGCACGGAGATGGGAAATGGAAGGCTACTGGATAGGAAAAGAAGGATATATATCTCACTAGAAAAATGAACCTTGCCGTTATCGTTCTTTCCTGAACTATTTTATGTTAAGCACCTGAGGGCATTGTGCCATGGGCTGCAGCTCCTTCCAAGACAGATGAAGAATATATTGTGGTAGAAAAGACTAGCCTTACGCGTCCCGACACCGTCCTTAGGGGTAGAGATTGCCTGCCTTCAAAAGGTTTACTACAGTGGACTACAGCGGCTGCTCGAAAAACCCCTGCAGCAATATTCTCAGACTTGACCACCCGTGGAGCACTCGAATCCCCGTATTCGGAATCCTCCCTCCCAACGCATCGCCCACGCCTTTCCCTACAAGTTCGTCAGACATTCCCAGAACATTCCCTAAACATTCCCCACGCGTCAGGCCGCAGTATATACATAGTAGCTAGATGGTAGATTCTCGCTCTTATAATTGGTATATAGCAAACCCCCCTAATTCTCTGGTTTTATTAGGCTCCTAGTATATCTCTCGAATCGCAAGATAGATCTCTTTACCTTCTACCCGCCCTCCGCATCTGTATCTGCTAGCCCTCTAAGAAAGCCTGGGAGCTAGGCCCATGGGACACTAAGAAGGAGCTATTCCACCCTCCGCCACCAGAACACCCTCCAGTGCCTGGCATCCCAGTATATCCTGGCTATGCCTGTCCCGATCCTGAATGTATCTCTTTGCAGCAAGCCGGCCCTCCGGAGTAAAAAAAACACCAACGAAAATTCCATACGGGGGCTACCACTATCTGGAAGAGCGATCTATGCCCGGTTGCTTGCAACGCGTATTTACGAATATAAAAGGGGGGTGCAAGCTTTTTTATCGTAAACCCCCCCCCCCCCCCGGGGGATCAGGCGAGACGCACGCGCCCAACAGGGTGCAATGGGTATCGAAAGCAAGTAGGAAACTATTAAAGAGATGTATATGCAAAATAAGAAAGGACCGATCGTGTTTCACACAGGGTTCAAGGTCGTTTCTTCCTCCGATTCCAGGAAAGCAACACCGAGTATGATGATGATGATGATGATGATGATGAATTCAGTTGCCCGATGTAGCTTGCTCTAAATATATGCTGCTATGCGGGAGTGCTGTCAGGCCTGCCGACAGCTTGAAGGTGGTCGCCAGTCCACTGAACGATTGTTTCCATGGGTTGCAACGCAAGCCCCTGATTGGTCGCCCGAGAATGTATGCAAGCATGACAAAATAGACAAAATAAAGAAAAGAAATCCAAAACGAACGTCGCTTCCCCTCTACCCACTCTCCTTTCCACAAGCAGACTTCATTCTCTGATCTACTTCATCCCCCACCGCCTTCATCTGCGCAGCCCTCTGGGCCGTCGGCTGCCGCTCCTGCGCTCGCTTGCATCAAGGGAGTACAGTGGACCTGGCACTGCACTCCTAACGGGCACCATCCTTCTCCTTCCGTCACACTGTCCTGAGGGGTCATCCTTTTTCGTCGCCTTTTTCCGTGCCGAGTGCCAATGGGTCCAATACTTGAAACTGGTTTAAGAGACCTGACCAGACCATGAATTCGGCCACAATTATGCGAGCCTCTGGCCGCGTCAGGAGCTCGTCGCGTCGAAGAGCAACCCCGCGGTCGGACAGAGCGTTTCTCATCCAGTTGCGCTCGTCTTGGAGTAGCGGGCATTCAAGCAAGATATGATTGACCGTCTGGTTCCCCAGATCGCAACCACATCTCGCTGACTCGTGCCGATTGATGCGAGTCAAGTAGGCAGCAAGGCCGATTCGTCCAGTACGAAGGCTGCATCAGAATGGACGCTGTCGCTTTCCGCAGGTCGGACCAGTATTCCAGGGCCTTCTTTGTTGGTCGTTCGACTAAGCGTTTCGTCCGTCGACCTGTTCTCTCTATAGACCATGACCTTTCCCACTCGATTTTTGCCTCGCGGCGAATTCGGCATTTAGCTGCAGCTGCAAGGCGAATATAACGATTGTTTGGGGTTTGTGGTCCTTCTGGTTCCTGGGCCGCCTCCTTTGCGTGTCGGTCGACACGTTCATTGCCGGCCACTCCTTGATGAGCAGGTATCCACCTGAGGTGGATTTGACGGCCATTGGCTGCGTGTTGCCTTACCAGGTGGAGGCATTCTTCCAGGTAGACCTGTCCTGATGGCATCCGTGGTTGGCGGAACGCCTTCAATGCCGCTTGGTTGTCTGCAAAGATGACAAGCCCGTTTCTCGCCTGTGCCGCCCACGGTTCCGTAGTCTCCAAGATTAATTTGAGTGCCATTTCGATGGCACGGAGCTCGGCAGCGTATACAGTGGACGTGTCTTCGCCGCCCATTTGGCTGTGAGCGTGGTGATCCTCGAGATCAACGACTACTGCTGTTCCAATTTTTCCGTCGATCCCACTCCCGTCGGTGTAGAGAATCAAGGGTCTTTCTCTTGGGTCTTTGGATAGAATGTGGTCGTGAGTTTTCACTGCCATCTCTCTGTCCTCGATGAACACTTCAGGCGGCGCTTGCCACGGTGCCTGGACGAATGCCTTCCGACTCTCCCAGTCCCTCGCCAAAGTTCCCGGGGGAGCCATAAGGCATCCGCTCGTTTTCCAGGCTTGCGCCTCCATCGGTGTCCATCCAGACCAATCTCTCTCGTCCACCGGTCGGCGTGGTAGCATTGTTGGTGGGACAGCGAATACTGGTCCAGTCCGTAACCGTAAAGCCGTTTCTTTTACAAGGCTGTTCATATGGATCGCAATTGGTGGTAGGTGTAGTTCTGTGTTCAGTGCCTCCGCTGCTGTCGTTCTGAAAGCTCCGCTGATCAGGCATGCTACCCGCTTCTGGATGGCCACGAACGGTTGACTGATTATTCGTGCCTTCATCTTGCTGATCACCATTGGGTAGTACCAGGCCAATACTCCGAAGAGCATCTGTGGGATGACTACCGCTTGGTAGATCCTGCGCATAGCTGAAAGAGAGGCCCCCCACGCCGAGCCAGCCAAGCTTCGTAGCGCCTGGAGGGACACGCTTGCCTTCGAAATTGCTTTTTCGCGGTGATGCTGAAACTCCAAGTTGGGATCAAGCCAGTAGCCCAGATAGCGTTCCGCCGTCCTTGTCGCAGGTACTGTGTGCCCCTGCAGTGACAGTGGTGTGTACCGAGGCTCGATTTCTTTCGTATTTACGAAATGCACGAGCGCGTACTTCTTCGTGTCGAATACTGAGGCATGCTTTCTGGCCCACTGTTCGGCCTTCCCGCAAGCAATTGTGAGCTTCCTGATGGTCTCTCGCTCGCTATCTCCTTTGGTCAAATATTCCTACAAAAAGACCTCTCTGGGATAATGCAACCGTCGGGCTCATGGATTCTGGCCTTCTCCCTCCCTCACTAAATGGCACCAACATCCTTCGCAATCTCAATTGCTCTTCCCAAAGTCTCCTTTTCGGCATAGGTAAAGTTGGATATATGGTTCGCTGACAGGCAGCAGACATTATTCTTCTCAAGTCTCCAAGATCCAGTGCCACCAACTGCACCAGGTTCGCGAATAAACGCGTCGAATTGACCAGGCTGCTGATGTTCAACATGAGAGAACTTGTTCGGAAGTATCCACCCATTAAACCATAGTGGGTGGCCGTCAACACCTAGGTGTAATAACTGCGGCGCACAGATGGTAAACTGGAGATCCTGACCTCCTTTGGTTCCGTTAGCTCTCGGTAAACCATATTTTGGGTTCACTTCTACCATTCCCATGACAGCAGCATCACCTTCATGAAAGGCATAGTCAGTATCTCCAACGAGCTCCCAACCCAACCAAAATGTTTCTTTATCTCCTGCTGGAAGTAAGTAAAACCATTAATTTAGCGAATTATGAAGTGACTTACCGAATACCATATCATATACACCGACTTGGTCTTCAGATTTCTTTCCGTCACGATCCGGCCCATTCATTCGTGTCACCATGAGAAGTGCAACAAAATGCCTCCACTTATCGACAACCACAACTCCAGACTCTTGCATGTGAATACTTTCCCCCGTCCAGAATCGACTCTTCCTAGCCTGCTTGGAAATAGGGGACGGTAGGATATTCCTTAACCACGCCTTCTTGGATCCAGGCATAAAGAGTCGGTCCTTGAAAAATAATGCACCAGTCTTTTGGTAAAGTCGGTACCGGAATAACTCTTCCGGGTTTTGAAGAAAAAGCGAATCGGCATCAATGAATATCGCTTCTCGAAAGCTTGACAGAAGAATGGCGAAAGGCTTTGCAGCCCACCCTCTTAATTTCCATCCTTCATCGGAGACCATTGGGTTCAAATCCCGTGTAATCATACCTGGTATAGATTCCAACTCTTCCCTGAAGTCCTCACCCAGGTCATCATTTCCGAGATACATAACTTCAATTGGTAAATCACACCCCAGCTCCCGAATAGATTGAATCGAAGTAAGTACGTAGGGTGCCTGTTGATCGCCTGCAGTAAAGACAATACCGCGACCCGCGTTCCAAAATTGGGTGTGTAAAATCATATGATCGGCAAAATAGGGTGTTGTCCAAGAAAATAGACGACTTGATAATTGTGTGAGGAAGCACTGTACTTGCTCAAACGCATGGGTCATAGGAATTCGATCCATCTTATGATCCTCGGCTATTCGAGGATGATTTCTCAAAAGCTGTAGAATATCGTTGCGAACAAGCATTTGCTCACTCGTTTGGACGAGGTGAATTGCTTCCCATGCCTCGAAGAGAGTTTTGAATGCGCGAGCCCTAAACCCTACCTCGCGAAGCTTCTCCTCGCCTGTTCCTTCGATAGTACCAGTGATATCTTGGATATGAGAGTTGTCTGGTAAAAGTAATAAGAGATTATCAAAGCATTTCCCAAAACTTTCACAAGAGCCGTTCTCTGGTTCAATAGCTATCGAAAGACCAGTTGTCGAATTCAATGGTCTTTGTAATTAGACCTCTGTAACCAAGCCGTTTCGACCCAGCTTTTCGTGAACGGAGGGCGCATTTCGGGGACGTGTGGTGGAAAAATGGTGTTCGAGTCCCCAGATGGTCTCTTTGCAATAATATCCCACGGCGAAGAGGATGGCTAAGGCTCTGAAAACCGCAGCACCTCGTCTGCTTTTATTAGGGAGATGAGATAAAGTGAGCATTTGGCAGGGACTCCCCCTCAAGGGTGGGGTCTAGTTGATGAAATTGCAAGCAAAAACTTCTACTCGATCAGAACCTTTTATCACTGGAACATATAATGAGGTAGCTGCTAGTAACATGGTGCTTGCACCGGAAGAATTAATGACGTAGTACTCTTCAAATCTAGACGCAATTGACATCCTACATGAGCTTGCGCAAACGACCCAGACCACCTCGGAACCCTCCGGGTGCAATCCTCACCACAGTCACAAAACGCTTGAAATATGAAACCGACCGATTATATAAAAAATGGTGTTTCGCTCCGCGGAGAATCTTTATTATTTGGTAAGGTTGCTTGAATCTAGAACTTTAGATGCTGTTGGGTGGGAGAGGGTGGGTCGCGGCCAAGCCACAAAAGTTAACGTTAATCCCCGGTCGGGAACTCTATCAGCTAAATCATGAATCTAATTGAGTTTACTGACGAACGTGAGTAGCATTTGCAATTTAGAAGTTGGTTTTCTTCAAGATAAAATTCAATTACGAATGAGGTCATGACTCAGAGTAGTAGATCCTGTCTCTGTTTTCGGTTTCCACATCAATTATTAAAACCCCGTACACACAAGATGGTAGCACTAGATTCGAACGAAAAAAATTATTTCATATTCGCCTAAATTACTAAACCAACAACAAAATGAAGGCTTTTTCGAAACTATCGCTGAGCTACCTTGTTCTCGGATTATTCTCTATCACTGTTGCTGCCGATGAAGGAGGCTGGGAGACGAGCACCCGTCAATGGAACCACCCTGTGTTTGAAAGACAGACGAGTAATACACCAACCGGTGTAGTTCCTCAGTGTGCTCCATTTTTAATTGGGCAGGTTTCTTACGGAACACAAGTCTGCCTCGACGTATCTGGCTCTAATCTTATCGTCAATTACCCAATTACGGAAGATTTTACCTACACAGACGCTCATGTTTGGATCGGTACCGGCACACCACCCAATCCTCCTCAATTCGGTCAATACCCCTATACAATTGCAAATGGACAATGTGAATATGGTCCTGGGCAGACCAGTGTGACATGCACTATTCCAATCAACTCATTCGCAAATCCAAGCACCGCTTGTGAGACAACATTCAGTATTGTCACTCATGCAAGTCTCACGTCTCCTAATTCGCCTGATATGGAGACTGGAACGGCTGGAGACCAGACGTGGACAAACACCTGGTTTACATATTTCTCTTTTGATTTTACGTGCTCCCCCACCACCACTACGACTACCACCACCACCACTACGACTACCACCGAGCCAACGACTAGCACGACTACCACTGAGTCTACGACTACCACTGAGCCGACGACTACCACCACCACTACGACTACCACCGAGCCAACGACTAGCACGACTACCACTGAGTCTACGACTACCACCGAGTCCACGACTACCACCGAGTCCACGACTACCACCGAGCCAACGACTAGCACGACTACCACTGAGTCTACGACTACCACCGAGTCCACGACTACCACCGAGCCAACGACTAGCACGACTACCACCGAGTCCACGACTACCACCGAGCCAACGACTAGCACGACTACCACCGAGTCCACGACTACCACCGAGTCCACGACTACCACCGAGCCAACGACTAGCACGACTACCACCGAGTCCACGACTACCACCGAGCCAACGACTAGCACGACTACCACCGAGTCCACGACTACCGCCGAGCCAACGACTACCACCAAGCCAACAACCACCACCAAGCCAACTACTACCACCAAGCCAACTACTACCACCAAGCCAACGACTACCACCAAGCCAACTACTACCACCAAGCCAACGACTACCACCAAGCCAACTACTACCACCAAGCCAACTACTACCACCAAGCCAACGACTACCACAACGTCCGATTGTACAACCTATACTGTTAGCAGCTACTCCAACGGCCCCTGTGAAACAATCACCCACTGCGACTCAAAGTGGCAAACGAAACCCTGGACAACAAGTACGAGCTACTCTTGGAAGCATTGGAACAGGGACCAAATCTACGATAAGTTCGTACCCGAGCAGTAGGGGGGTGCTTAAAATGCGTTTTTGGATAGCGCGATACTATTTCCTTTGCCAACAAGGAACCTTTTGATGAGCCCAGTCCGAAAGGTGTCATGTTAATGTTTAATGTTTAATGTTATTTTTCTTTTGCTCAATTCATCGAGAACAAGGACTTATATTCCGTTCTTGTTTTTCTTGGATTATTCTTTTTCCAATGCGAATGTTGATTCAATGGGCTTCACTATCGCTCTATCCATGATGCTTAAATTGCCTTGTTTCTGTGTGTATGGGACCTCATTATCAAGAGTGTAGTTTGTTTTTCTTCGGTGTGAAGTAAAAATGTAGGCATGGATTATGAATCGTTAACTACGTAATGACCCATCTTGGATGGTAAAAGTTGTATTACAACGGTTCTGTGATGAGAAACAGGCAAATACATTCACAGGTGGTTGTAGGCGTGTGTGTGACGTTCGTAAGCCCTGGACATAGGTAGAATGTGTAAGGCTTAACGTGATTCCCGGCTACGCGGTCACCGCCTCGCAATTTTCGTCTCCGTAGTAACCCTCTGTTTTCAAACAAACACCATGCCTCCAAAACGCTCAGAAAAAGCTCAAAAATCAATTCAACAGGAAGGTCGTATTCTGCTTGCTATCAAAGCTATTCAGAATGGCAGATTTACCTCGGTCGCTGCTGCTGCTCGGTCTTTTGATGTCCCACGTACAACTCTCGGTGCTAGGATCCAAGGGCGAAAAAATCAGTCCGGTACTCGCTCAGCTCTGTATAAATTTACTCAGCTTGAAGAGGATTCTATCCAGGATTGGTTAATATCTATGGATCAGAGAGGTGCAGCTCTCACAATCTCTATGTTAAGAGATATGGCTAGTTTACTGTTGCAATCTCGCGGTTCTAGCTCCTCTTCAAACCCACCAACTGTGGGTAAAAATTGGCCAACTGAGTTTATTAAAAGGCATCCAGGCCTGAAAACTCGTTTCTCACGCAAATATGACTACAAGAGGGCCGAGAATGAGGACCCAGCCATAATAATTGAGTGGTTTAAGCTGGTTGAGAAAACAATCCGAGAAAATGGCATTATTTCGGACGATATCTACAACTTTGACGAATGTGGCTTTTCCATGGGGATAAATGCGACTTCGAAGGTTATCACGCAAGCATTTTTCCATGGTCGGAGAGGTGTTTTGCAGCCTGGGAATCGTGAATGGGTCACAGTTATCGAAACTATCTGCGCATCTGGGAGGACCCTTCCACCATACATCATTTTCAAAGGCAAGAACTTCATGGCTAGATGGTTCGATCACCTTCCAAAGCAGTGGGCTCTTAATGTTAGTCCTAGAGGCTGGACTAGCAATGATATTGGATTAGATTGGCTCCAGAAACACTTTATTCCACATACAACAAGTCAGACAAAGGGGAAGTTCAGACTTCTAGTCCTTGATGGCCACGACAGCCATCTTACAGCCAGATTCGACCAGATCTGCCAAGAAAACAACATCATTCCGATTTGTATGCCTTCGCATGCCTCTCATCTTTTACAGCCTTTGGATGTTGGCTGTTTTGCTGTTCTAAAGAAGCTTTACGGCACGGAAGTTGCAGAGTATATGAGATTGGGTATCGATTCTATTGAGAAAGACGACTTCCTAGAGATTTTTCCACAAACACGAGGGCACGCTTTTAAAGAGGCTACTATTCAGAATGCCTTTGCGGCTACTGGTTTAGTTCCCTTAGACCCGAATCGCGTGCTAGAAAAGCTCAATATTCGTCTTCAATCACCACCTCTCCCGGATCGACCAACCTCACAGGGTTCAACTTCTGATAGCAATATCTCTGCCGGTATCCCTCAGACAACCAAACAACTCAAAAAAAGGAAATCTAGGCTCGATTCTGGCCTAAGTTCAGTCACAGATAAGATCTCTTCGCCCACTAAGCGAGATCTTCAACAGTATTATAACATGACTGTCAAAATGCTTCATTCGCATATCTTAATGAAGGATGAAATCAAGCGTTTACGGGAGGCAAACAAAAAAACAGGTGAAGAAAAGAGCTAGATCTAGAAGGCAAATTGCTCATGAAGGCAGTTTGACCGAAGATTTGGATATCATACATCCTGTTGGTGGAGAAGGAGGTGGTGCAGGTGAATATATATCTGGTCTCGTAGCTGCTCCACAACCTACTGTTGAACCTTCACTACCGGTTTTACCTGCTATACGACGCCGGATAACCTGTTCTGGGGGTGGAAAACAAGATCACAATATATCTAGATGTCCACAGAAAGTTTAAACAGCAAAATTCAATCTTTTTTGGGTATTAAAATCGTTGTTGAAGATTTTACAAATTTTGAATTTTTGATGGGGTGACCGCGTAGCCGGGAATCACGTTAGCCCATTCCTGCCTTACGTAATGAACAAGTCTCAAATGTTTAGATAATAGTTCGAATCCCAAGGAATAATAGCAATATATCATTACTTGAAGATTATTAGGAAGTGATGATCTTTGCGTTATCTGGGCATGGTATATGTGAGCTAGACAGGCTGATATCATAGAATTGATCACTGAGAAGTTAAGTGATAATTTGACCGTTAAAAAGTACAATGAGCATCACTGGCATAGATGACTCTCAGATAAAAACTCCGAGCTTTTCACACTGCGAGTTTGGCCAGCTGCAACCCTGGCATTTAGGTTTGATTTTGGGGCAGCTAGATACCCGCAATCGTAAAATATTCAATTTTGCCTTTTATCGTAGTTCCACTTTCACTTGTATTCGTCAACGTGGTCCGTGTACCATTCCGGCCAGAAGTTCCATCCAATAGCGGCCACTGCCCCACAACCACAAACCAGAGAAATGACCCGAGCTTACTGGGCCTCATGTAACTGTTACTAAGCTACATGGGGCTCTGGGAATTGATAACTAACGTAATCCACGGCCGTGTGACGCACGCCGAAACACCATAATAAATGCGATAAATGATATTTTCATGTCTCAACAACCACATCCTGTGGAATCTACTTTGGAAGCTAGCTAGCATAATTGAAGATTCTGAGTACTGTAGTGGACCCTAAATTTAAAATTTCATGGGGAGATACATATTTACATGCTCAAGGTCGAGATTACCTTGTAATTTTTTGTAATCATACCAAAATGATAATTCAAATAATTGATATGAACCTATGTTGCCTTTGATGATTAGAAAAGTCTTGAGACAAATTCTGAAGTCATGTAATTAGACAGCCGGTCACGCGGGTGACCAGGTAGGCGACTTGACAAGGAATGTTGCACTAGGTAGAGTGTAGCTTTCAGGTTGATAGAGCCATAGCGGGCACATTGATGGCATTCAAATTCACACTGTTCCTGTCGAAGTTGGTACTATCCTAAACCAGGCATCGATTCTAATTGTGTATTTTGAGATGTCATTATGGGGGTGCAACATTCTTCAGTTCATGTATATATCAGATACGCATTGCGAAGAACCAAATATCTAATTGCACCAGTGTGTAGTAGGCGGATCTTTTCACACTTTGATGACAACCTTACCCACATGTTTCGCAGAGTAAAGGTGATCAAAGGCTTTCTGGGGATCTTCAAACGAGAAATTTGACTCATCAAGCAGAGGCTTTAGCGTGATTCTCTTATCCTCCAAATACCTGCACAGATTTACTTGATCAGTTCTAGAACCAACAAAGATTGCCCTAAAAATCACTTATGTTAATACCAAGCTGTTTAGTGGTATGCGCATTCTACACAGTAGCTCACTTACTTGATAGTCGCGGTATTCAGCAACAAAGGTGTAAAAGCATCAGGATACTGATCCATATGAAGACCTCCCAGGATCCCAATCAGAGAAATGGTACCTCTTCGGACGAGTGAATGAAGACTTTGGACGATTGTCGTAGGCCCTCCCGTTTCAATCACCGTGTCGACACCTCGGCCATTTGTTAGGCGCTTTACTTCATCTTCCCAATTTGGGAAAGTTTTGTAGTTGACGGTCTCTATAGAGCCAGGTGGACCTAGGTCTTTGACTTTTCGCAGTTTATCGTCGGAAGAGGATGTGATGATCACGCGGATGCCAGCTTCTAAACAGAGCAACAGTGCAAATATACTGACGCCACCGGTACCTGTTCTAATCAGTACCAAGATATTAAAATTGAAAATTGTGGAGAGAGTATTAACTACCTTGAAGAAGTACAGTACCCTTGGCATGTGGCATATTCAAGCTGTTCCAAGCCGTCGTGCCGGAGACAGTCACACAAGCGGCCTGTATACCAATCAGTCATTAGAGGGAATAACATTCTTTGTTGTCCCCGGTGCAATACCAACCTCTTCCCAAGAAAGATGATGCGGTAAGTGCACGAGCACCTTCTGGTCAAAGATAGCATATTCGCGCAAAACACCATCGATATCTCCTCCCAGAGTCTTCTTAGTAATCTCCGTTCCTTCCAGCGCATTCAAATCAAAGATGGGAGCAACGCGATCCCCGATCTTGAACTCTGATACATTCTTTCCAGTAGCAATTACTTCAGCAGAGCAATCAGATGCCGGGATACCTCGATCAAGGGCAAAACTGGGATATTTCCCATTTAGCATCGCGGCATCTCTGTAGTTGAGAGATACGGCTCGGATGCGAATTAGGACTTCATCAGGAGTCAGAGAGCAAGGAAGTTCTTCCGTTACAGGCTCAATGGATAGCGGAGCTTCCCCTGAGGTGCGACGATATGCCTTGTAGGCTTTCGGGAACGGAATTGGGGTGGTCATTTTGCTCTTCTGTGTAGAGTGAAATTTGATGGACTGATCACTCCTCCGTTCGAGACTAAATATTTATAAGTCGATTTTTGGAGGGTGGGGGGGGGGGGGGGGAGGAAATCTTCGAGTCTGGTATTAATCAGTATTGCCAGAGGCTGATAAATCCACACCCTTGCCTTAGTCTGCTTTTAGCAGCTGTCACAACGGCCCCTCCCGGATCGATCCGTTTCATCATGAAAATACAAAAGAACCCGTACACTAGCGTAGAGAATTTTTGGTCCCTCGGGGGTTTCATGGCCTATCGACCTATGGCGATTCGGCAGTATTTCAGGAAGAATAGTCCGGTCTGAAAAGGTTACAAATGCTTATCTTTGTATAGTTACAATGTTATTGTAGTGATCTTTTAGGCAAACAACCTTCGCACGTGTCAACGCACGCTATACCTTTGTCTAAAATATCCAAGTTTAAATAAATGTATTGAACATTTAATTCAGTCCTCCGCCCTCATCCCCAAATTCGCGCTTCCAACCACCTCGCACACGTCAGCCAAGGTCAAAGTCAAAAAGGGGGTCTCCACTTAAATTTTGTGGGGGAACCACAGCTGGATGTAGTCCCCGACAATCCTGAGTTCGCGTTCTCAACGGCTATCCCAACCCAAAATATACACAAAGGCACATCTTTTCATCGCTTGCGAATTTCAAGGTCCAAGCATTAAAAATGCAAACCTCAAGAATAGAACTAGTTCGCCTCACTTCAGACCACCTCCCCGGGTACCACGCAATCTGGTCCGACCGCGTCGCAACTCGCTGGAGTCCTCACGGCCCCTGTTCGACCCTGGAAGATAGTAAAGAGTGGATGTCCCCCTTACTCCCAGAAACCAACGCTAAAGGGGACAATTACGCCGTTCTACTCCGGACACCCCTCGCTCCTGAAATTATCAACTCGCGCGGTCTGGCCGGTGACGAGGTTCTCGTTCCTGGTGGCTTTCTGGGATGGGTCGGGACGTGGAGGTCGGATCCTGTTCCTGAGGTGGGATTGATTTTCCATCGGGCGTGTTGGGGACTGGGCTTTGCGACGGAGGCGCTAGAGGCGTTTTTGAAGGTGTTCTGGGCGAATCGGCCTGAGTTTGAACTCTTGGATGCTTGGTGTGATACGGAGAATATTGCTTCGCAGAATGTGTTGAAGAAGTGTAGGTTTGCCCTGGTGGAGTCTGTTACGGGGGATTATACGTTGCCATGGATGGTGCCCGCTCTGAGGAGTAGTTTGAGGTTTCAGATTAGGAGATCAACGATTAGTCCTGGTGGTGTGGGGAAAGAGGACTAGGGGAGTTGGCGATCCCCCGGGGATATCACGCAGTGCGACGATGTATATGTGTACAGGGTGGGGTTTGATATTTGCATTTAGGTTATTCATACAAGTGTTTCAAATATCGCAGACATCATTGCGTTGCCCAGGCTGTCACTTTGCTGCTCGGAATCTGTAGCGAGTGCAGGTGCGCCTTGTATTTCTCCAAGAAGGGATGATTGCCACCACGAAAGCTGCTCAACAGCAGCAAAAAGTCCTCCGCAAGTGTCTGCGGAGTCGAGCTTGTGGGTATCGAGTCCGTGAAGCTCCCAAGGGGCGCCATTCCAGTCCCATAGGGTGGGTTGATATTGCAGAGGATGTCAGTTGCACTGACGGCTATATCGTATAATTTCTCGGTCTGCGGAAAGTCAGTCAGCAAGATATTAGAGACAATCTGAAGTGACGTGGAAACATACAAATCCAATGCCATGAGCTTCCATCGAGCTCAGCTTCAATGATCGACAGAGCTGGAGCGTTGATTCAGCCACGGACACAGCATAACCGAATGTCAAGTCGGGCCGCTCCGAGTGTGATCTTAGAATGCCATGGTTTAGACACAGTAGCCAGACACGGTTCTGAATCCATCGTTGAGTGATGAAAACATCTGCAGCCTGCGTTTCTCGCAGCCCCATCGCCAAGAGAGCGTTATTGTCGTTACGGTCTCCCTTTGCTTTCTCGAACCAGTCGTATCCCTTGAACCGCTCATTTTGGCTGATTCGGTCCAAGCTGTCATACATGGACATGGCTTTGGCCTCGGTGAACCGGGAGCAGAATCCCTTACTGATGTCACATCGTCGGTTCCAGCAATGGATGATGTCTTCATCGATAACATCGAATAATTCCATCAGTCGGGCCAGACCCATCATTCCCTCCGCATCTTTCTCGTTGTGAACGATGATGCCGGAGACGAGGCTGTGGGTTGCGTTATGGAGGAAGTCGTGTACGGAACGCATGCTGAAGCCCGGCTTCCCCGAAAATGTTACCGGGTGAAGCCGCTGGAGAGCATAGGCTCTATAGGAGTAATTAGCACACATCCTTTCTTCTCTGTTTGCATTATTGACCTACCTTTCTGTGATTGAAAGGACAAGATATGTCCGCAGCCGCTGGCCCTTTTCATCGCCAGTTAAGTCACGATAAGATTCTGGGTCGTTCAGCCCCAGCGTCGAAGCCAGGTCCAATGCTTCCCGTAACCGAAGCCAGGCCGCATTGTGCTGGTTGCTGCCGAATAGACAGCCAAAAAGGAAGAAGCTTGTCAATACGGCCTCGATGGTGGGGTTCTCACCGAAATCGGAGCAGCTTCGCATCTTGGTGGCCTCGTGCATCATGGATCGTGCTTGGGTGGCACGCGAGGAGGTTGTCGCCCGCTCGTTAATCTCAATCGGCTGCGTTAGAGAGAACGCGCACAATGAAAGCAACATCGCACCGAATTGTGTATTTTTCCGATGCTCCTGTGACATCATGCGGGTGAAGAGGGAAGAACGGCTCAGCACTGGGAGAGTCGGGTGTAGTCGATCGAAGTAGACATCGATCCAGGGTATCATGTTCGACTCGTTGATCGAGGAGGGCCAGAATTCATCTGCTTCCTGGCTGTCTGACTGGATCGATGAGGTTCCCGTTCCCACGGCAGGAGAGAATGGGATTCCCTGGTGTTGTTCCTGCGGTGGCATGTTCATCGCCGACACATCGGGTAGTGGCTGGATGATTGAGGGGAGGGAGGGTTTGAGATAGATGTTGCTTCCGGGGAATTCGAAGACGGGGACTTGCGAGCCCAGGTGGTCCGGCAGCCAGTATTCGACGTCGGGACGGTCGTTCCACCCCACGGCACTGTTCGCGTGCGAATCCATCGACGCAGTCTCGTTGCCCCATGCATCCACAACCGGCTGTGATGGACCAGACGGTGCCAGCCCGGATGACCCATTCATGCCAATCGGCATTTCGCTATGAGGCGCCCAGGATGCCCCCGGCATGGAGACGGGCTGACCCGGTTCCACCGATGAAGTCGGGACATGATACGGGAAGGAGTCTTGCTTAGGAATCGGAGCCTCGGAAGGGTCTCGAGAGATGATATGCGTCTGCTGCTGTCGAATTTGTGACACCCGACTGGCGACCTGGTTAGAGCTCTGTCCTCCGGCGCGTCTCAGGCGATGATCGTGACTTACTGGCCGGTTGGTCCGCGCTTCTTCTGCGGCTGAAGGAAGGTACAGTCGAAGCCCATCGATTGGCAGGCTTTACAGGGCTGCGACAGGCTGCACTGCGCGGGATCAGCATAGATTCAAGTTCGAGGCAGGAGGGGCCGCGGCGAAGCTACCTTGATCTTGCGGAACTTGCATTGGTCGCAGGCGCGCTTAGCGATGCTGCTGGCGTTCTTGTTGCGCGTGCGAATGGCGCCGGGCGCGCCGTCGGACGGCGACCCTGTCGTGGAATCCATAGCCAGGGTGCCTCGGTGGCTCCATCCAGCTGGCGAGAAGAGAGAGATGGGGGGTGGATGAGGTTGAGGATCTCCCGACCCACTTGGTTTTCGACGGTTGGGTATTCCCCGCCTAAAGACGCCGCGAACGGCTGACCCATACGACTCGGCTCGGCGCCATGCTGGAGATGCGAAACAGACTAACTGCTAGGAAGGTAGTCAAGTCTATGCTAGGATGGGAATGGCAAGGGCCTCGGGCTGGCCACGAGCAGCCTGGAAGACCTCTGGCGTCCCCAGTCTCCAATCTCCAAGCAATGCGCCATGCGACCCTCCGCATCGCCGACCCCCCACCTTTGCGCAAGGATTTTGATGGCGGGACGTCTTTCCGAGCCGAGCGGAGTCTGGAGTCCGCTGTTACTATTTAAGGGCCCGTCGGGGCCCGGCGCGAGGGCGAGGCATCCAGCAGCTGCAGAATGGGGGCCACACAGCTCCCATGGGAGCACATCGTTACTCAAAAACGTTTGGCCAGAGATCAATTGCTTGCTCCCTACTTGGTCGGTGATGTAGAGCGCCGAGTGCCCCAAGTCGCACACGTGGAAGATCGTAGTCGACTCGAAGACCCCGAGGCCCAGAAGATCACCGATATCGACAATGTGGGGGATCTGCTGCAGCTTCTTCAAAAGGGAGAGGTGACGGCCGAACAGGTTGTTCAGGCATATATCAAACGGTACGAATCCGTAGTTGATAACATCGTGATAACAGAGAGAAGTAGTAACTAACACTCTTGATAGAGCCGTGGTGGCACACCAACTGGTAATTCATCCCTCCTTACTTCTCGTCCGAATCCAAGCATATATCTGATCGTAACACAAGACAAATTGCCTTACAGAAGTATGCTTCGAGGAAGCCCTGGAACAAGCAAAGAGTCTCGACGTCGATTTCAAAGCAACCCATAAACCCAAAGGCCTGCTCCATGGCGTCGTGGTGACTCTCAAAGACCAGTTCAACGTCAAGGGGCTCGATACAACGCTGGGATATGTCGGCCGATCCTTTTCCCCAGCGTACGAGGATGCAGCTCTCGTCCGGATATTGAAAGACATGGGAGCGATTGTCATCGGTAAGACAAACCTTTGCCAAAGCATCATGGTCTGTATACCCCTTTTGCCTGTGCTACTCATGGTATGATCTAACTCATCATCGATAGTGGGCTGAAACCGAAAATCCACTCTGGGGCTTAACAACGAATCCCCGAAACCCGGCCTTCACACCAGGCGGCTCAACCGGGGGTGAGGGCCCGCTCCTCGCCTTGCACGGCTCTCTTCTGGGCTTTGGTACCGATATTGGAGGCAGCATTCGTATTCCACAGGCCGTCGCGGGCTTATACGGCCTCAAGCCCAGTGTAAGCTCCTCTTAACGAATACTAGATGTGGAATTTCACTCATCACTTCGATAGAGTAGCCGGTTTCCGTACAATGGCGTCCCCGTCTCCACTGAAGGCCAGGAACATATCCCTTCATCCGTCGGTCCCATGGCGCGAGATCTTGCATCCATCTGCTACATCACACAGCTCGTAGCAAACGCACGACCCTGGGACTTAGATCCCCGTTGTACACCTCTCCCCTGGAACGAATTGACCTTCCGGGAGATCCAGCAACGTCCGATGGTCATCGGTTTCATCCTCGACGACGGTGTTGTGAAGGTGCATCCACCTATCGCTCGAGCCCTGCAGGAACTTTCCGCCGCATTGAAAGCACAGGGTCACGAAATCCTTATCTGGGATACATCTGACCATGCGGCATGTATCGAACTGATGGACCTATACTACACCGTTGACGGTGGCGAGGATATTCGTCGTGACATGGCTGTGGCAGGCGAACCGTATATTCCTCACGTTGAGGCGTTGGTTAATCGTGGACAGCCGATGTCAGTATATGAATACTGGCAGTTAAATAAGCGCAAAGCGGCCGCGCATAAGAAATATCTCGACAAGTGGAATGCGGTCCGGTCTCCCTCTGGAAAGCCGGTGGATGTGTTGCTGGCTCCAACGCTGCCACATACAAGTGTTCCACACCGAAAATTCCGCTGGGTTGGATATACGAAGATCTGGAACTTCCTCGACTATCCGGCTTTGACGTTCCCAGTGGATCGGGTGAGAGCCGATCGAGATCAGGTGCCCGCAGAACCGTATACTCCTAGAAATCCTCTGGATGAGTGGAATTGGGGTCTCTACGATGTGGACCAGGTAGATGGGTACCCAGTCAACCTGCAGATCATCGGGAAGAAACTTGACGAGGAGAAGGTGCTAGGGGCTGCAACTGTTATCGAGAAGATTTGGAAGAATCAGGTCTAGAATCATCTGCCTGTCGCATGCAAATAGCTTCGATAAGTAAATGGCCTCTACAAGATAGAATCAAATTCGGCATGCACGTAAAACATGATGGATTGAACCTAGGATCCAATTCCTTGTTCCAATTCACTAAAGCCAGACACCGCCAACGCCTCTAGAATATGCTGCGGGATATCGATTTTTGGGGGTTCCTGTTTGTTTTCTGTATTAGGCCTTCGGAGGCTGGAAAAGCTCAGGCTTCATGTTGATCTTGCAAAGCTTCGAGACACAGCCGCTCAGCTGCAGAAGTGACTGCACACCATCGAGAATACGCATGTGCGTAAACCCAATCTCTCGAATGAACTCTAATTTGGAATGCTCCGAAAGTGTCGGGATAGTCTTAGTGACTCGGAACATAGTGCTGATGATATCATGAGAAGAATAGCCAAGAGCCCTAGTAACAGCCGAGTTAGCCAGAATTTATGTATTCTTCAGTGAGATGATATACCATAGCTCATTGAGACCCGCCAGTGCGGAGTCAACCTTGCCCTCCCAGCATGCCTTGATCATAGCCTGCACCTTGACAGGGTGAGGACTATCAACAACGCGGAACACATTGTCTCCACTGACAAAGCCAAAGCCCGACCAAGTACTTTGCAGGTTGTTGATTGCTTGACGCATATCACCCTCTGCGCTGAAGACCAGTGCGGCAATTCCATCTTCAGAGTGCTTGACCTGCTCCGCCTCACAGATTTGCATCAGTCGCTTAACGACCTGCGCATCGGTCAGACGGGCATAACGAAGAATGGCACAACGTGATTGAAGGGGTTCAATGATCTTGTTCGATTGGTTGCAAGCGAAGGCGAATCGAGTCGTGGTTGAGTAGATCTCCATTGTGCGGCGCAGAGCTTGTTGGGCACCGGGTGTCATGCTTTACGCAGGATCAGCTCAGCCAAGATACATATACCAGCTGTTTAAAAACTCACCTATCCGCTTCATCGAGTATGACAAGCTTGTGACGACCCTGGGGCAGTGTGACCTTCTTCTGAGCAAAGCCCTTGATGCGGTTACGAACCACATCGATACCTAACCAGACTATCAGCAACCGAGTTTCTATCTTTCAACCCCAAAGATGGACCAACCTCTCTCATCACTTGCGTTTAGCTCAAGAACAGCCTCTTTATAGGAATCACCGAGCAATTGCCGGGCAAGACATAGAACCGAAGTCGTCTTTCCAATACCCGGCATGCCAGAGATAATAACGTGAGGCATGTTGCCATCTTTCGCGATAATCTTCAACCGTTCAATAGTTTCAGTGTTGCCGACGATATCATCGAGGAAAATAGGACGGTATTTCTCAACCCTATAATAGCAAAGTCAGCTGGCGAACTCCCAATACCAGAGCTGGAAATATCCTAACCAAGGAAGCTCGTAATCTGTTGGGGCACCGGCAGTGACAGCTTTGGCGCCACTGCGTGCCGCGCTCGAGGAAGATTCGGCCTGTGTCATGTTGTGGGCGTGGCTGGGATTCGTGACGTCTCGGAGGGAGGTCAAAATGCAAAGACGCGAAAGTCGGCCTCGCACAAGTCGCGTCCCGCGATAGCTGCTTATCGGCTGGCCTGTGCGCCAACAATGAACTCATTCGCGACTACGATCAACCTTCGTTTTGTTCTGCCATTTGCAACATTTCTCCCTCGCTTTCTCTCATCCAGGGGGCAGCCCTTATCCGCAGCAGAGCCACTGGAAGTCAGCTTATTTCGCAGTCTGGTTTATCGCTCCAGTGGGTTGCTTCTCACTCTCCGCTACAAGATCAACCCGCATCACACCTTCCCTTGCGAGCAAACCGTTTCTTTCGGAATACTCGCTCTCTACGCAACATACACAACAATGAACCCAAGCTCTGGTCGTCATCCATCTCAGCAGGGCTTCAGCCGTCGCCCGGCCGCTCCATGTCCACCTAGCAGCAATGCGCCGACAGGAAATAATGGACTCTCAAGCCGCCCTTCGCACAGACTCCACCCGACAAACTCGGACTCCGGTTCCAATCGGAACATCAAGGTATCGGAGAATAAGGATATTGTGGTGCGGGACAAGAATGGGGCCTACAAGTTCGATGCCCCGAATCTCCCCAGTAAGCCTCATGTGGTTGATGCGAATGATGAGGAGATTGAGGCGGAGCTGGAGACGGAGTACAATTCTACGGAACCCAGTGACGCGGATAGAGCTAGTATGTTGTTACTTTGTCCCCTTCCCCTTTGATTATGTGGTACTCGTGTCTAATCGTTTCTAGGGCTCATCCACGCTACCTACGACTCAGTGATCCGCCATGGTAACATACAATCGAATGAGGAGCATGAAGCAGGTGAGACTGAGCTTCCGGAACCTCCCCGACTTGGCCAGTTTCCCCGGATTTATGCTGACTGCAAATGCGAAGGCTGCAAACAACTTCTGGAACTTCTCCGTGAGGACCTGCGCAAAAAAGCGGCGTCTTTGGACGAAGATAACTGGATGTTCGAGCCGGAGAGAGACATGCGGTCTTGATGTGCAGTTTAATTGAAACTCCAATTGTACGCTTCACTTATCTTCGTTTTTGCATTACACAGAATTTGGTATGTTCAACAATGTCCAATGGGGACATCCTTTCGTCATCAGAGTGCACTTAATCCAGCTCCATACTCGAAGGAGGAGCCTCAACCTTCTTTGCAGGTCTCTGAGCAGTCCGTCTACCACCAGTATTATCCTGTCCGCCTTGTCCACCGAAAAGCATGTTGCTCATCATATCCATGAGCGGGTTACCCTGTCGCGGAACCTTGATGGCGAAGTACTGCTCGCCAATCTGAGCCAGGAAGTCATCCCAAATACCCACATCCCGAATTTGTGTCGCATAGTGTGCAGTGAGCTGTTGGAAAAGATCTGCACTGCCTCTCTGGACTGTCAGAAGCAGTAAATTGAGGAAGTTCAGCAGTGGAAGTGCGGGGTACACGCGGACGTCGGAGCTCGAACTGCTCACGTCTTGCACGCCAAGCGAAGGGCTCGATGTCGAGAGTCGGGTAGTGAAGATGAGCAGAGCCTTATTGGCGCTGCGCAAATTTCCTGTCAAGAGATAGGGGAAGACGGCGCGCGATGCATAAATAGCTGCCGTGTGCGGCTCATCATGGGTGTACCACTCGTACTCCAGCTTCGCCAGTGTCTCCGCTGATTCCGATGTTCCCAAGACCAAGTGCTTCTCGGCATCATACGGCTCGTTGTCTAAAGAGAAAGCAGCTGGATTAGCCAACCCGAATCAAATATCACACATTCCAAGAAACCAACCTTCTGCGTAGACAGAGCCAGCAGCATGGTGCAGCTCCGGATCTCCTCGCTCCAGCGGTCCGTATCGTCCACTCCACCCAATCATTTCCTGAATATATCGCTTTCTCGTAGGTTCGTCCGAGGGAAATTCGCGCAAAAGCTCGACCAAGCGCTCTGCAGGATTTGTTAGCTGATGTAAACGGATGCCGACCTATTTTGAATCTTTGCCGTGGCAAAGTCATAGTCCAGTAGAGCAAGAAAAGAAAAACGCACTCTTTCTAGCACGACCCTCCATATCGTCATCTTCTCCTGAAATCTCCCACTCAGCCTTGTTGTAAACCTCCACCACAAGCATAATTGCCAGATCTCCACCACTTGCCGAGGCACCCTGCTGGGCACCAGCTCTCAACAGAGCAGTCGCACCACCAGCCAGGAGATCGGCGGCGGCATCGTAGTTCGACTGTTTGATATAGCGCACAGCGATAGTTCGCAGCTGTTGGTGAGCTTCGTAGTAGGCGCCATCCGCGATCCTGAGGAGAGAAAATAATGGAACTGTCAGCAACCCAGAAACAGGCGAGAAATCAGAGAGCGGGGGTTTGTTGCTCACTTTTCTCGCTGGCGAGCGATGACCTTTTCGATGCGGGAGGTCATTGTCAAGCTGGATGGTCCAAAACAATGGAAGAAACCGTGGTGAGAGGCGCGATGCGATGGGGAGCGGGAGGGCAGTTTCGCGGGGAGGGCGCAGATGCAGGTGAGGAAAGTTGGTGGGGACGCGGCAGCTCCATGCACCTTCAACTGCCCTTACATTTTCCTCCGCCTCAACGCCCACGACCCCTGCGTGTGCAAAATTCGTGGGCTTCTTGTTTTATCCATACCTTCATTCTTGTCGCATTGTCAATACGCAGCTTTATCTGCTAGAGAGAGACCGAGCCCCCTTGTGACAGAGTCCGGGCTGGCCGCTTCGGCGCCTCGCCCAGTGAGCCTTCGCGAATCAAGGGCTAAATCACGTTTTCACGCCTCAGTGATTTTGTTCCTTCTGGTTTCGAGATCTGTCCATACGATTCAAATCATGGAGTTCCAACATGAAATGTTCGATCTTTCGAGGCCGGAGGAACGCTTCCAACATATGAAGGTTCCCATGCGCCGCCCTCAGGTTAGTCAAAGTCATCTTTTACTCAAGAGAGGTTCGCATGATTGAACGAATAAATAGGAGATCGCTTGTTTCTCTTATGATGAAAACCACGAGTTCTTACTGGGTGACGCCTCTATGTCCTACTATTACCCGCCAAAACTACCAGCCGATCTGAATCCGGGCTTCGACACATTTCGCGAGCTCATCAAGACCGCAGATGAGCATCTAGATGCTTTGCTCGATACTATCACTGCTCTGGAGAAAGAAAAAGGCAAGAAATGCGAGGCCGACATCATCACATGGAGAGGCATGATGACGAAGGCAAGTGACTTTACCGGGCTACGAAATCGCAGGATCATTTCTAACAAATTACATAGATCATGACTGCTCCCTACATCCAGCGGGATGGGTAAGCTTCTGTGATATCATTAAACCAAGAAGAATCTTTCTAACTGTCTTGGTACCGCATCTAGCTTCGAAATGAATGCGACTTGTTTCCAGGTAAGATGCCCGTACAGTGCTTGTATGGTTCATTCTATTCTAACTCGGAGTTAGGGCACAATGTATGATACTCTTGAGTCTACTCCGCTTTAAACCGGATCTACTAACGTATTATAGTTTCATCGAAGAAAACAACTCTTTCAAGAATGAGGAAAAGGAGCGGCAGTTTGCAGAGCCGCCACGACCTGGAGCGCCTTCGCAAGAGCTCATGTGTTATTGGGGTATGTTCAACTGCTTACGCTTATTATATTATGTGATTTTAACCCAGTCCAATTTCAGGTTACAAATTTGAGACTCTCTCCGTCTTGAAAAAGCCCTGGGACGCTTCAACCCGTCAAGAAATCGAGAACCGCCCCAATGAAATCGTGAACAACCACGCCCAATACTGCTCGGTGGTCGCTACGCGCTTTGGGGATTTGCGTGCGATCCTCGGCGGGGAAGTTGATGCCAGTATGTCTCACTGCCTATGCTTCCACGAATCCTCCGCTCCTAACCATCAATCTAGTATGGGACTGCAAACCAGAGCGCAAGAACGATCAAATTCACTGGGTGGAACTCAAAACGACAGAGGAACCAGCTCGAAACAAGTACGGCATGCTGAAGATGGAACGGAAGTTGCTAAAATACTGGGCACAATCATTCTTGCTCGGCGTACCTACCATCATCGTCGGCTTCCGGGACAAATATGGAATCGTTCAACGCATCGAAGAAATGGACACTGCTCAAATCCCCGTTAGAGTCCAGCGTGGATTGAATTCGTGGAATGCACAAGTCTGCATCAACTTTGCTGCGTCATTCCTTGAGTGTAAAATCGGATTCCTGTGCGTTCCATTGCTTATCACGCTAACTTTCTACAGGGCTAAAACAAGTCATCGGTGGACGAGATGGCACGTGGAGGATTCGCAAAGGATCGCACGATCCTCAAATCAGTGTTTATCGGCTTGAGACCGGGGGACACGGTGATATCCTCCCCATCTCTTTCGAGCAGTGGCGCACCCAGACCTAGGGCATGGGCGTGTCTTATCGTGTGAACTGCCCGTCTTACAAGGGCAAATATCTACTTTATTTTGGGTCCGCTGCTTAAGGCACAGTCGGTTGTCTAGCAGCAACATTGTACGTTAGGGAAGTGGACGATTTCATTGTCCCACTTAGGTCGTCTTGAAGAGCCATAGTATTTCAATGTGAATTTGCTTGGCCTCATACTTTACTAGCCTCGCTTTCGGGAGCCTCTTGGGACTCCAGTTCCGTTTTTCGAAAGTATGCATCGCGCTCTGCCTTCTTCGCAGCAGATTTCAGCCCTCTCTTGTGTCCGTAGCTGGTCAAATGGATCTTCCACTGTTCCTCGCCGGCCATGGTTTTGCGACATATCTCACATGTGAAGCATTTTGTTGTAGACTCGGGCTTTTCACGAGTCTGCTCCTCCTTGGCACCAAGGACAGTCTTGGCGAGTTCTGAGAGGGACTTGGGGTCAGGGGTAGGCTCGCCATCCAGCATTGTTTGAACAAGCTTTTCAGACGGCTCAGTAATGCATGTCTTCCAGTTGCCGACGTCGCTGCTGTCCAAGAGATATAAACGATGCGTCATGCCTGCATCAGACAAAGATTTCCATAGCTTGTTTCGGATCCATTTGATTTGGGATCTGCCGTATTGGCGAGTGGCATTCCTGATTGACTCGATGCAGGTCAACCTCAACTCCTCCAGCTCCTTCTCGCTCTTTTCGGGCTGTTGGAGGGCTTCGAAATAAGGCGCCAGTTCTTTAAATCCAATAGACACCCAAACACCCCGTGTCAAATCGACGTCGATACCTTCTGAGCGCTTGTCTCGTAGATAATCGGACATGGCCTGAGCTTCGGACATCAAGCCCTGCTTCAACATGTCGCCAACGCGCGCATTTAAACGCGAATTGAGAATCTCCTTCTCAGCGTGCACCCAAAAGATCAAAGTGTTGTCGAAGCGCAATAACCCTTCGTTTTTACTAACCGCTTCATTTTTCATCATTTGCTGCTCCGCGTAGATCTCCGAAGCACGCCGTCCAGTCTGGAAATATATCTCTAACGACCGTCGAATCTTGCGCGCATCCTTCGGATGCCATCGCTGAGCCATGACAGGATCAACCTCTGTGAGCTTTTCCATGAGAACTTCAGGCGGCGAATCAAGAATTGGCCATTTCTCAGAGGTCGAGACAAGCTCCGTAGACGGCTCCGGTCCGTCTTCATCCTCCGAGCCTTCGCCCACCAGTTGGTCCTTGAACAGCACAGCTTGGGTATAATAATGTGTACCGCCCACAAGTACCGGTGTCTTCCCACGCGCCCGGATTTCCTCAATGAGCCGGAGTGTCTCCTTCTTGAATTTGCCAATGCGCCAGGCTTCCTCATCCAGATCGACGCAGCTCAGCAGGTGGTGTGGGATGCCATTTCGCTCGTCAACGGGGATCTGATTCGTAATGATCGGAAGACCACGGTACATCTGCATCGCGTCGCCATTGATGATTTCCCCGTTGAACCGGGAGGCCAAGTCCACCGCGAGCTGTCTGTAGCTGTTAGCCCCAATATTCGAGCGTTCGCGCGGAGGAGGGGCATATTCTGCATTACCTTGGACTTGCCTGTGCCCGTTGCACCGACAACTGCGATGAGGGGATCCATCACTGCTCTTCTTTGACGGGGCCAGAATGATCGGAGGAACGGGAGCATCCCGCGCTCATCCTGTGGGTGGAGGTGTCGCGTTGGAATCGGATGGAGAACAGAAAAAAGGGTGTTATCGCAATCGCGCATTACCTCATCCCGCGACGTCGACGCTAGGATCAGCGCAGTCTAGTCCTGACTCATTGCTACTACCTTAGTCTCTGGCCTGATTTCTCCTTTCTTTCCCGTGTTTCATTTGTCCATTTATTGAGGCCTTGCGCAACATGGCGTCTCCTAATGATTCCCCAAAGCCGTCAATAGAGGTGCAGAACCTCTCCTACAAGTTCCAAGATGGATCTGCGGGGCTGGACCATGTGCAATTGGATCTCCCACCGGGAAGCCGAACGCTGTTGATCGGCGGTAAGTCGAAATGTTCCATGTTCAGATTGGTTTTCCTGTCTAATCCTTTTCGTATAGCCAATGGAGCGGGCAAGACCACCCTGTTGCGCCTAGTATCGGGGAAGCGCCTTGCGCCTAACAACACGATTGCTGTGGGCGGCAAGGACCCCTTTAAGGAGGGACTGGAAGGCGTCACATATCTCGGTGTGGAATGGGTGCTGAACAGCATTGTCCGCACAGATATCGATGTGCCCACGCTGCTGGCATCCGTCGGTGGCAATGCCTACCCGGAACGACGTGACGAGCTGGTTGATATCCTTGATATCGATCTCAGCTGGCGCATGCATGCCGTTTCCGATGGTGAGCGCCGCCGCGTTCAACTAGCTATGGGTTTGCTGCGGCCTTGGCAGGTCCTGCTGCTCGATGAGATTACTGTCGACTTGGACCTGCTCTCTCGGAGCAACTTCCTCGCTTTCCTCAAGCGCGAGACGGAGACTCGGGCATGCACAATTGTATATGCTACGCACATCCTGGATAATCTCGCTCAATGGCCTACCCATCTTGTGCATATGCATCTGGGTAAGGTTAAGGCATGGGGTCCCGTGGAGACGTTCTATAACCAGATTCCGCAGTGGACTTCCGAGAACAGTCGTCTCGGGGAGCTGGTTCTCAAGTGGCTGAAAGAAGACCTTGATGCCCGGGGACCGCGAAATGGCCGGTCAAACCAGGGTAAAACCTACCAGTCTCTCGAGGGATTAGGAGGTTATGGGCTAGAAAAGCGCAGCTAAGCTAATTGGCCATCTCTTGCTGCTAGGGCCGCTGCTTGACGATAGTCTTTTGCTTTTTTTTTATTCTATTTTCCGGCATGCCGACGCAAGGAGTCTTGTTGAATTATGTCGTTCAACAGCATTGGGTTCATCGCCTGACACGGGCGGGTTTTTGCGGGCATCTGAATCTACGGGATAGGTTCATTCAACATATGGTGTTTTTCAACCAGGACTCATAGAGGGCCTATGACATGAATATATGAAAAGTCGGGCGACATGGTAGACACGTGGGAAACATTCTTCAACCGATAGTTGAGACCACTTGGAATACATTGAAATGCATTTGAAATAAGCGGCGAAAACTTCAAAATATAATCGTAGATTTACACTACTGATGCTTCTTTCGGGTAGATATGTTATGATTGATTTCATTTCATGAACATATCATATTTATTTTGGTATCTAAGTACTGATCATGAAAGTATGTCCGAGACTGTGTATATGCGGACTGAGGTGTCCTCGCTAGCGACGGCAAGTTCAAACCGTGTCTTGGTGTTGGCCTCGGTGGCCGACACCGGCCGCCATGATAATTGTGTAATCGCTCTTGAGGGGGCAATCTCCCAATCGACATTGACTACAAGCTGGGCCTCCAAAGTATCAATCGAAATACAATAGATAGACAGAGCACCACTGTCCTCTCCCGCAGCAAGAATGAACGAATTCTGGCATGCCGTGGGCAGGAATGCAATGGCCGAGACTGCAGATGTCAAAGGCACAGTGGTCTTGCAGGTGAATGTATCCTCGGTCTTTTGCCAGATCTTGACAGATTTATCACGTCCCGCCGTCGCAAAGATGCGGTCGGTGGTGGTCGGAGCCCACGCCGCCCCGAGGATCATTCGAGAGTGACCCTTAGGGTTCGAGGTATAGTTGTAAAAAAGAGTTGGATCTTCGTCGCTGCGCGCAAAGACGGCCCATTGTCGATCTCGGCCCACACTGAGAAGGTACTTGTCATCGTCGGAGAAAGAAAGGTCATAGATAGTAAGAGAGTGGGCCGTGAGAGGAGGCTTGATCTCATGCCAGTCTGATGTATCGTACAGTCGGATCACGGCGTGATCAAGAGAGGTTGCCTTGCAGGCAGTGGCGATGAGTCGACGATCGTGGCTAACAGCAACGGCGGAGATCTCATAACCATGGCCATAGAGCTTCTCATGCTCCGGCCACAGTGTATAACGAGAAAGTTGGTCCTCCAGAGGTGGCTTATCACCGACCAGAGAAGCAATAGGCGCGGGGGTTTTGCCTGCGTTCTCTTCCTCATCCTCAATCACATTCTCGTCACCTTGTGCCTTGTTCGAGAGGCCGAGTACTGGGATTTCGGCTGTATCGGGCAGTTCATCCTTGGCCGTTTGTTTAAAACCAGTCAGTTTCTCGAGCAGCTCGGCGGTTTGTTTGGGCTCATTGAAAACACGTAGCAATTTCTCTTCCGCACCAGATACGAACTGCAATGGACCCAATGTATCCACGCAGTTCAAGTCATATCCGTGAATTTGTGGCCGTGCAAACTCATGCCACGATTGTCGATCGTTCCGCAACCATTTGGCATGAAGACGAGTTGTTTGGTCTGCACTGGTGGAGAGTAGATAGCCGCCACTAGGCTCCCATTGAACACCGTTTACCGAGCGGACATGTCCTGAGATACCGAAGTGCTGTTCCCAGATGTCCGCTTCGGAGTCATGTTGCCATACTCTCCAGCTACCAGTGCGGCCGAGACTGACAACCTGCTTACCACTAGGAGACCAAAGTCCAATCCAGAAGCCACCCGCACTTCCGGTTGCAGTCGTGGAGCCTTTTTGTACGCTGATCTCACCCATTCGCTCTGCAGACATCCAAACGCCTGATACAGGGTCTTGCTCCCAGATGGTGACCGTGTTATCCGCAGAAACCGATAGAAGCTGTGATTTTGTCGGGACAGGGTTCCATGTGGCAGTGTAGATCCAGTCTTCATTGCCGAAAAGAAGAGCTTCAAAGGTTACTGAATACTTCGCGCCATCAGCCTCAAATCCATGGGCTTTGTTTGACAGCGTGGGTTCCATTCCGCCTAGCAATGGGTCTGCTTCGTCGATTGGTGCAGCAATGTTCGCTTCACCGCGACGCAACCGCCATAGACGGATATATTTATCTTGACTAGCTGATGCCAGCAAGAGATCGTTGGGGTCATTCTGCTTGTCCTGAGTGAACGAAAGGGACCGAACCCAAGCTTCGTGGCCTGTCAAAATAGCGCGACGCGAGAAAACTGGCTTGTCGGTGGACGACTCTGCTACAAAGATCTGGATTGCTGTCATGGTGCCCGCAACAGCCAACACCAACGGTCCACCATTCACATTCCCGAGTGACCGTAGCGCCAGAGTCAGCGGGAAGAATCGAGGTTTCATGGTGATTGTACCCAGTAGCTCGGACTTCAATTCGTCCTGCGCATTGATTCTCCATATCCGAACAGTCCCATCTGCGGCGCCCGATGCGATGATGTCCGTGCCATCCGCCACGGCTATCGCATTCACAGACCCCGTATGGCCTTCGAGAGTGCAGGCATGTCTGTAGTTGTGCGAGTCTTTCGGATCTTGTTGCCATACTCGAATGGTGCGATCGACCGATCCGGTAATGATAAATCTCGTTCCGGTGGAGGGGCATGTGTAAAATCTGACGACGCTGACCTTGTCGGTGTGGCCAACAAGTAGGGCATAGACACCTCGCTGGGAGGACTCCTAAATGAATGATCAGATCGTTTCTCTAGGTCAATTGTTGTTCTCAACAACTTTAATTAACTTACCAGAGGCTCCCACAGCGCGACATTGTTGTCCGCACCGTAGGCAAGCACGCCGGACTGAACGTCCCAGTCGGCGGCACCTGGGTGGCGGTTACCACCGACGCTGATGTAGTTTGTTGCAACAGACGCCATGATTTGCAAATATGCGTTCCTCCAGCGGAGTGTTCGCAACTGACGTTGAGCAGAGGCAGAAAAAGAGCTGTCGCAAAAGTGAGTGGAATTGAGCGGCTTATCGATAAGTTCTTCCGCCCGCATCAAATCAGCTGGAAATCCAGAGCCCCTCCGTCACGCCTCTTCCAGCTTCCGAGCTTCGCCTGTTGGACTTTCGACAAGAAAGGGATATTCCTGTACAGAGAGCGACTCTAGCGACTCTACTTTGTACGCTTCGTCTACACAATCAATAAACGCCATGGCCGACTCTACGAACGGCAATTCCGCTGCCACCATCTCTATTACTGTTGAATTCACGTACGACTCCCGAATGTCGATTTTGTGACCCTGTCTGACTATGAATCATAGCGGTGGCCTCGAAATCCTTTTCTCCAATGAGCGTGAACATACCATCACACTTCCTGCTCGCTTGAGTGACGGGAGTCAACCGACAATTTCATACTTACTTCAACATCTGGTGGAACATGTTATGAAGGATGATCGGAAAGGGCTCTTCATTATGGAAGACAATGTGTATGTTTATCGAAATTGCTCAAACTATCCTTGTGAAGTCTATTAACAAAACTTGTAGGCGGCCTGGAATTCTCGTCTTGATCAACGACGCCGACTGGGAGCTTGAAGGCGAGGAGAATTACGAGCTTCAACAGGGTGATAATATCGTCTTTGTCTCAACCTTGCATGGAGGATAGACTGAGCTAGTGTGAAATTATAAAAATAATAAAAAATGCTGTGAATTTTGTTGCTATCGATGAAGTGCTTAGCACATAAAGGAAAAGTTTAACCCTCGTCATATCGGGAGAAAGGAAAGTCTTCGAGCGGTCTATGATCAAACGACGTCTTCAACGTGTTGCTGAGAAATTCTCTCGGGTTCCCGAGGAGTTCGAATTCCACTTGGAGTACGGCTGATTCCAGTCGGAGTGGCATTGCCATCCTGTGGACTGCCTAATCCTTGGGCGGGAGAAACTCCGCCACTTGGAGGCACTGGGATCTTCAAGTCTTCAGGTGAGGCTGGGATGATTTCTTCTGGAAGACCGGGAATATGAATGCGGCTTGCCTCGTTTTGATAGCTCTCGGGGATGATCTAAAATGAAAATGACTGTCAGTTTGGGATCAAGTACATATTAATTAGCGGCACTCTGTACCTCAATGATTTCATCGCGAGGGAACTCCAGGAACGGTATATCGGCAGCATTGCAGGCCATGAGATAGCCGTACAAGACTCTCAGAACGCTTTCGTGGGCAATGATGAGTAGGTCATTCTGCTCTCTCTCGAGTTCGAGAATAATGGGTTCAAGACGAACGGCCAGATCATGATAAGACTGTTAGATGAATATTAGTAAAGGCTCGAATATATGCCCCAATCGATATATTACCTCTGCACGGGGGTAGCGATGGTGATAGGGGTCAAGCTCATGCTTTGACACCTCGTCGGCATACTCAGCTCGAATTCGCTTTTCGGACATCTTCTCACAGACTCCTGGGTTGAGCTGGCTCATCTGAGATCGCTGTCGAACCTTATAACCCTGTTCATAAAGATACTTCGCGGTTTCGACAGTTCGACGGCGGGTGGACGTCCAGACCTTCAAAGGTCGGAGCTCATAGCCAGTCTCGCCTCGATCGATCATTTCTTGTTTTTCAGATTCCCGGTGAGCCATCAGACATTCGGTCATTTTCTTAGCATAATCCTCTCCTTGCTCCGAGAGAGAAGCGTCGGCTTTGTAAGAGTCTGCTTCCACAGAAACGCCGGCCTAGATGCATTATTAGACAATTCGATCGATGTACAGGAGTGAGGGCAGAAAGCTGCTTACCCGTGCAAAGTAAGTTCGTCTGGATTTGATATGCAGGTTCAAGAGATAAAACACGATGCGGTTTGAGAGATATCCGAAACTTCGGTTGTTAACGATGAGCCGTTCACCTGCGTTAATCATCTGAAAAGGATTAGCGAAGAGTTTGGTCATAATCCAAAAGGTTCCAACCTTGATATAGTTCAGGTCCTTTTCCTCCATCGTTTGGAATTGGGGAATGCGAGCAGAGATACGGGTTAGATAATGCTTGACAGCATCCTCGGGCTTCCATGAAACGTACTAGAATATCAATTAGCTCATCTCAAATAGACATCAGACAAGTAATTGCACTCACATCAGGAGAAGAGATTTTGACTCTGCGGACGTTTTCCTCGATGATCTTCTCGTCATCACACCAGGACTCAATGAAAAGTGTCTAAAAGAAAAATTTCAGTAACCTTACCATCAATGGAGAGAAATGGGGCAAATTTACCTCAATATCATGTTTCGCGAATTCCTTGGCGAGCGAACGGCGTCCCGAAGCCAGAGGGTTTACCGCATCGTAGATTGCAATTTGACCATTTTCGTGATTCAAAAAATGGTAAATATCTTCTCGGCACTTGCGAACAATCTTCTGGCGCAAAAGGACTGATGATGCAGTGGCTAGAGCAATGTCGGTATGTTGAAATGAAGGGAAGGACCGGAGCAGACGTACCATTGACATAGAAATAATCATCTGGCATATCCTCCCCAAATGGAATGGTGGCGCGTCGATAATCTCCAAGATGGAAGATCCTAGTCTTGACTCCAAGCCTATTTTGTGTATTAATCGATCAGCCAGGGCCCACAATGCAATTGAATCATCTCAACATACCATCGAAGATACCGTGCCAAGGCCACAGACATGTGTCTTATTTTCCACAGAAATCATAATGTTAGTATTTGAAATCGGCGAGGGTGGCTGACTGGGCTAGGCATACGTCTTTCCTCTTGCGGGCAACCCCACGGTGATGATCACGATCCGGCCCGAGTGAAAGAGCCGGCCCGATTCGGTGCTGTACAGCTGGGCCGGAGCAAGATCGGCCTTTTCGGGCAGATCGTGGATAGCATCGACGAAAATCGACGACTTGCGGCGAAACTGCGGCGAGTTGGCCACAATTTCGGCAGTTCTGGTTGACGTCAGCTGTGTGTCGGACAAAGAACACATCTCGTTCGGCGGTCTTTTCGACTGCGACCCAATGCGCATGCTGAGGGAAGCCGATGTCTTCCTGGGAAAAGTATAGGATCTGCGAGGTAGGAAGAATCTTGAACGGAGAAGAGGCTTACAATAGAGTATCCATGATGGCGGGGCTGAGCAGGGTGGACGAAAGAAACCGCGTGTAATTGTCCTAATATGCGGCAAATCAGAGAGTCACGCCAAGTAGAATGCCAAAGGAGCGGAGAGTCTGTAGATGCCTTGCCAGAAGGCAGGATTTTCTCGATGGAGAGCAAGTTGGAGAGACGAAGACAGAGCACGATGTTGCCGCAACGAGGCGGTATAGGCGATAACGGAGAGTAGATATCAAATCAGGTGGATCCAAGCTGCCTCTTATTGCTCCGGTCAACAACAATGCGGATTCTCGCGACCACCGGCTCTGAAGAACGTACTTCTTTTTAACTGCATTCGAATCAATCAAGCCTGGAAATGCCTGTGTGTCTTTTATTTCACTCGAAATCATTCGACACGACTGGTCTTTCACCTTGGGGGCGGCCGAGCAAGCTTGAGGCGCTTACCTAAGGATCCGGCGGACGGCAGGGGCCAACCGCGCCGAGGATCTGGCAGTTGGCATTTTTCACGGAAAGTCTTCAGCTCCGCTTCCTCCAAATCAACCCCCCGACTCCCCCGAGCGGATCCGATCCAGTCCTTTCTCCAAAGCCTACACCATCAGCGACGTTTACTCGCTCCAGATCAATCGGGCTGGTCTCAATCCTTCCTCGCTCGTCCACTGTCCTCTTTCCGCCATCCCATCCGTTACCCGGCAAGCGCGTTAAGACACCTCCATAACTTCAACCTTTTCAATCCCAAAATGTCCGATCTCACTTCATCCCTCGGTGTCGTGACCGACAACCCCGCTATGGCTGCTATCAAGGATGCATACAACTCGTTCTCCGAGCGGAGGGCGTTGCTCAACCTGCCCAACCCCGGCACTGTCGAGAACATCGCGCGTGAGGTTCAGAAGGATGTGCTGTTGACCAACTTCATGTTCACAGGCCTTCGGGCAGACCTTACCAAGGTCTTTGGCATGACTCCTCTGTTCCGCGTCTCGCACGCTTTCTCCATGGGCTCGGCCTCAGGCACCATGCCCCCCTACGCCTTCTCCGCTATGTACGGAAGCCCCAAGGTAAGTAAATCCCATCCCGATCAAGGGCGATCTTCCAATGCCATCATCTCCGAGCTCAAAATCTAAGTAATTTCTTCCTTTGCCAAAAAAGGTCTTTATGCAAGGCAACATGGGCAGTGATGGCACCCTCTCCGCCGTCTACAACTACCGCTGGAACCAGGCTTTGGTCACCAAGACCAATGCCCAGGTTATGGCCGGTGCTACCCAGGGTCTTCTCCAGATTGATAACGACTACACTGGTGCCGATTTCTCTGCTTCCATCAAGGCTTTCAACCCGTCCATCTTCGAGGGCGGTCTGACCGGAATTTTCGTCGGTAGCTATCTGCAGTCCATTACACCTGGTCTGGCTCTTGGTTTTGAGGCTATCTGGCAGCGCCAGGGCATGAACTCCCGCCCCGAGACTGCTCTTTCCTACTGTGCCAAGTACAAGGGTGACGACTGGATTGGTACCGCCAACCTGCAGGCTCAGGGTAACTTCGCCGCGACCTACTGGCGCAAGCTCTCCGAGCGCGTCGAGGCTGGTGTCGACATGAACCTCCAGTTCGCTCCCAGCCCTGCTGCGATGATGATGGGTGGCCCCAGCCGCGATGGCACCACCGCCATCGGTGCCAAGTACGACTTCCGTGCCTCCTCTTTCCGTGCCCAGGTCGACAGCGCTGGTAAGGTTAGCTGCCTGCTTGAGAAGCGCATCGCCATGCCTATCCAACTGAGCTTCGCTGGTGAGATCGACCAGGCCAAGGTATGACTAACCCCATTCTGCTTATTTTTTCATTCTACTTTTTTGAGGTTTGAGATACTAATTATTTAATAGCAAACGGCCAAGGTCGGCCTTGCCGTCTCTCTGGAGATCGCCGGCGAGGAGCTGATGGAGCAGCAGGAGAAGGCTGATCCTGCTGCCCTGGTTCCTCCTCCCTTCTAAGCTCCTCTCTCCTCTCTTCCCGAGACCTTTCTCTCGACTCGAGTGCATTTGATCCACACCACTCGAGCTAATCACCACCCTTCAACACCTCTGTTTTAGTAGTTCTTCGCTCTCCTCCCACGATGTCTGAATTAACATGGCATGTCACTTTTTCCTCCCTCGGTATGTCCATTTTGTAACGGTTGCTGGTGCAGGCGGCAGTTGTTTGGCGCCATGGAGACTTCCACATGTTCTTTTCTGTATAGATTCACACTCCGTTTTTTTCCCTTTCTGATGACCTTCTCCTGACTCCGCCTACTCAACACCCGCATCTTGTCTGGTGATCTATTGGTCCGTGTCTTGTTTATCTTCTTACTTGATGTCCTTCCATGGCCCTGTGTCCTATGGCCGATGATTTGAACGAGGGGGTTGAGTTGCGAGGTGGGAGATGCGCGGTGCCCTTGATATGGGTATCGTGGTTATGGTTTCTTGCATCATAGACGGACCAATGTAAAACAGTCTTTTCAAACTTAATCAGATTTGCATACAAATCATTTCGGAAGGCCCGTAGTGCTTGGTACCCTAAGGTAGAAGATAAATATTTCGTTACTTGATCACAGTTACTTTATCACACCCGGCAAGCAAACCTGATCAACGTCCACGGATCAAATGATGGTGCTGTGAGTCCGATCTGAGAGACATGTACTACCGAAACCAAATCATGAAATCACCCTGTATTTCACATCAGTGGATTCCCATGTATATCCTCTATGTATTGAGTACATCCCACGTTGTAAGACTGCTCTTGCTGTGTAGCAATCCTCCCATCAGCACAACTCAGCGAAAAGCACAACCAGCCACTCCGATTCGGTACCCAACCACCCGGCATCCGAGGGTCACCTGACGCTCACCTGACTGGCACATGACCATTCCAGACTCGCAGGTCTTCCCAGGCGTCGTCGTCGGTATACGAGGCAACCGAGCAAGCGTCCTGTGTGGCCCTGGGGTGGACGTGTGTGGAACCCGGTGTGGGCTGCTGGAGAACCGCGCCCTCCAACGAATGCGCCAAAGACTCCGGAGTGCAGATGTGGACTTGGGCCTTATGCATCTCCTTGTGGCATTCGAGCAAACGGTTCGACGTTCGACCTTGAGCGTCCCCCACCCCCCACCCTCTGGACCCAGCTTTTGTCGAGGCGAAATCAGATTTCCAGCTTGCCCCATTTTGGCGGGACTTGCAATGCGGTTTTGGCGATTGCCTGGTTCACCAGTTCCCCAGGTGTCGTAGAGTTTCCCCCGGTCCGGTTGGACACAGGATCGTTAACGGGGACCTTGAATAGATGAATTAGCCGGGACTTGGCTACATATTTGGCTACATATGTGGTTGCAATCTACTTCCGACTCCGTCCCGTCTGGTTGGCGGCTTTGCTTTATCCGCGACTGGGACTGTCGGGGTTGTACTGCCACATATCTCAGTGGCTGGGACAGGCCAGTTTTTTTCCTGCTTCTACTATAGAGGAGGTACATGATACCGACATCGTGGATCGAGTACAAACCACGGGTACTCCTGTTGGTCCATGTGGTGGGTGGCTGGAGGATTTCTTGTTTCTGCTTCCGCTTCTGCTGGTCTCTCGGTTTCTTGTTTTGGATCAGCAGGACCAGGACCGGCGCCGACTGGCTGACATGTAATGGATTTCCACTCTCGCGTGCGCTCTCCCACAAAGTCCACATCTGCCCTCCTCCGTACTCCGTAGTTTCCCCCTCTCTTTACCCCCAAAACTCGCCAGGGCTGACATCATTCGGCCGTTGGCCTCGTCCGTCCGTCCTCCAGGTTTGTCGACCTGCAGTGGCTCTCCTGGGGCCTTTGGCTGGCTGCGGGACTAAGGGCAGTCAAATGGAGAGGGCACGACGGTCCCGGCTTTCTTTTTCGCGGGCGGATTTACAGTTTCGACGGCGGGGGCCCGAGACCCTCCCATCCCGGCCGCCCAATCGTCGCCGCCGTGCGTCTCCTGGTCCTTCGCCTGCGCGGTAATTCCTCGTTTTTTTCCCTTGAAATTGATGTGGGTTTGGTTTCCACTCGCCGGATCTGGTCGACGTCCTACGGACGTGGGCTCGGTAAATCTCTGCTTTTTGTTTGTCTAATCTCCTTTTTTTTCTATCTCTTTTTTCCTGAGGGGAGAGTGGTAGTCGATGTGCGTGATGTGGGTTGTGGATAATTATGTAGGGTGCTTTTCATGTCAAGGTATTGTCAGTACCGAGTACATAGTAGCTCAAGTAAATATCTTAGGGCATGCACTCGACGGACTACAAGGACAAGGTGAGACAACTGCTGCACACGAATGTTGCAAGTACATCGGTATGCACAGTTAGTGAAAGATAGCGTATAGATCAACGAGACCGTGACGTGATGCTGGTTACCCGTCTCCACGCTATGGTTGAAAAGAGCCCAACATTCCCCGAACAGGTATAGGTTCGCCAATAGACGCGCGATGTCTCCCGATGGGAGGCAGATGGAAGATTGCAGGATGCCACCCAAGAGTGCGAGAGACAAGTATATTTGGATCGTCGCTTGCGATGGCAGATCTTTCCTGCTAGCGCCCTCGGGATGGGTTAGCATTGAACAGCATTGAGAGGCACAACGCCATGAGAAAATTAGATCCCAATCTCAGGAGAACAGCCAATGAGCCGCGTCGGAGATCATGATTCGCATACATCGTTGGTATGCATTCAATCGTTCTCCGCGAGCGTGTCGGCATTCCGCGAACTGTGAAGAGAATTGAGCATCGAATTCTTTGGTTTTTGTGAAACTGCGCACCGATGTTTTCCTCCTTCTCCAGGTGGTATGGAATGCGTGAGAGCCCACGTGTCTGACAGTAGAGCGGCGTAGGAATGCAAAGTCCTTGTACCTTGCTTATCCATGGCCACCGAAATGAAAAAACCACATGCCGGGCCGTGCTGAATGGACATTCCCCCTCGGGTCCGAGCCCATGCATGGGAAGGGGGCAGGATGCATACTTTTCATGCCGGGTCAAACCCAGAAAAAAGGGGAAAGCAAAAAGGGCCAGGAACACACGGCTTCGTCGGGAGGGTCAAGAACGGTATGCGGCATGGAGATATACGATCTCCAGGTCCACTCGAACCATCATGAACGCTCTCTTTTCCCAGGAGACTTCTGCTTGGAACACGCCGTAGAAGAGCATGCAGTACAGTGCAGCGGGAGCAAAGCACGGAGCGCCTGGGAAATCAAATGAATGACCGGGGTTCGGGGCCCGGATTAGTATTGAAAGATGGCACACTGGATCAGGGCTCGCTCTCCGAACAAGACCCAAGACCCGGTGGCCCCGTTCCAGTCCCAGATGGCCGTGCCTCATTGAGGGACGAGCCTCATTGAGGGACGACGGTCGAGGGCCCCCTTGTAGTCACGATCCGAAGGGCTGAAAAGGACCTTAGGAAACGTCACTATGGAGATGACAGCTGTGTCGCCTGACGAACTGTGGCGAAGGTGTGAGGTCTGGTGATGTCGATCGCCGCAACGGCTCTAGCGGCGTCTCTCCGGCCTTTGCGCTACGACTCTCGTACCTACTAAATTCGAAGGTACTGGAGAAAGTTGGATCGAACAGTTATGGGGCGGTAAATACGCGGTTTTACAAGGACCGGCGCGCAGCCGCAGCTGCAGCGCGGTCGCTTCTCAACATGAACATTTTCAGCGAGGTGCAGGACCGTTCCCAATCCTTCCTCAACTCTCAACTTGTCTCGTCCCCCCGAGAGTGCGAGGAGGGGAGCTGGATCCTCAACGACCTAGTCTCCATTATTGGCGGATCTTGGTCAGTGCGCGAGATCTGGGAGGTTTCCTCAGGGGAACATTCTCTTGGTGCTTTACTTCTGGTGGATGAACAAAGAAATATTATTTTTTTTTTACGTCTGTTGGTTTCTTTGGCAAATAAAGTATGTCGAACCAGTCGGTGTGGCTCGATCTCCGGCATCTGTATCTCGGCGGTGACGACGGTTCCGGCTAGGCCAATTCCTCAATTTTCTATTCCTCAGAACCGAGACATGCCCCCCCCCCCCCGTCCCGGATGCCGAACTGAAGCTGGGAGCTCTGGAGAGCTACCAGCTTCCCAGGTACCCCGGCGGGTGCAGGTGGCCCGGTTGGAATCCCAATCACTCGGAGCTGGGCGTCGGCTGGGATCACTTTTGGGCCCTCACATGCCAAGGGGATCCCTGCGGGAGGCGATGGGGATCGACGTTCGGTTTTGAGCTGCCGGGTCCCGTTCATGCCGTATCTTGCATGGCATCGTGTTCCCAGCTATGTCGAAAAAGCAAAGGGAAGCGAGCCGCGATCGAGGCCTCGACCTCGTTCCCAATGCTTCCCGTGCAGGCCTGGCGTGGACTGGTCACTGCGTGGATCGCAGGGTGGCCCAAGCTTCGTAAGTCAGCTGGACTCTATGACATCGCGGTCACGAGGGCGGCTCGGCCAATGAACGCGGTTCCTGAGAAAATCACGGCCGGTCACCCGACGTGCGGTACTTCGAGCTGTCGTCTATTGATAGTACAGACCACTGCTAGTAGTAGGCTAGTCGGCCTACTAGTAGTCTAAAGTGACAGTGGGGACATCCGAATCGCTAGCAGCCCGTCTCGCAGCCCAGACACACAAGCGTGAGTAATGCGTGGGAGATACATACCTGGCTCACTTAGTACATACTGCACTATACGTACGGGAGGGGAAAAGTGTGGTACTGAATCGGTATATGTAACTGCTCCTCCAATCCCGGCCGCGATGATATCATTCCGCTGGAACGGTACCGTATCGGTTATACCGTATTGTGTCCAGCAGAGGCAGAAAGGGCACACCATCGTGAGAGGGGAATCGAGAGATCAGATCTAACATACTAAGAATAGTGTATAAAAGTGCTGACAATGGAGGCCATTCGACCCGTTTGTTTCCCCTTCAAAAAAGTCTTAATAAAAAAAACCACTTAGGTCCATTGGGGAGACCCCAAAAAAGAGAGGCTATTGTGCTTCTCGCACCCGCCCCTCTCTTTCCCCTCCCACATCCACTTCTCCCTCCCATCCCCCCGTTTTCCCAAATCCCCGTAAGACCAGAACCGCAAAACCACCAAACCACACAAAACCAAACCAAACCCGTCAAACAACCACAACGTCACCTGCGACTCGCCCTGACCCGATTTTGGTCTTGCACCTCCCCCCGTCGAACCCGCCGAAGTCCACCAGTCCACCCGGCCACCGTCGAACTCCCCCATTTACCCTCATTGGCCCGCTCACCACTGCTGCCCATTCATCTCTTACTCTTCTCTCCCTCGTGCTTGGCACCTCTCGTCGTTTCTTCTCACCCCCGTTCGGACCTTCCGCCCAACCCACCCCTCCCCCCCCCCCCCCCCCCTCTCTTCCCTAAGCTTCTCCACCGCTTATACCCTGCCCAAAACGGATTCTCTTCAACTTCTTCGATAGCACTTCCTCCCGCCTCCCCCGCGATGTCCCAGAGTCGGCCTGGGCTGATCCCAAGTTTGCGCATGGGCGGTATGTTACCTTCCCCCCTCCACCGTCAATTGCGCGGGAGAAGTCACACTAACGCTTCCGCTTCACCGTCACCAGAGGTCATCCGCGAAAAGGTCCAAGATGGACTGACCGGCGAGGCCAAGGAGATCGCCTACACTCAGTGCAAGATCGTCGGCAATGGATCCTTCGGCGTCGTGTTCCAGACCAAGATGGCGCCCAGCGGCGAGGACGCTGCCATCAAGCGAGTCCTCCAAGACAAGAGGTTCAAGGTAAGGCGGATTCACCCGGAAATTCTACACTGCAGTACACCATGCTGACCATCCCTAGAACCGTGAGCTTCAGATTATGCGCATCGTGCGCCATCCTAACATCGTCGAGCTCAAGGCCTTTTACTACTCCAACGGCGACCGGGTATGTGTGACGATTCCCCTCAGCCTCCTCTCGCTCCCTCCATTGCCCCCACCACCAGGACCTCGCTAACCTTTGCTCCCCCGTTCATAGAAAGATGAAGTTTATCTCAACTTGGTTCTCGAGTATGTCCCGGAAACCGTGTATCGGGCATCGCGCTATTTCAACAAGCTGAAGACGACTATGCCCATGCTGGAAGTGAAGCTGTACATTTACCAGCTGTTCCGGTCGCTGGCCTACATCCACTCCCAAGGGATCTGCCACCGAGACATCAAGCCCCAGAACCTTCTCCTGGACCAATCCACCGGTATTTTGAAGCTCTGCGACTTCGGTTCCGCCAAGATTCTTATCGAAAACGAACCCAACGTTTCTTACATCTGCTCTCGCTACTACAGAGCCCCGGAGTTGATCTTCGGCGCCACCAACTACACAACTAAGATCGGTACGTGACCCCATGGCCTACCCGCCAATGGTCCATTCGCCCTATAGTGGTCATGGCATAATGCTGAATTTTTTTTTTCTCTAGATGTCTGGTCAACTGGCTGTGTGATGGCGGAGCTGATGCTGGGTCAACCCCTCTTCCCTGGTGAGTCGGGCATTGACCAGTTGGTGGAAATCATCAAGGTGCTAGGTACACCGACCCGCGAACAGATTCGCACGATGAACCCTAACTACATGGAGCACAAATTCCCCCAGATTAAGCCCCATCCCTTCAACAAGGTCTGTTTTCCATCTTCGCCCCCGATGCCCTGGCCAAGCAATGCTGACGTTCAATTCCCAGGTCTTCCGCAAGGCGCCTCCGGAGGCCATCGACCTCATCTCAGCCCTGTTGGAGTACACACCCACACAACGACTGTCGGCAGTTGAAGCTATGGTTCATCCCTTCTTTGATGAGCTGCGGGATCCCAACACACGGCTGCCAGACTCGCGCCACCACAACAACCCCACAAAGGAACTCCCACCCTTGTTTGATTTCTCACGGCATGGTAAGTCAACCCCCTCCCAGTTCTCGTCCTCTTTTTTATATTACATTGTCTTTCGTTGGGGAGAGAAGTTGAGATGTGTATTGACGACTTTGCAGAACTTTCAATTGCTCCCGAACTGAACTCCCAGCTGATTCCGCCTCACGCTCGCCCCGCTCTGGAAGCCCGTGGTCTCGATATCAACAACTTCAAGCCGCTTTCCAAGGAGGAGATGATTGCTCACCTCGACTGAGCGAACAGCCATCGCCTCGACGAGAAACTCGTTTTTTCATATCACGCACCGCGTCCGACCTGGATAATTCGATGTTCTACTGACCGAGTACTATCGCATTTGTGAGTGGAGTGAATTGAAGAGCATGGGTTTCTCTCGGGCTTGTACACTTTTTTTCATCATCCGGCACTCATGGCGGGACGAATATCTGTCAGAAACGAACTCGGGTGTGAAAGATGGGGAAATGGTTGATATCTGTTTTCATGGCTGAGCAGAAAGCCAGATTTCGATTCATCGGGGCTAGGGCTCATGATTGTCACGCAACGGTGGGAGGTCATGGCCTGGAGTTTATTTATTGAGGTGTCTGCGACAACTCTTGGGAAGAAAAAGTGATACCCTTATCTGTGCAAGTCTGCCTTTCCGGGATTGAAGACTGCATGGCTTCATCGGTCGAGGGGAGGAAATCCCAAATACAGCCGAACTCGACCCCGGGACATTCGATATGCATCACCGACGGGTCTAGAGGCTTTCTTTTATCCCACAATGGATCCTCACGGGTCGCCTTGTGACTTCCCCTCGACTTGCAGCGCTAGAAACCTTGTTTATTTTCTTCCCTTTGCGTCTCTTTTGTTCTCCTCTTTTTCCCTTTTCTTTTGCTTGTTGTTCTCCCCTTTCCTATTGCAGTGTCATTGTCCGGATCTCATTGGGCTTGGCTGGTTCCTCCTCTTGCCCTCCCGCTCGCCTGCGATGAGCTACATGTTCCAATTCTGAAGCAGACGGTTTTCTTTGTTTCACTCGAGCTTGTAAATGTCTTGTACCGTAGAGTTCTTCGTGTGGGAGGGATTTTGAGGCTACTGCTGCAGCTCGCACCCAGGGTATAAATGGGGTATCTACCGTCGGGGAGAGTATCCCACTTATTTACATTTTTCTACCTCGATACACGTTTCAATTCACAGCTTGCCAATACTATAGCGACCCAACTGCCTTCCGCCATACAAGCAGCATCGGAGCAAGAATGCCAAAGTAAATGCTCTGATTGCTAATAAGTGTACTGAGATGCCACGTAAAATCACAACCCCTGTGAAGAGATACACTTAAGTACTATTTGCACTACATATCTTGACCTTTATTCGCAGTTTGGCTCAAATTCTCTTCCAGCATTCAGTTAATTTTCCGCGTTGGCAATCCATCCGTTGGCGGCCAATCCAAGTGATTTTGTTGACGCGATCGGATCGGAAAATCTCACTTTCCGGGCCTGGCATTTACCTTGCAAGCTCCGAACCTCCAGTTCCCCCATCTGAATCCACAACCAAGCTCTGAGATTCCATTGAACGAAACTACACGCGCGATGGCTGATTACGAGCGCCGGAACAACGGCTACCGCGGCGGCGGTGGCGGGCGCAAGCGCCGTTACAGAGGTGAGGGAACCTTCCCTGGGTGGATTAACTGCTGGGGAGCTGAGATGAGCTGACACGATACCTCTCAGATGACGATGACTACGATCGCCGACCCCAGAGAAGAAAATATGAAGAGCCTCTGTTTGTCCAGGTTCGGCGTCAGTTGCTGACAATCGCGGAATCGGTATGTCCGTCTTTACGCTCTTGAGCGCGCTGCGGATGAAGCCGGTATACTAATGCGGTGAATGTTTCTAGGCGGTGCGACGAGTCGAAGATGATATCGTTGGAATTGCAAAGTCTGTGGCCGAGCATTATGAGGATGAGGAGTTGCGCGACACATTCATTAACATCTCGTTGGACCTGTATGTCTCTCCCACCCATACAACTGCTCTCTGGCCCGCAAGACCACCTACTGACCAATTGACTTTGATGATAGTGTCCGCGAGCAACCTATGAAGATTCCCTTTGTCGCCGCCATTACGTTGGTTACGCATAACCTGAAGCCGGAGCTTGGAGCGGAGGTCTTGAAGAAAGCCGGCGGACTCTTGCAGAAATACATCGACACAGGAGCCTGGCGCGAGGTCAAGCTACTTGTTCGGTTCCTCGGTTGCTTGCAAGCCATGTTTGAAGGTGACGGTGTTTTTCCACTTCTGGAAGAGTTCTTTGCTCGTGCGGTGGATCTCCAGACCGCGTCTTCTGAAGATGTATGTAGCAGCCCTTATACTGACACAACGGCCTTTTGCTAACATGTTTCAAAATAGCTGCTCGGATTGGAACTAGTCAAGATTATTCTCTTCACAATCCCCTACGTGATGTCGTCCCCTGCGACTGGTTTTGAAACCCAGGCCTCGGCGCTTCTTGACAAGACCGATATCATCGCGTCCACCCCTCACGCCCTCGTCGATCTCGTGAATACTTTCAGCCCTGATGAGAACAAGGAGGCAGCTGGTCCCAGTGTGATCAGCCTGATGCAGACCCAACTCCAGGCCGAGGCCGGCCGCGGCTGGGAATTGAAGTGCCTTCCCCGTCCGTGGAAGAGTGTGCAAGAGAGCAACGAAGATGAATCAAAGCCCTTTGAGGTTGCAAGCAAGATCCCTTTTCCGGAAATCAATGTCCCAAATCCGGTTCTCCATGGCAGTCACCCGCTTTTCCCAGAAGTCTACCTCTCGGTATATGCCGATCAGGATATCAACACCGTGCCCCCAACCTCGGATATTACATCCTCTCTGTTGAGAGAAGTCCTGGTTGATACGATCAATCTCCTCGACTTTAACAGAGTTGCCACGGCTAAGTATCTGATTGACATCGACTGCTACTTTACCCCTCACACATTCGTCAAACGTGCAACTACCTTCGACCGCATGCGTGATCTGGCTGGCGAAGGCCAATCATGGAAGCCAGAGGATGTCGCCGTGGATGCAGTCTTCTCCCAGCTGTACCAACTGCCTACTCCGGAGCACAAGCTTGTTTATTATCACTCCGTATTGACTGAATGCTGCAAGATCGCTCCGGCAGCCATTGCGCCAAGTCTGGGCCGTGCTATCCGCTACCTGTACAACAACCTCCAGACAATGGATTTGGAGCTGAGCAACCGTTTCTTGGATTGGTTCGCTCACCATCTGAGCAATTTTGGTTTCACGTGGAAGTGGAGCGAATGGTAAGTCGACTCCCCTCACCTTTTCTAAGATTTGAGGTTAATCACGATCATAGGATTGACGATCTTGAGCTCCCTGCCGTTCATCCCCGGATGGCCTTCATCAATGGTGCACTTGATAAGGAAATTCGACTGAGCTTTGCCCAGCGTATCAAGGGTACTCTCCCGGAGCCTTACATCCCCCTTATCACCGAGGGCAAAGAGAAGGATACCCCCGAGTTCAAATACCTTTCCGAGAGTAAGTCCTCCTTTTTCACGAATATTGCATCCCGGAAATCGCATCTAACGACATGGAAAGTGACGCCCTACTCTAAGGAAGGGCAAGAACTCAACCAACTGATCCGAAAGAAAGCTGGTGACGACGAAATTCAACCCGTAATCGCCGCCATCGAAGAGCAAGCCCAGGATCTGGGCGTTGAAGATCCCAAGGTGCCTTCCACAGATGCCTTCGTCACATCGATCTGCTTTGCTGGCTCCAAATCCCTCTCTCATGTCCTGTCTTGCATCGAACGGAACAAAGAGCGTCTCCTTGCCATAGGCCCAGCCTCCCAAGCAGCCCGCTGCCAGATTATTACCTCTGTCATGGAATACTGGACCGACCAACCCGGCATCGCAATCAATATCATCGACAAACTCCTCAACTACACCATCCTCAGCCCCCTCTCGGTCCTTGAATGGGCTCTCTCCGAAAACATGGCCGCGGGAACTATTCTCGCGAAGCCGCACATCTTCGAAATGATTTCCGCAACAGTCGGTAAAGTCACGAATCGCATGCGTCAAATTGTCACTGCCCGCACACAGCCCGGTATCTACGAGCCCCAATTGAGCATTCTGGATGAGACACTTTCCCGGGAGCGTGCCGATATGCAGTCTCTTTTCAGATTTATCGAGGATGCGATTGTCTCCGTTGCCGCTGGAAGCAATGATGAACAGATGGAGCGTGGCGATGGTAGTGGAGATTTGCCTGAAGATGCCATTATTCGTCAGTGGGGTCGTCGCTGGTTGAGAGTCTTCCGTCGCAAGGCCGGTGTTGAAGAGTCTTTCATTAACGGTGCCCTGGTCAATGCTACGCCAGTTGGAACAGTTGCTCCGCAGCAGGATACCCCTGCCACCGAAGATGGAGATGTCCAGATCGAAGATGCTGACAACCAGTAAGCGTGGGTAGCCAAGACACCTTCTAGCGGGTGTGGCTAAATGGTGATCTCTTGGGGCTTTCTCTCTAATTTAAGCTGACTTTCAATGGTTTTTTTTTTTTTTTTTTTTTTTTTTTTTTTTTTTTAACCTTGGCCTTTTCCGTTCAATTCCTGTGTCACGGCATGACGTCCGTAGATGCTAGGCGGATCTGGATCTGGATCTCGACTACCTGGATGTGTACACTACCAAAACTAAGCCTGTTACCATTACCTATTCTTGCAAATCAAGTGGCTTACCCGCTGTTAAATTTATAATATAACAACAACCTACTTGCATTCCATCTCAAATAATTACAATATGAATGACAGACTAGAATAAAAGTTTTGTGTACTAGTCGGAGTACATTCGCCGGAAAAAGCCTCCTGGATCGCAAAGTATAAAGTAGCACATCTGGACCCAACAGAGATGCACAAGATTAGTTATAAGCATTGTAAGATGGAGATAAGAGTTCCCGGCATCGAAAGGCATTGAGGCGGAATATGTTTTCTATGTAAAGGACGCTTCTTGAAAGTGATTTTCTTATGAGATGGGCGGTCCTCGGTTCCAGTGTTCGGTCAAAGGTGTGAATCGCGAAGGCAAAGCAGGTTAGAAAGAACAGCCTTTATGAACTGCGAATGTGGCAATACTCTTCAGCTTAAATCTGCGCCCAAGGACTGGGCAAGAATCTATTTTGTTTCGTTTCGTTTCCCGAGACCCTTAGGATTTCCCTCGTATCATTCCAGCTTTCAAGTGCTGAAATTTCTCAAGTCGACTATAATACCGGGTACGACGTTGAGTACAATGAAGGAGAAAAGCGAGCAGAAAGCGAAAGGGAAGGAATAAACAATGACCCCTCCTGATATCGTGTACATCTTTGAATCCTAAATCCATAGCCCGTTAAGATAAAAGAGATGATCACCGAATAATAAATAATTATAAAGCCTGCTGGCTTTTCCTTCTTTACCACTTCAGTCAGAACTGGCTGCGCTCCTTCCTTACGGAGCTCGTCGGTCCATGAAATAGGGACCCGATTCATCCACATCACTACTCGACCCACGCGTATAAATTGACATATTATCCTCATAGCTCCCGCGGCGTGTATGGGGCTGAAGCCCGTCTTCATCCGACTCCATTGATGAAAGACGTTTTATGTTCATGTGGTGGTGGTCGACATTGCTGCCGAGCCGTTTCGTGGTGCTGATGCGACGGTCTTTGCCGCGGCCTTTGATTCCCTTATTGCTGTTTTTGTATAATGCAGCGAAATATTCCCAGAGTTCTCTGTCTTGAGGATTCGAGGGCCCAGACTCGTTGATTTGGGAGAAGCGAAGAGTCAGCGTTCGGAGGGTTGGTGTGTGGAATTTATTTTGGTGGGACTATATCCGAACAAACAAACATTGGCTGTTAACAACAACTCTTCTTGAGGTCGATGTAATCAAGGGTGGAACTAGGTTGGGGTGTTTGAGGTGGGCTCGTCTTACCTTGAGGTTGCCTAATTGTGTAAAGTTCTTGCCACAATCATCTAATAGACAGGTGAAAGGTTTCCGTTGAAGGTGGGTGGTCTTGTGGGCGCGCACGTTGCCACGTTGGGCGAACCGCTTATGGCAGATTTCACAAGCATACGGTTTCTCGCCTGTGTGACGACGCTGATGTGTCTGTATGCGAGGGTAAGCCGTCAAATTCTGTGCAATCATGCCTCATGCAAGGGAGGGAGAAGAATGGGGCTGGCCGGCTTACTTTGAGGTTGCCTAGCTGCGAGAAACGCTGCCCGCAGGACGGCTCATGGCAGACCTGAAACCACCAGTCAGCACGAAATCTCACTCTCAGCTGGCCTCGTCCCTTCTTGTTTCTTTTGGGGGGGTTGGCTGAGGTTACTCACAAATGGTTTATCGCCTGTATGCGCTCGGGTATGGATATCCAAATGGGTCTTCTGGGCAAAGCTCTTGCCGCAGTTGGGTAATTGGCAGGTATACTTTTTCTTCTTTCCAGACCGGGACACCTGTCCTTCGTCGTTGAGAAGACACTGCGGTGGCGACATGACATAATTAGAATATCCTGGCGGGGCGACGTGCTGGAGAGGCGGCAACGAATGCTGCGGGATGGGCGATGACCCGGACCCTGGCGGTTTCGCCTGGATGGCCTTCATCAGCACGTCGACATCGGTCGAGAAATCGACGCCAGGTCCCTCCTTCTTTTCTTGAGAGCCATAGTTCCCCTTCTGAAAGCCTGCGACGGGCGAGGGCAGACTGTGATCTGGCGTCTTGGCCACCTGGCTGATGGCATTTTTGGCCGGGCGGATCTCCGGCAATGACGGCGGTTGCTCCGTCGTCAGACGCGTCGAAGAAGTGAGCGGCGGCTGGCTCCCAACAAAGTATTGGTATGGATGAGACTGCTGGCTCAAGGACCCGAGACCATACGGGGCTGATGTGGGGGTCTGGTACGGCAGCCCTGAGTATGAGGCCGTGGTCGGGTGCGAATAGTATGGGTACAAGGGCGCGTCCATAGTTCGCCGATGGGCAAATGCGCCCACGGCATGGCCAGGGAATTCATAGGAGACCGGCTCGGCGGTTTCCATGATGATCTCGCAAGAGTCGGGGAGGGGGTGACCAGCAAGGAGGGTTGGCTCTTTTGCTTTTTGTCTTACCCCAGGATTCCCACGCCGGGCACCACCACGTCGGGCCCGAAACTTGGGGATGGATGGCTCGTTGATTTGGGAAAGGGTGAGAAGAAGTCGAGATAGGCTTTCTTCTGGCCGGAGCTAGGATGAACCCTCAGGAAGAAAGAAGAGAATTTGGGTTCTGTCCGAGCTGGAGTTGCTTTTGAAGGAGGTATAGAGACGGGAGTGTCACTAGGGCCGGGGTCGATCTATATAGCAGGGCGCCGACAGGCTGGAAGTCATGGCCTGAAGATGATGATTGACGACTAGTGGTGATCACCCGGGCCCAAGAATATCTTGTATGACGCTCCCAGGGAAAAGGGGAGCAGTTCGAGGCCAGACGTGCATGGGCGATCTCCCTGGGATCATGGATGAGGCGACCTGAAAACTTCCCGCATCGTGGACGCATCATTTTCTGTGCCACGGGGGGTGGGCAGCCCCTCTGCCGCTAACTGACTAGTGACTCGTCCTGGGGTTCTGTGGGAAAAGCTGGTGGATGGGAATTCTCGGTGAGCGTCACACAAAATACTCGCAGCCGCGACTGGCGACAGCCTCCCCGTGACTTGCTCCAGCTCCTCCACCTCGCCATTTCTGCCTCCGCTTCCCACAACCATCACCTCGACAAACTACAACCGCGACAACAATTACTGTGGCCTGCATCCTGTTTGCATCGCATTCTTCACGTTCTCCTCATATTGTTTCTTCTGGCATCCGCAAAAACAAAACACGCAGCTCCTCGAGGGCGGGCCGGGCCTTCGGGCTTTCGAAGTGGACCAGGGATCTGCAGTCAACAGTCGACAGGTCGAGTAAGCCGACCCTCATTGGGGCACACCCGGATGCACCCGCCCGATAGTCGCCAATAGCGTCGATTCCTCGCCCATCGAATATCCTGGTTAGCCGCCCATGGCCTTGGAAATTCCCTTCGTGATCCCCTCCGATCGGTTTCAGCTCCCAGATCTCGCCCCGTCGATCAGAGCTATGCCCGGCCTAGCCCGGCTGGTGGCTGTCGCCAGTGCCTCCATCGCCCATCGGGTTTGGGGAAAATCGTGAATCATGAATGGCAGAGGACGAATGGATGAATAGCCTTCCTCCCCCCTAATACCTCGTCGCGCGGCCTTGACTCCCCCCAAATCAAACAGAAATACCCTGCACGTCTTGCGTCTGGAGGCGTCGCACCCATGGTTCCTGCAGGGATCGGTGTCTGGTCACGAACTCCTGCCCAAATAGGATGGTGCGAAACATGGTGGAGGGTCTGCTCTCCTCTCCCCAAGCAGCCATGTCCTCCGTCCAAAAAGTGACAGGACTCGGGGAAGCAACACGACAGGACCGGTTCCTGGCCTGTACCTGATGGAGGTCCCCACCCACCCCATAATGATCGGCCTTGCCTTACACCTTCGTCTTTCGTTCCCAGGGAAGATCGCACTCGCATCTTCCCACTTTCTGTCAGTCTGTCACTGTCAGTGCCACTCTTCTTTTAGAAGAGAGATGATTTATTAATTTCTTTTCCCTTTTTGGCACTTTTGGCCCCCGCGTGGTCCGCGAGGGCAATTTGCCTACCCTACTGCATAAGAATACCGACCCAACTTGGCCTAGTTTGAATGTCTATCCAGCCTACCCGCCCAGGAAGGGCAATAATTAGCGTGTCAAAGGAACGAAGTGGAGGCGATCAGGGGGTGTAGCTGATCGACTCTTGTCCCAGTCGACAGGTCACGATCCTGTACCACCCCACGGACCAGAGAGAGGCTCTGTGGCGATTCGGACGGGCAGGGGTGGAATTGCCGGGACCCAGAAAGTCGGTCCCCTCCCCTGTGCAACGTAGAGAGCTGGTCGGAAAGGGTCTGTGTGGTGGGTTGTTTGCTTTTTCTTTCTTACTTATGGACATCTGCATTTTGTTTGCGAGTGCATTTGATGGGAGACAAAAAGAGAAAAAAAAATTTTGAGAAATGAAGCGAATCCAGTAGAATAAGAAGCCCTAAACCTGGCTACGAAGAAATCAAATCAAGTTACATTTGCGCCGACGCATCCGCCACCCTTTTACCGTCCAGTGTAGTTCGAGTACCTAGAGGAAAACACGTCAGTATAATGGGATCGTCAAAAGATCAGGCTACCATGAGATCGTGGTAGGACAGGGGAATAGCTCACCTCCAGATCCGTGCACGCATGTCTCCACTGCCAGTTGCAAAGAGATTGCCGGTTGGGGCGGGTGCCACCGAGATAACTATCCGCGGAAAAATGAGGTTAACGAAGATCATAAAATCGATAGACAGGAGCTAGTCTCGTAAACTCACCGGAGTTCTTGTGGCCCTGCAACATCATCTGAGCATTGCCGGTGATCGGATCCCAGAACTGAACCCCACGGTCCTTCGAGCCACTCATGACCCACTGACCATCGGGCGTCAGGCAAACACTAAGAACAAAGTCCTGCGGAAAGAAAGTCAATTAGAGGAGTTCTTTCAGGGGGGAAGAGGCAACGGCCGTTGAAGGTGGTGGGGAATTCGGTTTGACAGTGACAGTGACAGGAGACGGGACGGGGAATGGAGACAAACCTTGTGGCCCTCGAATGTCCGAACGCACTTGCCGCCCTTCACGCCGCTGTGAGGGTGCATGCCACGAGGGACGGTAAGCTCCCAGAGCTTGATAGTCTTGTCGAGACTGCCGCTAACCAGGTCGCGGCCATTGGGCGCGAAGGCAACCGAGTACACGCTGTCCTTGTGGCCATCAGGGTTCTCCAGACGCTCCACCAGGTAGCCAGTGGTCGTGTCCCAGACACGCACGCTCTTGTCCAGCGAGCCGGCAGCGACGTAGTGACCATCGGGCGACATAGCCACCGTGGTGACGCCATCCTCAATGCTGAGGGTGTAAACGAGCTTGCCGTCGAGAATATCCCAGAGGCGCACGGTCTTGTCGCCACTGCCTGAAGCAATGTAACGACCGTTGCCGGCAAAGTCAAGGGAATAGATGTCCTGCTCGTGACCGGTGAAGATGTGCTTGATAGTGCGCGCCTGGATATCCCAAACCTATATGTTCCCGAAGCAGACCCGGTTAGCAATCCACCCATTGCGAAAAAGAAAGGTAGGAACCTTCCAGTGAGATATTTAAAGGAGAAACACTTACCCGAATCTGCTTGTCTTCGGCACCGGTAGCCAAATACTTGCCATCAGGGCTGAAGCAAACGCTACGGATGTAGAGGTCGCCATCCTTGTCGACATTCTCATCTTGAAGGGTAGCCACGTTCTGACCAGTGGTCACATCGAAGATCTGAGCAGAGCGGTTGCAACCAGTGGCCAGGTACTTGCCGTCACGGCTGAAACGAACACAGCAAACCACACTGTCGTGAAGGAGGTGGTGCACAAGCTCGACATCCAGCACGCGCTGCACCTCTGGGTTGAATACAGCATACCAGTCCTGGCCCTCACGCTTTTGGGATGGGGGCAGGTCCTCGGGGTTCCAGTTGGCCAACATATTACCCACGCGCTCGGTACGGACGATCGACTGATTCGGCGGGGTCGGACGAGGAATCTGCGGCGAAGCGCGAGGGTCCGGATAGGCGGCAACGTGCGTCTGTTGAGGAGTGGCCGGGCCAGGAGCAGGGCGACGGCCCTTACCAGGACCAGGAGAAGCAGTCGGAGGGGGAGGAGGTCCGTAACCTATGAAAGAAAAACATCACATTAGCTCCTGATCCAGTCCCCCCAATCACACTCACATACCGTTCACAGCAGCGCCAGGCGGATATCCTCCAGATGAGCTCTGCGGGGGCGGCGGCGCACCAGATAGGGCAACCGCGGCAGGCTGTTGAAGGTTCTGCTGGGCAGTCTGCTGATCCTGGGAAGGGGGAGGGGCAAGACCGGGTCCACTACCTCCGGGGTTGGTCATGATACCGCTGAATAGATTGCTAGGGCCGTGGCCCAACGATGGGGGCTGAGCCTGGGGGCCCGTATGCTGCGCGGGCGCAATGTGAGAGACGGGCTGCACGCCGCGAGATTCAAGTTCGTGTCGCAACATTCGGATCTCGGCTTCGTAGCTATTGTGCGCGCGGGAGATGTCAGTAAGCATCATCAAGAGTCGGTGTAGCAGAGTAGGGGCATTCATAGAAACATACTCTTGCTTCATCTTGATCTGGGTCTGCTCCAGCTGGTAAACCTTCTGACGGATCATCTCCATTTCCTGGAGCTGTCCGGTCACTGCGTGATCTGTCAGTTAGAAAAGGTTTCAGCGAATTTCGCGGACCATGATTCGCCGCCAGAGGTCTGGCGACATTTCGAACGGACGGAGGGGGCAGGGGGAAGAGGGTGCCGACAATGCTTGGCATTGCCAGCTAGGGGGATCAGAGGTGGTATGGTGCAAGAGAGACCTACACTGATGTTCATATTCGCCGGTGCTTCGCGACTGGTTCTCGAACTCCTGTCGCAGTTGATCCAGCAACTCCGTCAGGCGAGAGTTGGGAGCGGGCACCATCCCGCGGTGGGCGTTGTACATTGCGGTTTTGCGATTTGGATGCCGAAATCACTCAGAGATAGTTCGCTGTACAGGAAGTCGTTTCTGGACAGCGATATTGGAATCAGCGACAGCTCGCGACGGCGGATCGCAGCTCAGCCGGTGAGAGCGGTAACGGAGGGCGATGCTGCTTGGTGGACGACACCACGCAGCGAGCCACAGCGATGATAGGGCCGAATGGAAAGTGATGTAAGAGAGAGAGTCGTATTGGGGAGGGGTGAAGGCGGGTGGAGGGGGTGGAGGTGAAGAGGCTGGGTAGCGGGAAGGTTGGGGGTGAGATGGAATTGGCGGCTGCCGTTTGGCGCGAGAAGCGAGTTGCAGGCGACGGCCCCAGCAGAACCAGTCCCAAGGACCAAGAACCACAATTGCAGAACCAGAACCAGAACCACGCCTACGTCAGGGACGTTTCGAGAAATCCCAAGAGGGAAAAAAACGGGGGCGTGGAAAAAAAGAAAAGAAAACCCACTCTGGCTTTATTCGTGAGAGCCGCACAAGAGACCGTTTTCGTGCCGACCCAGTGGGAGAGTCCAGATCGAAGAGCTTTCCACGGGACCCTCCAAGCTTGGATCGGCGCGGTTGCGCGGTGCCTTGTGAATGCCTGAGGCACACCAGTCTCCCGGTCTGACAGAATGGCGGTAGGCGTCAGTATTGATGCCTTACTGCCTTACTTCTTGCCAGTTCCTGCCTGACGGCCCAGGCCACAATTGCCACGCTAGATCCCGTGAAGATTATGCTGTATGGCCATGTCACCTGCTCCCCTACGAATACTGTAGCAGTATGTACCTGGAGACGCCCAGACCCGATGTATGGCGTGGTGGGCTTATGCAGGTACCAAAATATAATCCCCTCATAATGAATGGCCTGATACTGCTCCGTTGAAATAAAGTCCGACGCCATCTCCCCCTATTCCGCCCATTAATGCTGGCTTATTAAGAGTTCATAACGGCTGTGCCTGTTCCGCGCTGGTGTGATGCGAGCAGAATTTATTATTTGCCCCGGCCCGGATAACTCTCTCCCTTTCCAACCCACTTCCCCAACCGCCCCTCACCACCTTCTCCTCGCCCGTTGTGAGTCAAGATGGATATCATTCTCGAAGTCTGGGACACCTTCATCGGTGATCGCCTGTACTCCTCCCTCCTCCCCGCCTCCCTGTCAACCTCCGTCTCTTTTCCGACCTTTGTCAATGCTGCCGCCAACACCTCGCTCGCTCTGTTTGGCGCCAACGAGCCGTTCGTCTACGAGCCTGCCACGCAGTTGATTCACTTGGAGCCGTCCAAGTATGCCTACCTCAGTGCGTGGCCGCGCAATAACATCTATCGCCAGTTCACCAGTTTTTTTCTGATAACATGGTGCGCGCCACCTCCCCTGGGTCCTCCGCATATTTATTTTGTCTGCGGCCAGAAACTGACAATTCCCTCTCTTTAGGATCTTTGGTCTTCTCGTCTACTTCATTGTCGCCAGTCTTTCGTACGTCTTCATCTGGGACAAGACTACATACAACCACCCCAAGTTCCTTCGAAACCAGATCGCGTTGGAGATCAAGCAGGCCATGGGCGCCATGCCCCCAATGGCTCTCCTGACTGCTCCCTTCTTCGTCTTGGAAGTACGCGGATTCGCCAAGCTGTACGACACCGTGGCTGAGGAGCCTTTCCCCTACTACAGCATTCTGCAGTTCCCGCTCTTCATCTGCTTCACCGATTTCTTCATCTACTGGATTCACCGAGGCCTGCATCACCCGCGCGTCTACAAGGCTCTTCACAAGCCGCACCACAAGTGGATCATGCCGAGCCCTTACGCGTCGCACGCTTTCCACCCTCTGGATGGCTGGTCTCAGAGTGTACCGTACCACGTTTTCCCGTTCATCTTCCCTCTGCAGAAGATAGCCTACGTTTTCCTATTCGGCTTCATCAACCTGTGGACCGTCTTCATCCACGATGGCGAGTATGTCGCAAACAGCCCCGTGGTCAACGGAGCCGCTTGCCACACCATGCACCACTTGTATTTCAACTACAACTACGGCCAGTTCACCACTCTGTGGGACCGTATGGGTGGTAGCTACCGCAAGCCCAACGAGGAACTCTTCCGCCGGGAGACCAAGATGGGCGAGAAGGAATGGAAGCGTCAGGCCAAGGAGATGGAGTCTATTCTCAAGGACGTGGAAGGCGAGGATGACCGCAGCTACTCTACCGTCGACAAGAAGACTCTTTAAGCCTATGGCTTGAAGGTCCAGGGTTTCCGCTTGGATCGTTGACCCGGTACGATCTTCTCTTCTCCCCTTGTCTGTTTTGGATAACAATCGAGACACGAACTTACGTTGGCAACCCGTCATTTTGTAAACGGGCAGCCCTTCAAGTACATTAATGTTGCACTGTGCACACCCCCTACACCTGTTTTAATAATCACGAAAATGGCCCGGTTTTTGGAGTCCGTGGTCTACCCCTTATTTGTACATAATCTCCTGCATGGTGGCAAGAATGCAATTCTAATGACTTGCGAATGGAAATTTTAAAAAATTACTCCAACCGCACCCTTGAAATTTTGGATTCTACTAGACCTTCCAATTCCTACTTCCATGAGAAGAGCGCTGTAAGCTTTCTCTGTACTATACACGTCAACAACCTTTCTCTGGCAGTTATCAAGATCTATGGTTAAAGAAGAAAGAACCAAGGATAAGAAAAAACGGATCTATACTGTCTATGGAAAGTACCCTACCTACCTCTCATAGGTTTATAGCACTGTTCCTCCCGTTACTTTCCAAAAACCAATCCATGTACTTCCGCTGCAACGCGGGTGTGACGAGTAGTAATCGGATGAGCAGGCTCTCTCCCAGCACAAAACTTCTGGAAGTTTGGAGCAAAAGCACCAATAGCATGCGGTGGAAGCGGTTCAGTCGCCAGTCTCACAGACTGAGGCTGTAAATGAGCTACCCATCCTCAAATCGGATATGCTGGACCTACCCAGTGAGACGGCCCCATATCGGGCGGTGTTCGGCGAGGTTGACGTCTCTGAGAATTCGTTCGATGGAATGGGTACTATTAACTTCACTGACGAGGAGGACTGGCTTTTTTTGGTTAGTTGGTATCCAGTCTGACTGAGTAGGCAATCATTCGACTAACAGTATCCAAGAACCTTCTTCGAACATTGCTTTTCTTCCACAAATCTCTCACGCTATTGCGCGAGGGAATGCGCAGGGCCCCCATGGGACATCTGCCACCTCCCCTACTCATGCAGATGCAGGTGGGGCATGTTGAATGTATCAAGATCGCGTCCACTATCCGACGATACCCGAAAGAAACGGGCAGCCCGTAAAAGCGAAATCAACATCTTTGCTCTACCCTCCGAAGAGCGCACTTGGAGTCTAATCCAGATCTACTTTGAGGAAACAGGCCAATGACTTCCGTTCATCCACGAGGCATCTTTCTGCCAGACGTATTTCCAGATGCGAAAGGATAATTTCACAAGAGTTCGCCGAACATGGCTTGGTCTACTCAATATCGTGCTTGCAATCGCAACCAGCTTACGTTCAGAAGGCGATTTACCGGCTGGTAAACGGATTCAGGAGTCGGATATCTATATTCAACGAGCAAATGGGCTGTGTGATCGGGATTCTAAGCGGAATGCGAGTCTGGAAATGGGTTTGTGACGCCTGCCTGTTGAAGCAGTCTGGAGACGTTGAACCGGATTTGCTGACTTTGCCAGTGCAATACCTTTTGATTCTGGGGCAGTATCTCCAGGGAACTCAGAAATCAGTTCTGGCGTGGACGACTCACGGACTAGCTATTTCAGCTGCTTTTCAGCTTGGCTTGCACTCGCCTGAAGCGAATCGGCGGTTTTCATCGTTGGAGGGTGAAATTCGGAAGAGGACTTGGCACGGGTGTATCTTGCTTGATAGGTGAGGATTTTCTTGCTTGCGTCATTTGTTCGGTACAGGTCCACTGATACATGTCATATATCAGAACACCCAGTATGACATTCGGCCGACCATGTACTATTCCAGAATCATATGTGAAACTGGAGATGCCTCTCAGAGATACGCCTGTGCTCGGCAGCCCACCTAAACCTGAGATAATCCACCAGCTGGATGGCTGGTTCTTTTACCGCGGCAATGTAAGCTAAACTATTCCGCTCCCGTCTGGGCCGTTAACCCATGCTTATATGGTGTCCTGGAAAGAAAACTCTACGTTGTCATGTTTAACGTTCTTGACAGCTGCTACTGTCAGAATCCAGGCTTCGACCAGTCTTTTTCTACAGCATCGATCGTACCCCAGATCCTAGAAGGAGAGCGTCAACTCGAGGAATGGTATGCGCAGACCGAGTCGGAGCTCGGAATCCGCCTCTGGCATGAATTGCTATTGGCAGAGGATTTAGCAAAGATGGACCAGCAGTCTACTATTTGTCACCTATTTGGAATTGTCCTTTCTGTGCGATATCATAACCTGCGGATTCTACTCTATCACGAGTTCTTGGAGAGCTTCCTGGGTTCGTGTTCTCATGGCCCTGCACAGTCGACTGCGGGATTTTCGTGGAGGAGCCTCATTACGCAGATCGAATTTACGGGAGTGCAGAATTGCATTGAGTCGGCCAAGTCGATTATTTCGACTGTTCATACGATTACTTCGTCGATTGGGTGGCAACGGGGTCTTCTTGGCGCCTGGAACTATTCGCTTTACTACATTGAGTTTTTCTCCCGTGTCGTCAATGTTTGGAATTTTATTTCTCATCTCTCTTAGCATTCAATGCTGGCCTGGTCGTTTTCGGGGCTCGATTGATTTCTTCTAGGGACAAACGACTGAGCTCTGATCAGCGGGACGTAATTGAGCAAGCCCAGCCGTATGTCGATCTTGCAGCGGAGGCATTGCGACGACTGGATTCTGGTAATCGGGTGGTCGAACGCTGTACTGAGTATCTATCTCAGCGTTCCATGATTCTACGGACGACTGGTATGTTTCTCACCTCCCCCCAGTGGGGTGACTCTTTCTTTGAAATTGTGCTAATTATGATTAGCTTTCAATGGGACTGATTCTATGACGATTCCCCATGCGGCATCCGTCGGCGTCCCATGTACGCCACAGAATTCGTGTCACCAGAGGATGCCGGTGCTGTATGGTCCAATGTGGATCTGGACGAGTTCATGATGGTCAACGACCTAGGTTTCCTTGGGTGGTTAGTTAACTTCAATCAGCCTGGTCATACAGAGGTTTAAGTGATCTGATCAAGTTGTCCTATGATTGGCTCCGTTCAACATTAGTCTTAAAGGAGATCTATAATTCATGGCTAGATTGGAAGGAGCAGTTTGAAGATCTATCTGTAGACTTGACTGAACAAGCTTATCTAATGTAGTACATGATCATCAGCTGCCTAGGTATGATGTGTTTCGTGAAGTATTATAGATAGCCTCAAGGGAGAGGTTATGTCTATCCCCTGCGTGAGCATTATTTGGAGTGTCACCTCGAATAAGGCATAGCACCCGAGTATAGACTTAGTACCATTCTTCTCAGGCCAGTTGCTCCACTTGCCGACTTGTTCAAATCAATTTTGTCGCCTTTGAATGATCACGCACCGGGATCCTTGATGAGGATGGAATCCGTGACTTGACATGTCTTGTTCAGTGCTCGGCCATATCTCTGTTTCGAAGACGTCGGGATTCTCCGTGGTCATTGAGGTATGTATCGCTACCACTCGTTCGGCCTGCTTGATATCACCACATTCGAGTACGGTGATTTTGGTTTGCATTTTCAATGACAGTGCAAGTATACGGGTATAAAATACATCTTCAGGGCGACTATGTTCATCACCCGAGGGACAGTTATTTGTCGGGGGTACTAGGGCCAGCTTGGGCTCGAAAAGCCGCACACTTCGCGACGTTGTGCCATTGCGGAAGTCGGATGTGGAAATATAGGGCGGATTCGAAATAAGTAGGTCACATCTAGGCCGCGGGGGTGCTCCATCCGATTCTTCGGCGGGATCGAGATACTCAGATGCGATCTTCTCCACGTTCGGAGTGAGGTCGTCGCCCGGTCCGAGAACATCCGCGCGATGGAATTGGATTTCTGTCGATGCGCGTTGACCCAGCAAGCCTCGGTGCAGGTTGTAGTCGAGGTTCTGGCGGGCTAGGCTCAAAGCTTTGGGACTAATATCAATTCCAATGATTCGCATTCGTTCGAACCGTGGGGCGAGAAGGGTATGGACCAAGAGCGCTATGCAGCCCGTGCCGGTGCAAAGATCCAATATCTGCAGTGGCTTAGACCCATGGAGCGAATCGGGGCGTTCTTCACCCTGTTGCCCCTCCTGCGCCTCCTGGGGTATAGCCACTTGGTCCACTACTAGCTTTGCTGCCTGGTATGCATAAGCCTCGGTATCTGACCTATGAGCCAGGTCAGCAACTCTGCACAATGGTGTGGCGGAACGATCAAACCTTGGTATCAACACGCCGGGCCGGCATAGAATCTCCAGATTTCCAAACGGTTGGTCGCCGAGAATGTACTGGAGGGGGTATCCGCGTGACCGTCTATAGCACATGGATGCGAGACGCGTCCGCCATCGCCACCCCGAACTGGATATGGGCGCGAGTTGGGACGTGGCGCGGCGCGCGTGTTCGCGGAGCCAACGGAGTTCGTTACGTGCGGAATCGATGGTCCGACATTCTTTGAGCAGTAGGGAGAGGAGCTGGTTTTCCCAGCGTGCGCTGTTCAGCACGGCGGGGGATATTCGAGGCATCTGCGTGAGTACAGAGAAAGAGCAGTTTGATGTCAAGCCGCAGGGCGGGCGGGCGGTGGGCGGCGCCAAGCTTGTCGATGTGGGGGCCGAAGTATAAACGATCGCGCCTTCATCATGAACGACTCCCTCGGTAAGAGTGTAGTCTCCTAGCAGGTTGACGAGGGTGTGTTATGGATGATCGCTATTTTGGGACGATTTTGGTTGTACGGGCCATTCTCGGGGGCCAAATTACAAGCGGGTGGTGGTTTGGATGAGAATTTTTATTATTGTAGCCTGCTCGAGGGTATACTTCAAATACAATGCATGAATTACATATATTGTAATTGTACTGCTCCATCCGGACTGGCCTTGGGCTACACAATATAATCGCAGATGGCATGAACCACTGATCAGAAACTGTTTTTTTATGTACACCGCATTTAGTGTCGAATTTCACCATGAACAAGACACCCGCCACGGCTCTGACGGCTTCTCTGCGCGCCTAGACTCGAAATGGGCTGGCGGGTGGAGCGCACATCCGCGTCATCAGTGCTGGAGGACCCAACCACGTAGGCTGCGTACGTATGCTTTGTCGACCAGCATCTTCAGTGCTCCATGGCAGGCGCAGCGTGGTCTGCAACCATTACTCGGGTAGGTACCTGTACAATGGACCGTGGAGGTAACCGGAGCTGCCGGGGGAGGTGGACGGAAGCGGGCGGTGCAACTGGTGACGACATCTCCAGCACTTCCGCGGCCAAAAAAAGCCCCATGAGGACTCCAGAGGCTCCACCCAGCCTCGATGATGTGCCAAGTCTGGGGCATACGACAGCCCGGTCTTTTAGGTAGACTCGTTTTTTCGTTTCGGTCCATCGTCCTCGTCCGCGCTGGCGCCTTTTTTTCCTCCGACCTCCCCCCGGTACCCCCAGCCCCAAAAGTCCATCATTCTCGTCAGAAGACGCAAAGTCACTCCATTCACTCCAAACCCACGCGATCCTCGTCGCATCAGGTCGAAAGAAGCTCGAGCTGAACGAGCAGCTCATCGGGCCGATAGCCGCACATTTCTACCACCGGGAAGATACAATCGGGGGGAATACAACAAAAAGGAGCAATGAGGAATTCTTGGCTGCTGTGGACATCCCTTGCGTTGCCCGCGCTGGGGCTGACCCTCCACGAGCGCGATGCGCCCGCCGTGATCGGCATGGACATTCAACGCAAGGATGTCGTCGACCCTGTGGCCAGAGATCGGGTGAGAAGAAAGCGCGACAAGACCGTCGTGAGCCAGGCGCTGGATAATGAGGTATGTGCTGCATCTATACCCGGGCTCTTTGCCCTCAATGTCTGAAACATCCCTCACTGACATCCTCGCCTTACAGGAAACCCTCTACTACTGCAACGTCACCCTGGGTACTCCGGCGCAAAGCTTGCGCCTGGTCCTGGACACCGGCAGTAGCGATCTGTGGTGCAATGCGGCCAATTCGACACTGTGCGAGAAGAGGTCCGACCCGTGCCAGGATTCCGGTACCTACGATGCTAGCGCCTCGTCCTCGCAGGCCTACGTCAATTCCGACTTCAACATCACCTATGCCGATGGCTCCGGTGCGGTCGGCGACTACGTCACGGATAAGCTTACGATCGGCGGCGCTATAATCAAAGACTTCCAGTTCGGCGTAGGCTATTCGTCTTCCTCATCAGGTACGTGTTAATTTATCTCTTTCTTCTAGAAGAGTCATTGGCGTGATTCTCAAAACCATGGGGTTGACTGACCAATGGGTCTATATAGAGGGTGTACTGGGTATCGGATATACCGCAAACGAAGTCCAAGTCGGCCGCAATGGAGACTCCGCCTATTCAAATTTGCCTAAAGCGATGGTCGAGAAGGGCCTGATCAAATCCAACGCCTACAGCCTGTGGCTGAATGATCTGGACGCCAGCACCGGTTCTATTCTCTTTGGCGGTGTCAACACCGCAAAGTACCACGGATCGCTGGAATCCTTGCCAATCCAAAAAGTCGGCAGTACTTTCTCCGAATTCGTCCTCGCTCTGACGGCCGTGGCGGTCTCCACCTCGACCAGGACGCACAACTACTCGTCCAGTGCTCTGCCCGTCGGTGTTCTGCTCGACTCGGGAAGCTCCCTGACCTATCTGCCTGATTCCATCGTCAATGACATCTATAATGATCTGGAGGTAACCTACTCGGAATCCAGCGGAGTCGGGATTGTCCCTTGCAGCCTCGCTCAGAAGGACGTGAATGTTTCCTATACCTTCTCGTCTCCAACGATCCACGTGGCAGCTAGCGAACTCGTCATCGACATGGGCGACTATACCTATAGCAACGGTGAGCGTGCCTGTATCTTTGGTATTGCCCCGGCTGGCAGCAGCACGGCCGTGCTGGGAGATACGTTCTTGCGCAGTGCCTACGTTGTATACGACCTGGCCAACAATGAGATTTCCCTCGCAAACACCAACTTCAACACAACGGAAAATAACATCCTCGAAATCGGAACCGGGACGGACTCGGTCCCTAGCGCGACGGCGGTTTCCAACCCCGTCACCTCCGTGGCTGTGGGTGGCTCGGGAGCGCGCATCGGTGGCATCGGCGGAGGCAGCAGCGGCATTTTCACCTCGACCGCAACTGGAAATGCGGCGCCGAAACAGACCGGCATGGGTCAGCAACTGGCCCTCGGGTTGGCTGGTGCTGGATACCTCCTAGCTCTGTGAGAATGTGCTGATGTAGATATGATCTTTGCACTTTTCTTTACATATTTTATAGATTTTCTGCATGTTTTGGGCGGTGTTTTTGGAGTCAAAACGGGAAATACCTGGTCCAGTGTTGAGTTTTTTGTGTGCCATGGAATTCACAAGCAAAATTCAATGTTCTGGAATTTAATCAACTATTACATAGCGTTATACCTTCCACTCTTACAATCAATGATCTCTCGATTGCTAGCCTTTTTACCACACCATGCCTAACAATTTGCGTGCCTTTGTTGCTTCTAGCATGGGAGATCGAACATTTTTATCAGGATATGATCTTGGATACAAGAAATTATGGGGCATCTCTGGTGTTCATTCGACGCAGAGTAGGAGACTTAATCGTATATTGGAGATCCCTATACACCGTAGGTATATTCATATAATACAGGTCACACGTACCAGGTAGATCCACCAAAGTAAACCAAGGACAATATTCAAACAGCCAAATACTATCGTACAGGATACTGTTACAGTCACAGCCCCATCGCATCCTTAATCTTCCGCATCGTCAAGTCTGCATTACTTTGAGCAGCCTGCGCACCCTCCCGAGCCACGGAATCAAGATATCCATTCCGATCACCCGTAATGGAAATATACCGCTCACGAATTTCCGACAGATGATGCGCAACCCGAGTACCAACGTGCTCTTTCAGAGCCCGAAGACTGGCGGTCTCGTATTCAGACGCAATTTCCTCGCACGAGATACCTTCAAAATGGCTTAAAATCTCAATCAAGTTCGAGACTCCAGGTCGACGGGCAGGGTCGTAGGTGATCCCAGGCTCAGAGTCGGTGAGGGCGACTTTGACCTTCTTTTGAATGTCGGTTGGCGAGTCGGTGAGAAGAATTCGGGAGCGTGGGTCGACGTGAGATTTTGACATTTTTGAGGTTGGTTCTTTAAGTGACATGACACGTTTTGCGGGAGCTGGGTTGGTTATTCTTTCAATCTTCTGGTTGGTTCGGTATTTGTTTTCCTTTGGGGGATACGTACAAATGAGGGCTTCGGGCGTGGGGAATATTGGGCCATAGAGGTGATTGAAGCTGTTTGCGGTGTACCTGGAGAACTCCAGGTGTTGTCGCTGGTCTTCACCAACTGGTACATGTGTGGCTCTGGGGCACCATTAGCATCAAGATCAATTTGAATGCAGCGGAAATCGTACCGGTGGACAAGAATGTCGGCGGCCTGGAGCACTGGGTACGAAAAGAGACCTAGTCGCAACTGCGCTCGAGCCTCAGAATGTTCAAGTGTTACATCCTCGGGTAGTTGAAGTTTGCTCTGTGCCAAACCGTATCAGCTGCTGCTGTCGCTGACACCTAGATCGGACTAGACAGTGTAGACTTACCTTCCACTGCGTCATACGGGAGAGGTAGCCCATTGAGGCAACTGTACTGAGAATCCACATCAACTCAGCATGTGCCGGCACCTATATCATGGATCAATGTCATTGTTCTCGGTAACCGTCCGCGTTGTACTTACTGCTGATTGATAGAAGATAGTCGAGCGCTTCGGATCAAGTCCAACAGCAAGTAGGGTTGCGAATGCTTCCGCCCTCCATTTCCTCAATTGGTGGGCATCCTGAGGAACCGTCAAGGCGTGTAGGTCGACAATGGAAAAGAGGAGCTTTGTGCCAGGCTCCGCTTCGTCTTGAAGCTTGACCCATTGGCGTAGTGCTCCAAGATAGTTGCCCAGATGCGGAACTCCAGTTGGCTGAATACCGGAGAAGATGACGGGTTCTTTGGAAGTCGGGCTTGTTCCCGTGCTCGTAGTTGTACTGAATGTTCGATGCCAATTAAATAGTTGAGTCGTTTGTCCCGAGCACGCGCGCGTGAATTTCTTCCCAGCAGACCACATTGAGATGCCACCAGGGCGACAAACGAAGGGTTGCATTACGGCCGCGAGCGATACACGTCGGTCTCAAGGTGATATTTGAGGCCACGTTGAATCCTTGCCTTTGGTCAACGGACACCCGCGTCTCGGCCACGCAGCATGCAATCTTCGTCGATCACGTGATATAGAGGTGAAAACGTTACTTTCGCCAGCTACAGACAAGCAGACAAGATATGCTGTGGTCACAGAACTGATTAAGCAGTTGTGAATTCTTTGGGAGACATATTTGACAAAATATACTGTTGACTACAGGAAGTTTCCGGAAGTATCAGGATGCATCATAACAGATTGAGTCCCAGTATTTTTTTCTCAGGGACGGATATGACGGAATAGAATACACAGGGCCCCGTTAGACCATTCAAAAACGGAAGGAAAACAATAATAGTACACATAATGACGCCCAGGTGTTCCCCAAAAATGCAAATCCCGAGCCATGGTACAAACCAAGGCAAGGATTACAATGAGCTCAAGTTCAGACGTTCTTGCGCTCGGCAAACCGATCACTGTCCAAGATATCGAATATGTTGTTTCCGGCCGAGTTATCCTTTCGTTGGCCAAATTGGGCTAAGTGTGGCTCAAGGCTCTTCTGGATTTCCGGAGCGGATTGGTCCATTGACTTGCTGACATCTATTGTTCCATTAGCAAACTTGTCGTAGACGTAGGAGGGAGTACATTAGAAAGGAATCGAGGAATCGTACCGAGGCTCTCGTGCTCCCAGACGTTGGCCTTCATACCAACTCCGTAGAAGGCGTGTTTCCGGAGGAAAGCCAGCCACGCCTGCACGGCTTGCGGGTTTCCATCTTTGATCTGAATCAATCGACGGAGAGTGATTCGCTCGAAATTCTCCTGGCTCTTCTTGTGTACGAAGTTACTTCGCGGGACGGTCCAACGTTCGACGATGCGAGGGAGAGGAACGGGTCCGGAGACCGGGAGGTCCAGATAATAGGCTGCGCGGATGGCGAAGTCGGCAAAGAATTCCACGTTTTCGACGCTGTAGGATCGTAGCTGAAGGTCGCAGACGGGGAGACCGTATTCCGCTTTCCTCCGGAGGGGCCGCAAATATACTGCTTGCACGCTGCGTGGTAGGCGGGCATTCTCGCCTAGAGCTCCTAGACGCTCAGACCTGATTGCTGGTCAGAGGCGTGTTCTTTGATTTTGCTGCCGAGGACGACGGGCGATACGCTGGACTCACCATTCTTTCACACGTTGCTCGGGGAGTGGCTCCGCGCTGGTGGACCTGTATCAAATGCAGTTCGGTCAGTCAACATGGTTCCGCAGCATGCAGTACAGTGTGTCTCGTACGTCGCGGTTGCCTCCGGGGCGGATGTGGGATTGGCCTGGGGGGCTGCCTTCGTTTCCGGCGCGTTGAGCTGGCTGGGGGAGGATAGCGAGCGAATCGACAGGGGCACCTGTGCAACCAGTCGGTCAGTATGGTGGTGGTATGAAGGAGGGACATAAGAGCACAACATACCCTCAGGTGCTTTCCGGCTCCCAGCAATGAACGTGTTGCGTTTGCGAACATCGTCAATGACTGGCGTCTCATCGTCTGTTTGGTGTGGGTTTTTTGGGGGTTGGAGAGATGCGGGCTGACCTGACCGCCTTCAGCTGGGCCACGGCTCTCGACCACAACCACCCAAGGGTCTGCCATTTCAATTCCTCGAGGATTCTGGGGAATCGGTAGTATCGCAGCATCAATTCAGTCTTAGTCCATGCGGGCGACATCCGGAAGGTATTGAGCGAAGTGCAACAAGGGTCAGCATGCTCTATTGACACCGGTGGCATGCGATTGCTGTACCATCCGATCTATATTAGCAGAATATGCAGGATATGTTACAGCCGAATACAACAGAATACACCTGGCCGCGTCTCGCCAATCCCATGACTATTTTGCTACTTCTCTATATAACCAGGGGCCTGTTGGTCAACATTACTAACTAGTACTACCCGTAGTAGTCTCTACTGCAGCGTGCAGTCCATGGCCGTTCGTCGCGCCCAGCCAATGGGACCGCACGCGACTCCGCAGCATCAGAAGACTCCGAGTCTTGGGAGATCCACCCCGCTCTGCTCGAGTCTCAACCTTGCTTCTCCCATTGATATCACGTCCAGTATGTCTTCGTACGAGCGGGCCGCCGAGGCGGTTTCATTCCTGACCAGCAGTCTGCCTGAGGGCCTCCGGAAGCCTCAGGTGGCCATCGTGTGCGGTTCTGGCTTGGGTGGTCTCGCAGAAACCGTCCAGGCCGATCCTCGCGCCGAGTACGACTACACCTCGATTCCCCATTTCCCTCGTCCGACTGGTGAGCATCCTTGATCCAATCCGCCTTCGAAAGCTACTGACAATCCAAAGTTGCTGGCCATGCTGGGAAATTGGTGTTTGGATTTCTCGGCCAAAAAATTCCCGCCGTCTTGATGGTTGGCCGAGCTCAGTAAGACTATTGTGCCCTTTTTTTACCTTCTTCCTTTCTCTCGCTTTCCCTTTATCTGCCCAGGAATGATTGCTAATATGCGACACAAAAACCAAAAGCTATTACGAAGGTCATTCGATGGACCAAGTCACTTTTCCAATCCGGGTGTTCAAGCTACTGGGTGTGGACACTGTCGTGCGTAAGTGCTGCCCGAGGACATGATCAAGGTCACTTCCATTGTTGCAACATCTAATATTGTGATTGGCAGTGACGAATGCGGCCGGTGGCCTCAATTCTGAATACAGCGTGGGTGATATCACCTTGCTGAACGATGTAAAATATACTACTTCTTTCCACCGGGAATGTGAATACATGACTGACCCGATCTAGCATATCTTCCTGGCAGGCCTGGCAGGAGTTCATCCACTGAGAGGTCCTAACGACGAAGACTTTGGCGTCCGCTTTCCACCTTTGTCGGATGCGTATGACCTCGAACTTCGTCGTCATGTGCACCGAGCATGGAACGAAATCAAGCCTAGTCAGGGTAGCCGGAAGCTGCATGAAGGAGTGTATGCTTACGTCGGAGGCCCCACGTAAGCCCGTCAAATCCTTTCAAACATACGACATGAATTATCTGACAACAAAAAGCTACGAAACACGAGCCGAGAGCCGGATGCTTCGAATGATGGGCGCCGACGTGGTTGGAATGTCGACCGTCCCCGAGATTGTGACTGCTAGACACTGCGGACTTCGAGTGCTAGCGATAAGCTTGGTGACGAACAATGCAGTTCTGGCTCCCGTCCCCCGAGGAGACGAACAGTTGCTCCAAGACAAAGCCGCAGTTGAGCTCAATGCTCTCCTGGAGGAAGGGAAGGCCGGTCACGAAGAGGTTCTGGAGGCAGGTCGTACAGCAGCCGTGGATATGCAGGTATGAGCCCTTCCAACTGCTGCCAAAAAAAAGGTATTGACCATTTCGGCAGAAATTGGTGTTGCACACCCTCGTGAACGTCTTCGGTAGCGTATAAATAGCAGCGAGGTTATACAGCCGACCCGAGCGAAAGCTGTGAGTGGCAACCAGCAAGCCAGTCGAGCTCAGCAGGCCACTGAGAGTTGGTGATATATTTGGGCATAATTACCTCGCGTCTCTTCATTCTCCGGTCACTTGTTCTTTCGGTTTCGCTTGGCCCGGAGACTGTTGTAATATGCCTTCTTGCCACTTTGCTTGGTATCTTGAATGTCACGATATTTCGACTCAAAGCGCCGTGTCTGACGCTCCATAGCCATAGTTTCCTCAACGAAAGTCTTCTTGCGGTCTTTCTTCGCGATGCGGCCGCTGAAGAATTCAGTCGGACCCTGGATAATCGTTCCGACCTGAGAGTACTCGGGGGCTCTCGCCTTGCTGCTTTCCTTTTTGTAGTGTCGCTTGGGATCCAGGACAGATCGCATGCGAAGCAATTGCAGATCTCTCTTGAAATCTGTCGTCATCTCCGTCTTGGGAAGATCAAACCAATCGGCTCCAGCAGTGGGTTTTTCCTACAGTGTCGACAGTTAGCTCAACATGAACAAAACTCCACATTTTCGAAACGAATTGGAATCAAGATGAATGCTCAGAGTAACTATGAAAAATAAAAGCTCTCACTGGTGCAGCACAGCCCAAGACGGACTGGTGACGCCGCATCAAGCGCTTGTGCGTTGGGAAAATTTTCCTCATAGCATGGGGTAGGAAATTATCGGGGTGTGTTTGTCTTACCTTGCTTGGTTTTTGTTGAGGAGCAATAGCATGCAAGGAGTTGGCGAGTTTCTTCTGCTTGGGGTCGACGAGCTGGGCCGATTCCGCGGTAGCAATATCGTCATTTTGGCGAACATATGGTTCCAGTGAGGAACCGGGCGAGAGCTTGGGAATCCTGAAGACTGTTAGTATCAATTTCCAAAGAGAGAGGAAGTGAGCGGCCATCAGAGAATAGACACATACCTCAAGTATGCGACATCTAGCTCTTTGGTGGTCTGGACGTCGGGGCCACGAAGACGGCCCTCTGCTTCGAGCAGAAGCTGTTGAATCTGCTCATCCGTCAGGTCTACCTCATCCCGAGGCTGGGCAGCGGCATCCACGCATGTCGAGTCAACCATCCCTGCTCAAGTAGGGTGTTGGGAATGTGTAGTCCGGCTGGGCTAAGGCGGCTTTTATAGATTTTTTTTTTCTGTTGTTGCTGCTCGGCTCGGACAAACTTTTGTGAGGAGTCCGGCGTGGTTATCATGTGACTTCGGAACGGAGGAGCCTTGGGGCTTGGTACCAGATACTTTGAATATGTTAGGTAATAACGCGGAAAAGCAGGTATCCGATACCTATAGACTTAGTACCCAGCTCCCTATATAGAATCGCATTGGCTACACTTGAACATGAAGAAGTAGATCTTTTGAAACATACGCTTATTTGCTCAAAAAGAATGAGAATGCCAGCTTATGGACGAAAACGCCAAGTGTACGCACGATTCTGGGACATGCGGGCGTTCCTTTAGGTGTCGCAGCCTCCGGCGGGGGAACACCCGGAAACGTCAGACAGCTGAGGCACCTCCATGCTTGGCACGACCCGACGCGCTTCTTTCATCACCTCGAACGCGCCAGCGGTTGGGTTGAACTGCTCTCCTTCCTGATACTGTCTCTAGTCGCCCATATTTTTCTTCTCACCGCTCTCCGACACGGCCGCGTCTCCTCTTCGAGCTCAATCGTTCTCCTTTCACGACCGTTTCGGCCTAAATCCTGAATCCATCTTGCGCGCGCGCGTTTCTTCACCATGGATCCCACATCTCAGGGCGCTGGCCAGCAACAGGGGCGTCAGCAGCAGCAACAACAACAACCTGTCTACGACATCAGAAATGGCGGTCACTATGGTACTTGATCCCCCACCGATTCCCTCGCCTTACGGATACCTCCACCCAATTTCCTTCTCCCACCCCCCCCTTCGCCCGATTGTGGTGAGACCCTCGTTCTCAACTCTATATGCGAACATGATGGCTTGTATAGGATTCATGGTTTTTGATACTGACACTTCTCGTTTCTCTAGGTGCCAGTGCAGCGGTATGCTATCAACTAACGGACTGACGATTGGCTGCCGATTCAAGTGGCCGAGATCGCAGGCCGAGATACTCGAGTGGAATGGTCGTTAACTAAATATCACAGCTTTCGGCACAAGGCTATGCGCCAGTCGCCGAGCTGTATACAGGAACTTGGGCTAATGTAAGTGCGCGATATGTTCAGGTTATGCTCCCTGATTGCTCACATCCAGCAGGTCAACCAAGGCCTCCAAGGAACAGCTCGCGACATCTTGACGACGTACTGGCAGCATGTAATTAATCACCTGGAGTCGGATAGCCATGATTACAAGATTCACCAACTACCACTCGCCCGCATCAAGAAGGTGATGAAGGCCGACCCAGAAGTGAAGATGATTTCTGCCGAGGCGCCCATCCTGTTTGCGAAGGGCTGCGATATCTTCATTACCGAGCTGACGATGCGCGCCTGGATCCATGCTGAGGATAACAAGCGCCGCACCCTCCAGCGCTCCGACATTGCCGCGGCTCTTTCCAAGTCGGACATGTTTGACTTTCTCATTGACATTGTTCCCCGTGAAGAAGCCACCTCGCATGCTAAGCGGTCAAGCCAGGCCGGTGCGGCACCAGGACCGTCTGGGACCGCAGGTCAGCTTCCGCCATCCCAGCATGGCGTACAGGCCCATCTCGGCCCCGCCGATTATGGATCTCTTGGTCAACATGGCATTCCTCAAGAGCAGGAATACCGCCCGCAGCCTACTATGTACCCTGGCGCCGTTCAGTCGGACCCAACAGCCGCGTATGGCCAGCCTCAGTCCCAGATGTTTGAGGGAATGTATGCCTACCCGCACCTACCCCCTCAGCAGGTATGTCCTTTTTTCTGGTTTCTCTAGATGTGCCAGTTTAGTATGCTAATACTCGCAGTGATGCCGTCGTACACTCTATCTTGATTTTCCTATCTGCTTTGAATGCGAGGCTCCTGGCGAATACTGGGCTTCTATGGATTTTTTTTACTTGGTTTTCGTTCTGAAGAATCACCTTCGCGCCAGATTAGGGACTACTCTGATGCCGAGTGCTATGAATAAATCCTACAGGAGAAATATATAGCACCCAGAGTCCCCTTTGGGTTGATCTTATTCATTTTTGTTTCAAGTCGTGTTTTTGGATCATATATACCTTTTTGTACCTAGGAAACCAGAGAATTCCCAACAACTCTTCTTAAACAGCTTTTTGCAAATGTTACGCAAATCAAGTCTTCTTGAATCGCGAAGACAAGTTCACAAATTTATCCACCCTCGTCGGCGCTTGGACAGTTCGAGTGAGCCTAAGAGCGGAATGGTTAGCAAAGGGTATGAACCATGTGTAGATCGACCGCATGCCATACTTTTCTAGCAAAACAGGCCCCTGCATGGCATCAACACGTCCATATTTCTTGTTTCGTGTCGATATATCGTAGAACTCATCTGCATTATCGGCTTGCATAAGCTGCACTGTTTGCTGCAACTCGTCGAGATTTTCGCGCAGAATAGGAACATTCAGACTGTCCACGAATTGGGCCAGATATTCCACATCCTTTGCCAATGCCATGACACCGTTTGGATTGATATTCTTGACTTCCGGTGCCATCGGTTGAGCCTAATCCCTTAAGTCAGTCAGATGTCATGGAATACAGAGAGTGCACAAGTCTTACCAGTATCATATTCGCAGCATGGCTCAGTGCGTCGAAATAGATCAGCTCTTTGATTTCTGTCGGCAATCCGAGCAGCGTCGAGTTCATAATGTTAGAAAGGAACCGAGTTAAAGTTTGCATGTAGTTGCTGGGCTCGGCGGGAGGTGTGGTTGCCATCCATTCGTACTCCGCTGTTTCGATGAGATCATCAATCTTGGAGTTGACGACTTCGAAGATCCGTTTTTCAGCCGCTTTCTTGTTGCTTCGAAACTTCTCCGTGGCACGAAGAGTTATTGAGGTTCCAGTGGAATTTTGAGACCGGGCCGCTGCTAAAAGCAATTCCAGCTCATGACAAGCCAGCTCAAAGTGTTCCAGGTTGATTAGAATCTGAACAATCTGTCCAAGATATTGCGAAGACAGACGTTCAACAAGGGTATCGCATACTTTACGTGAAAGGAGATCGTCCAGCGCCTATTTGGTTTTAGCAATCCGAGCTATCAGGCTTGTAGGGGCCACTCTCACGTCTTTCAATGTATCGTCGATCACATTGGGATGTGAGAAGTCGTCATTGGCGAAGAAATAGAATTGGTTCAAAAAATTTCGTATGTCGATGCAACACAGAGGATACATCCTTGAGAATGGCAGAATGCAAGGGAAACTAAAACATTAGCCAGACCATCCAGATGTTCATCGAAAAGAGGTAGAAACTTACAGCTGCTCGTCGCGGGAGCTTTCTGGAGCGTACCAGCTCACATTGAGCACCTTGTCATATTCTTCCAATGTTTGTATTGGCATGGGCATGTAGTCGTCCGTTGAGACAATCTGCCGACGCCAAGTTAGTGGACCAAGAAGGAAAGGAGGGATGCAAGCAATGGTACTGTACCTCTTGGAAGTCATCACTGAAGCGTCTTTTCAGGAGCTCAGCATACTTTTCGAAGAGCGTAAGCAAGAAATCATCGAAGACTCTCACTGAAAAGTTCCAAGTCTGTTCGATGAATGAGTATTGATAAGCACGAGTTGTAAATGGACCACTCGAATAACATACATTCATAGTCTGCATAAACAAAGCAATCAGGTTCTTTGTTTTCAGTATGCTTTCGGCGTTATCCACCTCATGAAGAGCTTTGGATATCACACCGACGGCGGCCTGACACATCGAATCCCAGAGTTCATCAACCTATTTGCATTAGTCAGAGAGGGTATTTCTTTTTAGGTCATCTCCCCGAGGGGCCCCAAGGGAAAGGGAAAGGAAAGGGAAAGGGAAAGGAAAGGGAAAGGGAAAGGAAAGGGAAAGGGAGAGGAGAGGGAGAGGGAGAGGGAGAGGGAGATGGAGAAGGAGAGAGAGAGAGAGAGAGAGCGCGCATACATCAACAGAGGATCTCAAATCTGGAACTTTTTTCATGGTTGCTCGTTCGACAATGGCAAATCCGGCCATCTCTTCCAGGAGGTTATGAAGGCTTGCTCCACCTTCATCGACCAGGGTGACAGAAGAAGGAAGGAGAAGGTCTTTTTGGCGGCGGCGTGTGTTTGCATACTCGATACGAAACTTGTCCATCTGTCCCAAAGACTGGTGGATGTGCATACATTCAAAAAGTGGCGCAAAAGGAACTTGCAGATCCTCGTTCTGCAGCAGGTCGTATTCTTCGTCTTCGTCCGCTACCAACTCGATGGCGGAATTGAGTTTGAAGTGTTCCAAATATGGAAAATTCTCCGCGCGTTCTTTCAGCCTCGACTTGCGCTGATCGGTGTGAAATAGAGCTAGCTCGCCCAGGAAAGGAGACATTTCTCGGATGCGATAAAGCCATGTATTGAGATCCGACATGACCGCTTCCGCGATGGCGCGCTGGGTGGCCGGCACCGAGCGTTGGATCATTTCCGCGATTTTGTATTGTGTCACACCCTTGAGATGGACATTCTGCAGCTCCTCCAAAGCACGTAGCGCCGCATAGTGGTTTTTTTTGGCCAGCAAATCATGGACTTGGTTCGCTAGGCGTAAGACTTCCAGACAATCTTGGATAGCACGAGACGTCTCGTCAATATTTTGGCGATGACCACGGGACTCCACTAGGGACTTCTTTTGCTCCGCAAGGCGCTCCGTAGATGTTTGAATGGATTGGTTGAGATCGAGAATCTCGGCGGTCAGGCTAACAGTACCCTCTCGGATGCGAAGAAGGGAGTTCACGGAGGAGACGAATTCTTGGTGATTGGTGTTGCATATTCTTTCGATTTCCGCTTCCTTGTCCGTGGCGAAGCGGGACAGGGATTGTAGCAGCTGGGGAGTTCGGTTCCCAACACTGTACTCGCGTATGGAGGGAATGAGTTGGTCGAGATAATCGGTGTCGGACGGGGAGATAATGATCTGTCGATACTTAGCATGCAGTCATTCAGGAGCAAAACAACGGGGCAAATAACCTGGTTCAGAACATGGGGCTCCGGAAATGTAGGTGCCATGGTGGACATGGAGCATGAGCGGAGCTGGCGGAGCTGGAGGAGCTGCCGATGCCAACACGCGGGACGCCCGTGCCTGGGGAGTCGGCGTTACCGTATCGGGCTTAGGGCACTGCACGTGCCACACCAGCCATTAACTTAGGGTTGGGCGACGGCACGTGCCGCTGGGAGTATAGCTGTCGACAACCGTTGCTGCTTTCACAACCACTCTCCCTTCTCACCCTCCGATCCTAACGCACACACCTCACAAATTCAGACACCAAGCCTCAATGCTGTTTAGGAGTCGAAGCTCTTCTTAGATTATAGATAGACACAAGTTAATCACATATCCACCAAGAAGACGGCCAACAAAATCTTGGTGATACTTGAGCTACGAGTAATTCTAAGAAATGCTTCCTGGAAACTCTTTGCCCCTGTAAAAGGTCTAATATTCTATCAAAGCTGCGTATAGTCTTATAATTGAACTATCTTTTTCCTCGCACATCTTGCTTTCCGCTACAATGATCAGGCCCGGCCGACAGTTGGCTGGTATCATGTTTCAAAACAGGGCCCAAGCACCAATAATTAGCTAAAATGTAAAAGCTCCTTTCCTGGCCCTTCTTGACTCTCTATATATTCTCGTGGGGTTTGGGCATTAGACTGAATCGTTAAGAGATAGATTCTACTGATCCTCGGGCTTTCGGTCTCCACCGGGGAACCTTTCTCGGTGTATCGGAGAAGACCTGATTTCAATGGCCACGCATACTTAGAGCGTATGGATATTCAATACTACCCGAAGCAATTTTTGTTATCTACAAGTGTTTAATCGATTCATGTGGTCAAAGTGCTCTGCCATCAGCATCCGAGAGCAATCTCTACATGCGCCTTATGCCAGACATGGACATTGAACAGTATGCCGCAATAGCATCGGTGAGCTATCGAGTTGAAAAGAACCCCACGGCGACTAACACAGTCGAGATGCTGCGCTGTCACTCGACACCGTCCTCTTCATACCGCGGCATTCTCGTTGCCTCCCGGCGTCTTCGGTGAAACCCAGCTCAGCCTATCACATGGGAAGTTCGCAGCACACCACGCCTGCCTGGGGGCAGCAGACCTACAGCTGGTAGGTGTAGTCATGATTGAATAGCTGGGCGCAGTGAATAGTTGCTTGCCTGAAAGTGGGGCTCTGCAGTCGTGCAATAAATGCTTGTACTTTCATGAACCTTCCTTCCTCTCCTCTTCCTATCCTCCAACCCTTCTTCTTTCCATCTTCACCTCTGTCCGCGTCTCTTCCTCTCTTTTATCTACTCCTTGCCTTTTCACAAGCTCATCGCAGTTTAAGGCATCAACCCTTTTCTCTTCAACAAACCCTTTTTCCTCAGCACTCCTCTTTTCCTTCTCGTGAGCAAGTCCATCGGCGCATCGTACCGCGATGTCGTCTCCTCTCGCAGAATATTCGGCCTCCAAGGCCTCTTTGAGTCCCTCCGCTGTTGTGCCTCCAGGCACTTCTGCTCGTCATTCCCCATCTCTCCACGTGCGAGACGAAGAATCTCGCAGTGTCCACAGTCGACCCCAGCTTGAAAACCGTCTGATGAACCGACGAGTCCCGTGAGTATACCAGCGACACCCTGTCACAATATACCTACTAAAGATTTATTTGTGCAGTAAATACTCTTTTCGTGTTAGTTTCCCTGATCCGCCTCTTCGTCAGACTCGCCCCCAGGATCGCATAAATCCGGGTCTTACCCACGATTCTAGAGAAACTATGTCCTCTTTGACTCGTACCGACGCAGCCGGCTCTCCTCGCGACAGCTCTGCACAGCCTGGCCATACCGAAAAGGTCAAGGAAGCCATTTACCGCCCCCCTCACCAGCGCGTTGCTGGGTATCAGGCGACCATGGCCCAGGGTACCTTCAATACCGCCCGTCAGGAAAAGCGCGACAATGACAGTCGGGGCACCAGGTGGGAAATTGGTGACCGTGGCAAGGGCAAGGACAAGAACGAAAAAGCTTCAATTCTCCGTGGCCCTACCAAGACCCTGGCCTCCCGGCAGTCTGCTGTTGTCCGTGAAGATGAAGCACCGTCCTTCGGATTTCTTGTCCGCGACGTCTCCACAGACATGGAGGGACTTGACCTCCTCCGCTTCCTAGATGTGAGTTTCTTTCAGTCACATGTCTAAGGTCTTTGAGCATCTAACACTGAAAACAGGCGAAATTCCCCTCTGTGGTCGGCCCATTCATGCCATTCTTGAACACTCACGGCTATTTCCATATCGGGTTCAACGATTCGAACGACTCGAACCGGGCCATAATGAGAATGAACCAGACCTTCCCAGATTGGGTGATCATTCCCATGCCTTCCAAGGAGTTTGCTGAGGCGACCCGCCCCGCGGTGGCCCTTCCCCAGGGTTCTGAAGATTGTGTGTTTGTTCGGATGTACACAACCAATCGCTCTGGTATTACCTCCGCCGATGTTTCCGACCGCCTCAGACCTTTTTTCGCCCTCGTAGGCCAGTTTTACTGGATCCAGCCCTATCGTCTCGGGGTGAGCTCGGAAGGTGTCGATTCTGAGGGTACCCGTTCTGAAGGTGCTGGCATATTTGTTCACGAGCTTGTTGTTCGATACCGCGATCATCGATATGCACTGAATGCGATCCGCGCACTCAACGCTATCCGAACCTCGGTATGTTTTATCCTAGCCTACGATAGCCTGCGACCGTATATGAATCTTGTTGTTCTTTTGCTACCTGTTTTGGCCCAGACTGATCTCGCTCATTTCTTACAGGAGTTTGTGCTTGAAGTGCTTGCGATGGAGCCTGATATGCCCGAGGACCGACACTGGTCTTCTGTGAGTCGACAGTATCAGGACCAGGGTAGTGGCCAAGTGTCCAAGCCGATGACCAAGACCCTACGACAGTCGGCCGACACCGCTGCGGATAAGAAAGCCAAACTTAAGAAAAACGAAATCAATCCGAGTACGCTCAGCGAAGATTCGGACACACGAAAAACGGTAAGAATCAGGTCCCCCAGCATTCGAAGACAGCTGGCTAAAGCCGCATCCAATGAAGATCATGATTCGCAGCATTCCAAATGTGATAACTTGGGTGAGATCCCCCTCCTTCTCCCTTTCTCTCGTGGACATCCTCAACTTCAAACAGCTAACTAGGAAATCAGCAAGATCTGAAGGAGATCCTGGATCAGACCTGCTCCTGCGAGTATGACTTCATGTACTTGCGTATGGGTATGCTTTCCTCGTTCATTGCACACAATTGGTATCATTTTCTAATGGTTGTTCAAAGATTTCTCGACCAAGAAGACGTATGTTTCCCTTAGTTTTGTTCCAAATTGATACTCTTGTGTTTCCTTTGCTAAACTAGTCTCCAGCGTTGGCTACGCATTTGTCAACTTCACCACAGTGAGTTTGAGCGCTTATTTTGTTGATGATCTTCACTAACGTCTCTTTCTAGCGAGCTGCCCTCGTGAAGGTACAGTATCGATATTATTTCTGGTGTTTTATTTGTTTGAATTTTTGCTCACTATATCTCAGTTTGTGAAGGCCCGTGTGGATCAGGCTTGGTAAGAAATTGATCTGTTGCTGCGATCTCAAGACGGCACCTTGCTAACTTGCCTTTACCTAGGCCCGGCTTCGAGGCATACGAGAAGCTTGCCAGGGTCGCCTATGCCGGTCTGTTTCCCTTCTTCCTCCCTTCCCTTTGCCATTTCTAATCATTGCCTCAGTGGTCCAAGGCCGAGATGCAGCTGTTGCGGAATTCCGCAACAAGCCGGTGATGCTCCAACGGGCTGATCACCGGCCTAAGGTAAGTAATCACATGCTTAAGGTCCAGGAACATTCATTTTCTGACCTGTACTAGCTTTTCCATACCTCTGGTCCTCGAGCGGGACGGCTGGCCACCTTCCCCCCCATGGACACCTTCACCATCCTGGCCCGGAGCGTGGGGCAGGGCCCGCTTTCTGGTGGTGGTAAGTCGCTTCCTCCGTCTCAATGCCAAATGGCAAATGGGCAGCTCGTTAACAAGTCGAGTAGGCCTGTTCCCGTTCCGGTCCGGCTCGCGTCCGCAGGTCACCCCGGCGAGCAATTCCCGCCATCCCAGTTCACGCCAGCCTCATCCTGGCCCTGGCGTGTCCTCCGCTAACTGGCGGCGGACCTAGGATAGCGCCGCGGCTGGGCAGTAGGAGGGTGGTGGCCAGGGCGAGGAGGGGGCGCCGAGTTCGTTCCTCGGGTGAGCGGTCGGGGAGTGGCCCGGTAGAAGGACACAAAGATCTCGAGAAGATCTTTCTTCAATTTTTCTTCTCTTTTTTTTATTTTTCGTTCACTTTTGCTGTTCTCGAGTTTTCGATTCTGGGGTGGCCGCGGGCTTCGTGCGCGGAATTCTATCTTTCCTGATGTTGCCACGGGGGGTTTGACCCCCCTGGCAGCGTTCATTCAATCCAAGCCCCAAGGGGACCATTTCTCTTTGCCCTCTCCTTTCTTTTCGATTTCTCCTGCTAAAAGAAATACGTAGTACGCCATGCAGACCTTGATATATATTTGATAGATATGTGAGATCAGTTACCACTACTCGTATATCCTATTTAATATATATGCTGCTACATGGCCTCACAGCGGTAGTACGCAGTATCCATATTATATCACCAGAATACATAATATAGCACATATAGTATGCGTGGTAGAGTATATCAGTATCTACTTTTAGCCTTGTTTAGATCGCAGCGGTGGAGCGCTGTGGGGCTTCCCGCCGCGCGACAAGAATTTGCTCGCAGCTCTTGCAACCCACGTCGACTGAGTCCCCCTTCGCGGCCTTGACACTATGGACCATCAAGAGATTCGCGCTGTCTACTCCATCTTGCACCTACTCTACCATCGCAATAAAAATCAACACCAACGGGCGAAATGGTGGAAATGGCTGTCAATGCTGAAGCGCACCGCTTCCGAGCTTGCCTTCCCCGAGTCGAAGGTCTTCGCAGCAAGCTCGTGCCCGCAATATCTGAGCTTGCGATTGATCCCAAGATGCTACCAGTGCGTCACTCAACATATTTCCGATAGCCTTAGTTTAATCTCAAGAGGATTTCCGCTAATGTGCCCAGTGCATTCTCGACGGTGGTTGCTGATAATCAATTCGCCACGCTTGGCGTAGTGCTTTTAGCCGCCCTAGCGCGACTGGCGAAGGCGACAGGCATCAAATACGAAAGACCAGCACGTACTGAGTTAAAAGCCCCGAAAGCCCCAAGAATGAAACCAACAGAGGATCGTGGCGAGCGTATTTGCCGTGATGATGCCGATGCCGATGCTGTTGCGAATGCGCTTCCCGGGACTGGCAGAAGGCACCAACCCCAGTCGGCTAAGGTGGGCAAGCCCCTCAAAGAAAAGACCAAACGTGTGAAAGCTGCCAAGAGTTCCGCCAAAAAGAAGAAGAACGCCATCGATGATCTGTTCAGTGGGTTGCTCTGAATGACTCCCGCCGCTACTCAGATACGGCGGTGTGACGTGCGCAACGGAATAACGATAACCTTTTGGAATTGCATTATATTCATCGATTGAAAGCTTCTATTTCCGTGACCAGAGACTTGCGAAACCAATTCCTCCTAGCAGATTCACAATAACATGATTTGCCGTCGCCCATGCCATGCTATAAAGATATTTCGGCGAGAATACGGTCCAGATGAAAAGGTGTGTTCTCAGGGCTGTACAAGCCGCCATGACCGAGACTAATGAGGTGGCAACATGGAAGGTCAAAAGCGCTGCCGAGTCATGATTATCCTTAGAAGTCACGCGCGGACGCAGAAGGTGACTCATTGAAATCCACCAAATTGGACCAGCCCAGTTGCTGACGAAAGTTAGAACACCAACCAAGGCGACGCTGTAGCTGCCGATGCCGTTATAAGCACTTGACAGGTCGACCGAGGAGATCGCATTGGACCCGCCAAAGGCGAAAAAGGTCATATACTGCTGGATGAGCGTGGTTACCGTCACCTCGATTCCAGTGAGATCCAACGATGAAAAAAGTGTGGCCTGTAGCCGGAATATGAGGAAGAGCGGAACATTCGTGGCTCTGGATTGGGTCATCAAGAAGAGATGGACCACTTCATGGAGATAGGTATTGGAAGCTGGAGTCGACGGTCAGCTGAGGCCCAAAGCCAATTTGGTCTGAAGTTTTCATTTCTGTGCAGTTACTTACTTTGTGTGTGCTGCGTATGTTTCTTGCAAAGAACCGCCAGAAGGCTACAGCAAGCTAGTCCACCAAAAACCAATCTTGCCTGAAAAACCAAAGATAGGTCATCAGGCCAGGTTTCCACGACCTTTGCCAAAAAGGAATTAGCAAGAAGCTCCGGAGAATCATTCGCCACGAAATTCAGCTTGAAAATAAAAGCCAGAGTGGGCAGAACCAAAGACACGAGCCATGAGAGAGCTGCAGATGGCAGGTTCAAGAACAGATGGAAGCCGGAGTCCATGTAGGTCACAATTATCAATCCCCACAGAACAACGGGATGCTCAGCGAAAAAGGCTCGAGCGATATCCGGCTCGGCTGTGAACTTTTGTCCCGTCTGGTTCCAGCGTCTTAAAATTCGCTGGGAAATAATAAGCCCTAGTGTCGCTAGCATTGTGATGCAGAAAGAGAAAAGTCCAGTCTTTCCATGCGAGCGGGGCCTGGACGATTTTGATCTCACATGGAGATAGACTATCCATCCCGAACAAATCCAATACCAAAACTGTTGCTCTTCCTCGACGTAGCTGCTTGCAAACATCATACATCCGTAGCCAATGACCATGAAGGTCAAAAACACACCCGCAGAGACAGCCTGGGAGATTTCCTGGTAGATAGTTGGCAGAAGCAGGATTACAGCAACAGCTAGGGCCAGTAGGCCGAAACAGAGCCGGCTCAAGTCGTAATTGCTGGCAGTGTTACTCATTACTTCTTGTGCGATACGAGAAAACCGAAGCAAGGCTGGCCCAGCATCCGAGAACACATCTTCGGTCAGTTTCTCAAGAGAAGAGAGTCGATGAGCTCGTGACCAGGCACACTGCGCCCCTTCGATCCCGGAAAGCGTGTCTAGTTCACAACACGATGAAGTCTGTGGATCGAATGTGGCATCGGGAAATGTAGATTTGACGATATTCAGCAATTGTTGGGCATTCCGAGATAGAAGCTGGAGCTTCTGGGTCCCTGCATTTCAGTCAGTTACCCAGTCACGGGGACATGTCAAACAGTGAGTGAGGTTTGGTGCCTACCGGTCTCCCACATATCCAAAAAGACTGGAATGAAAACGCCCAGACTGTTCATGGGGATTGGCAATCCCAGTAAGCCTGCCAGTGTTGCTGTAATGTCTGCTTGCTCGACGGTTTGATAAAATCGAAGGTCCTCGGGGGTTTTGATAGGACTTTCTGCCCGATTACCTAGAATCTCAAATTTTGGCGACATGAAAAGAAGTGCCGGTGATGTTTCGCCGGCAGACGAACCTCCGTGATTACCAGCTTCGTTCATGCCATGATCCCCACATAGAACGAAAAGAGTTGATTGGAGATGTTCCTGCTGTTGAATGGCAGTGTAGATGGTGTTCACCACATCATCCATTTCTCGCTGTTTGAAAAGCATGAAGGGACTTGTCGAGGTGTCAGAAGTTGTGTGCGAAGATTAAACTACCCACAGCCAGTACTGGCTTACCTTCTTGGTCCTGCCTTGTGCCCGATATGATCTAGGCCTAGGTAATGCATGATCAAGGCTGACCAGTCGCTCTGAGCAAGCTCGTCGGGGATGTGACGCGTCACATTGTTATCCACTTCGAAAAAGTCCTGCATGTTTAACACTCAGAGTAAGCTGGGTGACTTTCGGACGCTTATATTGAGATACCACTGACCGATACAAAAAAGCTCGTTGTTCCATCGGCGCGGTCGAACATGCCGGGGAAGAGTTTGAGCCACGTATCATCGCCGTACATGACGAGGCGGTCTCCTCTGGCCCTCAACTGCGCCAGCCATGTATCTTGATATGCAAGAGTCGAGGTGGTATCTGACTCGGCAATGTTGAGAATCACATCAAGGAACGAAGGCACCGAACCCGTGGTCATTGCCTTCAAGCGAGGCATTGTAACAGTTGGCGAGCTAGCATGGGCAGTGAAAGGCACAGCAGCCCCGGATCGTATCAGACTTGAAGGAAATAAGTAGATGCTCATCTAGCTTATTCCCATTGGTCTACAAGAGAGGGGTTTGACAGACCTTTGCGTGAAGGAGAACCCAGACTCATCCGAATAGACAAAATCACTAGAAAACGGTTATTAGACATGGGGCTGTCGACAGGAAGGGGTAAAATGGATCCAGAGCCCACCTGCGAAGTGCATCGACTACCATGAAAACAACCTTATCGAAAATTGCCGGAGTGGCATCTTGGCCAACCTCATCAAAAGTCGCCAAACCGGGTAGCAGCGGTTTATAGGGGAAGAAGCCAGAGGAGAAGACCAGGATACCCAATGGTACCAAGATATTGGCGAGGACAACTGCCCAGTTGGATCGAAGTACTGTCATTATGCTCAGCCTCCCCCCGTCTTGCTGCAGCACTCAGAGTGACTGAAAAGACCAAGCAACGCGGTCTCGCGTCTGCTGATAACGGCCCAGGCCGACAGGGATGTTTATGATCAACCACACCGCCTTCTCCATGGATCTACAAAGTGGAATCTACACACCATGAGCCCCAACTGCGAAGGGTATATATGCTAGTTCATGCACCGTGGAGGTGAATCTTGATATACACATGGGCAAATTGTTTCTCCCGTTAAAGAGAAAACAAAAAGGGGCTGAACCAAAAAAAAAAAAAAGGACAAAGTTGGAAAATAACGAGGCATAAACCTAGAACCTCAGCAGACTCCCAACGCCGTTGATGCTTGTTCAGTCGCATCCAATCTTCTCAACCGCTTTTGCGTGTTTTGGGCATACAACAGTCATTTGCAGCGATCTAAACATCTCACTTTCTCTTGGAGCCCTTCTTGTCCTTGTTGGTCTTCTTCTGGAACACTATGGAGTTGCGAGGCTTCCGGTTGCGCTTTTGCACACGCCCAGGCTTCTGGGACGATTTCGAGGAGGGTTTGGTATCGACATCCATTTCTAGAGGCTCACGTTAAATCCAGGGCTCGATGAGTTCAGCGAGCAAGTGATAACCCACCTTCGCCGGTCGCAGCGGCCTGAGCGACACCGTCAGGTTGCTCTGCGGAGGAGAGGAGATTTAGCGGGAGACCGGAGACGCACTCAAAGCCAACAGTAGCATACATACCGGTATCTTCTTTTCCAGGGGCCTCAGGACGAGGCTGCGAGGCAAGTTCTTGGAGTTTGGCGGCAAGACGTTCGGTTCGAGCATCAACGACTGGACCGAACACCTTCTTACGGAGGTTTGCTCTGTTGCGCTTGGAAACGCTGGCACGAACACTTTTCGCCATGGTATCAGAATGAAGCGCGAGTCGTGATATCTGAAGAATGGTGACGACCGAAAAAGGGTGTTCAAGCGTGAGGGGATTGTAACTCCCGCTGGCTTGGCCGACTTTTTTTTTTATCGCGATAGGCCGCCGTCTTATGTCATCCAACCTCACCTCTTGCGACGGGCTGGATCTCTTCTCGAGGCTCTGCGGCACCAAGATCCTTTAGGAGCAAAACGAGGCTCCGGTGACGAGAATATTGAGATGCGTCTATATAGGTCTTTCGATCGCTGACCTAGTCGCACTGTGATCTCCCCGACTACCTCGCCATCCTGAAACTTCACCACCGCAATGGCGTCGTCGGAGGTGCAACATCTAGTGGCCCTCATCAAGACCCTCACCAACCCACAATTGAAGGAACTTCTGCGCTATGAAGGCCTCGCTGTCTCCGGTATAAAAGCGGTGCTACAGATGCGCATCATTGATTGTATGTTCTTCACTCTTCTCCCCCTCTGCTTTCCGCCCTCCAGCCTCACTCCACCCGCTGGGCCATCCTTCATACCCTTCCCTTCGTGAGGCCTCGACACCTCCTTACCCCCTCCCTTACTCTATCTCTATACATGCTTACTTTTTACCATATCAGATCTCGAGCGTCTTGCAGCTTCTGAAGGGAATGGCGCCCGCTACGACACGCTGAAACGACGTATCTATGAATCAGCAATACCTGGCACATTGTCATTTCAATCCAACCCCGGTTTCCAAGCTCCACCAGCCTCTCAGGCAGCACCATCTCAATCCCGACCGGCTCCACTTGGTACTTCGATGGCGTCAACTTCACATATCCACGGTTCGATCCCCATCGCTTGAGCCCAGGGTCTACATGCAGTACTGATCCATAACTAGGCCCCATCATCTTTAAAGACAGTCCTTTCTTTAGCATCCTCACGAATCTAACATCGGTGGTGGAATGTAAAGGTGAGCACTCTATCTGCACAGTTATAGATCCGCACCACTTTAGTTACTCACGAAATTCTCCAGTCCGCGAGCAAACAAGAGATAGTGTTGAGCTCAAGGTCAATCTTTCGCCGTCGATCGCGGCAGACTTGCAAACGGACCCTACCCTTCGCGTGATGATCTACTGCGCGGCTGACTCGGGGCTAAAGCAATTCACCAAGTCTGATATCGCCTTCCCTCATCAGGTGGAGCTTAAAGCCAACCTTGACGAAGTCAAGGCCAATCTCCGAGGCCTGAAGAACCGTCCTGGTACTACTCAGCCTGCCGATGTCACGAACTACATACGCAAGAAGCCGAATTACACGAACAACATAGTAATGACTTACGCATTGACGCAAAAGGTAAATAGGGTCCCGATTCCAATGGGGTTGTCTGAAAATCCTATGCTAACATGTTCCCTTTTTCACAGAAATTCTTCGTACTTGTCAATCTCGTTCGACAGCATCCAGTGGAAGAACTTGTCGGTCAGCTCCAAACGCGAAAGTTGATATCTAAGGAACAGGTCATCCGAGAGAGTAAGTATCCTACCTTATTTTGATCCCAAGAAGCTCCCTTGTCTGTCTCTTTTTACTTGCTGATAACGACCTTTCTTAAGTGGAAAACCGCGCCCAGGATTCGGACATCGTTGCAACGTCAAGTGTTATGTCTTTGAAATGTCCTTTATCCACATTACGGATACAAGTCCCTTGTCGCTCAATCATCTGCACTCACAATCAGTGCTTTGACGCATCCTCATTCTTGGAGTTGCAGAAACAAGCCCCTACGTGGACATGCCCCGTTTGCTCCAAGTCTACGAGTTTTGAATCCCTGCAGGTTGATCAGTAAGTGTGAAATTTCTGCGGTTCCAAAACTGAAACCCCTGGTCACTAATGGATGCTAGGTATGTTCATGAAATTCTGCGATCGACTTCTTCAGATGTAGATCAGGTTGTCGTCGAACCGAATGGAGAATGGTCGAACCCAAGCCAGACAGATCTCGCTCAGCCCGGCGGAGTTACACCGGCGTCAGACGACGATGAGTTGATTGAAATAAGTGAACCAGGTATTCCGACGCCGGTGGTCAAGCGGGAACCAATACCTTCTTCTATCATGTTGGAACGAACACCCGCGCAGTCCCGGGAGACATCGACGCCGTCCTCTGCGGCCAGGTTTTCTAGCAGAAAACGACCGGCTTCTCAAGTGATTGACCTGACGGGAAGTGATGACGAGGATGATGAGTCCCCTGTGCCTCCGGTCAAGCGGCCGGCTCTGAGTTTTGGCATTGGAGGGCTACCCCCTCCAGAACCTCATCACGCGCTTGCCAGGAGTCCCCTTCAGAGCAGGCATTATCCACCATCGCAATGAAAGCATGGCTTTTCCCCCGGACTCAGATTCTATTCTTTTCTCTCTATGATTATTATTATTTGCATTTTGCTGCGGTGTTTGGCGTGGCCATGGTCTACTCTGGAATGCATCTGGGCTGTTTAGGCGAACAATGATCTTCAATCTCGTTTTCATTTTCTCTATTTTCACCTTTAAATGTGTGGGGTCTTTCTCTTATCAAATGATTCTAATAGAAATAAATACGAGAGAATATTTGAGGTCCCTTGTTCCAGGGAGCCCTAGTTAGTAAGTCTTGTAGTTAGTTCAGCAAACAGCGTCCTGGTGCCTGAGGCGGAAGGAGGGGGGTCGGATCACTGCCCGCCTATCCCCGAGCCTTGGCAGAACAACTTCCCCAATTCAACCTCCCCCCAACCAGATCGCCCGTCATGTCGTTTGATGCTTCTGCATCATTGACGGTCTCCGATCCGAATGCCCGTGCCCTCAGCTCCTCATGCTTTGACTTCCTTCTCATTGAGCTGGTTCCTATGGCTGAGCGCCTTGCCAAAGAACTCTCGGCGGATGAGACTGATCCAGAAGATGAAGAGGTCAGGGAGACAACCTATTTCCGTCTTGAGACCTTAGGATACCGAGTTGGGCAAGGTCTTGCTGAAAGGTGAGTCAATATTTGTACCTGAGTGCTGCTTTTCCCTTCTCATCCCCTACGCTCGCGCATAGAGCAATCGCGAAAGGCATTCCGTCCAACTAACGGCCCTTCCCTGCAGATTTTCCCGAGATCGCCCTCGTTTCACCGACAATCTCGACGTAATAAAGTTTCTCTGCAAGGATCTCTGGACGGTTCTATTCAGAAAACAAGTGGATAATTTGAAAACGAATCATCGAGTACGTCCATACGGCAGTTAGAGCACGCTGAGTTTCTGTCCTTCCAACCGAGAAACAGCTGTTGCTAACGTATTTCCGTTAGGGTGTTTACGTCTTGACCGACAATGCGTTCCGTTCATTCGCCAGGATGAGTATGGCGGTACGAAGTGATGCTGTATCGATGGCGCAGGCGGTAGGATAATCCAGCTCTCCGTTCGTCCGTTCGTCCATAATCACCAGTCTAATTTTGACCTTTGCAGTATCTCTGGTTCCCATGCGGTGTCATTCGCGGTGCACTGGCGAACCTTGGCATCAATACCACCGTGCAAGCAGAAACCTCGGAACTCCCAGGGGCAACGTTCCAGATCAAAACCATACAGGCTCGGCCTTGAAATAACGGCGGCAGCATCCAGGCCGGCCTGGATTCGCAAAACAGTGAACAGAGCCAAGTTTCGCGAACAACAGAACCATCCTCAGCTGGTCTGGGGAAAGTGACATGGTGCCTTCTTCCACGGTCCCTTCGTCCTGACTCTTGTGGTCTATTGAATGAAATGTTGACCGATATGTCGACTACGCAGAACAAAATACACATTTGAGCGTGGAGTTGGAAGTGTGTTTTATTTTCCTTGCATGCACGATTACCAACATATAGTATGCCTAATAGCTACTAACCTGGCTGAGCTTCACTCTATCATACTGCTTCGTTCATAATCTCATGATGTCACGCTTAAAGCCTATCTTTCCGAGATGACCATGATTAGCAAGACTCTGTCACTTTCGACTGGGTAATTCAAGAGGTGGACCAGTCAACAAGTACAAATCGCAACAATTGAATCAAACACCAATACATGGCAGTTGGGGGAGGGGGTAGGGAAGGTAGTCTTACTTTGGTGGGGGGTTCTTGATGAAATCAACTCCCTTCTCAATGTTGCCCTTGAGACCCTTAACACAAGCCTCGAGGAGCTTCTTCTCCTGCTCAGTCACGCCATCAAGGATGTTGATAGCCTTCTCGGCACCGTTGGGCTGTACGAATTGTGTCAGTTTGTTGAGACCTCAAATGTGCTTTTTCGTCGGGACAACTTACACCAAGCTGCACGGGGGTCGAGAAGAACTCAACGCCGGTAGCCTTGACGATCTCATCACCACCAGTAACACCAGGCAGGTAAACGAAAGTAGGCTCAACAATGCCCTTTTCACCCTTTGCGGCCTTAATAACGGCCTCGGCGAATCTGCTTTCGAGTCAGCGATCCTTGGTCTGTCAAAAGTTTTAAGAGATTAATTGATATCGGACCTGAAACCGGCAAAGGCCATGGAAAGAGTAGCGGATCCGGCACCATCCTTAGCCTTGACAACTTCATCACCGCCGAATTGAACGCCTATACAATGTCAATGAGTTATGAACTTTGGTGCTATGAACCAGGAAAACGCACGGTTGATCAGAGCATCATAGCGGTCTGCGGGGATTTGGAAGCCAGGGGAAACCTTGCTGAACAAGGGAACAATGGTCTCGCCGGAGTGACCACCGATGACGGGGACGGTAGCCTTGGAAGGGTCCTGCAGACCGGAGAATTCCTGGGTGAAAGTTTCGGCACGAACAACATCCAGAGTGGTGACACCAAAGAGGCGCTTGGGGTCGAAAACACCGGCCGCCTTCAGCACCTCCGCGGCGATGGGGACAGTGGAGTTGACGGGGTTGGAGATGACGAGGGTGAAGGCCTTGGGGCTGAATTCGGCGATGCCCTTGACCAGGTCACGCACGATACCAGCATTGATCTTAAAGAGGTCATCACGAGTCATACCAGGCTTGCCTGCGAGACGGTCAGTGGATCAGGATCGCCATTATTGAATCCCGATCGATTCGAAACTCACGAGGGATGCCGGCCGGGATGACAACGACGTCAGCACCAGTCAAGGCCTTCTTAAGACCATCGTCCTGGGGCAGGTAACCGGTGATTTTCTGTTGATCTTGTCAGACATGGTTCCTGGCTGCCAGTTCCCGGATGGACTTCGCGCGATAATCCAAAGGCAACCTACAGCAACCGATGAAATGTGAGACAGGTCGGCAGTGACACCGGGGGTGTTCACAACATCGTAAAGAGCGAGCTCATCGACAAGAGGGCATGCCTTAAGCAAGAGCGAGAGAGGCTTTGAGGGTAATTAGCTTTGGGTAACGACAAGGAGCAGGAAGGATGTAATGCTAACCTGGCCAATGCCGCCAGAGGCTCCGAGAACAACTGAATGAAGCGTGCATATTAGTCGAACGAACCCGATTCGAAGATTCCAAGGCGGGGGAGGGGAAGGATGGACCTACCAGCCTTAACCATGATGGGGGAGGTATGGAGTAGTGGATGAGAATGTGGGGGAGAGAGTGATCGAAACGGGGAAGAAAGATTGAGGGGGAGGGGGGATTTATAAGGAAGGACGCTGGGAAGGTACGGAGGGGCATGAGGGGTAGTCCCAGAGGTACCTTCTGCTAGCACGAGCTGGAACCCCGGAGTTACTCAAGTGATTACCACCCAGCTGCGCGGGAGCGGCCAAGTGGAACCGGGGGCCTGTTCCTATCTACACCGGAGCGCCTGATGCGTCTTGAGGCAGCTCGGCCCGCTATACTCAAAAAACTACTGGCATTTCTCACTACGTGCCATATCCTGGGTACCTTAGATACATGCTACCAGGGGTAGGCCCTGACAACATTGCCCGTGCAACCTGTGAAGAGTGGAAATTGCCGCCGTTCCGGTTATTCTCGTCTCGCCCTTGTGATTTCCGACGGTCTGGCTCCGTGACCCGGAAAAAGGCGGGAACAGGGAACACCGTAGGGAATCCCACGGCAAACGACATCATCGCGCTACATGCTGTTGGTCTACGCGACCCGGTTGGTCCCTCTAGGTAGAAACGTCCACAGGCACGGTCTTCCCGAGATCTTTGCTTATGAGCTCGGCCCGACCTTCGGCTGGTGGAAGACTCAATCGGCCCTATACTTGTATACATCCCGTCTTGCAGGCTCAATATTTTCCCGCGCCCTTCTGGATGTGAGTATGAGATTTCTTTTGAATTCAATACTCTCCTTTCCCTTTTCTTCTTTTTCTCCGTTGAAAAGATCGGAGTGGGGAGATTATCCCCTCTTGTGAGGCAAAAGGTTCGCTAGATTACACAGGCGCTTTCGTCCTCATCCAGCACGGCATGACTGTCAGATATGCATTCCCATCCAATCCGCCACTTCATCGCCATCTGTCTTCAACTCTCAACCGTCGCATCGAAACAGATTTACTCCTGGTCCTTCTCGGCTGCCTGGCGGGCCTTGGCACCGCGGGGCTTCCGGGCGGGGACATCCTTCTTGGACTTCTGCGAACGGCGGATGGCGCTCACGCGGGCAACGGCCTCCTCGCGGAGATCACCACGGTAGCCGTGCTGGGCGGTCTTGTCGGCAACACCCTTGTAGATCCTGTAGAGTTTGGATCCCTCCCGGTCAGCAATCGCGATTCGGTATACCCGTATGTCCCATCGATGGGGATTTGGTATCGTGGTGGCCTTACTTGCGGGTGGCGGTGTTGGGACCGTAGGAAACGGTGACCTGGTTCTTGCCGGGCTGCTGGGGATTGCTGGGCTTCTTGGTGGTCACAGCCACGCCACCGTTCTCGGTGGCCTGGACACCAACGGCCTTCAATTAAGGACATGGGGTCAGTCTTTCAAGTTCGAGGAATTTTCTTAGTAGAACATATGTAGGAATCGATACCTTGTTGTTGGCATAACCGGCATACTAAATTTTGACCTCGATATTAGCTACCACACGCGAACAGGGATGCCTCAAGACCAAAAGACTTCGATCGGTCTTAGTGGGATTATTATCACGGTCATACCTTGAACGACTGCTTGTTCACCAGGTTCAGGGGGTCCCGGGAGAACTGGGAGCCACCACCGGCATTGCGGCGAACCAGATAAGCGTTCTGGTTACCTATTCCCGAGTGTCAGTCCAGGCAAAATTTCCTTCCAAAATAAAAAGAAAGGCGAATTTTGGTTGTGCGTACGGGTAATCTGCCAGATCAGGTCGTTGGAGACGTTTGTGCGTTCGGCGGCCATGGTGACGGTATGCTGGAATCGGTGGGATTGAGAGAGATCGAACTATAAGGTCTCGAAGTGCCTCCAAAGTGTGCGAATCGAACGACTCGCTAAGCGGGCCGCTTTAGGAATAGACTTAGATGCCTGACCCGTCAGGCGGCAATCCCATGAGTGTCGCATCCCCGTTGCGTGTTACGTCGACTACCCCGGCGCCGCGATCTTTTTCACTTGCGAGCATTTTCGCGGCCTTGGAGCTCACATTTATCCTCCAACGCTTTTTCACCCAGCATGACTTACTTTATCTTCTACGCACTTTTGTTCTCGGTCATCATCTCCGGAACAGGTAAGTCGATTCTCCCTCCCCGGATTTCCCGGACTGGAACCTGATCTAATCCGATCGACCCCCAGCGCTTTATCTCACGCGATCGCGATGGATCCCTTTGTTGCCAGTCCCCGATTACATCTACCACCGTCTTCCTTCAAGCTTTGCAGCGGACCTGGAAGCCGGTCTGAGCTCGTCACAGTTCGATATTGCCGCCAACGTCGCTGACGGAGACACAAGGGCTGGCCTGGACCAGAGAGCCAAACAAGAAGTGAGAAAGATTATGAAGAGCAGAAGAGTTGATTTTGATGAAGCGCGGCGCATCTACACCGAGCAACGATTTGCAAGGAATAATATTGGACCGGATGGGCGTCCCCGCGATCCCAAATTCGTCTCGTTCTCATGATTGTTACTATTATCCTTTACTTTACCTCTACTTCGATGCCTCTTTCGTCTTTGTCAGTTTGAAGCGCCACGTCAAATCGCTTTCAATCATTTATCGGTTCATCATTCCGACTGAAATAAACAGTACAATAATTTCTATTCTGAATTGCAAATTCGTCTGTAAGCAGGCTACTAGTATTTGGGAACATACATGTTGGAGACACCTCAGCCTTGGAATCGGAAAACATACTTTATTCATCGTATCATACGTAGTTATTTTTTTCTCCCTAGACTAATAACAAGTTCGCAAAGTGTCCCGCTTAACATGGGGAAGATGTCCGATTCAGACTTCATGTCACTGGTCTCTGCTTAAACTGGGCCGAAATTCTATCGTGAACCCATCGAAAGACAGAGCCTCTCGTCATATGTCAGCTTGCTACTGGCATTTTGTACTTTAAATATGATACTTGACCCTGTGTTTTGGGTATCAAAAAGCAGGTATGAGGAACAATCACAAGGGCCATTCAACTAGGCTGAGCAGTGGCAAAAGCTTGAATGTCAAGGTGAAAAAGATGCTCAGCGACCATTTCCATAGCCTGGCTGGAAGCCAGGAGGAAGTGGAGGGGGCACGCCAGCTGCAGCGGCCGGTGAGCCAAATCCAGGCGGGCCAAATCCGGGCGGCTGCTGGCCGGGGGCATTGAAGCCTGGGGGTACGAAGGATTGCGGGCCACCGTAGCCTGCTTGAGATGGCGGAGGTCGAGCGGGTAAGCCAGGTGGTGGAGTAGCAAGAGAGTTGGCACCAGGAGGGGCTCGATTCGGAGGAGGGACATTTTGGGTAAGCCATCGGAGGAATGCCTCTGCCCATCCCCAAGTCCGGAGTGTGTGGGCCAGTGCTGACAGGCCGTGAGCTATCGCCGCTCGGTATGGCGACAGATCCCGCCGGAGGTCCAGTGATCTGCTGTGCCGGTGGTCGTACATTGTGCTTTCGAGCTTGCGCCGCTAGCATTCGCTCTGCCTCGTCGCCATGCCTCTCGCCCTTGCCATCCTTCTTGTAGGCATACTGCACAGACACTTGCTTGTTCATCAAGTATTGGCCATTCATGTTGGCAATGGCTGAATCGGAAGATTCGAAGTCGGCGAAGGAAACGAAGCCATATCCCTTAGACAGGTTATTGTCATCGCGAGCAATCTAAAATTCGTTAGCGCGTCCCATCTAGCATCTAAGCGTAGAAAGATTCTGACCTTGGGAAGGTTGAGTAGGTTTCCAAAACGACTAAAGGTGTCGTATAGGTTCTGCTCAGAAACCATAGGATCAAGGTTTCCAACAAAGAGCTCTGCCCCGATTTCCACTGATTTCTGCTTGTCTGCCGATGCCTTGTTCACACGGATTGGCTTTCCATATAGACGGATGCCGTTCATGATTCTTGAGGCATACTCTGCGTCTTCTTCGCTGATGAACTCAACAAAACCATAGCCTTGGTGCGATTGTGTGACTCGGTCTTTTGGTAGGTGGACATTCACGACGCGCCCGGCTTGGATCATGAGCTCCCACACCAACTTATCCGTCATGCGTTCATCGAGGTTGCCGACATACACTGTGGCTTCCTTGTCTTGTTCGCTGCGGTTGTTTAGCTCCAATTCTCTATTGCCGCTCTCTCACAGGGGAGACAGGCCGTGGGTTAGAAGGTTGAACCGTACCGTCTTGCGCCGGACATGACGCCGACCGATCAACCGCAAATTCGTAAATCTGTATTGTATGGAGTACGTTGGCGGTAGCAGAAGTAGAAAAAGGTATCAGCAGGATGGTGAGATCGCTGGAGATGCCAATTTTGTCGCGGATAGGAGATTTGCGCGTCTTAGGGAGGGGAGGAAGTGTTGAACCTGGTGCTGATCATGGGTCGGTCACTCCCGAAAACTTTTTGAGCCAGAGACCTCCGCTTCCGCTATCACTTTCTCCGTCAACCACCTCACCCCCAACTTCACCCTCGCAATCTTTCCCTACCAGCGGGTTCCCCTCTACGTTTCGAACTTTCTCTCTGTTATCTCCATTACTCAGGCCTTACTACACTATCCTAGCCAAGATGGTCCAGTTCTCTGAAGAAACCAAGGTTAGCCGTTCCTTTGACATCTACCAAGCGGTTCTTTGAAAACTGACTATAATCATCTTCTCAATTATTAGGAACGCGTTTCCAAGGTGATTGACATCTCGCGTGTTGCCATTCACTAGTAAGCTACCTGTCAACCTGGCTGCTTCTATTCTGCGACCGTACTAACGTGTGGCCAACCACCAGCGGTTACCTCCCTCTCATTGTCTATCTCGGTATGCCTGAGCAATTTCCAAACATAAAACTCTTCTCTAGGTAACTAACTTTGAGGAAACAGGATATTCATACAGCGAACCGAAGCCCTCGCTGTTCAAGTAAGACCTTTCCGTTCCAAGTGCCCTCGCCAAGCACTCTCGTCTCGGTCAATCAATAGCAATCGGTGCTAATAATACAAACAGGCTATTTTCTCCACTGGCATGAAGGCGAAATTTGGTTTTCTTTAGGTGGCAGGAAAGGATATGGGAGACATCGTCATGTCAGAGAGCAACCGGCTTATTTCCCGTTTGCCAGCTTTCTCCGGGTCTCCGATGAAGCACAGTGTCTAGGGGAGTTGATAATCTAACCTATCCTTATGTATTTTTAAATCATTGATTGTAATCTCCATTCCGTGTGTCCGTCTGCAAGATCGGCCTTGTCTGAAGCGTCACGGGCACATGTCATCTACGGTGATCGTTATTGACCCTGTCCAAATCTGCGTACCTTTGCAACTGAGTAAGACAGATTTTTGTGAAAATACCATCAATGCTCTTCGTAAATAAGCCAGACCTTGAGTGATTGTGCCTACGCGCGCGACTACGCCTTTGACGCGAGGCAACTTCTAACCTACCATTTCCGGACCGCCTGGCAAAAAAAGGGAATCTAGTTGACGGCTCTCCTACGCCGGCCCACCTATCCTTGCGTTGCTTAACACACTGCGGCTTCAAAAATAGTTCCATGACTGCGCAGGATGGCTTGTCGTCATCCGTTGTGGAGACCTTAGCAGGATTCACAGCAGGAATAGCCTCAACACTGTCCCTGCATCCGTTGGATTTGGTGAAAACAAGACTCCAAGGTATGTCTGCAACCACCTTCTGCGGCAAATGCCTATCTTTGTTCTGAACTGACGTCGGCTTCTATTCAGTTGATCGATCTTCCTCTTCGCGCCTCGGTGGCTCGTTACGTATCATACGCCAGATCGCGAGACATGAAGGAGGGTTCACTGCTTTCTACAGGGGTTTAGCTCCAAATCTGATCGGCAACTCGACCAGTTGGGGCTTATATTTCTTGTGCTATGGAGGCTTCAAGGATATAATTGGCAAATTCCGAGCGCGGGGGGGAGGAAGTCTTACATCGTCTGATTATTTTCTCGCGTCGGGCACCGCAGGTATGTTGACAAGTCACCCTTGAGATTTTGTAAGCTCTTATCTGATTGAATGTCTCCTAGGGGCTCTAACCGCGATCCTGACAAATCCAGTCTGGGTGATCAAGACGCGAATGCTCTCTACAGGGTCCCAGGTCCCAGGGGCATATTCCTCATTTTCATCTGGGGCTCGATTGATTTACCGCACAGAAGGTATACTAGGGTTCTATCGAGGTCTTGTGCCTGCTCTGTTCGGCGTCAGCCATGGTGCTCTTCAGTTTATGGCGTATGAAAAGCTCAAGATCTTTCGATTCCGTTCTCTACAGAGTGACCCTCTGGAGGGGACACGTGAAGCTACCCTAGAGCGACAGCTGGGAAATATGGATTTTCTGGTTCTATCCAGCCTATCAAAGATATTTGCTGGTTGTATCACTTACCCTTATCAGGTGGTCAGGTCACGATTACAAACTTATGATGCCCATTTGCTGTATCGTGGTGTGACCGACACTGTTACTCAGATTTGGCGGCAAGAGGGCATTGCAGGTTTCTATAAAGGACTTGGGCCCAATTTGTTCCGAGTCTTACCAAGCACATGGGTTACCTTTCTGGTGTATGAGAATACTAAAGTTTATCTAACCTAGCATAGTGTGGAATATGATATCCGAATGTTACTATGTATCTCTACACAGTCGAAGATCAAAATTCTATAATTTTGAACAAAGTGGTGGATTAAGATCCTAATATATGATGTGGCGTAGAAAACCATCGAACGCCCGGGGGAAATGATATACCAAAAATATTAGAATTAACAGTCAACAGCTGAGATAACAGCATGGAGGATAAGCAAGGAGGGAAATGAGTGGGTGGAAGAATATTACTTAGTGTTAGAGTACTAATTATTACAGACTATTATCACATAAGCAGTTGCGTGGTCTAATGGTTATGACGTCTCGTTCACATCAGTGAACTCTTGACCCGAGAAGGTTCCCGGTTCGATCCCGGGCGCGACTAAATTTTTTTTTATGCATTACATTTGCCATTGAAACCCCTTCTTTATTTAACTAACTAGTTAACTAGTTAACGTAATCGGTAAGCGAGCCGCGCATGTAAGCCAGTCGCGCACCCACCCCAAAACGCGTCTATGAATTAGCACTTAATTCATTCAACCACCCACCATGCCACCAATTCGTGCCAGAGGCTCTACAAATTCAACAGAGCAAGAGGGTAGGATATTATTAGCCATCCAGGCTATTAAAAATCAAGAAATATCCTCCGTTCGCAAAGCTGCGCGCATTTATAATGTGCCTGAAACTACACTTCGCGATCGTCGTCACGGCACCACAAATCGCGCGATTTCTCGCGCAAATTCGCATAAATTAACAGAAATCGAAGAGGAATCACTTCAAAAATGGATACTCTCTTTAGATGATCGCGGAGCAGCGCCCCGGCCATCTACTGTACGCGAAACTGCGAATCTTCTTCTCGCGGCCCGCGGAACTACACCAGTTCAAACCGTCGGAGAAAAATGGGTTTATAACTTCGTAAAACGACACCCAAGCCTATCATCCCGATTCTCAAGACGTTATAATTACGAACGTGCGAAGTGCGAAGATCCAAGAATCATTAGGGAGTGGTTTGATCTTGTTCAAAACACCATTCTTCAATACGGCATCGATCCCGACGATATTTATAACTTCGATGAGACTGGTTTCGCGATGGGATTAACAGCGACCGCGAAGGTTATCTCGAGGGCTGAATACTACGGTCGGCGATCGCTTTTACAGCCCGGAAATCGCGAGTGGGTGACTACAATCGAGTGTACGAATGCTTCAGGGTGGGCGCTCCCTCCGTGTGTGATTTTTAAAGGCAAAGTTTTGATCGAGGGTTGGTTCGATAATCTTCCGATAGACTGGAGATTCGAGGTTAGTCCGAATGGCTGGACTTCCGATGAGATCGGCCTTCGTTGGCTCGAAAAGCTCTTTATTCCGTCGACTTCTTCGCGTGTGAAGGGAAGGTATCGACTTTTGATACTCGATGGTCACGGAAGCCATTTGACTCCGAAATTCGATGAACTTTGTGAAAAAAACGATATTATACCAATCTGTATGCCTGCGCATTCGTCTCACCTTTTACAGCCACTCGATATCGGCTGTTTTGCCGTGTTAAAGCGCTCGTACGGTCGGCTAGTTGAAACGAAAATGCGGAACGGAATCAACCATATCGACAAACTTGATTTCCTCGAGGCTTATCCTTCCGCGCGAAACGAAGCCTTCCGCTCCGATACTATTTTAAATAGCTTCAGAGCAGCTGGTTTGGTACCTTTTTCACCCGATCAAGTGATCTTAAAGCTTGATATTTGTCTTCGAACCCCGACCCCCCCTCCGAGCCGGGATAGCGAATCAAGCCAGAATTTTACACCAAAAACCCCTTTTACCGATAAACAGGTACGTCGGCAAGCTTCATCAATCAAAGCTTTACTTCGTACGGGGTCTCGAAGTCCACCAAGCCCATCAGATCGAGCGTTAAACCAGCTTATTAAAGGCTGCCAACTTTCGATGCAGAGCGCTACTTTACTAGCGGAGGAAGTCAAAGGATTACGGGCGGAAAACGAGAAGAAGAAACAAAAACGCACTAGATCTCGCAGGCAGATGCCTTCCACTGAGGGCCTCTCGGTTTTCGAGGCCTCTGCATTAAAAATGCAGTCGCAGCAAGCAATTGAACCCGCTCCACCCCCCGGGGATGGAAGGCCTTCGGAGGGTTTACAGCCACCTACGCGGGCCCAGCGAGGATGTGGAATATGTAGGCGCCCGGGACATAGAAGGGAGACATGCCCAGATAGACCAGCAAGTTAGCTGAATTAGATTAATAGCGTTTTTGTTGAAATAAATGCATTTAAAATTAATAGGTTGCTTAAGGTGCGCGACTGGCTTACATGCGCGGCTCGCTTACCGATTACGTTAGCATTATAGGAATACTATAACGTAATTCACTACCGAGTGACGCACCCGACCCACTATTGAATATTCAAATATAAATAAAACCACCAAAACACTATTAATTTAAAAAACTAACGACAAGGGCACCGGGTAATTGAATAGCCAATATTATTGCACCCGCTGCATCTCCGGGGTGCACCTTTGGCTGGTGGGAGTGGCAAAATAGGCGATTCAACCGGTGCGGGTGGAGGCTGTTCAACAGGTTCAACAGGCTGTACTGGCTGCACTAGTGGTGGTATGCCCTCTCCAACCGTAATACCCTGCTCACATCGAACTAGGCAATTCGTTCGTGCCCGTTTTTGCCGTTTCTTCTCATTCGCAGCCCGTAAATCGGTAATTTCCTGAGCTTGTAGCACGTTGGTATGCATTGAGATACAGTAGCCCTTGATAATCTGATCTAGGACAAGCTTTGATGGGGAAGGAGGGCTTCTTGATCCTTTTTTAAGTAGTTTTTTGAGTGAAGAGAACTGCCTCTGTAGTTGTTTGACTGTTTTCGGTGTTTTTGGACTGAATTGGCTAGATCGGCTGCTTGGGCGGCTGGGTGGTGGTGTTGGTGTTCGGAGTGAAATATTGAGCTTTGAGAGCACACGCTCTGGGTCTAGTGGAACTAGATCTGCTGCTGTGAAACTATGTTGAATAGTCTCTAGTTTAAAGGTCTCTTTTCGTGCCTGAGGATATTCTGCTAGGAAATCTAGCTTATCAATATGATTGAATCCTAGCCGTGCTTGATTGGTAATCAGACGAATATAGGCACGCTTAAGAGCAGCAAAACATCCAATATCTAGCGGTTGGAGAAGATAGGATGAATGTGCTGGCATGCAGAGTGGGATAATTGAGTTTCCAGCGCAAATCTGGTCGAATTGAGGCGTGAGATGGCTACCATGGCCATCGAGAATCAGAAGGCGATGCTTTCCTTTCATCCGACTTGGGGCGAATGGGATGAATAGATTTTGAAGCCATCGGACGCTAATTTCATCTGAAGTCCAGCCATTAGGTGAAACTTCAAATCGCCAATCTTTTGGAAGGCCATCAAACCAACTGATGTTGTGGTTTTTGGCTTTGAAGATTATACAAGGTGGAAGAGCAAAACCTGCTGCACTGATTGACTCGATTGTAGTCACCCACTGACGATTTCCAGGTTGTAGAACTGCCCGGCGACCATAAAACTCAGCTCGCGTAACCACCTTTAAGGCCCATCGCAAATCCAGTCTCATCAAAATTATATATATCCTCTAATTGGATGCCATTCTCATCGATTGCAGATTGAACAGTTTTAAACCATTCACGTAGGACCTTTGGATCCTCATTTTGGGCACGTTGGTAATCATAGCGTTTTGAAAAACGTGTTTTGATCTCTTCTTGGCGTTTGATAAAATTTGTTGCCCAATTTTTTCCAACAGTTGATGGAGGGGGTGTTTCTACGGTCGGCAAGTAGAATATTAGCCATTTCTCTCACATCAGAAGGCCTAGGGGCTGCACCACGTGAATCCATAGAGAGTATCCACTGGACAAGTGATTCTTCTTCATATCTAGTCAATTTGTGACTATTGGCATGTGTATCCACTCGATATTGGTGGCCGTTGACGAGGTCTCGAAGTGTTGAGCGCGGTATCTGGTAACGCGCTGCGATCGTGCGTATAGAGTCGGTAGAGCCATTCTGAATATCTCTGATAGCTAAGAGGATTTGGCCTTCCTGTTCAATCAAGTTTCGGCTTGATTGAGCGTGTTTTGGTGGCATGGTGAGTGGTTGAAGATGGTGGGTACGCGTCTGAACGCGTTTTCGGTCGAAGTGGGCGGTTCGCTTGGGTGGGCGGCTCGCTTGGGAACTACGTTATCATATAGAAAGATTATTTAAACATCATTTTTATTAATTATAAATATACTATTAATATTAAACAAAATATTCAAACATAATCAATAATAAAATATATCTCAAAATGAAGAGGATCTAGTATATGATTAAGGGTAATATATCTTTTAAAAATGAAATGAATATCTAAATAACAACTATGAAGAATTTATTATTATCATTATAATACTCTTGGTCTAATGTTATATAATTAATTTAGGAATTGAGTAAAACTAAAAATATCTTCTCTATTATTCAATCATTGACCTTTCGAATTTTTGTATTGATTCTCATATTTTAAATGTCTTAGTTATAGAATAAAATTTAGGAATAAGAATTTAGTAAAAATAAAAAAAGGAATATCAATAGATATCATCAAGAAATAGCTCTTTAATCAATTAAGAGATATTAATCATATCGTAAAAAGACTGAATATTCATTATAGAGATAAGATATATAGGTAAAGTCCTCTGTGGTAATGTAATCGGTAAGCGAGCCGCGCATGTAAGCCAGTCGCGCACCTTAAGCACCCTATTAATTTTAAATGCATTTATTTCAACAAACACGCTATTAATCTAACTCAGCTAACTTGCTGCTCTATCTGGGCATGTCTCCCTTCTATGTCCCGGGCGTCTACATATTCCACATCCTCGCTGGGCCCGCGTAGGTGGCTGTAAATCCTCCGAAGACCTTCCATCCCCGAGGGGTGGAGCGGGTTCAATTGCTTGCTGCGCCTGCATTGTTAATCCAGAGGCCTCGAAAACTGAGAGGCCCTCAGTGGAAGGCATCTGCCTGCGAGATCTAGTGCGTTTTTGTTTCTTCTTCTCGTTTTCCGCCCGTAATCCCTTGACTTCCTCCGCTAGTAAAGTAGCGCTCTGCATCGAAAGTTGGCAGCCTTTAATAAGCTGGCTTAACGGTCGATCTGATGGGCTTTGTGGACTTCGAGACCCCGTACGAAGTAAAGCTTTGATTGATGAAGCTTGCCGACGTACTTGTTTGTTTATCGGTAAAAGGGGTTTTTGGTGTACAATTCTGGCTTGATTCGCTATCCCAGCTCGGAGGGGGGGGGTCGGGGTTCGAAGACAAATATCAAGCTTTAAGATCACTTGATCGAGTGAAACAGGTACCAAACCAGCTGCTCTGAAGCTATTTATAATAGTATCGGAGCGAAAGTCTTCGTTTCGTGCGGAAGGATAAGCCTCGAGGAAATCAAATTTGTCGATATGGTTGATTGCGTCGGAATCCGCATTTTCGTTTCAACTATCCGAACGTACGAGCGCTTTAACACCGCAAAACAGCCGATATCGAGTGGCTGTAAAAGGTGAGACGAGTGCGCAGGCATACAGATTGGTATAATATCGTTTTTTTCACAAAGTTCATCGAATTTCGGAGTCAAATGGCTTCTGTGACCACCGAGTATCAAAAGTCGATACTTTCCCTTCACCCGCGAAGAAGTCGACGGAATAAAGAGCTTTTCGAGCCAACGAAGGCCGATCTCATCGGAAGTCCAGCCATTCGGACTAACCTCGAATCTCCAGTCTATCGGAAGATTATCGAACCAACCCCTCGATCAAAACTTTGCCATTAAAAATCACACACGGAGGGAGCGCCCACCCTGAAGCATTCGTACACTCGATTACAGTCACCCACTCACGATTTCCGGGCTGTAAAAGCGATCGCCGACCGTAGTATTCAGCCCTCGAGATAACCTTCGCGGTCGTTGTTAATCCCATCGCGAAACCAGTCTCATCGAAGTTATAAATATCGTTGGGATCGATGCCGTATTGAAGAATGGTTTTTTGAACAAGATCAAACCACTCCCTAATGATTTTTGGATCTTCGCACTTCGCACGTTCGTAATTATAACATTTTGAGAATCGGGATGATAGGCTTGGGCATCGTTTTACGAAGTTATAAACCCATTTTTCTCCGACGGTTTGAACTGGTGTAGTTCCGCGGGCCGCGAGAAGAAGATTCGCAGTTTCGCGTACAGTAGACCCGGCCGGGCGCTGCTCCGCGATCATCTAAAGAGAGTATCCATTTTTGAAGCGATTCCTCTTCGATTTCTGTTAATTTATGCGAATTTGCGCGAGAAATCGCGCGATTTGTGGTGCCGTGACGACGATCGCGAAGTGTAGTTTCAGGCACATTATAAATGTGTGCAGCTTTGCGAACGGAGGATATTTCTTGATTTTTAATAGCCTGGATGGCTAATAATATCCTACCCTCTTGCTCTGTTGAATTTGTAGAGCCTCTGGCACGAATTGGTGGCATGGTGGGTGATTGAATGAATTAAGTGCTAATTCATAGACGCGTTTTGGGGTGGGTGTGCGACTGGCTTACATGCGCGGCTCGCTTACCGACTACGTTATCTCAATTACAGATGTAGTTTACAGTTTGGAAATAAATATTATAACCTTGATATATAAAATATTAAATTATAGAGAGGAGATATTTTTTTTACTGTTTAAGACGTATTAAGAATGAATAAATAATGAATACATTATAGATATATATACACTTTATTGCCATTCATCATAAAAATTATTGTACCTACTATTTTAATAATTTATTATGATATCAATAATTCTGTAGGCTAACAAAAGACATATTGGAATTGATTATTCCTTTCTCTAATGATAAGCAATAGTTTAAATTTCCTAAGATAGTTGATATCTAACAAGTTATCAATATAGAAGGATTCTTAATTGTTAAAATACCTATAACTATGAATTACTAAATTAGTGTTCTCTCTAGACGACTATATATACATTATATATATTAATAAAATATTGAAAATAAAAATAAATGTTAATGATATAAATTCTATTAAGAATAACGTAATCAACCACCGAGCGGCGAATTTCGCGTCTACCTTCTGCATTATTTCCTTGACGCGTTATTTACCACCACTATCCAAAATGCCTCTCAAGAAAATCGCATTCAGATGGCTATTTCTGCATTTAAAAATAAACAAACCACGTCAAAATTAAAGGCCGCTGAGACGTTTAATGCGCCTGAAACTATCCTTCGCCGTCGACTCAATGGAAGCAAATCATGCGCAGAAACGCGCGCCAACGGTCGACCATAAATTAAATAAATTTGAAGAAGAGGTGCTTGAGAAGAAACTACTAGAGGCTGACGAACGAGGATTTTCGATTCGGCCCGAGTTTCTACGTGGAATGGCGCAGATTCTTCATCGCGAGCTCACACAAAGTCCTACTGCAACCCTTGGCGCTAACTAGGCATATAAGTTCATTAAACGCCATCCAGCACTACGTGCACGATATAACCGGCGGGTTACATACCAGCGTGCAGAGCAGGAGGACCCAAAGATCATTAAACAATGGTTTGCGACCGTTACGAGAGGCTATTCAAGAGCATGGTATCCACGAGGATGTTATGTGGAACTTTGATGAAACTGGCTTTGCAATGGGGCTCTGCTCAACCTCTTAAGGTCATTAGCGCAGTGAAAGTCCTCGCAGGGTCATTCAGGGAAATCAAGAATGGGTCACAATCATCGAATGCGTGAGCTCTGAAGGGATTTCTATACCACCATGGATTATCCTAAAAGCCGAACCTCACCAAGCTGCTTGGTATCAGGAGTTTTCTCTTTTTAATAAGGGAATATGCCCTTGTTAGAAGCCAGAATGGCTGGAGTACGGATGAAATTGGCTTTCGCTGGCGAAAGGTGATGTTCGAACCATATTCTAAACGCCACTCAACTGGAGAAAAGCGGTTGCTTATTCTTGATGGCCAATTCTAAGCCATTTAAGTGCAGAATTTGACTCTTCCTGCAAGGAGAATGCGATTATCTGTCTCTGTATGCCTCCTCAGACCTCCCATATTTTACAACCACTTGATGTTGGCGTTTTTGGTCCAATAAAGCACGTGTACTAACGAAAGCTGGTTGAGGGGGTGACGACGGCCGGTAATAACCACATTGACAAGGAAGATTTTCTGCATCTATATCCACCTGCGCGCGAAACTGCATTCAATCACGAGAATATATGCAGTGGATTCGCGGGAGCTGGTCTTAAGCCACTTGACCAAGACCGAGTTCTTGAAAATATTACCGTTCAACGTCGACGCCAACACCACTTCTCTTAGAAGTTGAAGATTCAAATTCCTCTACTTTTCAGGCACTTCAGAATCCTCGCCAGGTTATTCATAAGGCCTGCAGCCTACAGAGAAGACTTCGAAAGACAAGGACGCTTTCTAGCAGTCCAATCTCGCATATTCAACACCTCGAAAAAGCAGTGCGGATGGCAATGAACACAAACCTACTTCTTCAAGAACTTTAAGGTTCTACGAGAGGAGAATGAGCGGAAAATCAAAAAAAAATGGCAAGGAGGCGTGCTAATCCTGGTAATGGTCTTCTTTTATTTGTGCAAGAAGGTCAAAATCGAGTTCAGCAGCTTGATACATAGCTTAATGAGCAGGTTGATGAGCCTAGACCTAGGCTTCGCGAGCGAGCTCCACAACGCTGCAGTGGCTGTGGGACTTTTGGACATACTATACGAGGTTGTCCTAATATCTATTCGAAACTCGCCACTCGGTGGTTGATTACATTATTTCTTTCTATACATTTACGTAATGTATAAATTCCGTAAAAGTTTAGTATGTTTTATGTATCAAAATTATAATATATATTAAACTTAATCAATAAAGAATAATAGGTGAAAATTTATTCCCAAAAATGAAATTATATACAAATTAAAATTAATATAGACAGTCAATTTTGTTTTCTAAGATATTTAAAGGATTGCACACTTTAATTTAATAGAAATTGGTTTTACAAATCCTAATTAGTAAAGTTATATAGATATAATTAACTGAATATCTAAGATCTCTATAATAATTTAGATAGGAAAAAGTATTTTCTATAGCTAAAAAAGTGAAGAATTAAGAATCTATTTTAAGAGATTTTGATTTTAGAATTAATAATTTCCCCCTGAGAAAGAAATTATTAGGAATTCTTCTTTTTTGATCAATTATTACAAAAGACTAAAACTATATACAATAATTAAGGAGAGAATGATTTCTTAAAAAAGATGCTCTCTAAATCCTCTCTTTTCAAAGCTATGTATTTATCAGTAGTTTATATATATATCTTACTACTATGTAATGCTGGTAATTGAGAGTATTAGAATAATATAATATTTTTTCAAGTTTTATAACTTACCTCTTATATAGTATATTACTGTCGGGAAATCACACGTGATTACCCTTGGGAGTGACGGCTGATAGTTCATCCGAAGTTCTGAATACTGTACCTTCCCTATGAGTGGCGTCCAATATAATCACGTGTGATTTCCCGACAGATAACTATATCATCTTCATATTATTAGTTATTCTTAAATACTAATTGTTAAAAAACAAAAAATTATTTTCTCTTAAATCCCTTTCACTAACGTATTTCCCGGCCGACCTGGACACTAACTCAAAAACGCGTCTCGATTTCTACATCCTCCGCTTCGACCACCAACCATGCCACCAAAACGCTCTGAATCCTGGCCAAAATCGGCTAATCAGGAAGGCAAAATACTATTAGCCCTCCAGGATTTAAAAGGGGTCGCATCAAATCTCTTCGCGCAGCAGCGAAGTTATACGAAATACCGCTCTCAACACTACGTACGCGCGCCCACGGTCAAACCTCACGCGCTGAGAAACGCGCATCCGGTCATAAATTGACCCAATATGAAGAGGATTCGCTTACTGAGTGGATTATCTATATGGATTCGCGTGGAGCAGCGCCTAGGCCATCTACTGTGCGAGATATGGCTAATATCCTACTAGCTACGCGCGGTAGGAACCCTCTGGCTACTGGAAGCAAGAATTGCCCATCAACCTTTATTCAAAGGCGCGATGAGATTCGCACACGCTTCTCAAGAAGATACGGCTATCAGCGCGCTCTAAACGAAGACCCGAAATCGCTTCGAGAGTGTTTTCCTACCGTACCACGCGTTATCGATGAGAAGGGTATTCAAGCAGAGGATATCTACAACTTTGATGAGACAGGATTCGCGATGGGTCTTATTTCAGCGCAGGTGGTCACGCGAGCAGAATACTACGGTCGGCGATCTATCCTCCAACCAGGAAATCGCGAATGGAGGTTTCGAAGAACGGTCGGACCACCAATGAGATTGGCCTTCGCTGGCTACAAAAGCTATTTGTTCCATCAACGAATTCGCGTATCTGCTATTAATTCTTGACGGCCACGGGAGCCATCTTACACCTCAATTCGATCGAATCTGCGCAGAAAACGATATTATACCACTTTGTATGCCTTCGCATTCCTCACGTCTACTACAACCGTTTGATGTTGGATGTTTTGCTGTGCTTAAACGCGCGTACGGTCGCTTCGTGAGCGATCTAGCGCGTGATGAATATAACCACATCGATAAGCTCTTTTCTCGCCGATTACCCCCAAGCGCGTATTGAGTCGTTTCAATCTCAGACTATTCGAAATAGCTTGCTGCTACTGGTCTTACTCCAATTAACCCAGAGCGTGTGCTTTCGAAGCTAAATATCTCGCTCCGAACGCCAACACCACCAGGAAGCCGGCCAAGCAGCGGATCTAGCCAGTTCACACCAAAAACGCCAAAGACCGTCGATCAATTACAAAAGCAAGCTTCGATGTTTAATGAACTTACTAAAGCAACGGTTAAGTAGCCCTCCGAGCCAATCAAAAATCATGCTAGATCAGATTATTAAAGGCCACTATATATCGCTACATAACACAGCGCTACTAGCGCAAGAAGTCACGAACCTACGCGCAGCGAATGAGAAGAAACGCCAGCAACGCACACGGTCAAAGCGATAGATAGCACATGAAGGGGGCCTATCGGTTGAAGAGGGCCTACAGCTAGCTCAGCAGCTAGATCAACCAGTTGAAGTTGATAAGCTAGTATCGCATACGCAGGGCGAATTGCCTATTCAGCCAGATCAGGTAGCAACGAGGGCCGCGCCAAGGTGCAGTAGATGTAGGGAGGTTGGGCACAGGATCAATTCATGTAGAAATCGCTATATTTAATTCCATTTAGGTGTTTTTGTTAAGATATCCTAATTTAAAATTGTCTAATAGGGGTAGGTGTCCAGGTCGGCCGGGAATTAGAATTACGTTATTATTTATTCAGATATCTAATACCAATTGATCTAATACTTATAGTCTCTATTAAGCATGAAAATTAGTAAAATAAAATATTAACAAATTTTTTGGGGTTTATATTAAATTATTAATAATTCGAAGATAAAACGAAGGATAAAAAAAAGACCAAACATACAACAGCAGGGATTCGCATGTGGTCACCCACCATACTACTAACCTGCCGGCGTGTGGCTTAAGTACGGCTGAGCGGACGGGAAGCCCTGTTCTCCACACCCTATGGTCGTATGTACTACGAATAATCTTACAAGAAAATATATCTCCGCAAGCATCGACAACTGCTGACCCAAACCATGAAAGCTGAGCAACATGTCAGCATCGTAACCTTGGATAGTACCAAATTTTGTGGGTTCTGTCTGAATACCTGCGCACTTATATACACCCCTGGTTCACGTATCCTTTCTTATAGGTGCAGGCATTTCGATGCTGCGTTTTGGGTGCTTCTTGTCGTCCTCATGGTGGCACCAAGCCCATAGTTTCGGAGCCGCAGTAGGGATGACTGGCCAGCTGATGACCGGACTCAACTTTTAATTTCGCACTGGCAATTCTAACGTAATTCACCACCGAGTGAGCCCCACCGCCGAGTGAGCCACCCAACCAACTACTTTCTACTATTTAGTGCATTTTATCAACCATAACGCCAATATTTATTGATCAATCTCTAACTGGACACGCATGTCTGTTATGCCCTATATCCCCATATTTACCACATTTTGGTAGGCGTCGTTGCGATGGTGCTACAGCAGTTTGAATATGCTGCGTCGGTAGTGCTGGTACTGGTCCCGGCGCTTGTATGAGCTCCTGAACTTTCTGCACTGATAATCCTCCATCGTGCGATATATTTCTATTTGATCGACGTCGCTTTTGCTTCTTTTTCTCTAGCTCAGCGCGTAGACCCTGGTTTTCTTGCTTGGTAAAAAGTAGCTCTGTCATTACTTGCCCAAGCGCTAAGCGTTATATGCCTGGTCAACCACTTGTTTTGTAGGCGTTGGCGGACTTTCTGATCGATATTTCAGTAATGTTTTAGCTGATATTGCGCGCTTTGCGAGCTGCGCAAATTTTACAGGTGTTGTAGGGTAGCAAATGCTTGATCGGCTGAAGGTCGCTCGGGTACTGGTGTTGGCGTTCGAAGCTGAATATTAAGCATATTAAGCACTGGTTCTGGGTTTATTGGCACTAAATCGGCTGCTTTAAAGCTAGTTTTGATTGTATCCGATTTAAATGCGTCGGCACGAGCTTGGGGTATGCTGCATGGAAATCAAGCTTGTCGATATGGTTAATACCGAGCCGCATTTTCTGGTCAACTAAGCTTCCGTATGAGCGTTTAATAACTGCAAAACACCCGATATTGAGCGGCTGTAAAAGATGCGAGCTATGAGCTGGCATCCAGATCGGTATGATCTTATTTTCTGAGCAAAGTTGATCGAATTATGGTGTTAAATGACTGCCGTGGCCGTCGAGGATAGTAGTCGATATTGACCAATTGTACGGGGATTTGTCGATGGAATAACACTTTTTGAAGCCACCGAAGGCCTATTTCGTCGGTTGTCCACCCGTTTGCGCTAACCTCGAAGCGCCAGTCGGGTGGAATATTATCAAACCACGACTCTTTATAGACCTTGCCTTAAAGATAATCGTCGGTGGAAACGCCCACCCTGAAGCGCTGATTGACTCGATCGCGGTTACCCAGGTGCGATTTCCTGACTGTAGGACCGATCTTCGACCGTGATATTCTGCTCGCGTTAATAACTCTCGCGGTTGCGGTAAGGCCCATCGCGAAGCCAGTCTCGTCAAAGTTATAGATATCCTCCGATAGGATACCATATGTAGAGATCGCGGTTTGGACGGTAGTAAACCACTCGCGTAGGACCTTTTGGATCTTCCTGTTGTGCGCGCTCGTAATTATATCACCGTGAAAACCGAGATTTAATCTCTGGGTGGCGTTTGACAAATTTTGTGACCCAGTTTTGGCCAATCGGTGTAGTGTTGCTTGTACCGCGCGATGTCGTAGTAATAAATCAGCCATTTCTCGCACTGTAGAGGGTCCAGGCACTCCACCACTATCGTCCATTGATAGAATCCATTGTAGAAGTGAGTTATTTTCGATTTCTGTCAATTTATGGCCATTTGGGCGCATTTCAGCGCGACTTGTAGTACCGCGGAGCCGACGCGTGAGCGTACAACGGTTGACCTGGAATCGTTCTGCAGCCTGCCGAATCGAGCTGATTACCTTGTTTTTTATAGCGTGTATGGCCAAGAGATACGACCCTCTTGCTGTATAGCATTTTGGCTAGATCTGACGCGATTTAGAGACAAGGTTGTTGGTGGAAGATAGAGGAACGCATGGAGACGCGATTTTTTGGCTTGGTGGCTCACTCGGTGATGAATTACGTTACTACTATTATTAATTTAGAAGACTTCATATCTTATCTCTACAACATCTCTTTAATCTTTATAGACAATAATTTTAATAATAATTTTAACAGTAATGTAATATCTTTTACTTAGTCCTTGCAGTAAAATTTAATAGTAACAAGACTTTGTTGAGGTTCCAGGATAAGGCACCGAATTGATGCCTCATGCCCAACCTCTGTCGCCACGCATGTCCAGGGAAACGGAGGCACTGAGCTTGATATGCGCTTCAAGCGCTCTTGCCACCATTATATTCTACATTCGGGAGATCTTCATAGAAGAACCCCGACCGAGACCGATTATGAGGGGTTTACTACTGTCAGGGGCTTGCCGCCGGTTCAGGGATAGATACCCCGAGAATCGCATGTAGACAGTTTTAATACAACACCGTCAAAGTTCTGCTAAGTCATTAAGGTCGATTTGTCTAGCAGGCCCTCATTCTATATTCAGTGCTTCGTCGTAGCCCATCTCAACAGTCTTGATATAATATTAATTTTAGATTATGATCTAAAAGAAATAGATTAAAAAAGCTAGACTACATCATTACTGTTGTCCTAAAACCTAGTTAATATAGATTAGAAAAAATATAACAGAACATCCAACTAGATAAAGATTATGTTCTTTCAAAACGACTAATAAATAGATAAGAAAGGATATTCAATGTTAATTAATAATAAAACATCTTTAACATAGATCTTAGTATTTAACAATATATAATATCACAAACTTTTATATTAAAAGAAATTATTAGATTTATGTATCAGTTTATTTTGATATTTATTATACGACAAGTTATCTGAGAAATAGAGAGTTTAATTTAGTTTAAGGAAATTACAGAAATAGTATATATACAGTTAGTAATAAATCTATAATGAATTTAGAGTATGATATAGAGATATTCGGAATAATATAAAGTACAAGAAAATAGTTAGTCAAAATTATAGGTAATATTTTGACATATAATATACATCATAAGCATGTGTCGACATTCGGAGTCTATGACTTCGCTTAGCCATGTGCTGGACCCCAAATCGCATAGAAGATTAGATTGTGAGAACAGATAGATTGAGAGAAAACTGTCTCTGGAAGAATCTGTCTTTCTAATTAATCATGGGATCATTCTTGTGTAAATAGACCAAAATGGGAACAAACAGGATAAACATGGTAGAAAAGAAAGTGGGGTAAATATAATAAATCAATCATAAGAAAAAGACGTTTGCCTTTCATCTGATCTGTGGGACGACCCTCAAATAAACCTCGAGTCCTAGCCAATTAATCAGGTGAATTTGATTGCAGCCTTAAAAGTTAGGTGTTCAACCGTGTTAACTTCCAACAGCATGTATCTTATAGTTTATAGGGAATATATATTAATTAAATTCTAGCTATATTATAGAGTCTTTCAAATTAGTAGTCTTGGATGCTACAATTTATCCTGAACAGTAGATAGATTTCTCTGCATTTTTAATTCTTCTAGAAAACAGATCCTCGATTTCTTATCCTACATCCATCTTTTCAAAGCCATCATTATTATGTAATCTTGATATATAATTCGGGAATTGTTAGGGACACCGCAATTATGTCATCCAGGCTTACATCAGCCAACTAAGACGTGATCCTTTAGATTCCAGTAGTAGCTACTATAGCAACCAGATGCCATAGTAGCTATATTATAGCTATATGAAAATAATTATCCAACTTTACCACTTCTATCTACCATTCACTACCACTACCAGACCTACTGCTTCTATCACCACTGCTACCACCATTGCTTCAACCAAAATGGCCCTCCCCACTGCTGCTACCTTGTCTACTGCAGACATCACGGCTAACTACTGTAGCCACCACTACTATAGTCACCAGTACTATAGCGACCACTGCTACTACCACCACTGCTACCACTGCTGCTACCGATACAGCTATGCCCCCGGCTATGCCACCGCCACCTGAGGGGTCGTTTGACACCAAGGATCAGTTACTTCGGTACGGCAACATGCGCTATCTTATGGCTACGGTATTCCTACTATCCGATCTGATAAAGATCGATATATCGGTATTGGGTGCGATAGGGACGGTGTATACCATGACCGAATCAATGCACCTGAGGGTTCTAAGCGCCGCAAAACTAGTACGAGACGGATCGATTGTCCATTTCGTCTATATGGGAGCAAGAGCAGCAAAGCTAATACTGATGGTAAATGGATTTTAAGGGTCAAAAATCCCTCCCATAACCATCCACCTGATCACAATATGATCGCGCACCCTATAGCACGACAATTAACCCAGCATCAACGCGACACTATACAGCAATTGACGAAAATTGGCTCGATGCCCCGACAGATTATCGGCCTAATCAAGCAGCATACACCTAATGCATTGATTTTGCCTCGACATATCTATAACCAACGCGCTGTCGACCGAAGAGAGAAACTTCAGGACTATGAGCGATTAGAGTGGCTTCGTGGTCAGCTTATTCAGAGGCAATGGAGGCATATCTTTGAGCAAGACAGTGATGGGCATTGTACTTTCTTTATGTTTGCGCATCCTCGTTCCATCCAATATGCCAATCAATATAATAGGTAAGTTGATATCCTTGTTTGAATATATTTATTCTATACAATTAGATATAATAGGGTGTTTGTCTTAGATTGCACATATAAGACAAATAAATTTAAGATGCCCCTACTACATGTTGTTGGCATGTCACCGTCGAATTCGTCATTTAGTGTTGCTTTCTGTTTTATGAAGCATGAGCAGGATGGTGGCTACGTCTGGGCACTTAGGACCTTGTTTTCATGGCTTGATCCTATTTCTGATCCTCCAGTACTATGTACGGACCGAGAACTAGCCTTAATAGGTAATAAGGCCCCTAATCGATCTAATCTAATGACCTTATAATAACGTATTATAGGCGCTGTTCGTGAAGTGCAACCACTAAGCCCTCATTTGCTACGTATCTGGCATATTAACAAAAATGTGACAGAAAGTAAAGAGTTGCTTCGATACACAGGAGGCATATAATATATTTATGCGGGATTGGTTTGATCTAATCTATTCACACACCAAGGACTTATATTGGACGAAACTTAAGCAGATTTGAGGCTATATATAAATCATCCTATCCCCTCACTTATACTAAAGAAACATGGCTAACTTATAACGAGATGTTCGTGACTGCGTGGACTAGGCAATATCTCCATCTAGGTAATGCGGCTACCTCTCGAGTTGAAGGCTCACATGCAGCCTTAAAGCATTATATTATGGGGCATTCTGGTAATATCGTGCTTGCTTGGGAGCGTATTGACGAAGCTATAAAGGCACAGCTCGACGTCCTTTCATCTGAACTTGCATCAGATAAGATCAGAACCCTTACCTACTACTCCCAGCAGCTATATTCGGAGATAAAGCGCACAGCATCGCGCTATTCAATTAACCTAGTTAAAGACCAGGCTGATAAGACTAAACGAGCTACCCCTTCCGCCCCTTTAAGCCCTTGTACTAACGTTTTTACTAGGACTATAGGGCTTCCATGCGCGCATCGCATAGCTAGCCTGCTAAAAGACGGCCTGCCAATTCCATTAGCTGATATTCACCCTTTTTGGAGGACTGGCCTTAGCCCACGGGCAGGCTATTTACCTTTGCTTAATCCTCTATTCCCTGTGCCTAGATCGAAGGGTAAATCGGCTGCAAACGAGGCAGATAGCGATACAAGGACCACCAAACCGAAAAGGCACCAATCAAAGTGTTCTAATTGCGGAGTTGTAGGGCATACGCGGAGGACATGTGGCAAATGAGGGCCATGTATTCATTTTGTACGGAATTAGGCAATATACTAAAGGGAGAGGGGGGGGATAATGCTTCATATGCTTAAGCCTTCATGTAAAAGGTAGGGCACTATAAATCTAAGACGTCATGCGTTGGCTGATATAAGCCTGGATGACATAATTGCGGTGTCCCTAACAATTCCCATATGATTGAATCCTATTACATATATATTAATATGGTTTTATTTTTTAATCATATAATTAATACTAAATAAATATTTATATTGACCCACTATTTTAACATATTTAATAGAAATTTTGATAACTATTAATATAAAAGCTCTCAGGTTATTAAAATAGAATATAATATATTCGTCTAATCTTATAAGTTCAATATATGATAACGAGAGAAAATATAATTTCGTAAGTTCATTTTTAGATTTTGAAAAAAATAAGCTTATGCAATGAGAATCTCTTAAGATTGGTATATTTCAATTGGGAAGTTTAATAAGGAATACTCTTCACCTATAATTCAACACATATCTAAAAACTATAGTTGTTGCTATAAATCACTTGGAACTTAGTTTCCTACTATATATATATTCTTATCTCTCCATGGATTTCCCATATCTCTACTATATATACTAACTGTCAGCAATCGGGGTCTATGACTCGGCTAAGTTATGTGCTAGACCTCGAATAACGTGGAAAAATAAGATGGGTGAGAACAGATGATGGGATTGAGAGAAACTGTCTCTCAGGGTCTGACTGAGTATCTGCCTAACTAGCTAACGTTGGAATCAATCTATATAAATAGACCAAAATAGAAGCAAACAAGCAGACAAACAATATAAGCGAAAGCAGGGTAAATTTCGTACTTTCCCCTTTACACACGAGCTTCTCTTATTCCCCAGTGAGCTGACCAGGATTACATCACAGCCTTAGAAGTCAGGTGTGGAACTACTTTGACTTCCAACACTAACTATACGATAAGATAGCTAAAGTGTAGAGAAAGTAATATATGAAAAAATTTGTTTAGTACAATATTAACTTTATATCTAGAGATGATCTCATAGTTAACTTGGAGATATTCAGTACGTAATGAAGAGATTTGAAAATATCAAGTATAAGAATACGGTAGACAGTTAAAACTCTTAGTAATATTCCTAATTATGAAAATAATACCTATAAACTAGTATTACAATCCCTAAAGAGATTTCTTGCTACTATAAATGCTTTAATTCAATAAATTATACTTTCTCATCTTTATCCCATTAGTTTTAATCAAGTTCTTAACTAAACTAAACCATTAATTATTTATAGTAAATCAAAATAAAGTAATTAACTATTATTTCGGATTTTCAGAATTATATAAAAATAATAGCTTTCATAATTAATATATCTAAAATTAACAATTTTTTTTTCATATACCTAAATCATCTCTCAAAGAGGTGAAGAAATTATATAAAGAAAAAAGTATAATTGTAGAGGTTATTTTTGATAAATTAATATACAAACACCTGCCAGAAGTTTGGGCACACGCTAGTGATCTTAGCGCGTATTTTTCGCGTCCATTCCCAACCTTCTCTTTTCAGCTTTCTCCTACACATACAAAATACGTGGTTTCATCAAAGAAATCAGTGGAAGCCGTGGACGAGGGGCAGAAATCTCACCTGAAGCATGTTAAGCTATTATATACGCTTCTGAATTAGGCAATTTAGCCACGGAGATCGCTGCCGATTTTGGCGTTCATCGCCGCACGATATATAAAACACTTGAACGCTTCAAACACCAAACCGTTAAAACACTGTCTAGATCAGGCGCCCCTCGCCAATTTGGGCCGCCAGTTTCCCCGATACGTCAAAATTTTCACCCAAAGATATCCCTGGCTAGGCTATAAAGAGCTTACTGCCCAGATACCAGGGCACCCTCTTAAGTCAAATATTCGCCGGATTCTACGCAGTTTTAATCTAAAACGGTTCCGTGTGAGGCACTGTATACTTATTTCAGAGAGGGTAGCACGAATTCGGAGACGTTTTTGTCAGAAATAGCAATCGCAGAACCTAGAATGGCAACTTGGAAACATCATCTTTTCAGATGAATGTAGCATTCAATGGACACCTAATATAATCGCTAAATATGTTACTCGACTTGAAGGAGAAACATATAGGCGTGCTTTAGTCCTGATCGAGCCACATGTGAAGGATACTTCCCAATGGTATGGGCAGGAATATGGCTAGGTGGCCGTACAGAGCTAGTGGTGCTTAATCGGGACTACTCTAAGAATAAAAAGGGCGGTTACACCACAAATTCATATCTTGAAGTGCTCGAAAAGGAATTTGTTAAAACTTACACGCCTGATATGGTATTCCAGCAAGATAACGCGTGAATTCACGTGTCAAAAGTGGCAAAAGAGTGGTTTGAAACTCACGGCATACACGTCCTAGATTGGCCGCCACAGTCACCCGATTTAAACCCAATTTAGCCAGTATGGAGACTATCAAAAGAGAAGCTTTACCAAATGTATATCCAATGCTTGCCTGTTCAGGCAAGTCTGAGACCGATTGGGGGTTTTTCAAGGAGGCAATTTGCCAGGCTTGGGATGCATTAGACCAGAGGGTTATAGATAGCCTTATTTTGTCAGTGAATAAGCGAGCGCACGCAGTGCACCTCGCTAGTGGCTATTATAGACGCTATTGGAAAATTTCTTGAACAGAGAATTGGTTAACATACAAGTATACTAAATTTTGTAGTATAATATGTAGTGTGTGGTTCAATATATATATTTCTGTGGTTTATGGCTAGTGGGGCAAAATTACCTAATTTGGATGTATGCCCAAACTTCTGGTACGGGTCTTTAATTTTAAAATATTTTATCATAAACCGTAGAATTATATGTACATTGTTTAGACTTGTAGAGTGAATAATATCATTTTAGTAATTAACCTTATTGATTTTATATGTATCAGTAGGTTAGAGCTTCTCATATTTACAGTCTTTCTGATTATAATGAACTATTCTAAAACATTGAATATATATTTTTTTACTCAATACCTTTGCTCTTTTTATCTATATATCTATTAATGTATTAGATATCGAAGCGATCATTAATAATGTTATATCATCATATCTTAGACCCTAATTTGGAATACTTACTCTCTTAGTCCAATTTATTTTGTCTATTTTATCTTTGTTAAAACGTGTCAGCATTCGCTGGTATGCGATGACAAAGCTGACTGATGCAAAATCGTATAACCAGGAATGTGTGGAAGAAGAGTGAGATCAGTCAAAGAGATAGAACTGTCTAATTAACTAATAATGTAGCTAAGTAGATATATATAGACGGAAAATAGAACAAATAGTGCAAGCAAAATATGCAAGTGAAAAGGGGCACGAACAGGGGTAGTTTGATACATTAAACGCCATGCATCCAATGTGGCTTTAATATATTGGGCGCCACTTAAAGGGGAGGGTCAGTATTCAGAACTTCGGATGAACTATCGGCCGTCACTCCCAAGGGTGATCACGTGTGATTTCCCGACAACTACTATATATTAGGGAAATATACAAATACATGGTCGTATTTAGTAAATACTACTTGATTTAAATTAAATTGATCTATTTAATTTAGTATAATTAGATAATAAACCGTACTATTATCTTAATTTATAGCTAGTGTCTATATTGTTATACAATACTGATAAAAATGTAGAAAATAGAGATTTTAAGATTTAGAGCTGATATGAATAATTTAATTAGTATTCATATATTTAAAAATACTACTTCAAGTTTAAACTAATATACATATTGAACTAGACTACTAATAAACTGTTGGAAGTCAAAGTAGTTCAACACCTGACTTCCAAGGCTGTGATCTAATTCTGATCAGCTCACTGGGACTTAAAACTCAGAAGAGAGTCAGACCGTGGATAAAGGGAAAAATACGAGCTTAACCTCGCTTCTTTCTTACTGTGTTTGTCTGCCTGTTTGCTTCAATTTTAGTCTATTTATACGGGATTCATTCCAACGTTAATTAGTTAGGCAGATATTCAGTCAAACCCTGAGAGACAGTTTCTCAATCTCATCATCTGTTCTCACCTATCTTATCTTTCCACGTCATTTAGGGTCCAGCACATGACTCACTTTGTCATAGACCCCGAATGCTGACACAAACTTTAGTCAATAAAATGGAGGAATATTGATTTTATCAAATATATAGACTGTAATCTAAAATAGATAATCTTAGATAATTACATATCTATATGAATTATATAATTAGACTATTTTATAACGTAATCCACGGCCGACCTGTCCACACGGCCGACCTGTCCACTTTCGCGTCCAACCTTCCGGCAACATCTTTCAACGCGTTGTTTTTACACCACCAGCATACAAAATGCCTCTTTCCCAAGAAAATCGAATGCAAATGGCTATTGCGGCTTACAGAAACAAAAAAATTGGATCAAAATCAAGGCTTGCGGCAATATTTGGAGTGCCTAAATCCACCTTACTCTCTCGGCTGAAAGGAATCAAACCACGGTCGGAAACACGCGCTAGCGGCCATAAATTAACAGCGACTGAAGAAGAAGCACTAGTTAAACGGATACTAGATGCTGATAAACGAGGATTTTCAATTCGGCCAGAGTTTCTACGTGGAATGGCGCAGAATTTACTCCAAGCGCGTCTACAGGATCCTTCAGCAACCCTTGGGGTTAACTGGGCCTACTCCTTTACAAAACGCCGCCCTGAAATACAAACAAGATATAACCGGAGGATTACATACCAGCGAGCAAAGCAGGAGGATCCAAAGGTTATAAAACAGTGGCTTGCGACCGTACGCGAAGCTATTCAAGAACATGGTATCCATGAGGATGATATCTGGAACTTTGACGAAACCGGCTTTGCAATGGGACTCTGTTCAACCTCTTAAGGTTATTACTGCGGTAGATCGTAGTGAAAGACCTCGGAGAGTTATTCAGGGAAATCGCGAATGGGTTACAATCATTGAATGTGTGAGCTCGAAAGGCATTTCTATACCTCCATGGGTCATCTTAAAGGCTGGATCTCACCAGGCCGCTTGGTATCAAGAGCCTGCTATCAAGAATGGCTGGGTTCTTGCAAGAAGCCAAAATGGCTGGACAACAGATGAAATAGGCCTTGCTTGGCTAAAAAGAGACATTTGAGCCATATTCTAAACGCCTTTCAACCGGTGCGAAGCGATTACTTATTCTCGACGGCCATTCTAGCCACCAAACTGCAGAGTTTGATGCTTTTTGCAAAGAGAATGCAATTATCTGTCTCTGTATGCCTCCTCATACCTCTCATCTACTACAACCACTCGATATTGGTGTTTTCGGCCCGTTAAAACATTCCTATGGGAAATTGGTTGAAGGAATGATGACTGCCGGCAACAATCATATCGACAAGGAAGACTTCCTACACCTATATCCTCCTGCACGCGAGATGGTTTTTAATCTAGAGAATATACGGAATGGCTTCGCAGGAGCTGGTCTTAAGCCACTTAACGAAGATCGGGTCCTCGAAAAGATTACATTTCAACTTCGGACGCCAACACCACCTCTTGTCGAAGGATCAATATCCTCTACTTTTCAAACACCTGAGAATCCTCGCCAGCTATATCATGAGGTCTGTAGTCTACAGAGAAGCCTTCGAAAAAGAATGCTCTCTAGTAGCCCAATTTCTCATATTCAACATCTTGAAAAGGCTGCGCAGATGGCAATGAACATGAACGTTCTTCTCCAACATTCTTAGAAATCAAGGTTCTACGCGATGAGAATGAGCGGAAACTGAAAAAGAAGGCAAGAAGGCGTGGTAAGATAGGCGACGATCTCTTTTTATCTAGAGATGAGGGTCAAAATCGCGTTCAGCAGCTTGATACGCAGCCGAACGAGCAACATAGTGAGCCTACTACTAGGCCATGCCAGCGAGCTCCACGGCGCTGCAGTGGGTGTGGGACTATAGGACATACTGTAAGAAGTTGTCCTAGTAAATAGCTATATATTCAGCGATTAGATAGTCTAATATAATTTTGTCTCGTGGGTGAAAAGCCGCAATTTTATTGAGGGTGCGGTGAAAGTGGACAGGTCGGCCGTGTGGACAGGTCGGCCGTGGATTACGTTAATTTATAATATTATATAATAGGGTGATTCATATAGCTAGAAAGAAAATACTATATCATGTTAATATTCTTATAACGTAGTTCCCAAGCGAGTGACGCAGCTCACCAAAAATTGCGTCCTGACGTGTACCCACTATCTTCAACTACCCGCTATATCACCAAACCAGGCTCAATCAAGCCATGATTCGACTGATCATGAGGGCAGGGTCTACTGGCCTCAATACCCTTCACAATGATAAATTTCTGACCAGTCGCGCTGCTGCTAAGATATATAGTATATCTGAAGCTACAATCCGCCGCCGACATTCAGGCCAGTCTCTCGCGCGAATACATGCGCTAATAGTCATAAATTTACTAGGTTTAAAGAAAACTCGCTTGTACGGTGGATACTCTCAATAGATTTCCACGTGCAGCGCCTACGCCCCTAACAGTGAGGGATATAGCTAACTGTATTCTATTTGCTGACCGTGGAAACAAACTCCTCTCCCCCAACTAATACTTAGAAACAACCTAGGCATCAAATTAATTAATCGCCAAAGAGAGCTTCAAACATACTTCTTAGCACGCTACGACTATCAACAACGTGCTCAAAATGAGGACCTAAAGGCCTTACGTGAGTGGTTTAAAACCGTCCAAAACGTGATTGATAAGAACAGGATCTAATTATATAATATCTACAACTTTAATAAAGGCTACATTTACGATAGGTCTCATAGTAGCACAAAACTTGGTTACTTAAGCAAAGTATTATACTTGACGGGCAATTCCATAGCCTAGATATTGTGAATTGGAGACTATTATTAAGTTAATTAGTGTGGCTACTTTTGCTCTCTTATAATATACAAAATTTAAAAGGTAAGAACTCTAATATTAGTTAGCTTGATAGGCTTCTAAAAGACTAGCGAATCGAAGTCTCTCTAAATAGCTAGACTCTAATTAGAATTGGTATCTATTGGCGTCAAAATCTATTTATCCTATTCGTCTTAACTCAGATAAAAGGGCACTATTTCCGTCTGCTTCTCAGTAGTCATAGAAGCTATCAAGTCCTTGATTTTGATCGAACTTTTGCTGGAAATACAGTCATCGCACTCTACACATCCCACTACGTACCGTCATATTTATCCTATCTTCTCAACCTCTGGCTAGATATTAGATATTATACTGTTCTTAAGCGCTCTTATAGTTATCTAATTACTAATTAAGCATGGCTATAATTCAACTATATCAACAAGCTAGATTTCCTAGCAGAAAACCATCAAATATATAAAGATACCTTAAACTAGAGGCTATCCAAAATAGTTTCGCAGCAGCAGGTCTAGTCCTATTAGACCTAGAATGAGTATGTTCAAAGCTCAATATCTCTCTCTCCACACTAACACACCCACATAACCGATATACTATAGCTGATTAAGTCAGTTCAGCTCAAAAACATTGCAAACAGTGGTATAGCTCCAAAGTATAACTATATCTTCACTCAAAGTATTACTAAAAAACGATCAAGGCCATTCCCATGGCACGCCGTCCGTCGGCATTCACAGATGACCATTCAACAGCATCCTTGAAACCCCTCTCACCAGGACCACCGGCGCCGGGGAAGTCCCACGGCGGAGAGTAGAAGCCCTTTTACACTATCTAAGATCGCCCTAGATCAGATAATTAAGTATAGCTATCTATCAATACATACTACTATATTACTAGCACAGGAATATGCTAATGTACGGGCCGCATATAAGAAGAAACGGGAAAAACGAGCACGAACAAATCGCCTAGTTCAATGCGAATAGGGCCTACCACCACTAGTACAGCCAGTGCAGCCGGTTAAACAGCCACTACACACCTAGTTAATTCAATTATCGGCTATTTAGTTACCTGGTACCCTAATAGATTCTTATTTGAATTTAAAAGTGTATTTGGCAGTTTATATTATTTTAAAAAATAGAGGGGTAGGCGGTGTGCGTCACTGCTTGGGAACTACGTTGTACTAAAATCATCTAATAATGATGAGATAACGTATTCAACCACCGAGCGGCGAATCCCAAAACACATAGTAAATAGGATAAAATACAGCATAATATCTCAACAGAACCAAGGTAATTTTGCCGTATCCTAGATTTGCTAATGTTTTTTAGTATCGAAAAAAATATATACCAATGCGGAGGTCATCTAATTTATTATTTAATCATGTTACTAAAAATTACGTGGTATGAACTGTCGAAAGATATACATCTTCATATTATGATAAATATAAATCATTTTAGACCTCATCGATATATCAGGTATGCTACAATAATGAATAAGGTACAATAAGACCCTAAAAGAACTCTTAGTTGTGGAGATATTATGTTATATTCTATCGCATTTACTATGTGTTTTGGGATTCGCCGCTCGGTGGTGTTCGCCACTCGGTGGTTGAATACGTTAAGTATCAGTGATACTAACAATATATAGTTTAGAAAATGAGAGTTTTAAATGAACCCCACTCTATAGTTCAAAGAGTAAAAATTATCATGGATAGCTTTGATTTCCTAGAGTAATTAATTATATTTAAAGAACTACGAATACAGAAGACCTTTAGTTTATTAAAGTATATGTCGACATTCAGGGTCTATGACTTCGCTTAGTCATGTGCTGGACCCCACATGGGATAAAAGATAAGATGGGTGAGAACAGATAGACTGAGAGAACTGTCTGTCGGTCTAATCATGGGATAATTCTCGTATAAATAAACCGAAATGGGAACAAACAGGATAAACACGGTGAAGAAAGCGGGGTAAAGCGGGGTAAATCACTCATAATAATAGAAGTTCACCGTTGTTCTCATCCGGGGGGCTCCAATGAATCTCGAGAATTGATCAGGATAATCTGATGGTAGCCTTAGAAGTTGGGTGTTGAACTGTCTTAACTTTTAACACCTAAGATATATAAGTAGTACCAAAAGATTTAGCTAGGGCAATAGAAAATAAAATATATGAAGAGAGAAGAGATAACAAAAAGGTATGATTATAAGTAGCAGAAAAGTAAGCTGTAAGTGATTCATAAATAATACTATATTTTTTAGTGGGGTTACAATTAGATAGAGGGGTGTTATAGGATTTAGTTCCTAATAATACTAAAATTTAAATGTATAATATTTGATAGAAATCTTGTCAGCATTCGCTGGTATCCGATGACAAAGCAAGTTGACTGATGCTAAATCATATAACCAGGAATGTGTGGAAGAAGAGTGAGATCAGTCAAAGAGATAGAAATTGTCTGATTAACTAATAATGTAACTAAGTAGGTATGTATAGACCGAAAATAGAACAAATAGTGCAAACAAAATATGCAAGTGAAAGGGGGCACGAACAGGGGTAGTTCGATACAAACGCCATGCATCTAAATGTGCTTCAATATATTGGACGCCACTCATAGGGAAGGTTCAGTATTCAGAACTTCGGATGAACCATCGGCCGTCACTCCCAAGGGTAATCACGTGTGATTTCCCGACAATAATTATATAATAATAATTACATGAACATGATAAGAACATTGTTTAAATAAATATAAACTAGAAATTATAATATATATATAGTGTTGGAAGTTAACACGGTTCAACACCTAACTTCTAAGGCTGCGATCAAATTCACCTGATCAATTAGTTTGGACTCGAGATTTATCGGAGGGTCGGCCCCCGGATGAGAAAGGCGAACTTCTTCCTCACTATGTTTATCCTGTTTGTTTCCATTTCGGTCTATTTCTACGAGAATGATCCCATGATTAGTTAGACAGGCAGATTCTTCCTGGGACAGTTCTCTCTCGATCTATCTGTTCTCACAATCTTATATTTTATCCCATTTTGGGTCCAGCACATGACTCGCTTTGTCATAGACCCCGAATGCCGACACTTATCTTATAACTAATAGTATAGCCTATAACCAGCAAAGTATTCATATATAATTATATATAGTTATAGTAAGTAAGACTAGTACTTTAAAGGTCTGTAGGTAACTATGATTTAAAAACAGTATATTTTATCTATGATCCTATATATGGCCCCCCTAAATATTATCAGTACTAGTTACTAACAGAAAAACTTCTTAGAAGTATGTATCAATATTATAAGTTTATATATAGTATATATTGATTAGTATTCTCTACTTTAATTCTGATGCCTTAAAGATATTAGTCTGCAGAGTAAAGTAAAGTATGGAGATTGATGTTTCCGCACCCCTGTCCTGGGTTGCTCGGATAGAACTTAAAGAGCCTTGGCCAAACATGGTACTAATTTCGACGCCTATACTGCATGCCGCATCAAATATGTTCTTGAATATTGATAACCTAAAGCCCTTATGTAACCTACTGCCAGGTTCATTGCTCAGTGACCAGTCATCTATCTGGTCAGCTATTCGGTCATCTATGCGATCGGCTGTCTGGCTAGCTAACTAGTACTCTGGAAAGTGATCACGCTATGCTAAAAGGAATAGGCCTAGGTTAAAAAAGATTATTTCCCCCAGAGAGCAGATTCACTTTTCGACACAAATAGCCTGGACACCCAAGTGTAGAGAAAATAGCCAGGTTGGCTGGCGCCAGGTGACTAGGTGGTAGGCAAGAGGGACTTAGGTAGGATGCGTGTATTCTTGTAAACACAAGATTAACGCTCAAAGAACTCAGGCGTATTGGTCTCTAGGTGAGGAGTCTGTATCAATTACCTAAACTAAATTAGAATAGTTCTTACAAAAAGTTAAAGTAGTTAGTCCACATAATGCTTAAGCAAGGCATTAAACAAAAAGAGGTTGGCCAGTAAACATTTTCACTCATAACATCTGATATTCTATCTAAGTAACTTCTCACTCGCAACTAACCCATCGACCCATCCAGATTTCCAGTCATAACCATAGCTATATGGCAGAGAAAACTCAAGATGGACGTGGTATCCGTTGATGCGGAATGCCATCAGGCGACTCAGCCATCAGCGCCTCTAGATCCAACCTAGCCCCGTGGTCGACGTCACCCTGCCCAGCTCAGGGATATTCTCACTCCAAATCATGAATCCCCATCAATGTCCATCGGATCGTCACCACAGGCGTTAGTAGAAATATTAGAAATGTACCCAAAACTCGAAGTGTTGTTTGATGGTGGCCGCGAGGTGTCATTGCCTGAGGAAAGGTCTAATTTTTGGCTCTTGCTCGCCCGGGAGCGTGCCCTTGATTCAATAATTGCTCTCCGTACACTATCCTGCTCCCTTGGAACTGACAACGAGGATGGTTCGGTGTACAAAACCAGCTCCTTTCCTTGTGACGAATCATTTGCCAATACCGAGTCGGGCACTGAGAGCATACGTGCAGCAAGGGGAGAGAGCACGAGAGAACCTGGAGCAACATCTGAGTCGGCCAATTCCCGGTCGAGATCATGAATGTAGGTGGTATGTTTTGTGTCATCGAGAAGCATGGAGTCGCCCAGAGTTGAAGATGAGTAGTCCGGGAAGGGATTCTCGCCGCATCTGGCCCGAGCACCTGGGCCTGACCCATCATTATGACTGTCTACAAAGCAGAGACGCATGTCAACTTCCACTCTAGTCGTCCAGTCCATTTTAAAGACTTACCTAGTTGGAGACGGCCAAGTCTCTTGGTCAGTGGTTGAGCACCATCCGGGTCACCTTCCGCGGGGCGCTTTTTGCCGTGTTGGGACTTTTCATCACTCCGCGCCATCCACAACACCCCCCTGGTTGATTCTTGAGGTACCCTGAACAGGCGGCGATCAGAGAGAAACGTGTGCTGGACCGGGGCGTGGGAAGCAGGACGCATTCATCACCGGGGAGCTCGATGCGGGTTCCTGGGGTTCTGAGGGGGGAGCTGGCTTTGACTCATATCTTCGCGCCCCGACTTCCCAGAACCTTCCACCCTTCTCGCTTTGTCCACACTCCAACACCCACCCCAACCCAGCCACCCACGCTTGCCAGGATGGCTTCCGAGAATGGCAGTCCTGAATGGACAGCCCCACGGGTCCGTGAGACTTTCCTCGACTTCTTCAAGCAGAATGGCCATACATTCGGTGAGTGATTGACCCCGCGATCGTTTCAAGCCCCTCCTTCGCCCATGAACATGGCTGACCAGTCGCTCATTTTCTGTCAACAGTTCCTTCCTCGGCCGTTGCGCCCCTTTCTGACCCAACTCTCCTCTTTACCAATGCTGGAATGAACCAGTTCAAGTCCATTTTTCTGGGAACAGTGGATCCACAGTCAGACTTTGCAAAGCTTCGGAGCGCGGTTAACTCACAGAAGGTAACGGAATTCCTTAACATTTGCCAGACATGAACCCTGAGCTGACAACATGACAAGTGCATTCGGGCTGGTGGAAAGCATAATGTGAGTCGTGAAGCCTACACGCCTCGATATCTATATTTTTTCCTCGGCTCACTAACCCGCCATTTACCTTGACAGGACCTGGATGATGTGGGCAAGGATAGTTATCACCATGTGAGTGTTTCCAATCTCTACACTTTCCACGTCTCCTCTTCGGATGTGCAATTAATGCCTCTCGCTTAGACCTTCTTCGAAATGCTCGGTAACTGGAGCTTCGGTGACTACTTCAAAAAAGAAGCTATCTCGTACTCTTGGACTCTTCTGACCAAGGTCTATGGACTGCAACCCGATCGCCTCTATGTAACCTATTTCGAGGGTAACGAGGCGGGTGGCCTGGAGCCTGATCTGGAGGCAAAAGAACTATGGAAATCCGTGGGAGTTCCCGAGGACCATATTCTTCCCGGCAACATGAAAGACAATTTCTGGGAAATGGGTGACCAAGGCCCCTGTGGACCTTGCAGCGAGGTGCACTATGATCGCATTGGTGGTCGCAACGCTGCCTATCTGGTTAACCAGGATGATCCAAACGTTCTGGAGATTTGGAACAACGTCTTTATTCAATACAACCGCGAAGCAGATCGCTCCCTCAAGCCGCTCCCCAACAAGCATGTTGATACTGGACTGGGATTTGAGCGGCTGGTGTCAGTTCTTCAGAACAAGTCATCCAACTACGACACCGATGTTTTCACGCCCATTTTCCAGGCTATCCAAAATGTCACTGGTGCTCGAGAGTACCGCGGCCAGTTTGGAGCCGACGATCCTGATGGCATAGATACTGCTTATCGTGTGGTTGCCGACCACGTGCGCACGCTCATGTTCGCAATTTCTGATGGAGTCGTCCCTAATAACGAAGGCCGGGGCTATGTGATTCGTCGTGTTCTTCGTCGCGGGGCCCGATTCGCTCGCAAGTACTTCCAGGTCGAAATCGGTGGCTTCTTTTCGAAGCTTGTTCCCACCGTTGTTGAGCAGCTTGGTGAAATGTTCCCCGAACTGACGAGGAAGCAACAAGATGTGATGGAGATACTGGACGAGGAGGAATTGTCGTTCGCCAAAACACTGGATAGGGGCGAGCGTCAATTTGAGCAATACGCCCAGCAGGCCAAAGTCAAGGGTTTCGAAAAGCTCCACGGTGCAGACGTCTGGCGTCTTTATGACACGTTCGGATTTCCCGTTGACTTGACTCAAATCATGGCCGAGGAACGTGGCCTCCGTATCGATGATGCTGAATTCGAGGAAGCGCGGCTGAAAGCCAAGGAGGCTAGTAAGGGACAGAAGAAAGCTGCCGCAAATGCTTTGAAACTCGACGTCCACGACTTGAACAAACTGGAGAAGATGAAGGATGTTGTCAAGACAGACGACTCTGCTAAGTTTGGCAAAAGTAATATCACTGCACATGTGAAGGCTATTTACCACGGGAGGGACTTCCATGACAGCACAGATTGTGCCTCTGAGGGCGGACTACTCGGTGTTATACTCGACTGCACTAACTTTTATGCCGAGCAGGGTGGCCAGGAAAGTGACACAGGCAAAATCGTCATTGATGGACAGGCTGAGCTAGAGGTTGGAGATGTCCAGACTTATGCAGGATATGTTCTCCATACCGGTTTCATGAAATATGGTACTCTCTCTGTGGGCGACTCTGTCATTTGCGAATACGACGAGCTTCGCCGTTGGCCCATCCGCAATAACCATACCGGCACTCATATTCTCAACTTCGCATTGAAAGCGATCCTCGGTGACGGAGTCGATCAGAAAGGCTCTCTTGTGGCAGCCGAGAAGCTTCGATTTGACTTCTCTCACAAGGCCGCGGTGTCTGATGCAGACTTGGAAAAAATCGAAGCCAAGGCTACCGAGTACATCCGACAGAACTGCGCCGTGTATTCTCAGGATGTGCCTCTGGCAACCGCTCAGCAGATAACCGGTGTTCGGGCAGTTTTTGGTGAAACCTACCCAGACCCTGTCCGTGTTGTTTCTGTCGGAGTTGAGCTGGAGGAAATCCTGCGAAATGTCAAGGACCCCCGCTGGGAAGAAGTCAGCATCGAGTTCTGTGGCGGGACCCACGTCCAAAAGACGGGAGACATCAAGGATTTGATTATTCTGGAAGAGAATGGCATTGCCAAGGGAATTCGCCGCATCATTGCTGTCACTGGTGAGGATGCTCACGAGGTGCAACGCCTCGCTCATGACTTTGGAAATCGTCTGAACAGGCTGGACGCGATGCCTCTTGGCCCCGAAAAGGAGCGTGAAGCCAAGCAAGTCCAGGTGGACCTCAACCAACTTGTTATCTCAGCGGTCCAGAAAGCTCGATTCCGTGAACGTTTCACTGCTATCAACAAACAAGTCCTCGATGGCCAGAAAGCCCAACAGAAGCTGGAGGTCAAGCAGGCTGTGGAGGCTATTAACTCCCACTTCCAATCTTCAGAGAACAAAGATTCCTCATGGCTTGTTGTGAAACTTCCCATGCCAGCCAGTGCGAAGGCTGTCAGCGAATCCATCAATCACGTCAAGTCGAAAATGCAAAACAAGAATGTATACGTGTTGGCTGTTGACTCTGAGCAAAGCCGCGTTGCCCATGGTTGCTTTGTCTCGAAGGTAAGTCACCTCATCAACCATTCGCTTTCTGATGAAAGATTTGAGGCTAATATTGGATGTCTAGGAGCTTGGTGACCAGGGTGCTTCTGCGACGGACTGGGCTGCTGTTGTTTCTGGTGTTGTTGGAGGCAAGGCTGGAGGGAAAGGGTCGACTTCCCTGGGCAACGGTACTAACCCGGACAAGGTCGACGAAGCCGTTTCTCTTGCCTCGGACTACCTAAGCAAGTTCAAGCTCTAAATTAGCTCGTTGAAAGCACTGTGCAGTTGCGGGTCAAGTTGTGAAGCGCGGCAGATCAATCGACCAAGAAAAAAAGTTTGAGAATATAGCTTAAAATTGAATACTTGTTAATGGCAACTATAGCCCAAATCGCCAGGCCGTGATGCTTTCGATTTTTATTTTTGCAATCTTTTGGAGTATTATGTATTACAGCAACCCCTTTCCTGAATTTTCAGATCAACTAGTACTTCAGACTCCCTATCCTATGAGTAGTAAAAATGAATAGAATCCTACTCTGCTTAGGAAATCTTGTGTGTAGAGTGGGTGACTAGGCTGCTCGTTAAGTCGGGAAATGACCAGGTGGACAATTAAACAGGTGATGAGCAAGGGGTCGGATTATAGGTAGATGATGATGAATTCATTTGCCCGATGTAGCTCGCTCTATATATATGCTGCTATGCGGGAGTGCTGTCAGGCCCGCCGACAACTGGAAAGTGGTCGCTAGCCCACATGACGATCAAAAGAGACTCGCAACCCGAGCCACTGTTTGGTCGCATCGAATGTAAAGTTGAAAAAGGACAAAGGAAACAGATGCGTAGGTGCGTAAAGCACTCGAACCACATGAAAATGAACGTCGCTGGTCCTCACCTTCGCTGGGACCATTCCTCTTCACCCAAACTCTCTCGCCGTATCTCCTCATTCCTACTTCAACACACTTCTTCATCTCTCTCACGCAACCTCCTCAGCGGTTGGCTGCCGCTTGCGCGTACGCTTGGATCAAGGGAGCACAGCGGACCTGGCACTGCACTCCTAACGGGCACCATCCTTCTTCTTCCACCACACTGTTCTAAGGGGTCATTTACTTTCTTCTGCTTCTTCTGTACCCAAAGCAATTGGATCAACTGCTTGGAATTGGCTCAAGAGACCTGTTCTGGCCATAACCTCAGCTACAACTGTGCGCGCCTCCGGCCGCGTCAGGGGTTCGTCTCGTCGGAGAGCGATCTTCAGTACGGATAGGGCACTGCGCATCCAGTCGCGCTCCTCTTGGTGCAACGGGCACTCAAGGACATGAATCGCCGTCTGGTTGCCTAGGTTGCAATCGCACCGTGCCGACTCTCGTTGGTTGATACGAGCCAGATAGGCACCCAGACCTATTCGACCAGAGCGTAACTGTATCAGAATTGACGCAGTTGCTTTGCGTATACCTGACCAATATTCTAGTGTCTTCTTCGTCGGTGCCTCGATCAGCCGCTTAGTCGGTCGACCGGTCTTCTCCGTTGCCCACGCTCTGCCACTCAATCTTTGCCTCAGTGCGAAACCGACGCTTGGCCGCGGCTGCGAGGCGAATATATCGGTTGTGAGGGTTCTGTGGTTCATGGGGTTCTTGGGCAGCTTCTTTTGCATGTTGGTCCACGATCTCGTTGCCTAGCACCCCTTGGGTGAGCTGGAATCCACCTGAGTTCGGTTCGGATTCCCCGCCCCGCCAATCGGTGGATTAAGTCCAGACATCCTGCCAGGTAGACTTGACCTGAGGGCATGTGCGGTCGGCTGAGCGCTTTCAATGCTGCTTGGCTATCTGAGAAGAATACCAGGTCATTCCTCGACTGTCTGGCCCAGGGGTCTGCACTGCTCAGAACCGACTCGAGTGCCATCTCTATGGCGCGCAGCTCCGCAGCATACACGGCAGACGTGTTGTCGTCACCCATCTGACTATGGACGACGTGATCTTCACGATCAATCACTGCGGCGGCTCCTACCTTCCGTTCGATTCCACCTCCGTCGGTATATATAATCAAGGGTCTTTCTCTTGAAGCCTTGATTGAGATCTGCTCATGATGATCTACAGCGATCTCTCTGTCTTCGATGATCACCTCCGGCGGCGCTTGCCATGGTGCCAGGACGAATGCCTTCCGACTCTCCCAGTTCCCTGCCAAAGTTCCCGGGGGAGCCGTGAGGCATCCGCCCATCTTCCAAGCTTGCGCCTCCATCGGTGTCCATCCGGCCCAGTCTCTCTCAGCCGCTGGTCGACGTCGATGCATTGTTGGTGGAACAGCGAATACCGGTCCCGTTCGTAGCCGTAGGGCCGTTTCTTTCACGAGTCGGTTCATATGAGTCGAGATAGGTGGCAGATGAAGCTCTATATTCAGAGCTTCCGCTGCTGTAGTTCTGAAGGCTCCACTTATGAGGCACGCAGTCTGCTTTTGGATGGCTACAAAAGGTTGGCTGATTGTGCGTGCCTTGGATTTACTAATGAGCAGAGGTTGATACCACGCGGAGACACCAAAGAGCATCTGTGGGACGATAACTGCTTGGTAAATTCTGCGCATGGCGTAGAGTGAAGCTCCCCATGTTGAGCCTGCTAGGCTCCGTAGTGCTTGAAGCGAAACGCGTGCCTTTTCCACTGCATTATCACGATGATGGTGAAATTCCAGACCGGGAACCAGCCAGTAGCCGAGGTATCGCTCAGCAGTTCTCGTCGCCATCACGGTGTGTCCTCGTAGAGGCAGCGGCGTGTATTATAGGTAGATTACAAGGAAGATCATTCAGAAAAGCAAGACTGTAGCTGGCACTATGTTTGGGCTGGGTTCTTGATGCTTTAATGGAGGGAGTGTGGTGGTAACATTCCATTTTGCTTAATTGATTTTTGTTCTATTTCATTTCATTTCATTATCCTATCAGAAAAGAATAAAACTCTTATCAGCCGAGCTGTTTAGGATACCAAGGCGACTCGGTTTGTATGATAGCTCAATTATATGGTAGCAATCAGGCACACAAGACAAGCTACTCTGAATGGTAATGGAATGGCCGGCTGATGAGCTGGTTGTTTTCTTTACATTTCCCCGCACTGCACAATCGAGACATCTTGGTTCGGTTTGTCCCTCGTTGTTCGAGTGTGCTCAACCATGCGGACCACATCCATTCCGTCGATAACTTGACCAAAGACCACATGTTTATTGTTCAAAAATGGAGTGGCTGTGGTTGTTATGAAGAATTGGCAGCCATTGGTGTCCGGGCCTGAGTTCTGAAGATATTGTCAGCCTGAGGTATTTCTCGAAGACGGGGATAAGAACGAGCTGGCAAAGGAGACATACGGCCATGCTGAGCAAGCCCGGTCGGTCATGCTTAAGTGTGAAATTTTCATCGGCAAACTTTGGGGTGCCGAAGATAGTGCAGCTTCCTGTCCCATCCCCATTGACAAAATCGCCGCCTTGGATCATGAAATCTTTGATCTAAAAGCCAAGTCAGTTGATCATATGCGACCTTTGGATCAAAGGGGATGTTGTATTATCACGTACAACCCGATGAAATTTGCTCCCCTTGTAGCCTTGGGGTTGTCCCTTGGGGTTCTTGCTCTCCCCCGTGCAGAACTGACGGAAATTCTCTGCGGTACGTGGTGTGACACTGGCAAAGAGCTCCATTTTGACTCGACCGAGTGCCTCTCCTACGACCTTGAGTTTAGTGGGTGTTATACGAACGATTAAGACTTTTCTTGGTATCGAGCCTACCTGCAAGAGCGACATCAAAGAAGACTACCGGGTTGGCAGCTTCGTTTGACGGTACGGTTGAATCGGCCATGACCAGGTAAGGTGAAGGGGTAAAAGGATGTAGTGGTACTTTCAATGGGGAAGATGCCGACGTCGACGGTAACATCTCCCGCCATCACGCACTTCCATACCTTCAAACCCTTGATAGTGTCACCTCCACCTCCCTTGAAAATATCGCTCGAATTTCAGTGACAAAGAGGGATCTTGAAATATTATTGCTTTAATTTATTATTATTATTGTTATCATTAATTATTGTATTTTATTTCCACACGCTCTGGGCCGTTTCTCCCCCTTCGGTTGACCCAGCCCCAGCCGAGTTCCCGTGACCTTTCAGCCTCAGGCCTCCTCCCCCATCGCGATCCGCATGCGTCCAGCCTTCCCCGTTGCTTGACAACCTTTCGCGAGATCCACCTCGAAAGTGGCGGTATGAACCAGGCTGGCATCGCCTGGCTAAACAGCAAGAGTTCGGCTGAGTCCTCTTGGTGCTTTGTGTATCCCTTACGGCTCATCCTCCACCCGGAACGCCTTTACCTTTGCCTTCACCCTTGACCGATTCTAGGCTTTCCTACCGTCTATTGTATCCAGACTATTGCAAATTGAACAGCCGCTCACAAACTCGCCCTGCTACGCCTTACCCTTCATCTTTCTCGAGCCTCGACGGACCCTTCAGGCGATCGTCCATACCTTGTACGCTTCGTCGAGCCCGCGCCCGGAGGAATGGTCTACGTATCAGACGGTGCATCATCCAGACATCTAGTGGGATCCGGCATTTGACGTGCGCTCCTGCGATTCCATTTCAAATTTAATTCCTTTCGAAATGGCACCGTCTACCACTACGGCTGCCAGCAGCGCCGCGACTACCACTGGAAATAGCGGGGACAGCTCAGGCTCAGGCGCGACAAGCTCGCCGCTGCTGTTTTTTGTCGCGCTTGGTTTCGGCGTAGTTTTCACCAATTTATGGTACGTTGAATCGACCACATCTCTGTTGTTGCTGAAGATGCACACTCGCGCCTTCACCTATTAGCTTTCATCAATCTCGAGTTCGAGACTGACATGATTTTTTAGGATTATTGTTGGCGTCAAATACTGTTTCCGATATAACCAGCGAAACCGCCAGCTGCGCGGCGAGGAGACGGGTGATCCGATAGATCTCGTAGCCATGCCTCGACCTCATCGACGACGTCGAGAGAAAAAGTTGATGACGATGGACGAGGTCAACGAGCGATTCCCCCTCGTGAAATACAAAGTCTGGAGATCATCTCGCGCCAACCAAGGTCTTCCAACCGAAGGTGGAATTACGGCCCCGAACAGTAGACCGCAGAGTGTGAAGGATGAAGGTGATGTTGTAACGACACCGATTGCCGTTACGACGCTCGCAAACTCGCCGTCATCCGCAGAGCACGAACAAGATGAATCCAATGCCCGTCGTGCCCCCCTTCCTGACCCATCAACTAAGCCAGCTGCAGCACATGCTGGCGAGAAGGCTTCGCCCGATTTGGCAGAGGCCTCCACGCACGAGGATAGAGATGCAGCTATTGCAGAAGACACCTGGCGGCATTCCTTGGTGAAAGAGAATATTGAGCTTGAAGAAGACGACGATGGTGATCAAATCCGGAAATCTGTTCCTTCTGAACTACTGCCAAACCCTGGTGATTCTTGCGCAATCTGCTTGGATATTATTGAGGATGATGATGATATCAGGGGATTGACTTGTGGCCACGCTTTCCATGCGTCTTGCGTCGACCCGTGGTTGACAAGTAGACGAGCCTGCTGTCCCCTATGCAAGGCTGATTACTATGTGCCCAAGCCTCGCTCTCAGGCAGCTGAAGGTGCATCCAATACTCACCGCCATGGACGTCGTGCTGTCTCGAATCGTGGCGATGTTCTTGCTCGACCCCCTAGGGCAGCTCGGCCCGGGGGTCCAACAAACCTGTTCCGAGTACCCATAACACTCCCTGGCAGACTTTTCCAATCATCACAGTCTCTGCGAGATGGCTCCCCGCGGGCAGGACCCCGCAACGGGCCAGCACATGTGGACCCAGATGCTGCACCACAACAACCACGCTGGTTGCGCTTCGTCCCGAGTCGCCTCCGTCAATCCTCATCTCAACCAGCTTCAACAAATGCACCCACATCTCCTGTTGGGGGCTCATCGGTTTTTGCTGGCACACACAGTCGTACGCCAGGGCAACTTGAAGCTGGCACGTAATGATGATTTCGTGATGTTTGCAACGGACTACTGACGTGGTCTACGATTCACTGATTTAATAAAAGAATTATAAAAAAAAAAAAACCTCTACTTTGCATGCTGGATCGACATCTGGAATGTTTGGTCAAAGCAACCGCTTCATTGTCGATGAATTTATTATGTGTAATTACTGATTTCGGTTGTGGATGTTGGGCTTATAGTGTCAGGGCCCCTGTGATTTTATATTCGCGAATCAGTCTCGTAGATACGAGCACTGTACGAAATTTGTTTTTCTCGGCGCTTGTGGTATTGGAGGATGGGAATTTTATCTGTTATCAATTTCCGAGCGATGATGACACTGACTATTAAGAACCAGAACGACCAAACCAATAATTTCGGATGCTGTGACGCAATTGCGGGATCTAGCGGTGCCATTGACTATTCAAATATCGAGTTGATTATTTCCTTGTTGATCCTTCGTAGGGTAATACATATGGTATTATGGAAAGAGTTGTCAAATCCACTTTCTTCGCACTGTCAGAAAGTGACATCAATTCTGACCCGCAAATGGATAACCAGAGAAAGCAAGTAGCAAAACTATACAAAAGCGTAGAAAAGGATATCAAACACCGAAAATTTGAGATAAAATCTTAAAGAATCTTTAGGACTGTGGTTTGGAGGTGCCCACTCCAGCCCCGATGACACTTGGCAGCTCTTCTTGGCCCATGCTAAAGAGCATGCCGACGGCACTGCCCGCCAGGATGACTACCAAAACAGTAACACCGGCGATGAGGAAGAAAGGAGAGCTGATATCTTCCTTCTGACATGCTACTCCACCCCACTGTATCTTCTTGGTAGAGCCATCACTCTTTTTCACTACAGTCTGTCGGCATCGGCAGGCGTAGCAATTCCCGGTAGCTCCCTCGCTACCAGACCCGTACTTCAAAAAGCAGGATCCATGCCCGGAGCAGTCATTTGTTGCTTCGGCACAAGAGGAGTTAGAGGCGTGGCATACGGGTGCAAGGTTTAAAGATAGCGAGAGACTCTGCGCCGATCTCTCAACCAAAGGCCTCGTGTTCGAATCGGAAACTGAGTGGCGAGATCGGTTCTCTAGGGTGCGTCGTAGTGTTCGGGTGGAGCCCTGAGAATGATCGATAGCAGGGACAAGTACAACAGTAATCTCCGTGTTGATGGACTTGGCTCTCTTGTCCAGGCTTTGGAAGGTAGACTGCAGGTACTTGGTAAGGAGTGCATTCTCGCGCGAGGTCGCCTGCGATAATCAATGTTAGGAAATATAAAGTTTTACCTGGAGAGCCAGCCATAATGATTCATACCTTGATCACCAATCTCGAAACAGACAATCGTGTATCATCGCTCATGGATGTTTCCATCGAATCCACCAGGTCAATTATGTCACGGTTCAACAAGCCACGGCCATGAGAAAGAACAGGGTCGTTCGCAAGACACTCTTGAATAGACTAGGGCTTCTTTGTTAGTAGGTGCATCATTGATGAATTGGAGAGTAAGAATATGATACCGGTGAGTTCTGTGACTTGTGATACAGGCAATGCTTTCCATTGTCGTTGTTTAGAGACGCATCGTTTGTGAAATCCGAGAAGACACCTGGAACAAATAGGCTACGAAATTGATCACTCCGTAGGCTCGAACCTAAAAAAGGAAATTAAATTAGCACGTTAGCGAATCGTCCATCTCGCGGTTTTGGAATTCACGTACCTATTTCTTGGTCCACCCCCTCCAAGAAGAGAATGCTTCTACTAGAGCCATCCTGATCAGTAAGCCCCCCAAAAAGTGAGGATTGGCCACCTGCAAAGTGATTGAGACGATCCACGGTATCTGTTTCAGCTTCCCCGAGCATTGACTCCAAGGGTGACTTCATGCGAAGCTCCAAAATCAGACGAGCAACATCTTCCGACACGGTTTGTTGACCAGGGATTTTGTCTGCGAGGTGGTTTCGATCGTGGAACGTGAATATCGAAGTCTCAAAGGCGTTCGTGCCCAGTGCACCCGTGGCCGCAGCAGCCAGCAGCGTGGAGGCCCAGCGCATTTCTGATAGATTCAAGGGACAAAGGCTTAGGCGAGGGCGGTAGTTGTGTATATGACCATGCGAAAGGTTCCCCAGGTGTGTTTGGCTGGGCAAGAGATCCGTGGGATGGCCGAGTGCTTTGGGCGGGGGAAGGCGACGGAGACAGCACCAGAGTACAACGTAGCTCTCCCTGATGGGGACTCGGGACGACTCCGACGCGGTCATACATCACGTGGCTGCCGGTCCCGCGAGCCACTCCTTCTCTTTCCCTCGTTTGTTCCCTTCGTCGTCAATACCCTGCGGCGCTTCTTCTGGTCAAAAATCCCCCAGGCGGGCCTTTCCAAATGATTCGGCTCAGGCATTTACTTCGAAGTCGAGTCCGTCCGTCCCTCCTCAACACCGGGCCTCAAACCATCACTGCACCACCAACTGTCCGACGTGTAAGATTTCGACGACCTTGGCTGAGGTGAGTACATATTGTTTACCGGGCACGAGATACTAGGTTCTCAAGAACCAGCAAGCGGAAGAACTTGGCTCTCCGTTTGTCTTTGTCTGTACCGATCTGGCATTTCCTTGGCCCCACCTGTCGCATATATTCAATCGCCCAGATCCAAGTGCACTCGCGTTGGTAACGTCGCGCGAAGGGGATTCAGTCATCGTGAACCCCTGCCTCCTATCTGAATAGCGGCTGAGAATTTATTCGACTGTCTTTTTTTGTTTCAACCTTTTTTTTCCCCTTCGTTCGTCGCTAATCGATCCTTGTACCAGATCTTTCATCGGCAAATTCCTACTTTACGGGGCCGCCTTTCATATCTGGAGCTCTTTCGTGCTGATTCGGTTCGACGATGATACTACTGATGATGATGAGTCACCCCGTGAGGCCATAAATACTGCAGAGGACAACTCAAACCAGCCCCTCCATCGGAATGAGACGGGACAGGACGATGAGGAGAAGGATGATGATCCCTTGTTCATCCCTCTCTCTTGGTCTCGGGTGCAGGAGGGTGAACTTTACTCTGCTTCGGATCCTGAATGGCAAGAGTTCGTGAAAATATCGAAGGACCGGAAGCAACTTCAGAAGCTACGAGGTAATTTCTATACCTTCCCACTTGTCTGGGCAAAGCTAATCGTTCCAGATGAACTTGCCTCGATCGCCCTCCAGAACGCCTCGAGCCAAATGTCACAGATTCTTGGAGGTCCACTTTCATTGACTGGTTTCTGGCTAGTGCATCAATTTCCACACCGTGCGCCTCCGGGCTACGTGCGATCCGGGTACGTATTCCAGGTCTAATTGTCCATGTACTTGTACTGACTTAGTATAGGCTGGAATTCACTGATAATGGGACATCATGGGTGACGAAGACTATGGACCCCGATATGGGCGATAGGCTGCAGACTTTCATGAAACCAGTACATGTGGCTCTCGCAATAAAGGACGCCTATTTCGTCTTGCTTAAGAGGCAGCTGGATCGCCTCAGGAACCCCAATGGGCAACCAGATGCTGTGGAACTATTGAATGGGAAATATATTCTGTCCAGTCATGAGAGAACCAATCCGATGAGTACTCATGAACAACCCAAGCTACAACCGGATGTGTCCGATGATCCACTGGAAACCATGTCATCTAGCGATGACCCAGAGCTCCATCCATCATCTATCATATCATCACTACAACGGCTTCCTTTGCCCGACCTTGGCCCTGGATCCGATCTACACTTGGCATCGATAGCGTTCAAGTTGCGCTTGCACGAACACCGAGCTCAATCCCCACGAACCCCATGTCGAGGTTCATTCTTCATTTCTGGTCCGGTTGGCATCAAGGGGCCAAACGGGTTTTGCAGATTTGAAGTCAGGGGGGAATACGACCCAGCGAAGCCCGGGTGGAGAACAGTGGATATGAAACTCAAGGATTTAAATCTCCGCAGGCAAGCACCACTCGGGCGGCCGTGAGATGTGCACGCAACTTCACCCTCAAGGCTACTCTGCTCGCATGCACGTGCCATGGACTGCACACAAAAGTTGAATTTAGCTAGGAATACCCCTTATACCCATTTCATATAAATTCTTTTCCAACATGTTGATCCAGTTGAACCCTCGGTGGACTTGGGCTAGTCTACAGGTGTTACTCCAGTCATGGAGGTTTCGTGCTTTCCTTGATGTACTTGAAGGATGACGCCGGCTAAACATTTCCGTGATACGTAGAATCTGTGAAGGAAACATTCTCCGTGCATCACCTGGTCACATGAGGATGTTGTATTTAGAGGTAATATGCTCCAGTAGGACTATCTACCTCTCCAGCTTGCACCCGCAGTGGGCATTGGTACATCATGTAGTCCACCTCGGCGGTGAGAGATGTCAACGCTCTCCACTGGCGGGGTAAAAGGAATGACGACAATGTCCCGCATGACTTGGCTTCCGCAACTTAACTACCGATCCAGATCATTTACAATCATCAACATGGCCGTTGCTCCCAAATTTGCCGGAATCAAGCTCTCTGAGAGCAAGTCCGAAGAGGCGCAGCATACTCTAGAACTATGTTCGTATATTATTCAGTGAACCCTTGTGAAGTCCAAGTTGACGCAGCCTAGATCTCGATTATGTGTGCCCGGTTTGTTTTTCCATAGCACATTGTTCGTTCCGATTGTCCTAATGGGGCTTCCCAGTTCTCGGCAAAGATGTTCAATACATTTTATACGCTGGGTCCTATGATTACACAAAAGTACAGCTCTCGACTGCGAGTGATATTCCGCCAGCATATCCAGCCGTGGCACCCGTCTTCCACACTTACCCATGAAGCCGGCGCGGCTGTCCTTCGCCTAGCGCCAGAGAAATTCTGGGACTTTAGTGGCGCACTATTCAAACGCCAGGCCGAATTTTTCGACGTGAGCGTTGTAAACGAAACGTAACCAGACATACAAGCGACTCGCTCAGGTTGCAGGGTCTGTTGGCGTGGACGAAAGGAAGGTGCTGGATCTTCTGACGATCCCCGAAGCCTCGGGGGCGGATGGACAATTGAATGCAGGAAACCAGGTCACCAATGACATTAAATGGATCGTGAAGGTAAATTGTGTAATTCCTTTCGTCGTCAGCAGGCCCTCTAACATCAACCAGACGGACCGAGTGGTAGGAGTTCATGTGTCGCCAACTGTATACTTCGATGTGAGTGCATTCAACAAGGGAATGATTCGAAAAGTTGACATGAAGCACAGGGAGCGGAAGAACGTGGGATCAGCAGTAGTTTCAGTGCTGCACAGTGGGAGGAATGGCTGGCAAAGAACGTGATGTGATTGCCCGGAAACTGACAGGCGCAACTATGCTACCCTGGTTGACTTAGCTTTATCTTTTCGCACAAACACAGTCCGTACCAGTCGGTAGCGACAAATGAAGAGTAAAACGAATCGTATCTCATTCTAGAACTTCCGTTACGAAGCTGACGTTGGCCCTAGAGAACATACAGGCTATGCATGTCCATGCGATAGTAAGAACACAAAAAGAACCCAGATCTTGAATGTCTGGGGGGGGGGGGCGGAGACGAATGGATATCAATGTGCAAAAACATCAACTAGTAGTGAGTTTATTGCGCCAGAGGAGGCTGGTAGTTGAGGGGACGCCTAGATCACACATTCATTAGCAGGGGAGTAAAGGGAAGAGGTTGGATTCAATAGCACTGACTTGAATAGCAGGATATGAGGCTCCGGTTCGTGCACCTCATAGTGCTCCCAGCCCAGACTCTGAGGACACCATAGTTAGTACATTTGACTCCCAGTTGATATTGTCACAGCGAAATATACCTGTGTGATGCCCAGCGCTCGCCATTCTTCCTCCCACAGGAGCTTCAATGTTCCCTTCGCACTGTCAAAGTAATCTTGGGGGATCTTCTTCAGCATGTTCTTCGGCAGCTGCACGTGGCGATACTCGAATTTGTCGTCGGAATACCTGCAGACTACTCAGCTCAATTCGTCAAACTGCCGAGGCGTCAATCTCATACCTTGCCGAGTAGTGAATGGAATCTATGAACTCATCCAGCCGCTCGCGCTCCGACTCTAGCAAGAGGCGCGGTTTCTTGTTTCTTCTGGTGGGATCGATGTCCATTGGAACGGGTGTTGGGGAGGGAGACGGTCGGGTTCTTGGTGTGGGTGTGCTGGTAGTTGGAACAGAGCTTCCGGGAATCTGCTAGTCGCCGGTGGCAGAAACCGATCTGGAATTTGCGAATCGCCAGGCAGTGATGGGGGCCACCCCCTGTAGCAGTCGGTGGTATTGTGGAAATGAGTGGGGGTACCGATTGAACGTTTCGCGTGTGGAGGGCGAAGCGGGGAGTGAAGGTTAAGGTCGAGGGGTTCGTGTTTTGCAGAGCGGTTTGTTTTGCGGAAAATGGAGGGGTGGTGTGGAGGTGCCTGAGGTGTCGGCGCGGTTGGGATTCTGTCCCAGTTACTTCCCATGGCGCAGCTGAGGATCCCGGGCCTGTTGAAAGGAAGCCAGCTGGAAGCACAATTGATTTATAAGAATGACATCGCCATTATGGTGAAGCTCTGACGATATTGTTGGGACATGGTAGCATGAGTTGCTGCCGATTTACGTGATATATTGGGACTTCCAAAAATTGCATACATTACATGTATATATATGTGTACAATGTACGGTAAGTACCAGGCATGTAGGTACAACAGCCAACCCACCACTCTGAAGCAGATATTCACACCATAGCGCGACACCTATTGATATGTTCGGAAATTCCACATCACCCAAATCAAAGTCCATCTACCACCTTAGCTGCCCAAGCAAGCGTTGAATGCCACTAATAACGTGATAACGTATTGCCCGAGCGACCGAATTGACCGAGCGACCCCACCAAAAATCAAAAAACCTTCAATTTTTCACCACGACTAATACCACAAAAATAACTCAAATTTTGTTATTTAATACGTGTAGGGCATTTAACATAAGTATGGCCTTTAATCCCACATCCAGAGCAGGTGACCTGCCGCCTAACCATAGGCATGGAAGGTAAAGCAGGTTCTGCAGGTGGTTCTCCAGGTACATCTAGCAAAGATATATCTTCACTATCACCATCATCCTCAACAACCACATCATCCTGACCATCCTCCCGACTCCCGAAAATGCCCCTCTGGCTAGTAAACTTATGCTTGATTGCTCGTTTTTTGATCTGTTTCTTATTAGAAGCCTCCAATTGGTCGCAGCGATTCTGAAGAAAAATATGATGATGGACCACTTTTATGGTCATTTCATAGTTCCTCTCAATCTCCCGTTTGGTTGGTGAAGAAAGGATTGAAGAAGAAGATTCTAGACCTTTTTTGATCCGAGATTGCGATTTTGAGAATTTTGAGAGAGTCCAGAGAGTATTTGGATCACTATCACTGCCAGAAGAGGGTGGTCGTGTAGGAAGGATCTCAAGAGGAGGAAGTTCATCCAGGCATACATTAAGCTTTTCCAAGACTCTATTAGCATCAAATGGTGCTAATCCAGTAGCAGAAAAGCTATTCTGGATATTAGAGGTCTTAAAAGCTCCCTTTCTTGCATCTGCAATCAATTCAAGGAAATCTTCCTTATCAATAGAATTGACTCCATTCCGCATCATGGTTGAAACCGCTCCTCCATAAAGCCTCTTCAAAACCGAAAAACAACCCACATCTAAAGGTTGTAAAAGATGAGAAGCATGAGGAGGCATACAGATCGCGATGATATCATTTTCTTCACAAATTCGATCAAATTCAGGGGTTAAATGACTCCCATGACCATCAAGGACTAAGAGGCAGTATTTTCCCACTCTTTTCCCAATATTTGGGATAAAATGAGATTTCAACCACCATAAACCAATTTCATTGGTAGTCCAGCCATTTTTGCTCACAGTCAGACGAGATCCAGGTTGATTTGAATCAAGGGGGATGCGTAGATGTTCAGGAAAGAATTTCCCCTTAAAAACGAAGAGTGGAGGATGGACACTTCCATCAGCTCTAATACACTCAATTGAAGTCACCCACTCGCGATTTCCAGCTTGTAAGAGAGCTCTTTTTCCATGGTATTCGGCTGAGGTAATAATCCTTTGTGTGGTACCAACTCCCATAGCAAAACCAGACTCATCAAAGTTGAAAATATCATCCGAAGTGATACCCCACTTTTCAACGGTATTTTGGACCAAATCAAACCATGGTTTGATAATTCGAGGGTCCTCTGAAAGAGCCCTCTGATAGTCGTATTTTCGAGATAATCGTGTGGACAAATTTGGATGTCGTTTGACAAAGTGAGATGCCCAATCTCTACCAACAGTAGAGGGGTTGTTTTTTGGGCATGAAGGAGTAAATTGGCCATATCTCTCAACATAGGCAGTGTAAGAGCAGCACCTCTGGTATCCATATCCAATAGCCATTTTTCAATCGATTGCTCTTCAATTTCAGAGAAAATAAAGCGATTGTGTCGTTTTTCAGAAGCAGCTTCACGCCCATTAAGGCGGGCCTTCAAAGTTGAGACTGGTAAATCAAAAGACCGCGCAGCAGCTGCAGCAGAGGGATATTTACCATCTTTTATAGCTTTAATAGCTAATAAAAGACGGCCCTCCTGCTCTATTAATTTTCTTTTTCGATCAGACCGTTGGGGGGCATGATTATTGTGGTAAACAAGATATGTTATTTTTTGAGATGGGTTTTTAGTGGGGCCGCTCGGTCAATTCGGTCGCTCGGGCAATACGTTATCACGTTAGTTGCTGATACCACTTACCTAAGGCGGCGGCGGGTGGGCCTCCGGGGCAGATCGCCACGCGCGCACGCGTCTGCTGCATCCGCACCCGTCGAGGTATAAACCCTCATGCGTCCTTGTCGACCCAGTTAGTTGGCACTTACTCTTAACAAGACCCTGTGCCCCAGGTATCTGATGTCAACATGAGCACCAAGCGCCGTGTGACTGGAGCTGGCCCCCCGGAAGTGGCTCGCGGTCAAAAGCGTCGGAAAGTGTCTGTAAGTCGTTGCGTGCTGTTTGTGCTTAGTCGATTGTTTGCGATTACCGAGAGCGACCCCACGCGAGCGTACCTCCCAGGCATATAGGCTGTGATGTCTCATCCTTGAAGGACGATGCTGGTGCCTGCGTATGCGACGCGTGACTCCGGTTCACGACAAAACGAGCAGATCGACGAGCTCTGCCCGTCACAAACCCGTCCTCCCATCCATATTGACACCGCATCTCGTGTCGCGTTGCTAATAGCCTGGGACTTCTACTAGGATGACAACCTTGCGAACCAAGAGAACTCCCCGCCGGCAGATGAGGTGGAGGAAAATGGCAGCTCCGACCCCCATGACGGAAGCCCCGAGGCGGATTTTGAAGGCGACAACATCCAAACTGCCCAGGACAAGATCATGTCGGAGCTTCTAAAACTAAAGGATTCCGAGTGAGTGTCGCGGGATAAAATGCGAGAGATTGTGAAATGCTGACTTCCAAAGTGGCGAAGAAGTTGCTTACCCTTTCATTGGAAAGCCGGATCGCAATCTCTATCGGGACTATTATGAGATCATTCAGCATCCAGTATCGCTGCGAAGCATTCAACAGAAGGTGCGCGGCACCGAGAGCCGTCGAAAGCCGTCGAAAACTACCGCGTTCCCGACCTGGGAATCCTTTGAAGATGAAGTCAGCTATATCTGGCGCAACGCAAGAGAGTACAACGAGGACGATAGCGATATTGTTGTTCTGGCGGGGATCCTGGAGGCAAGTCCTGCCCCTGTCGAAGTCTGTCTTCAGCGCTAACATCAAACCAGGAGTATTTCAACCGGCGACTGGCCGAAGCGAAAAAGCTAGTACCGGATTCCAGCCAGGTAGATGGTGACCCTGAAATGCCTCGTATAAAATTGAAGATGAGCGCAAGGGATTCAGAGCAGGTGGCGCAAAGGTTAACATTGAAGATGTCTGGGCAGGCATCTGAGACACCCACCAAAGATGGGCCGTCAACAAGTGTTGCAGTTGATAACGAGTCACTGAAACGACAACAAGAGCTCGTGAGAACTGGATCGATGAGTCAGGATGCAGATACGTCCTGCATGTCTCCTCGGACACGATATCTTCGGCGACTCGGCAGCCCCAGATCTAGTGCGGCCACCACACCATCTGCCCCGGAGCAATCGTACGGAGCGCTCATGAATGGGCGAGAGGTCTCCAGAGCAATTAAAGACGAGTCTTCCATGGCCCCGTCCCAGAGTGCAGAGCTGCGTTCTTCCCATGGTCTCCATGGCGTTCCCCTTGAGTCAACTAGCTGGACTCAGTACGATGGTATGGCAGATTCTCTCCCTCTCTCGCTCGTGTTTCACTTCATCGCCGCAGAACTATCTTCCCCGCAATCCATGCTGACACATGCAATCTCAACCCCAGCATCAATTCATCAAACAACCGATGCGTCGTCACCTATGGATTCTCTCCTTAGGCGACCGGGTCAAGGTGAGTCTTGGTGATCTCGACCCTGAGTGATGACCCTCAGGTAGTTAAGAGGGACAAGATCGATGGCTGATCACGTTTATAGATGCAGCTTCTGCCCTGATCCGCAATGTACGAATCCTGACTCACCCGTCCCTGTCCCTGCAACAGGATCTTTGCCTAGATATCCCCCCCCTCGGCGACCGTTTGTCAACAGACGATCACGATCAGTCTTCCATCCTCGCATCACGTGTTGACCATCAAGCCTATACTAGCGGCTAGCACACCCCAAAAACAAACGAAGATTGTTGCCCTGACGGGCACCCATCGACTTCAGCCATCTGGGGATGTGTCTGCGCTGGCGTATGACATCCAACTCCACCCGGGCACCACGAAGGTTGACCTTGAAGCCATTGCTGGCCCGCCAAGAGGTGTTCCTAAAACCGGTACCCCGGGCTCAGATGTTGACTATGAACGAGTTACTATCCTTTTCAATCTGCTGCGATGATGCCAGGTGTATACGTTGGGTCTTTTTATTTTCAGTTTTCCTTTATTTTTATTTTTTATTTTTTGATACGCTGGGTATGGAGAGTTAGGCGATGGAATGGTGGGAAGGGAGCTGAGACGATAGTATCAGTTAGGCCCTCATCCAATCTATGTATCTATGTTTCATATATCATATCATTTTAATCTTGCTCTTGGAGCTTTCTGCGGAGTTTACCCACAGCCTCGGGACCGCACAACCGTTCCCACTGCACTCCCCGACAACACGTGACTTACCGCGCCCGAAGAATTTTCTGCCCTGGATAAAAAATTATTTTCTCGAGTCACCAACCCCTCCTTCCACCATTTCCCACTCTCTCAATTCCACCACATACTTTCACAATGGCCGACCTTCCGGTTTATGATGGTGCGATCGGTATCGATCTCGGTATGTTTCTTATTCAATCCCCCCAAACCAGGAATATTTACTGATCTTTTCTTTTTTGTGTGCAGGTACCACCTACTCTTGCGTTGCCAACTATGAGGGCACCAACGTCGAGATCAGTGCGTCTACTACATATTGAGACGGCCTCCCTTGCACCAAACTAATTTTCACTCAGTCGCCAACGACCAGGGTAGCTACACCACTCCCTCTTTCGTTTCCTTCACCGACAAGGAGCGTCTGATCGGTGAGGCCGCCAAGAACGCCGCCGCTATGAACCCGAAGAACACCATCTTCGATATCAAGTGAGTTTTGTGGAGTTATTGCGAGATGTCTTCGGTCTCTCTTCTCAGACAGCGAATGGGGCCCGAGGGAATTCGAGAAGGAAATTTCTAACTCGAGTTAAAAACAGGCGTCTGATTGGTCGCCGTTTCGATGACCCTATCGTCAAGAAGGACGTTGAGTCGTGGCCCTTCAAGGTTGTTGACCAGGGTACTAGCCCTGCCGTCGAGGTTGAGTATCTCGGTGAGAACAAGACCTTCACTCCTCAGGAGATCTCCTCCATGGTCCTCATGAAGGCAAGTTATTATATGTCAAGTTCTCGCTCACTACAATCCCCTAACAAAGAGAGAACAGATGAAGGAAGTTGCCGAGACCAAGCTCGGCAAGAAGGTTGAGAAGGCTGTTATCACTGTTCCCGCCTACTTCAACGACAACCAGCGTCAGGCTACCAAGGATGCCGGTGCTATCGCTGGCCTGAACGTTCTGCGTATCATCAACGAGCCTACTGCTGCTGCTATTGCTTACGGTCTGGGTTCTGGCAAGTCCGACAAGGAGCGCAATGTCCTGATCTACGATCTGGGTGGTGGTACTTTCGATGTCTCTCTGCTTAACATCCAGGGTGGTGTCTTCACTGTCAAGGCTACCGCCGGTGATACTCACCTTGGTGGTCAGGACTTCGATACCAACCTGTTGGACTTCTTCAAGAAGGAATTCCAGCGCAAGACTGGCAAGGACCTCTCTGGCGACGCCCGTGCTCTCCGCCGCCTGAGAACCGCTTGCGAGCGTGCTAAGCGTACCCTGTCCAACGCTACTCAGACCACTGTCGAGATTGACTCTCTCTTCGACGGTGAGGACTTCAACTCCTCTATCACCCGTGCCCGTTTCGAGGACCTGAACGCCAAGTCATTCAACGGCACTCTGGAGCCCGTCCAGCAGGTCCTGAAGGACTCTGGTATTGAGAAGATTAAGGTCGACGAGATCGTCCTTGTCGGTGGTTCTACCCGTATTCCGCGTATCCAGAAGCTTCTGAGTGACTTCTTCGACGGCAAGAAGCTTGAGAAGAGCATCAACCCCGATGAGGCTGTTGCCTATGGTGCTGCTGTCCAGGCTGGTATCCTCTCTGGCAAGGCTACTTCTGCTGAGACCCAGGACCTCCTGCTTCTTGATGTTGTTCCCCTGTCCCTTGGTGTCGCTATGGAGGGTAACATCTTTGCCCCCGTTGTCAACCGTGGTCAGACCGTCCCCACCATCAAGAAGCGTACCTTCACCACTGTTGTCGACAACCAGACCACCGTCCAGTTCCCCGTCTACCAGGGTGAGCGTACCAACTGCGCCGACAACACCTCCCTCGGCGAGTTCACTCTGGCTCCCATCCCCCCCATGCGTGCCGGTGAGGCCGCTCTGGAGTGTGTTTTCGAGGTCGATGTCAACGGTATCCTGAAGGTCACTGCTACTGAGAAGTCCTCCGGCCGCAGCGCCAACATCACCATCTCCAACGCTGTTGGCAAGCTGTCCAGCACCGAGATCGAGCAGATGATTGATGGTAAGTCACATATTCTCGATACTTGTTTATATGATTTGCGACAAGACTGACTAGTTTCTAGATGCCAACAAGTTCAAGACCAGCGATGAGGCCTTCACCAAGAAGTTTGAGTCTCGCCAGCAGCTCGAGTCCTATATCTCCCGTGTTGAGGAGATGATCTCCGAGCCCACTATGTCGATGAAGCTCAAGCGCGGCAACAAGGAGAAGATCGAGTCTGCCCTCAGCGACGCCATGGCCCAGCTTGAGGTTGAGGACTCCACTCCTGAGGACCTCAAGAAGAAGGAGTTGGCCCTGAAGCGTCTTATGACCAAGGCTATGTCTACCCGCTAAGCGAAGAGATGGGCATAGGATCGGCCAACATATGAACCCCTTCCTCGAACTACGGAAGGTCTGCGCCGCATAGATCTTGGGGCAGTGTTGGTCCATGCTTTTTATGTTTGAAGCCGGGCACACTTGGGCGCAGTATTTTCTTTTTTTCACCCTTTTCTTTTTTTGTCTTTCAAAAAGTATGTTCTGTAGACGAAGATCTGACGTTGCAAATTTAATGTGTGACGACCTCTGCTCTGCGTGTCGTTCCGGTACCCTTAATTGTAGCTTGTGTATTGGTAAGCTCCGCCTTCTTCCCCGGTCTGGGCTTAATTTTTTCCCCTTCGGGTCTGCCGCGCAGTGACTTCTTCTCCACTTCACTCTGCTCGAACGCCTCGCCCTGTCCCTTCCTTCACAATGCTACGACACGCTGTGAGTCGATTGTCAGTTCGCGCTACTTCCCAATGCCGACCCGCCTCTTGGGGCTCACGGCCTCTTCTCGTCTCGAGCCGGTCCTTGCCCGTCGTCCATCGCAATAACTTCGCCAATTCATCGATTTTGTACAAGAAGAAAGACAAGGGGAAAAATGCAACTAGCGATTCGGAATTGCAAGGGCCCGCAACATCCCCAGAGGACCCTTTCGACCTTGCGCAGCTCCAAACAGGCATATCAACTGCTGTTACGCGATTGAAGGATGATCTTTCGAAACTTCGTGCAGGGGGGCGGTTTAACACTGCCTCCCTGGAAAGCTTGAAGGTCCAACTAGGGAAGGACAGTAGTGATTCATTCAAGCTTGGGGATCTAGCACAAGTAGTGCCTAAAGGAGGACGGATGGTGACCTTATTAGCGGCCGAGGAGGAGGTGAGTTGATTGTGCCGCTTCGGGCTCTCCGGATGAGAAGGAGGTGAATTGACGCTTTAATAGCATATCAAACCTCTCGCGTCGGCCATCGTGTCCTCAAATCTGTCTCTGACTCCTCAGCCGGACCCTTACAACCCCCTCCAGCTCAATATTCCCATCCCCCCACCGACAAAAGAATCCCGAGACCAAAACGTCAATGTCGCTAAACAGGCCTTTGAAAAAGCCGCCAACACCGTCCGCGATGCTCGGGGTGTTATGCACAAGCGGTTACAAGACATGCAAAAAAGAAGACTGCGCGGCCTGATGATGTGCGCAAGGCCCATGACCAAATGGAAAAGGCCACGGACAAGGGGCAGAAAGAAGTGAAGGATTTGTTTGATGCGGCGAAAAAGACATTGGAACAGGCTTGAAAGGTCTTTGGGCACTGGTAACATTGTAACACTAGATACAAGAGGAAAAGATGGGCGCAAAGGGAACAAGGCGCCCAGGGATAGAAGAGCGAAAAGAAACTATGTGATATAATACAAACGACTACCAATCCCGGCCGTTAAGATCTGCTCAAGAGCGTTTTACCCGGCTCGAGGCGAGTAAAGACTCGACCTTGGCCATGAATTCAGGCCGCTTGCCCGCAGTCTGATAAGTCCCATTGTTTCGCAGGTTTCGTGCCACATCGCCCAAAACAGCTGGCTGGTCCTTTCTGGCATCCAGTGCAGGATACCTTCCTTGGGCGAATGTCTCTACCAATGTCTTGGTGTCGTGTGTGCCGAGAGCGTTAAACTTGATAGCGCGAGGTTCCACGAGTTCGCCCTTTCGTTGCGAGATCTTATCAGCGCGCTGCTGTGACAGTCGCTTCACTTCTTCCATGGCTGCGGTTTTCTCGGCATCATTCTCAAACAAAACGTTCTGCCCCTTCCAGAGTCGCCTTCCGAGCTCGTGGGGAGGAATATACCCGTTCGCAAAGCGACCGCTCAGGCTGGAGAGCTTTCCAAGAACTGCAGCAGAGCGGGAAGCGGAGTCGGATGGGAGAGAGGGCCAGGTAGCCTGCAGTGTGGAGAAGTCGATGTTCCGGGGTTCGTAGCGGACGGGTGTTGGACGGTCCTTCAGCGCCTGTTCTTGTTCAATCTGTTGGATGGCAGCCGCCTCGGCCTCCTCAAGACTCTCGTCCACATCTTCTCTCTTCGTGTCGCGAGAGCGCTGTTGTCGACGACCTTTCCGATTCTTGGAAGCTGCGGCCTTGGACTTGCGGTTCTGAGGCTGATTCCCGCCCCGGACGGTCCGTAACCGAGGGCTGCGGACAACACGAGGCTGGTCATTGCCAGCAGTGGGCGCTGCGAATGATCTTGCATCAATTGCCTTGGCAGGGCGTCCTCGGTTTGGAGTACCAGAGGTAGGGCCACGAGACTGCGCTGGAGACTTGCGCGGTATGGTTGTTGAGCTCTTCTTGTAGTCGCGCTGACCTGATCAGAGGATCGCTATTAGTTTCTGTAGACACAGGTAGCATAAATCGTTATCAATGCCTCGAGGTCTCCGCAGAATATTGACGTGATGAAATTACGGGATTCACGTACTTGACGTTTTGTTCTCGCCTTCCAGGGCGACAAGGGAAACAGAGAAGGCGCGGACTGTGACCGTTCGACCCAGTCGCCTGGGGTCCGCGTGTTGAGCGAGCTGCCTGAGCTGAGGCCGCATCATCTTGTTTGGTAGGGAGGTGGTACGAACCCAAGTGAGCGGGAACAACTTTTGGGAAGACTGTGTTGGTCATGTGATCGGACATTCATATGCTGAGTCAGCTCAGCCACTCCAAACCCCAATATTTCGCGGATGAAAGAGCACTTCCGTCCAGTCCTCCAGAAGAAACATATTAATTATATTTGTTGCTGGCCTGGCATATGAGGGCCTTCTTAATATCTGACCAGAGCTTATCAGCCAAACAAAGAGCCGGCTTATCACATAAACCGTCACCTTCACCACACCACACTTCGACCCGAACTTGCTTTGGAATTCAAAGAGATCAAACCCTGTCGGTCGCAGAATGCTTCGAAGAAAGCCTACGGCCATTACCGTCACCAGTGAGGACATTGCTGCATTCGAAGAAGCCAGAATCCGCAAGCAGGAGGAAAACAAACACCCCGAGCAAGGGCAGAGCGGCGGCACCGCAAACTACGACCCAAGTGATGAATTGAAGCCTCTACCTGGAGATAAGGCGAGAATCGTTCGCTCGCGCGAGGAAAGAATTGGGGTTGGCCGCCATGGTTGATGGCTCGAAAACTTTGAAATCAATCAGCAGACTCTGAACAGCCTCTGTCATCCTTCTTAGGAAGAGGGTAATGTGCTCAAGGAGGTTTTAACATGCAATGACCTTATCTGTCTTGTATTGTAGCCTCTTGGTGATTCTACTTGTGGCTGGCTGTGAATTGAGTGGTTAAAATATGTCTCCAGATAACTCGCACTTAACTTCAGTGGAAAGTTACATTTACAGGATGAAGTGCTAGCGTCACAGAAGTCATGCATAGACCATAATAGACACCATCCATGTTAAACAAAAAAAGGACTGCCTTGGTTTAAAACAGGGGTAATTAACCCCATCATGATTTCAATTGACCAAACATTTGGTCCTCGTAGTCATAAACAGCTTCAGCAAGTTCTGTCCCGATTAAAGTTGTAGTTCTATGACACCGCATATCGGCTCCTGCCTTCATCCCCGCGATGCACTGCGAGGCAGAATAGACATAGAATTTGTAGAGGAAGTAATGAACACGGGGGCTTTTGAAAGGGGCGGAAGCAGTGGACGCAGGACTAAACAAATGGCTCGCCTCATCCTCGTTGTCGCTTAGCAACATTGTCAGAGCCAAGATCAACAGAGTAGTTCCAACGACGTTTCAAGCCCTGCGGGTCATACACGCTGGCCACACTTTGCTGCCATTCCCGAGCGCTGAATATGACAGGAGGGGTCTGGAACTGGGCCGGAGAAACGGATTGGGATGGCGGGACAGTTACTTTGGAGGGCGAGTCGTATTGGATTGGATATTGGTGGTTCACCATATTTGTGAGGGGTTGTGTGGTGTTGTTCATAGACATCGGCGGAGAGTTTGTGCTAACGGTAGATGGGTTGACAGAGAATGCCATGTCCCATTGACTGAGAGGAAGTAAAGGTCAGCATACAAGTTACGTCACCGCAGAAGGTACCAATGTAAAGCAGGATGATTACATACTTGATGATGCGCGTTGGGTCCCAGTTATTTTCGTCCACTAATGGGGCATCAAGGGGATGGGTCGTCGGTGGCTGGTGAGGGACCATTCCGAGCGATTGTAACTGGGAGGATGTATCGGACTTGGAGTCTTCAGCACCAGCGGAAATCGGAGGAGTAATTGGATGTGCGTTGAAACCCACTCTGGATGAGACATTGTTTGGCACTTGATTGAGGTGCGGATGGTAGTGCGTGTCCATAGGGGGGCTGGGCTGATAGGGCTCTGATGGGCTACCGTAAGGGAAGCTAGGCTTCAGCTCAAATGGTCGGTTGGTGTCGGCAGAGAAAGCGAGTCGCAATGAGTCGATTTGCGCTTGAATTTCGGGCATAGGCCAGGCGGTCGAGCACCGTTCCAAAATACGCATATGCCGGGTAAAGAACTCCCGCGCATCAGAGTTGAATTCGGGATCTGGAGACGTAATCGCAATCTACTTGAGTTAGGACAAGGCATTGTTTTAGGTTATAATCCGCGAAACTTTGCAAGCCTACTTACCAAGTGTAACATTGTGCATGTGAGGATGCAATAAATCGCAAAATTGATTCCACGCTGCATGTAAAGAAGTCCCCCAAGTCCGAATCGTTCAAGGATTGCTTCCTGCAGTCGGCAGATACTTTTTGCTGAAGAATAGCATAAAGAGAAGTGGATTTTCCAGTCACCACCGGCTGCGAAAGATTGGGATGCCAGGAGTTGGGGGCGGTGTAACAATATAATCGCAAGGTGACAATGAGAATGCATATTACCAACAAAGTGTGTTGGAATCCATGGCGGAGAGCCGTCAGCCGGGTAATTAACCTGAAGGTCAGGAGGGAGGTTATGCAACCAATCTGCAAAGAGCGGGTTTTTCTGCACAAACCGGGGATCGGCTCCCCAGTCTTTCTGCTTCTTGACTTTGTGATATATATCTGTGATGATGCGGATATGGTGCGCGTTGCGTACAAAGTAAGCATACTGCCGGGAGCGATCCACCTCGTATGAATCGAGACCCCTGATATCCATTGTGGGCCGCATATCCACAGTTTCGGGGTCAACACCGTAGTCCGAACGACCTAGGATGGGTCAGTTATACTGAGGCGAGCCAGGTAGATTCGTTAAAGTAGAGAAATCACCTTGGGGTGCACCGATCATTACTTCCACCACCAAAAGGGCTTGCCAAACTCGTGTGTTTATCAAGCATTCAATCGGGCTCAGGTCACAGGGTCTTCCCTCGGCATGAGTGCTGTAGTGTTCGTGTATATCTAGATCCTTGGCCATTGATACGATTGTTTTGACCGTCTGCCAAGACCGGTAGTAGTAACCTTTTTTAGGCAATGACTCTCTTGCTTTCAACAGAAGGAGCAACGCCTGAATGGTGCTCAGGCGCGGAACATCCATGAAGCTGGATTCGTGTCCTGGGGAAAAAAGTCAGCATACCTTGGCATGGATCTCTGATCATGATAAATTGAGGCTTACTGTTTGCCAAAGCAAGCCATTGAGCCCCTTCCGCAGGCTCATCGGAGAGTCGTCCGGCACACGCAAATAAGGCTTCAAGAAGCAAAGGGGAGATGGAGCGACGATCGTTTTGCCATTGATAGTATAGATGGGCACGCGGTATGACGGGTACATAAGGATGAATCTCGTCGAAGTAGATTTTGAAATAGTGCATCACATCGTCGTCAGAGGGCATAAGTTCGGGAGGAATGCGGATCATGGCACCAGCTCCTGTGCTGAGAGGTGGAAGTCTTTCCTCGACATCATCCTGCACGGGCACATCGGGTTCGACGCGATCTGCTCTTTGTCTCCTAATATATGGGGCTAACATAGACATTAGTGAGCTTACGAGTCTCCCACCGAGGGAATACAACCCTTACCTATTCCCGTTTCGTCAATCTTCAGCTCCCCAAGAACGTCACTCAGATTTTCCGCAGTGGATGGCTCGCTCTCAGCATAGCCTCGCCGATCCACAGGCCCCAGCGACGGCTGCTGTGCCCCGGCAAACATTTGTTGCTGATATGACTGATGAGGCATGATCATGGGCGATGATCGCAGGTCATTATACATGCCGGGATGACTTGATGGAGCATGAACAAATTGCGAGTACATGCCCATTGAGTCGTAGGAAGGCAATGCTGCCATCGCGGGTTGATTACTGTCCCGGTAAGTTGGAGGTACCGGGAATGAATGGTGAGAAGTCTCGGGGGCGTTGGATGGGCCTCCGCTATCTTGAGCAGACTCTCCACCTTGTCCCTCCAGAAACTCCCCATCTTGACCGATAGTAGGAGGAACGCAAACGAGCTTTAGCCGCGTGCATGCCGAGCATGGCCAAGTATTCGTGGTGGCTGCATCGCACTTGATCTTCCGCTTTCGGCAGCCATTGCATGCTCGCATCACTTTGAGCAATTAGTATCCTGGAAGAGTGGCTGGACGAGGGAAATAAATCTCTCACCTTTGAGTCTTTTGTGTCGATTATGTTCGTCAACAAATACATAGTCTAAAACGTTCAATGATCAGCATTCGTTTCATATTGGTGTAGGTGGAGACTAATGATCGGGAGAATCTACTTTTCTGGCCTTCTCGAGGAGGCCCCGACGGAGGGGCGAACGAGTAACCCTGCATGTTTCCGAGTCCCCGGTGATGAGGGGAGGTGAATTATAAGAATAACCCTAGGAAGTCGATGGATCACGACTAGAAAATGATCGTTCCACTGTGTGGAAGGGAGCAATCCGCAAGGGCCTGCCTTGGGAACCGAGGTTGACCACGAACGATATGAGGAAGGATGAGAAATGGGGCCGCACTCCAGAGGCACTATGGAATCGCCCTTGATGGAAACCCAGGCAGCGTGTCGAGTCAGCAGACAGCGAAACAGACGCCGAAGCAGCTCCGCCCGGTGGCGCAAAAAGGGCCCGCGCAATTCAAATCGATCGAATGGCTGTATCAGCGACGTGGAAGACAAAACGACGCCGGCGCTATGGGCCGGCGCAGGTCGAATCGGCGTTGTCGCACCAGCGTCCGCGCGACCGGTTGACCAGGTTCCAAAAAAGCGAGATTGGCGGGGGAGACAGACTCTAAGCGTGGGATACACGCGGTCACGCGAATATACAAGGTGCAAGTAGCAGAGCTAGGTAAAGAGGAAGGGAAGGTTATGGACGCAGAAGTGGCTATTGTGCAATCTTCAGGTTAGCGAGTCATGCGATCGGCGCATCGCGGATGGAGATGGAGTTGGGGCCTCACGACTAAGCAGTCAGTCGGGAATCCGAGGCGACGGACAAGGAGCGCGCAGAGGCCGGGAGCATCGTGAAGGTGTGCGAGTGAGAGGTGGAGACCAGGGGGAAATTTACATGGGGGGTTCGAAAAGGGCGGAGAGCGAAGCTGAGAGGGGTGGTGCTTCGGCGGGTGCCAAGGTGGTGATGGGCATCCAATAGCGCCCGCCTGGTGGAGGCGCGCGGTGGAGAGGGGGCGATCCGGATTGCCTCCTGAGTCCCATCGTAATAGAGGTAGGCTATTTCTTTAATCTAACTATCCCGAACTCCACGAGGTTGAACACATGGCCAATAGTCTACTGGATCCGGCCCGAGGGACAATGGCACGCTAGGCTGCTAGGCTGATATGATGCACCCCCGATCCTCGATGTATGGACGACAGCTGTACGTCGACGGAGTCGTACGGCAAAGGTGATGATTTGTGATTTGAAATTAAACAGGACTCTTCACCGGAAGAATTCATGCAGAGTAAAACAAACCTTTCTTCCGTACTGCACGAAGAAGTGCCTTGTCGTCCCTTCCCTCCACAGCGGTGAAATCCAAAGCCGAGGTGAGAAAAATGTTTCATTCAATTGAAACACCCAAAACTTGCCTTCCCCTCCTCCTCGTCCCTGGTCCTCGGGATTGGTGCCCTGGGTTTCACAAGCCCTAGGGCCGCCAGCGACGCAAAGCTAAGAAACCGAGTGGGACCGGGAGGTTCTGGAAGCCCACGAATTGGAACGGCCATGGTTACAAGCTGGGTTTCCTGGTGGGGTGGAGAGCGCCTCTGCAAGCCCATGCAGCAATCCTGATTGACTCCGGTACGCAAGTTCAAGTTGTCAGGGGGTAAATACCCGGCCTATCCAAACATCTCGTCGATCCCGTCCAAGCTTCCGAGACGGCGTGGGGGAGGGGCATGAAATCAAGATCGACCAAGTGTTCTCAGCTCGGGGAAGCAACTGGAGGGGGAGAGCCAGAAAGGATAGACCAGAACTAAATAAGAAAAGGGTTTAAAAAAAAGGCGAGGCAAATCGTGGACGAAAAGCCCCAAGGACCTGGCGTGGAGCCGGACGATCCCAGATGAGACCGAAGGGAAGATGACCCGAGGATCCTCCGGCTAGGGACGACTAAGCCCTGACTAAACTGCAAACCACGTGATCAAGATAAGCCTGTTATCGTCGCCCGTTGCGGGCTTGGGAGGCCAATATTGCCCCTCGCCGTCTGATCGCTCGTCGCTCATACGAGTAACACTTCAGCATGACGGAAGTACAGAATTTGAACCCTACGATTCTCAACGTGGCGGATCTTCCCACGAGAAATCGACCCTCCAAGAAATATAGCGACTACGAGAGTGGAATTTTCGCGGCCGTTCCAAACCCAGCCGACTTCCTGTCGTCTGACTCTGAAGACGATGATTTGCTAGAAGAACCGATTGACGAGCAAGAGATATATGGTAAGAAGTGGTTTCTTCCGCCAACACTCCAGACCAATCTCTGACCACGGAATAGACCTGATCAAATTGATTTCGGACCCGGAACATCCCCTCTCCCTCGGCGAACTTGCAGTGGTCTCACTCCCAGATATCTTCATCAAGCCGACTTTGCCCAACGTTCCGGGATCTCCCCTTCAAACCGTCACTGTTCTCATTACTCCAACAATCACCCACTGCAGTCTTGCAACTGTTATCGGTCTCGGTGTCCGTGTACGACTGGAGCAGTCTCTCCCTCCGCGTTTCCGAGTGGACGTGCGGATCAAAGAAGGAACCCACAGTACCGGTGATGAGGTCAATAAGCAGCTAGGCGACAAGGAGAGAGTAGCAGCTGCTCTGGAAAACGGGGCGCTGATGCAAGTCATCGCCAAAATGATGGAAACCTGTCAATGAATTGAAACGAACCTGCTTGTACATTTAGCTCTCAAAACGGACAGCGAGCCGTTGATCACGAATTTGCCTACGATAATGCAAGATGAATCTGATCTGCCACATGAATACCTTGTGCAATTGATTTGTAGAGACCATTAGAAATACATGAAGCAATGCGCTATGCCGCATCAGCAATGACTCCAAAGCCCAGAATTCCCCACTCCGAAAGTTCTTTTGATTTTTCCCTTTCCATAGGAATGCAATCATGAGTCCAGAACGCCGCTCTCCTTCAATCCCTTCCACAGCTCAGGCTCCAGGAATTTACTGACAGTAACATCCTCCGCCAATCCCTTACGACGTCGCGTCTTGAGAACAAAATCGCGAGCGGTGGCCATGGCACCAGCCATCTCGAGAGGCTTCAGCTTGACATCGCGATCCAACGGATCACCAGGAACCACACTCCACTTGTCGAAAGCCAGACTGACCATGGACGAACCCTGAGTTTGAATGCGAAGATCTGTTTCAAAGCCGAATGAGTCAATAACTGGTATCAACCCACGCACAGATTGCAGAGGTGTTCCCGCAATAGGGCCGTCCGACAAGACGTGTCCACGCCGGCGTGAAAGGACGGTGTAGGCCGAGGCAACTGCGTCAGAGGGACCAATCATCGAGACCGAATAGACCGGCTCCATAAGACGCGGAGATGCCATTAAGAATGAAGAGTAGACAGCACGACGAGCGGTCGGAATGATCTGGCCACCCCCTCGGTAAATTGCTTGCTCGGCAAGAGACACATCGGTGAGTTTGAACTTGGTGTTTCGGATGGCTAAAACTGTTTTAGTATACGAACGTGTGTTACGAAACACATCGGGATAAACTCACGTTCTTCACAAAGAGGGCCTTCCCGAGTGCCCCAGCTAAAGCCCTGTGTGATCGAATCTCGAACGGTTCCGAGAAGCTTCTTATCCACCTGCGACGGGAGAGTGTCGTCTTGGAGAATGTTGGGACCCATTTCATCGGGCCCGAATGCCCAGATACTGCGAGCCGCCAGTTTATCCCAGTCATAATTGTCTTCGAAGTAACGAGCGACCTTCCGGATAGGGTCCTTAATGCTAACCCGGCCGCTTTCGATATCTTCAGCAATCCCATCGTCCAGAGGCTCGGCAATCATGGTGATCTTGTTTTTCTTGTTGGGAGTGATAGAGTAGCACATAATTGCAGAGGTCTCGACGACGGTCTCACAGAAACGGGTAACTGGATCAGAAACCTTGATTTCCATCTCAGAGTACAGTCGACGGAGATCGTGCAGCACACAATCCATGTAAAGCTCGCCTGTGCCCAGCACGACGTGTTCACCAGACTCCTCAACCTTGGTTGAGATTAGAGGGTAGCTTTTATTGATTTTGCGCAAACCATCCAGCATCTTGGGCAACTCGGAGGGGTTGACGGGCTCAACTGCAACCTTGAAAACAGACTCGGTGATGTGCCGAATGGGTCGGAAGATATATGGCTCTTCATCATCCTCAAGCTTCATCGGAACCAAAGTCGCAGTCTTGACGATGGAGTTATCCACACCACCCAATAGAACCCAGTTGCCGGCAGGAACGCCATCTGTTGGGATATTGTAACAAGTCTCGGCAATCCACGTGTCTGAAATGGTCGCGAGGACCATATCTTCCTCGTCGTCAGGGGTATATCCTTCACCGAGGACGCGAACTTGCTGACCGGGACGAGCTGTGCCGCTGAGAATCCTTCCGAAGGAGTTGAAACCAGTAGCGTCCGTGCTGCTGAAAAGCTTGGTCACATGTACCACAAGGGGTCCATCTTGATCGCAAGCTGACATGGAGGCTGCAACCTTCGAGTCCAGCGGGCCAGTATAGTACCGTTCCAAAGTTCTCTGGGCTCCATCGACTGGGGAGGGGACGTGCTGGACCACCAGATCGACGAACCCGGTAGGAGGTCCGAAGAATTGCTCGCAAACAAGGTTGAGAAGATCCTTCGCATCCGATTTCAACTGCGTTGGCTTCAGGCTCACGCCCACGGAAGCCAGAGTTTCCTTAAGGTCCTCAGGACTCTCACTGATCGTGTGGGAGTACAGCTTGTAGATTGGTTCCAAGACAAACTTCACGAAACCCCGTTTGGAGTTTTCTTCTACTCCCTTGCGAGTAAATTTCCTGCTCCGGGGATTGTAGAAGATATCGCCCCAGAGCCGCGCGGCAAACTCCGCAGAATCCAGTCGGGGATAGGTATCTGCGTACATCCGAGTGAAGGACTGTAGGGTGAAGCACCAGTTCATGGAGCTAGATGCAAAAGCAACATTTCCCTTCTCGGGACTCAGGCGACGTTTTTCACCCTGACCGGGCAGAACATTCTCAATGACAGTATTGACTTCTTCAATCACATGTTTCAGCTTGAAGTAAGCGTCATTGGGTGGCAGGTTCAGATCCAGGATGAGCCGATCCATCTTGTTAACGACCAGGGTCATGGGAATGTCTTCTAGCACGGCATGCTTGATGATTTGCTCGGTATTCGCCTGAACGCCTTCTACAACATCCACGATGAGGACAACACCATCAGCAAGGCGGATGGACGCGGCCACCTCGTCCACGAAGTTCACGTGTCCGGGGGTGTCGATGATGTTGAGAAGATGAGATTTGCCTTTGGTCCCTTGAAGAACCAAGCTCATGGGGGCCGATTTCACAGAGAGACCACGCTCGCGCTCCAGAAAGTGAACATCGGTGTACCGCAATTGTTCCTCCTTGCGCTTGCCGATGCGCTTTTCCAACCGTTCCGTCAAGTCGTGTGTCTGTCTCACCAACATATCCATGAACGCGGTTTTACCATGGTGCAAATGGCCCACAAGTGCAACATTCCTTATTTGCTCGGGGAAGTTCAGCAAATCTGTCATGAATTCCCGAGAAAAATGGACGGGTGGGAGCTCAGTTTCAGCGATCGCAAATTTCTTCTGCTGGACGGGCGCGATGATCGGTTCCGACAGAGGCTGCGCATCTTCTTCTTGAACTAGTGTCTCGACATCGGCACCATAGACTTGTGATGCGCTCGGGTAGTATTGCTTGTCCTCGTGCAGAATGACGGCGTTTGAAGGTCCCTCTGCGTACGCGCGCGACACGCGTTAGTGAGCGAAATTAGAATCAGAACCCAGAGAACGCAAAACGTACCATCGACCTCCATAAGCTGCTCATTGTTCACATCTTCTCCGTCCTCCTCTTCGTCCTCAAAAGCTTCGTCGAACTTGAAGGCCGGCGGGACCTGCTCATTTTGCTCCTCATCGGAGTCGGCCTCGCCGATGTAGTTACCGAACCTGGCCCCTGGTTAGCACTGGGCGCGCGAGTACGACCGAGAGTGACAGAAAGCAAAGTAGAGGACGAAGATGAGAACTTACTCGTCGTAAAGATCCTCCATGGTGGGCAGAAGGAGCAATGCGCGAAAGAGACTTGATCCGCAGCCCGATTCGGTGCTGGCGTGACACCGGAGGAAAGTTGGAGGTTCTCAACTTTCACCTGGTCCGAGCGTTCTAAGTACTCGCGCCTACACCGTACAACTCCTCACTCCCCACTATATAATAGCCCCTCGGTGGAACGGACCGATTTCTCTTCTACCTCGCGATATCTCCCCCTGATTTCTCCTTCTCATCAATTGATCACACTCTACTTTTGACCGCCAGAATGTCTTCCCTCCCTCCCGTCTACATTATTTCGACCGCTCGTACTCCAGTGGGCTCGTTCCTTGGGTAAAGATGCACCCCTCATTTCCATTCTCACCACGATGCAAATAAACTCACATTCATTCATGCAGCTCCCTCTCAAGCCTGACTGCCCCTCAGCTCGGTGCCCATGCCATCAAGGGTACGATCCCATTCTTTCTCCTTCCTATACCGCATGATAAATGTACTTACAAGGAATTGTAGCCGCTGTTGAGCGCGCCGAGGGCGTCAATGCCTCCGATGTTGAGGAGGTCATCTTCGGCAACGTCCTGTCTGCTGGGTAGGTCTTGGACGAAGAACAGGGGCCTCAATCTGTACTAACAGATCAAATAGTGTCGGACAGAACCCCGCCCGTCAATGCGCCATCAACGCTGGTCTCCAAGACTCTACTGTTTGCACCACCGTCAACAAGGTCTGCGCCTCCGGCACAAAGGCCATCATCCTCGGTGCCCAGACCATCATGACCGGAAATGCCGATATCGTCATTGCTGGTGGCACTGAGTCCATGTCGAACACCCCTCACTACCTCCCCAACCTCCGCACCGGTGCCAAGTACGGCAACCAGAGCCTGGTGGATGGTATCATGAAGGACGGTCTACAGGATGCCTATGGCAAGCAGGACCTCATGGGCCTGGCTGCTGAAGAATGTGCCCAGGACCACGATTTCAACCGCGAGCAGCAGGACAACTATGCCATCCGCACCTACGAGAAGGCCCAGGCGGCCCAGAAGGCTGGCGCTTTTGACTACGAAATTGCTCCCATTGAGATCCCCGGCTTCCGTGGCAAACCCGGTGTGACCGTTTCTCAGGACGAGGAGCCCAAGAACGTATGTACATTGCCACTTCACCTTGCAATGTTTTGCTAGCTGTATTTGCTAACTTTTAATCTATGCAGCTGAACCCTGACAAGCTGCGTGCCATGAAGCCTGCTTTCATCCCCGGTACCGGTACCGTCACTGCCCCTAACTCCTCCCCCTTGAATGACGGCGCGGCTGCCGTTGTCCTCGTTTCCGAGGCTAAGGTCAAGGAGCTTGGCCTGAAGCCTATTGCCAAGATTCTGGGCTGGGGCGACGCCGCTCACGCGCCCAGCAAGTTCACCACCGCCCCTGCTCTGGCTATCCCCAAGGCTCTCAAGCACGCTGGCGTGACCCAAGAGTCCATTGATGCTTTCGAAATTAACGAGGCCTTCAGTGTGGTTGCCCTTGCCAACATGAAGCTGCTCGGTCTCTCCGAGGATAAGGTCAACATCCACGGTGGTGCTGTTGCTATTGGTCATCCTCTGGGTGCCAGTGGTGCCCGTATTGTGTCTACTCTGCTCGGTGTTCTGAAGGCCAAGCAGGGCAAGCTTGGCTGCGTCGGCATCTGCAACGGTGGTGGTGGCGCTAGCGCTCTGGTGATCGAGTCTCTCCTCTAAAAGGCTCTTAATGATGTATGGATATATGAATGATCGTTGACACTGCATGTGAGATACCACTACAAGAACAACTGGTACTAGATACCTTTGATTCACCGAGCCAAATAAAACAAGAACAAATGGCGTTACTTCTGGGACATAAATTCGGAGTATTTATGAGTTACTCGATAACGTATTATGATGTATATTTTAGATTAGGTGGTCATGGTACAGCTCCAATTTTGATTATTCAGAGGGTGTTGAGCTTACTAGGGTTCCACTACCGTAAAGATTGGATAAAGTAGAATAGAAAATAATTTTATATATCTCAATCGGACAACAGATATTAGAACGAGGCAGAATACCTTTCTCGCTGCGAACTTATTGTACGTTTAGGCAAAGGCCCCAACAAGTGCCATAAGAATAGCACCACAGGCAACAGACACACAAGCCTCAACTCGTCGTCTACCCCTGAGAGTCTCATAACTAGATTCACTCAAGAAATCCTCGGCGAGCAGTTCAACAAGGCCCGCAAAGAGAAGCAAACCACTGCTAATTGCGTTGGTGATTCCGACCATGAGCAGACCCGTTGTGCTTGCAGGGTCATACATGTTATGTAATATCAATCCGATCGCTTGACCTAGAGGAGTGGTGGTCCCATAGGCCAGTGACATGAGCCAAGGCTTCATGGATGACGGTGAAAAGAGGTCAGGTATGAGCGACGCAATGCGCGACCCTAGTGCGAAGCCTTCGAAGGTTTGATGAAAACTTATGGCAATCAGGAGAACAACAAATGATGTTCCCGTTGCAACACTGAGAGCCATACCGATAAAGATGCTGTGAAACAGAATACCAGCCTCCAGAAGCAGGCATTGTAGAAGTTGGCGCTGCGGATTCTGAATTGGCATGTCGGAACCCGCCTGCGACCGGTAGTGCTCGCTCAAACGCGGTCGATGACGATGGGCCGAGTGAGTAGAGGCACGAGGTTGTCCATTTATTGGGATGTCATCCGCATATACATCCAGTCCTTCGATATCAGCATCCTCGTCTTTATCTAGATGTGAGCCGCCAACGTGTTGACCTTCAGTATTGTGCGAGCGAGCAGGGTCGGTAGAACCCAGTTGACCATTTTGCTGTAAGCCCTCCATTCTGATATCACCCGATGCAGTTCGAGTGTCCAACTGGGAGTAATCAGGAGCTTCATGTCGGAAGTCATCGAGAGATTCTCGACCAATATCGCCCATCAAAGTATCGTAATCGTTTCCATGAACATGGCCGGCTCCCTTCATAGCGAAAAACATCTCTACTATCACAACGGCAAATACGGATACCATTGCCACAAATCCAGCCATGGCTCGATAGGACTGACTCCAGAATCGAGGAAGACATGGGTCGGTCAAAGACATGAAGGCAGTCGGGAGCAAGTGTACGAACGCCGTTGCGATCAGGACACCTGTGCCAAAATGCCTCGAGATAAAGAGGAATCGGCGTGGAATTGGAAGACGGGGAAAGCGACGCGCAAGAACTGGAAACGAGCAGGCTGATGGGAAAGATATTGTCAACGATCTGAAATTTGTGGAGCAGAAAGGAGGTGATGCATACCGAAGGTACTCAAGACAAGAATGAGAAAAAGCGCCATGACATGCAATGGCGTGTTGTACGCACCACGTTGGCGCGAGCCGCATGATGGAGTATCGTCCGAGTCCACAGCTTGGTTCACATTTCGGCGCTGGAGCTCTGCTCTCAGTAGAGATTCGGGAAGTTGTGAGATGGCAGAGAGGGTGAAATCTGCAGAGTCAGCGTCCAAGTCCAGCTGTTTCCGCACCTTTGTAAGTATGAATACGTACCAAGAGATCCCTCGCCTGCGTTCCATTCTTGGACATCTTGCATCTTGGGGGAGATTCAATGTTGCTGGGTCCGAGCCACATCCCCAAGCTCACGAAGGTTCACTTTGGCGGAGGAGCGAAACCCGGCGGCTGCGAAGGGCGGAGTCGCGCAATTAGGCTCGGCTGAGGATATCCTGCAATATGCTTGCAATATGCTAGCACCGGACAGGCGATGCCGATCCCGGGCACATCGTTTCACAATGAAGCGGAGGGAATCGGGCCACGCGTTATTAGTTGCATCTTATCTCGGTGGCTTAGTAACCGCGCATCCCGCTGCCCTGCAGCGCCCGTGTGGAGACCAATTCCTTGTACATATTGTAAGTAGTACATACTAGTAGTACATACGTCAACAAGACATACATGTTTTTTTACGGACACAACTTCTTCGGAAAGTGGACTATTACCGCAAAGTGATAATATCCTCGGATTGTGTATTTGATTTCGCAATTCTATCTACTGTTCAACTTCATCCAGCCACTATTGCCTTTCGATCGACGAGCATCATCGGCTCCTTGGGCGGTTTGGCTGTTCTTTCTCCCATCGTTGGTTCGAGCAGGTTCTGCAGTCGAATTGGGGATATCGAGGTCTTGCACGATGGGTGATTGATGCGTCTTTGCCGTTCCATCATCCCATTCAACCTCTTCCAACAACTCCCATTCCGCACTTGCCATCTCCCCAAGAAGGGTGGCCTTGAGCTTGTCCGCTATTTTTGTGGGTGTGGGTAGCTTCCAAGTACGCACAAACTCGGAGCCTTCGGAGGCTGCCAGGAAGGAGTGAACGGTGGCATGGGAATAATGTCCAAGTATGGGAAATGATTTCCTGCGTTGGATGGTAGTTTGCGGAGAGTCCTTGGTGTGTTTCACTTTAGTTTGCATATCACGACTAGCAAAGGCCCGCGTCAACGAGGCTGGCTGAGCTGGCGGAGCAACCAGGAACTGGTACATGCTTTTGCCGATATCGCAAATTTCTTCCCACGAGTCGGAATTTATGTTGATTCCCTGGGTCCGACAAAGCCATGCAACATCCCAGGCCAGCAATGCCGCTCCCTCGAGGAAGAGTGCATAGGTCCCGGGGTCCTCTTTAGCTAGTATTTGAAGTGATTTGTCGATGGACAATGGCCGAGGACGAGACTGAACGCGCGATTCCGCCGTTCGCGATGCAACTGGACTGGGCGTTGAAGGATGAGAAGGTGAAACTTTATCGGCCATTTCACGCAGATCATATGATGAACTGGGAGCGAAAATTGTGGGTGTAGCATAATCGCGATGAGGAAGTGTGATTTCAGCGGGAAGTCTGAGGGAGAGATAGTGAGAAACAAGAACAAGGAGTTGGGCAACGTTCGCGAAGGATGCCGAGATCTCAGCAGCCCTAGCGCCTGACGATACGTTAGGTCATAATATGAAATAAAGAAATCCTGAATGACTCACCGTTCATATCTCTCAGATCCACTACCAAGTTTGCTCCGAGGACATATCGTTGGCGAGAACTGCCCTTTCGCGGTGGCTTTTGCCGAAGGCCATAGAGGTGGGCAGCTTCTCGACAAAGAAAGATTCGAGCCTCTGCCGTTTTACTGTGCAATGAATGCCAAATATGTTCTGCCCTTTTGTTTGTGTTCTGTATGCCGGTCAAAGCCGTCGTCTCCCGCTCTGCCAGTTGATACTGTGCTGATTCGGCATCAGAACGTTTGCGGGTTAATGAAGCCCTGCGTTCCGCAATATCGGTCTTTCGAGCCTGGATCTCCTTCCTTAAGATGCTGATATGTTTGGATAATTCATCGGTCCTGAAAGATGCAGCAGCTTGCTGTTCGAAAGTCGTCTGTAGATTCCAGGAGTGAGAGCATTCGTGGTCTCTTTCGACGGTCGGGTCTTCGCGCGGCGAACTTCGTTTCACAGGTTCCGGGTCGACCGTGGCTCGTATCTGTTGTCCAAGGGATTCCTTCTCCAGAAGAATGCGAGCGGTTTCCACGCGAAGCTGATATAGTCGGTTGCGGGCACATGTTGGACAGAGGCATGGCGAGCGGGAGTGGGCCGAATTGCATATATGACAGCTCATCGCAGATGGTAGATGGCTTTCAACGTGTGATCAGAGGCAACATTTCCAAGGCGTATCGAAGGAGCTACCAGAGCCACCGCCGAAAGCCATGAAGGTGATGCCTAGTTCTGCGGTGTCGGAGTCGGCGCGCGGTGATGTCGTCACCTGACAAGGGTTCCCGCGTGGGCCCAGTGATCTTATCGCTCGACTGGTCTCGGGACCGCAACAAAAACAGAATACCGTCGACGCAGTCAGATCATGCATTAATCATTGAATCGACACAACCGATCAAGCGAGATACCACATTGTCTTCACCCACCTTGCCTCGTGCAGACCGTCGGAAACCCAAAATGGATCCAGCTGGTGAAGCCCCGGCTAATACAACATCTCAATCAATGGGACTCGGACAGACGCAGAGCCCAGAGCCTATTGAGTCGCTTGCAAGTGAAGAATCCCCGATTGTTACTCGCCTCACCCAGGGACTGGCAGAATGTGACTGGGATCAACTTCAAGAGAAATACACGAATGCTATGGATGAGCACAGCCGTGTCGAGGAAGAGCTGCGAGCTGAAACCGCCCGACTACTCGAAGTAAATGCCAATTTCCAAGATTTAACATGAGACACATATTAATTGATCCACAGGTCTTTACAGCTTGGTCTCAGACGACTGTGCTACAAGATGAGAAACGGGCTTTGAAACGGTGCGGATACCCCTTGAAGGAGGCGAATGTCCTCTGTATTTGCCCATCTCAAGTCCCGCTCTCAACGATATCAATGTGCAGGTTCAAGACGCAGATGCAGCACGTGCAAAACTCTGAAGTGAGTGTGGAAAACAAGAAGAAGCATTGTAAGTTTGGAAAAACAAAATCAACGAGGTCCCTTCAAACATAATAGCTGATCTGCTCTGACCAGACAATGATGTAGTCAAGGCGTTTCAGAACGCCTTGGCTCTGCTCAACGAACAGACGAAGTCCTGAATTATGAAGCCAAGGTTACGAATTCTCAGTTTAGTTTACGTCGGCGCTCTTGGTCCATTGAAATTAACTACTGTTAGCGCGTTTGGGATTGATTTTAGGGGAGCCGCGAACTGGAACACTTGACTGCATTTGATCAAATTCGTGTACCTTCAAAGAAAGCGCGTCAATCACATAATTTCATATTACTTGCTCAAAGACAGCCTGTGAGAATGACGAGAAAAACCATAAAATCTCGCGTCCACCAAGCTCATCCCTAGAGTTGTCTCTCGCTATCCGCTTATCGGGGCTTTAACTGCTGGAGCGTTCATTTCGACCACTGCTTCCCGTAATGTCCTGCCAGTTGGCAGTGAGCCTCCTTCCCGTGTTAGCCAAGAGACCTTCTTCCTCGGCCTCCTCGGCATCTTCATCAAGCTGCCTCTCGTCCAGTTTCGGTGATCGGAGCAATGCAGTAAGGAAGACGATGAGATAAACACCTAGGAGAAGCAGACGTTAGCTTCAAAATAGAGCTCTTTCCAATGGAATATAATGCATGTGAAAACACTTACCAAGGAAACAGAACTGGGCCCAGAAGAATACGGCACCAAAGAAAGGGTAGTTGAGAGTGATGCGATTCAGGAATGTGCTGACAACACTGGGGGTGCAAACTCGCTGAGCCGCAGGATTATTCGCCAGTTCAGAGCATGGTTTAATCAGCTCCTTGCTGTTAGAGCAATCCGGCTGTCCGAAAGGTGACCAGGATTCGCGGTCACAAAATGTCTGCGGACCAAATGTAGCATACTGCGGAGCGACAACCATGGAGATCGAGTAATTCAATGCTAGAATTATCAGCATCAAGATGACTGTCGCTAAAAGCAGAGCCTGCGGAGAAGTATGCCCTTTGCGAATTTGGAAGATTCTGATCCAGAGGAATCGAATTCCAACCGTAGCAATACCAACAATAGAGCCACAGAACAATAGTAACACCAAGACTGTGAAAATGGCGTAGTCGACCGGGAAAATCTTGGCGGATTGGACTAAGGTCCAATTGACGGGATTGAAGACGTTTACATGGCCGAGAATATATCCACAGCGGTGCTTGCAGATTGAGTTCTTCGCCTTGTCGATGGCTGTCAAGAGCATTGAGACCCACACGACAAACGCAATCAAGAGGAGTAAAATCCCACCAAGAAGCTTGAAGGGCCGGAAAATGGCTTCAATCTTAAACCAGAGCCTCATAAGCCAGCTCCGAGCTTCACCTTGCGACTCCTCGACGAGACGTTGGCGCCGAATCAGGGTTCTTTCTTCTCGTGAAAGAGTGTCAAGCTCCCGGCGATCCTTGGAGGACAAAAGTTCAGGGTTTCCCCCACAACGACCCTCCAGCTGTCTCTGCCTCTCTCGGTTCACTTCAAGTTGCTGTGCGGTGCTTGCGCGCAGTGTAGGGTTGGAAACCGAAGGGGCTGTCTTGATCAGACTTATAGGAAATAGCGCGAGCCCAGACGAAGAATAAAGGACATAGAGACAGAGGCCAATGGTCATTAGCAGACCAAGGGCAAATGTCAACGCTCGCTCACCATCTGTGGTGATGTTAGTGATGTGGTCAATTCTGTAGAGGAAAATGACACTCACGGTTCTCAGTCAATAGTTTCTTGAAGTAATCAAGATCCAGCCCGTTCTTATTTTTTGAAACAGGAACAAAAAATCCAACAAGGAAGAGAATAACCACAATTGCGATAAACGAAAAAGTGTACTTAAAGGCACCCCAGAACCGCTGCCCCAGCGTCTGTTCACCACTTTCGCTGGCCACTTCGTCGTATTCTTCATACCAGAAGTAAGTGAACGGAATGACAAGAAGACAAAGAAGGGCATCCAGTGAGTAGAGGATGTAATAGACGATGGTTAAGGAGTAGGTTATGTGGTCAACAACATCCTGAGAAGCCCATTCTTTCCGCTGACCCAGTTTGGAAGACGTGGTAGAAGATACCAATGCAACGTCAACTGGCAAGAGAAGCACTGTAGCCAACAGACTGGTAATGGCAACAATGCAAGTAAGAGTGACTGACGGCGAACGATCCCGTGGAGTCTGATAAACATAAATGAAGACCGAAGCCACCGCGAGCAGAATAACGATGACGGCTGCATAGACGATCCAAATTAGAGATGCCTGGAGAAGCGCCATGTTTGACTGCAGGAACTCCTCATGGAGAAACGAGCATTCACTGGCAGAAGACCGGATCGGATGTCGAAGTGGTAGAGAAACTTGTCACTTTCAAATTCGCCAGGTTGAACGAAGTAAATCAGCGACGCGCCTGTCGTCATGGGCTAACCTATTTGGGGGGTAGTTTGCGCCACGTGACCACCGCTTTTGTTTCGGCCCGCCCTGGGATGGGGATCTTTGAGAGCACCGCGCCGACTTTCAGATATTCGAATTCACCTCCGACAACGTGGGAATACTGAGGTCCTGAAGGAATTTGAAGAAGCTGAGATGTGCATCGGCAATACCGAGCGCAGCGAATAGACCATTGGAAGCCCATCTCCTGGAAAAGACCGACTGTTTCCAATGCAGTGCTATACGGAGCTGCTGCCCCCCACGGGGGTCACTCATGCATTGGCGGTGCCCTTCACCTCAGCTACCGCAAACAACCTGATATTGGTGCGGTCATCTTTACTGCAAGTATTTTCTCTGCTCAAACCCTCCGGTCAAACACAACGCGAAGTCTCAGAGACCCACTCAACAACACCTCAACGGTCCGAGGCGAAACTCATCCTCGAGAAGGAGTATCATTTACCGGCCACGGTAACGGAGCTGAGCAAAGTCAAGACTTTGAACACCAAAAGTGGCGGAGAGGCCATCTTGCTGGCGCTTCGCAATGCGAAACTCTCCTTGATTGAGTGGGATCCCGAGCGCCATGGAATATCCACCATCTCCATCCACTACTATGAACGAGATGACCTGTCTCGAAGCCCTTGGGCACCGGATTTAAGCCGCTGTGGTACTATGCTCAGCGTGGACCCGAGCAGCCGTTGCGCAGTCTTCAATTTTGGGATTCGCAACCTCGCGATTTTGCCGTTCCACCAAGCAGGAGATGACCTAGTGATGGATGATTACGACTCGGAAATTGACGGAGAACGCCCTAGCCAGGAATCTGGAAATGAAGAACTTGCAGAAAGGAACAAAGACGGGCCCGCACATCAAACGCCCTATGCGTCTTCGTTTGTCTTATCTTTGACGGCCTTCGATCCTTCATTACTGCATCCAGTCAGCCTTGCATTTCTTTACGAATACAGGGAACCGACATTCGGTATTTTGTATTCCCAGGTCGCCACATCGAGTGCCTTGCTCCACGAGAGAAAAGATGTGATGTTCTACACCGTCTTCACTCTAGACCTAGAGCAACGAGCTTCTACGACTCTGCTCTCTGTTTCAAGACTGCCGAGTGACTTATTCAAAGTAGTAGCCCTTCCACCTCCCGTGGGAGGTGCTTTACTGCTTGGATCCAACGAAATTGTTCATGTGGACCAGGCTGGTAAAACGAATGCAGTAGGCGTGAATGAATTCTCTCGCCAGGTCTCATCGTTTTCAATGAGTGATCAGTCCGACTTGGCTTTTCGTCTGGAAGGCTGCGTTGTCGAGCGTCTCGGCGGAGACAGTGGTGATCTTCTTCTCGCCCTTGCTTCTGGGGAAATGGCATTGATCAAATTTAAGCTCGATGGACGTTCGGTCTCAGGCATGGAAGTCCTCCCTTTATCAGACCAGGCGGAGCGAAATTTTTTAAAATCTGCCGCTTCATGTTCTGCATGTTTCGGTGATGGCAACATCTTCATCGGCAGCGAGGATGCGGACTCGGTACTTCTTGGATGGTCTCATTCGTCTGCTTCCATGAAAAAAGCACGATTGGAGTCAGGAAAGGGGGGCGATGGCCCGGGACATCTGACGGAGGATGACCATATGGATGACGATGACCTTTACTCTACAGCACCAGAGATGATCCGAGCCGATCCACGCACAGTCTCGGAGAATATAACACCGGAGTATTATCATTTCAATCTAAATGATCGCCTCTCTAGCCTTGGTCCGCTCCGTGACATCACCATGGGCAGGTCCTCGTCGGTCACACGGAACCATAAGCAGGGCCAAAACGAGGACAAGCACCAGATGCAGATGACCAACGTAAAAGCCTCCGCCGAACTTGAGTTAGTCGCAGCACAAGGCTCTGATCAAGCTGGCGGCCTGGTTGTCATCAAGCGCGAAATCGATCCCCAGGTGTCAATTTCAATGAAAATTGACGACGCCGATGCAGTCTGGTCTGCTACCATGACGTCCAAGAGGGCAGCCCCTATGGATTACAGTGACTCATCAGAGAGCAATATTTCTCGTCAATATGTGATTATATCCCGCCCGACGGAAGCGGAAAGGGAGACCTGCGAGGTATTTGTGGTTCAAGGATCAGAGCTGAAGCCTTACAAAGCTCCTGATTTCAATCCAAATGAAGACTACACACTTGATATTCAACCACTGGCAGGGTCCACTCGCCTCATTCAAGTCCTACAGAACGAGGTTCGAAGCTACGATTCAGGTAAATTCCTAACCCCATGAGACACATAGCGAGCAATATTGCTGACATTGAATATTTATCAAGAATTGGGATTGGCACAGATTTATCCCATATTTGACGAAGACACTGATGAAGAGCGCGTGGCTGTCAGCGTGAGCTTCGTGGACCCGTTCGTGGTGATTTTGAGAGATGACGCTTCTTTGTTACTTCTTCAAGTGGACGAAAGCGGCGACCTTGATGAAGTTGCACTCTCCGATGAGATTTCGGGCTTACAATGTCGCTCGGTCTGTCTCTACAATGATAAGAATCAGACATTCACCTCAGCGCCGAACACTGCGGATAGTGACAGCACGCTCCTTTTCATACTAACCTCGGAATTCAAAATCTCGGTTAGTGGCGGTTGCAGATTCACGTTCGTCCCTATTACTAATCGTGAAATCGCAGATAATTCGTCTCAGTGATATGAAGATACTGTCTGTCGTCGAAGGTATTGACAGCTTGCAGCCCGTGCTGTCGGTGGAACCGCCACGGCGGTCAAGCACGAAGGAAACTATCAATGAAGTGCACGTCGCCGATCTCGGTGATCGCTGGGCCAGTTCGCCCTACTTGATCGTATGACTCTAACCCAATCCTTTGGATGTTTGACGAAATTTTCTGATTTGAAAAAATAGGCTCGAACCGACCACGACGACATTATTGTCTACAAGCCAGTCGCGATCCCCACCGGAGCTGGCGGCCAGTCGTTGCAAGAGATTCGGTTCTTCCGGGAAGCTCATCACAGCCTTTCAAACGTAACTTCGAAAACACCATCGGAAGATACTCAGAACCGGGCAAGACCACTGCGCAGCTTACCTGATATTTCTGGATTCAGTGCGGTTTTCTTGCCGGGTAGCTCCTCTGGTTTCATTCTGAAGACAGCCACTAGCTCACCACATTTGGTACATCTCCGCGGGGACTTTACAAGGTGGCTGAGTAGCTTTGACTCGGCGGAACTTTACTGTGAGAAAGGCTTCATATATGTCGACTCCAGACATTGCATCAGAATCTGCCAATTACCGACTGATACTCAGCTGGACCATTCATGGACGTTCCGGAAGGTGCCTCTGAACGAGCAAGTTGACTTTCTGGCCTATTCCACCACATCGGAAACATATGTCGTCGGAACTAGCAGCAAAGTGGGATTCAAGCTCCCAGATAACGACGAGTTGCACCCTGAATGGCGCAATGAATCCATCGACTTTCTCCCCGAGGTTCCTAAGAGTTCTATCAAGATGGTCAGCCCAAAGTCATGGACTGTCATTGATAGCTACCCGCTGGATTCAGCGGAGTATGTGACAGCGGTGAAGAATGTCAACATGGAAGTCTCGGAGAATACGCACGAGCGCCGAGATCTCATTGTGGTCGGAACATCCATTGCCAAGGGTGAAGATATTCCGGCGCGTGGATGCATCTACGTTTTCGATGTGATTGAAGTAGTCCCCGAGCCAGATCGGCCTGAAACGGGCCGCAAGCTGAAGCTAATCGGCAAAGAACTTGTCAAGGGAGCCGTGACTGCGCTGTCCGGAATTGGCGGCCAAGGTTTCGTTATTGTGGCTCAAGGTCAAAAGTGCATGGTTCGAGGCCTCAAAGAAGATGGCAGTCTCCTCCCTGTGGCGTTCATGGACATGCAGTGCTATGTCAGTGTGGCGAAAGAACTCAAGGGAACGGGATTGTGCATACTGGGAGATGCAATGAAGGGTCTTTGGTTTGCAGGTTACTCGGTACGCGTCAACGATCTTTCCTCATTGAGCGCTTAAAAGGACCGCAGAAAACTGATTGTTCTCTACAGGAGGAACCCTACAGAATGTCTCTTTTCGGCAAGGACCCGGAATACCTCGAGGTAGTCGCCGCAGACTTCCTGCCAGACGGGAACAAATTATACGTTCTAGTTGCCGACAGTGACTGCAACCTGCATGTGTTGCAATACGACCCCGAAGGTGTGTTCTACACGAAGAACTTTAGCCCCCTGAAAGACCCCGCTGATCAAATTCTTTGCTTCTGTCATCCAGATCCCAAGTCATCCAATGGAGACCGTTTGTTGAACCGGAGCAAGTTCCACACGGGCAATTTCGCCTCGACAGTCACCCTCCTACCTCGCACGGCTGTTTCTTCGGAGCTAGTCGAGACCCCGAGTGACGAGATGGATATGGACGATACACTCACCACTCATCAAGTCCTGATCGCCTCGCAGAATGGAGCCCTGGCACTGGTCACATCTGTCGCAGAAGAATCATACCGTCGACTCTCGGCGCTACAATCTCAACTCACCAACACGCTCGAGCATCCCGGCGGATTGAACCCGCGGGCTTTCCGAGCCGTCGAAAGCGACGGCGCCGGAGGCCGGGGCATAGTAGATGGAAATCTATTACGACAATGGCTGAATCTGGGGAAGCAACGCCAGGCTGAGATCGCCGGGCGGGTCGGCGCGACGGAGTGGGAGATCCGAGCCGATCTCGAGGCTATCGGCGGAGATGGGCTGGGGTACCTTTGAGGAGGGAGCTAAAGAAGGCACATTTAAGTGTGTATGGGTACGCTGTATGATACGTCTGCGCAGTTGTACCACCGCGCGGGAATTTCAAAGTGGATGTGGACAGAAAAGCCGAGTGCCAGGAAGATGGATATCCAGGGCCACATAAACGTACATGAGATCTAGTTCCATAATGAATGGAAAGGTTTCATCGAGAAATTGGTTTACTACTCTTTTTTGAAATAGATTGATCTAGGCAAGCCTGGGATACATCGGCAGGTAGTCAAAAGGCCGACTAGATCGAACGCAGTAGATAGCAGCGTAACATCATGACACGATGGGATATAACCAAAACCGAGCACAGACAATCCAGAGACCCACGACTTAAGGGCCAATGAAAGATTTGGGGGGTAAAAAAAAAAAGCCAAAGTTCAGTCTCAACGAGGTCTCTTCCTCAAAGGGTAGGGAAATCCAACGGGAAACGAGGCAATGAAACCGGAGACAACATCATCCTCAGACCACGGCGAGACAAAACGTACCCAAGAAAATAACAGAAAAAAAAAAAAAAAAAAAGGCAAAAAAAAAGGAAAAACAAAAAGAAAGAGCAAACACAGAACTCCACGACACGCCTTGATCGCCGATTTTGCACCGGGTGAACAGCCAATCACCCAAAAGATCATGGCAAGATAATTGAGCGAGAAAAGACCACACCATCATGACTCCAGCACATAAAACAAAAACACCAGATCAACACCACAGCCTCCAGCATATCAGGGAGTCAAGACCCAAGGCTGCAAAACTGTCAATAATAGAAAAAGAAAAAAAAATAAAAAAAAAGAGAAGACAGACACGTTTCTCCGGATTGGAGCAAACTCTATATAGAGAGGAGTTGACAGAATCAAAGACAGAGCCCCTCCAATCTTAATGTGCAAATGCAGATGCAATCCCCAGAATAGAAAAGAACACCACACTAGCGCCAGTGCATCAAGGTTATAACTTTCATTTTAAAACACGTCCTCGGCGGCAAAATACCTCTTGCTGCGACCCCGTGAAGCAACAAACTTCATCTCTGGCATATTGGTATGATGGACCACATGAGGCCGATAAACAGCATCCACAGGAGCTTGCCAATCATCCAATCCGAGAGGAAAGTATTCATATAAGAAGTCGGTACTTTCATTCGGGAATGGCAGCGACGAGACGAATTGCTGCGGGAGGTTGGCGGTTTCCAGTAATGGTATAGACGAAGAGGCGCTTCGAGATGGTGTTTGGGAGATGCCATGTGATAGCTTGCGCATTTTGGAAGGCGGTGCAGCCGATTGATCTAGACTGACAGAGCGTTGTTGATTAAGGTCATTGGCGTAGGAGTTCATCATCTTTTGATCCAGCTGGAGGCTCGTGTTATTGCTATCTTCCTCGTCCAACAGAGACAGATTGATTGGCGCAGCCGCTGCAGCCGACGTCCCACTGACGCGGCGCTGCGAGTCCGCAGCCTGTGAGATCGCCTGACTGAGTTGCTCCGGGCTCGAGTGAGGGAAGATGGACTGGTGAGCATGCGGCATGATGGCATTGGACGTCGACTGTGGGATTGGGGTCCAGTCGGGTTGTTGCATCATGGCCGGGGAGGTACGGATGTCGTCTCGGGGGAACTGCTTTGCACCGTGGTTGAAGGAGCCTTGGTCTTTGCCGGAGTCACGCTGGCCCGACGCGGCACGGAGTCGTTGGTCGGCGTGCGGTTGAGTGACGCCACCGAGTTAGCCTGGTTCTTTCGCGAGGCAGCGGCACTGCCGCTCAATGGAAGATCCTTGCGAGACTGGAAGTTGCGTGGACTGCGGCCACGGACGATGACGGGACCCGACTGCACCTCGGAAATGGAGATCTTTGCGCCGGTCGAGAGGGTCGCGACGACCTTGAGCCGAACAACAAAGTGCTGCTGCAACTCCTTGCGCCGCCCATTGTTTGCAGTTGCGACCCGGAACTGCAGCCGTTTCCAAGCGATCGGGAACGTGGCGTAGTCGGTATCAAGGTCCTGGCCGGCCATCGTATCCAGCGGGATTGGCGGGGGTTCCTTCTCGACCTTGGCGGCGGTTCCGGTTGTGCTTTCTTCGATGGCAGTGCCGGAGTTGGCGGCCGCGGCGGAGGGCGTTTTCCACGGCACCGAAATAATCTTCACAGGGTTTCCCTCCACTGATTCCGTTGCCGATACGGTCAGTTCTTGCGCCAGAATGGGGATTCGGTCCCCCTGGTCGGTCATTATATAGCGCATCCCTCGGGGCAACGTCACGGAGCCGGTGATTTGGAAGAGGTTGCGACGGTAACAAGTGAGCTCGGCACCCTGCTGGGGTGGTGCGTTCTCCGACGGGGACGTTGTATATGGGGACTCGGCGAGAAAGAACATGCCATGCAGTTGGGCCGCCACCGACAACGAGGTCCGGCGCATGGAGTAGTCGAGCAAAGTGAAGTGGTAGGCGGGCAGCGAGAAGCTCAATAGTTTATTATTATGGTCGATCGAGGAGTCTTGGGGCTGCTCGGGCGGCACGGGATCAAACGGAGGGACCATATCGGTGAAGGTCTCGTCATAGCCCGAGGGGAAGCGATTCAACGAGTGTGGCAGACTATTTTGGGTGAAGGCAAGATCGTCGCTATAGTCATGGCGGCGGGGGAACAGCGCCTTCCGTTAGTCGCGGAGCCGACTACCACGAGGGGCATAAAACACAAGCACTGCAGGCGCATGGCGTACGTATACATACCTTACAAAAGTCTCGGAATCAAAATTGGAGCGGTGATCGGGCAGATCGAGACCCGGCATGGCGTTGAGATAGTCGCCCTGGAGATTGCCGAGGGACAACGGGCTGGCCAGATAGGGCGGCATGGCCATGGTGTCGAAGCCCTCCATGGCGAGGGAGGAACGGTGAATGGGGGGAGTTGGAAGGAAGAGGAGAGGAACAAGGGGAGGCTAAGGGGGACAGGGACGAGCAAGAGGGGACATGGAATGCGTTGCGGATGCGCCGACGGATTCGGGGAAAAGTGGAGCCGCGGTTTTTGCGGAGAAAAACGACGAAGACGGGCGCACTTGCACGCTGGAACGGACAGCACCAACCCTGGGACCGAGCAAGGCTTGACGGCTCGACGCGAAAGTGAATTTCTCCTGGAAAAGGCCGTCCTCAAACGGGGCACCAAATGGGCGATCGCTCGCCGGCTCTCGGCAACACGGTCTGCTCCGGGACCCTGAAGATCATGCGAAGAAGCCCGTCCAACCCTGACAGCGCCACAGTGATTCAATCCAGGAGATAATTAAATGCAGGAAATAGAGGGGTGTGTGGTCAGCGGAAGAGGAGGGGGGGGGAGGAAGGCGACAAAAGACCCAGGCCACGGGGAGAAAAGGAAGGCAAAAGGACGAGGCGTGGAGGGAAATGGGAAGGAAGAGGGAGATGGAGAGATGGGATTGGAGGGGTTCAAGGCATATCATGCATGGCCTTACTGAAGTGTAGAATGATTATTTTAATTATTTTCCTTGTCTTTTTTCTTTTTCATTTCGAGCAGGACCCTGGGACCACCGACATACTTTGGGGGGCAGACCGTGCCTACGATCGTCCGTACCCTAAACTCCTCTAGTGTCCCTCTCTTTTCTCTGTCGATGATCAACCGCCCCCGTCTGACATGCAGCGCCATCACGAGCCACGGCCAATGACAACTCTAGGCTCCCCCCAGGCCGCGATCGTGTTGCTCCTGGAAAATGGTGGAGGCAGCGACGGCCGCGTGATTGGCGACTGCTGGTGTCCCACCGCGAACGGCAAGTCCACATCCGCATCCAGTCGGACGGAGAGACTGGGACCCCGAGTTCAACCACCGCAACAATCCAGTTCCAATGGTTTGGCAGTATCGTGGTGCAAGACGCTGGTGGGGGCCAGCGGCGATGTTCGTCCTGGTCATCGACTCGTCGTGGGCCATGATCTACTGCAGGTTCGCGACAGGATGCATCCAGTGCTGCTGGGCTCGTGTAATCCGAAACGGCATCACGAGCATGTGGAACACCCGTTGTTGACCCGACGGGTGTGGCGGGGAGGCCAGTGAAGGCAAAGAAGCTTCTGGCCGCCAGAGGATCATCTGTCGAAACCCTCCCTCCAATCTCCCGTGCATTTACCCGATTCGATCGTTGCTGCTGGCTGGTTGTGGCTGACTGGCATTGGTTCATGTCCATCGGGCCTGTTGCGAGGGCTCTTTGGCACTGGCACTTATCGTCTGGGTGGAGATCCCAGCTCTGAAGAGGGCAAAAGCAGGTCCACCTTCCACCTCCCACTGGATCGCCTTACTCGATGCGTCGCCCCTGAGAGCCGCTCCCAAGCTTGATTTACTTCCCGATAAACAGGAATACCCCCCGGTGATCACCGAGGTCGATCGATCTGGCTGGATCTCACCGTTCTCCCATTGCAGTATTCAGTGCCCCGTCGCCCTCCCGGCCTCAACACCAGCAAGTGGTACCAGGCCTGGGCGCATCGTCTGCGACCGTCCGCATCCGCGCACCTCCCAGAGCGGGGTGGGAAGGGCAATCGAGATAAGGAATGTGGACCAGGTCATTGCCGAGGAATCCTTTTCCCACCCCCCAAAGACCTGGAGTGGACCGGCAAGCTCTCAACAGGAAGCATCTGTGCAACTGGCGACATTGCGGGATTTCCAGGTCGAGCCGTACTAAACTCTACTAGATTGTCTTCCCCATTGGGGCAAACCACGGCCGAGTCGCCTTTTGCCCCCGGATGCAATTGTGGCCCCGACGCCCCGGTTGCTAGCGCCTGCAGAGCAAAGTCCGGGCATTCTTGCAGGATTGGCAGCCTTTCTAGAACAGCGACCGAACAGCCCAAAAGTAAGCCCAGGATTGTCCTCCTGGATCTCCATTGCAGAAATGGGGATGCTGGCCAACCTCAGAGACCATAATTCAAAATAATAATTAAAAAAAAACATGTCTGTTTCGTCCCTCGAGCCTCCTCGCACGGAGACACAAAAAGTGGGTGCTTGACTTTCTTTCTGTTCGCCTCCGGCGCCAAGCGGAGTCCGTCCAAGCCCACATTCTCCCCGTACTCCGTCGTTTGATGAAAAGGCCCAGTCTAGCTGTCCCAAGACCTATGAGACCTACGGACGTCCGGTCCAGTGAGCGGCCGCGATTACTCTGGTGCCTCGGGGGTCCACTCCACTCCGCGCAGAGTCCCGGATTGTAGGGTGAGCCGGAACCGAGGCTGGCGCTGGTCTCGGCCACCATCCCAACTGGTCGTCCCGAATGAACGAGAGACAAACTGAAAGAGATATTATAAAAAAAAAGGGTAAAAAAAGCAATGCTTCGGGGCTCAAGCAGGATGCGGATCTCCCGTGATCGACACGTTGTCTCTTGACCAGCCCAGTAGACCGCAGCATAAAAATATATCGAGGAAATGATGTCAGATTGGTCCGAATAACGCCGTATACGCTGCCTGTCCTACCCACCATACCAGCAGTGCCCCGAATCACGCCCTACGAGATGCAGGAAGGGGCAACACAGAAAAGCAAAATGAGACGCGCCAATCAGGAAACGCCTTGAGGGGATGCATGTACCTGCATCACATTACCCTAGACCCCGTTCCAGAACGAGAGAAAGAAGACAAGAGGCCAGGCACAACCCTCGACCCAGCCAAACAAAATGCCAGATGGATATCATAAACAAATGCAACAAGTCAGGGAAAAAAAGAAAGAAAAAAAAAAAAAAAAAAAAGGGCCATGAAAACCCAAAAGACTCCTAGGGTCCGAAGAGAGACTTGGAGCGAGGAAGAGAAGAATTGCGTCCATTCCCGCGCAAATCCACACCCTTCAACCTATGAAGGGTGCAGCATTGTCCAGGTGGCTGCGTCGCAATTGACCTCTTCAAAGCTGTGTAGCATGCTGAATCCCATCGAAGAGAGACAGTCAAAGTTACCGTCCCCGTCCACCTGTTTGCGGTTAGCACCCAGTTCGGCAGCGACAAGGGCAGGGCAGCAAGGAGAAGAAAAAAGGGAGTCTTACACAATCCATCACTACCGCATTAGCATTGAACCTGCGGATTTGGCGGATAGCCAGCAGGATCAGCCCCTGCATGACAGTGGAGTAATCATCCGCGCATGGCGAGATCACAGGTGAAGAGATACCTCCAACAGGAGTATGAGTAGCGCGTAATACGGGCATATATTCGGCCAAAGGGGAGCGCTCGTTGTACACGACAACACTGCCCAGAATCATGTCATCAGAGGGCCGCTTGGCTCGGATAATACCACAGTGGGGAGCGCCACCCAGGGCAATGCGGTAGATATCGGCGACACCCTGTCGCGCATTGGTCTTGATGTGGTCCAGGACGGTCCGGGCAAAGTTCCATCCATAGACAAGGTCGTAAACCACGTCGGCATTCTGCAGCGTTGCGGTGAGGCCATCGGGGGGCGTCCATGTCGTTAAATTTCGCAGCACGACACTGCAGACGGGTCGGGAGAGTGATGTGTTCCATCCCAGGTTGGCAAACCACTGCCGTAGCCGCTTACGTTCGACAGAGCTGACCGTAGGAATACCTAGATAGATGCCAGGCAATCGAGAGCCCAGTTGGAATCGCTTCATGCCTTTCCGCTGGAGGAGGGAGCGGATCGCACGACTGTGAAGGGAATGTCCAATAGACAGCTTGCGCCGCGCTGGGTCAACAATCAAACATCCAATAACGCCAGTGCCGGACGATCGAAAGAAGTAAGTTGCACAAAACCCATATAAGGCCTGTGTGCTGCTGTTACGGACCACAAAATGCGCCTCGTCAATGTCCTCTTTCCGTAGGAGAAAACTGCTAGAGGTGGCACCGAGGACCTCAGAGCGCTGACCTTGTGGACAGTCGTCCCGCATCGCTTCCAACAGTGCATCCAAAGCATTTGCATCTCTCTCCTCATTCCAATTCTCCACGAGCCAATGTTGACGAGATTGGTGGATTTTCTGACTGCGACTGATAGAGCCGGGCAGCGTCCCAGTCGGCGTCAGTTCGCCATAAAGAACCTTCACTAACGCCTGTAGCGCCGTCTCGGTAAAGTCATAGGTGCACACGTACGTTCCAATCGAGAAATCCATGGCAAAATCGTAAGGAGAGCTGACCGAAACCACAATCAAAGGCTTCTCGCGTCGCTCTCCGCTGGATGAATCGTGGAACTGACAGAGCAGCGAGATGTGTTTTGCGAACGATTGTTGATATTTGTTGCGATACCCGTCGGCCGTGACAACAATCACAGCACTGGCACGTTTGACGAGGTCTTCATGGATAGGTCGGACGCCATTGGACGTGTAGGAAGTGTGTAGGACACGACCATTTCTTTGCCGAGAAAGTGACCTGCCCAGCTCTTTGAAGACACTCTCTCCGCTCATCACTGAGGAGGTTTGTTCCCAAGATGAAGGGTTGCCGCCCCCGTGAGCCGATTCATTGACCGAGAGCGTGACGGCTGAAGCCGCGAGCGGTTTGACCAACGGCGTGAGCAGCAATAGCTCCTCGCAGGGGTCAATGAGATTGGAAAGTGGGAGAAGGTTGCTCTTGTCTCGCATCACTGTGATCGAGTCGTTATATGCACGCGTGGAGAGATTCGTGTGGGACGGTTGCATTTGCGTGAGTGATAGCAGACCGGGAGGATTCAACGCCTGTTCCCACGAAGTAGCACGCGCTTTGAGATCCAGTACACGGCGCAATGACTCCTCGATTCGGGCTCGGCCGATAATTCCGTTCTCAACACCAAGCTTCAATCCGTTGATTGCCTCTTGTTGCACGGGGAACGATCGACAGAGGAGAACGACATCGCATCCTGCATTTTTGGCCATGACGGTGCCACCACCAACTCCGATGTTATGCGTCAGGGCCTCCATCTCCAAGCATTCTGAGACAACGACTCCTTCAAATTTCAGATCTTTTCGAAGTAGCTCCTCGACAACTTGGTCACTCAAACAGGCGTGCATGACATTCATCCCAGCCGACGACATGGACACTCCGCCCACCATCATCGCATCCAGGCCGTGGTTGATGGCATTTCGAAAGGGGATTAGAGCATTCAAGCTCAATTGCTCCAGGGACTCTGTGATAATTGGCACATCGGCATGGGAACCAAGGAATTCTAAGTTGCCGTAGGACGGAAAGTGTTTGCCGCACGTCGCTAGTCCGGCTTGTTGATATCCTTTCATGAATTGGACGCCATATTGCGACGCCTCTTGAGGGTCATCGCCAGTAGTCCGAACACCCAGAGGTTGGTTTCGCGCATTGGTCAATACATCTAAAACCGGACCGAGAATCCAATTGATGCCGACAGCTTTGAGCTCTTGTGCGGTGGCGACTGCAACTTCGTGAGCTAGTGATTTCGACCCCGTCGCGGCTACCCCCATGGCGCTGGGAAATTGGCGAATGTATATTTCATCGTATAAACTGTTCACACCCCCATTCTCTTGATCCAATACAATGAGCAATGGGACTGGGTGGCCAGCATCCCGGGCAATGTTCTGCAGCTCCAGGACCAGTCGGGTGGCCTCCTCCGCTGCTGTGGTTGCAAAAATCAGCACGATGCGTTCGCGTACCCCGGAACTTTTCCAGCAAGGGGAAAGGGAGCAGAGTAGAATTACATTTAAGGTTTTTGGCTGACAAGAGGACAGAGCCCAAGTGATAGTCTTCGATGAGCGAGCGAATCTGCGGGCTGACCGTGGTGCCATCGAAGCCCATCATAAAGAGCTGGCCCATTTGCCTGCGACATCGCGCGCGTCAGCACGGCCCCAGGACGACCAGATCTTGTCCGCCCGCCTCCACGCCTCATGCACCTTTCTTCAGGTGTCAACCTTCCCGATGTGGAAATAGTCTAAATCACCCGAGGGGACCGTTGGGGTTCCACAACCGATGGACGTAGACGTGGGGATGGAGGCAGGAAGGGGGGTTGGTGCGTGGATGCGGTGACTGGGATAGGTGCACCGGAAGAAGGCGATCAACATACCTGTCGAGATCCTCCCAGCCCGGGGGCAGCATGTCCTCTTTCGGGGCCATGGCCCGAGGGATTGAGGAATGCCAACAGGGCCCAACAAGGTGAAGGGCTGAAGGCGGGGGAGCGAGGAGGGCACTGGGGAGTGTGTTGCTGCAACCAGTTGGGGTGATGATACAGAACTCCGAGTTCGCAGTCAGGTGACGAAAAAGCAGAGGACGCGGAATAAGCGCAGCGCGAGTGGAATGCAAGCACCAGAGCCGCAATCAGCCTAACAGTTGGGGGAAATCGGTTCCCCCCCAGATAAGAGGATAAGGCACTGGGCGGGTCTCTCCGCCCGTCAAGTCTAAAATCTATGGCAGAATTGGATGCCCTGCCACACATGGAATATCTTGGGTCCTGCATATGCCTCGATGCTTTGCAGATTACGCACCGCCACGTTCTTCCCCAGACTTCCCCAGACTTTTCCAGACGTGATGATCCTCAATCCTGGGACAGCACACTGACCCTTCCTTCGCCCTTCCAAAGTGCCACTGCGACCCAGCGCCGCGCAAAAAGAAAAAGAAAAAAAAACATTTGGATGAATCAGCAGGATCCAGACTAGTAACGTTGCGTGTCACGTGCGTACGCGCCATACCATACCGTGACCGTACCGTGACGGGCCCATCGCTGCGACGCTAAGGTTGCACTCTCCCCAGCTTTTTGGGCTGCCAGCGACTTCGCGATTTCCCGATTTCGCCGGATGCAACTGGTGCCACCCTCGATGGCACCCTTTGACCAGCTTGACATCTGCTCCGCTGCATTCTGGAGACTCGCGTGCGAATCACAATAGCGATTGTAAGCCCTCAATCACTGCGTCATTGCATTCCTGCTGGCCACCACATGGCATAATGCGGCCTCACGCTCCCGGCGTAGATGCAGAGGGTACCTGCTTCCTGATCTGAACTGGCAGGCGCGGGTCTCCGCCTATGAGCAGCACCTGGTAGGCCCAGCCATTGTGCACGTCGACGTCAACGGCCTGTCCACATGGCGCATTGCGACGATAACATTTGCGGAGACGCTCGAGTAGATGTAGCAGCCGTAGCAGATCTGGACGTCGAGAGCGGAGCCCGCCTACTACGACGCGGTTGATCTTGTCACTGTCGTACACCCCCAGGCCCGGTTCGACGTAACCGATCCATGGGAGCATCGCACCTTTCTCTCACTTCGCCCTGCCTTTAATCGAATCCTCTTCCTACACTCTTCTCCTTCACCCTTCCCATCTCTACACCCCTCATCAGCCTCAGCCCTACTAAACATCTTCCTACCTACCTCTTCATTCTCAGCGTGCACTGACGTAACCATCAGAAGATGTATGCGCCCTTGCCCCTGCTCTGATCCCCCCGCCCCCCAAATCGATTGAATCCATGCTGACTCTCATCCCAGGCGTGTCATCATTCGAGAAGACCCCGGCCAGGCGTCCGTGTACATCGCGGACTACATTGTCAGTAAGTGGTCACCACGGCAAAAAGCGCATCACAGATACCGCGGAACAGAGGCACTGACTACTTTCCTCTTCAGGTCGCATCAAGGCTTTCAACCCTACCGAAACTCATCCTTTTGTTCTTGGTCTCCCCACTGGCAGCAGTCCCGAGATCATCTACAAGATTCTGGTTCAGCGCCACCGCGCCGGCGAGATCTCTTTTAAAAATGTCGTGACCTTCAATATGGTAAGTGCTTCGAACTCCGCCCACAGCCCGCTGCTAGCAAAGGTGCATTTACTCACCAAAGTTGTACAGGATGAATACGTGGGTCTGCCTCGCGATCACCCAGAATCCTACCACAGTTTCATGTACAAGCACTTTTTCTCGCACGTCGACATCCCTCCCCAGAACATCCACATTCTAGACGGGAATGCCGAGGACCTGACTGCCGAGTGTGCCGCATTCGACGCAAGCATCGCCCGCTACGGTGGCATTGAACTCTTCCTGGGCGGTGTTGGACCGGACGGGCACATCGCCTTCAACGAGCCGGGATCCTCTCTCGCCAGCCGCACTCGTGTCAAGACCCTTGCCTACGATACCATTCTTGCCAACTCGCGTTTCTTCGACAACGATGTGAACAAGGTGCCGCGCATGGCCATGACTGTTGGTATCCAGACCATCATGGACGCCCGTGAGGTGGTCATCGTTGCCACTGGCGCCCACAAGGCCTTTGCCGTGCAGAAGGGCCTAGAAGATGGCGTGAACCACATGTGGACGCTCTCCGCACTGCAGCTGCACCTCACCCTCTGATCGTGTGTGATCGCGACGCCACCCTCGATCTGAAGGTCAAGACGGTCCGATATTTCGAATCGATTGAGCAAGCCGGTACCGATGCCCGTACTCAGGGTCCCGCGCTGGTCTACCGTCCTCGCACCTATGCTCCTGCCCCGATTTCCATCAAGAAGGCCTCGCCTCGTCAGCAGGTTACTCCTGATCGAACCCCGACAAAGGTTCCCAAGGACCTGCGCATCAATACTGAGCTGTACCGCACCATGGAGGATGACGAACTTACTCCGGACAGCATGTCCTCGCGCATGGTCGATTCTGCCATCGGTGGCCTGGACGGAACCTTGAAGAACGATCTCATCTTCGATCGCATGGGCGCCCGCATGACCGCGCTGTAAGCACCACAGCGACAGTGACCATCGCCAACGCCAGACACGAGTCTGAGTTTGCCTCATCCGTTTTTTTATGCTTTGCACTTCTTGTGGGGAATCGGGGTCTGGGTCTCTTTTTTTTTTTTTTCTCGGGTCATCGCTTGCATGGGGTTCTTGATTTCCTGGATCAATCGCGGCGTTCTTGAATCTTTTGCCCCGCTTCCTTTCCTGGCTAATTTCGATCGTTTGAAAGTTGGTAGATGGGGCTATGGTGGATAAGATATCATTTTTTTCATTCGAATTTGCATACGATATGTCATTTATGCGCCAGCGAATAAACAGCATAAGATGATTCAGGCGCAAATGGGCATAAACTAGATTAATACCGAAATTCAGTTGATTTTTATGTTTCATTTGTCCTGTACTGAGTATGTGTCGTATCTTTAACTATTGCGTTAGGGCGCCATCCTTGAAGGAGATTAGTAAGCTGCGCTAGGATGTGTAACCTAACTATACACTAGCATCTTGGCATGCTCACTCGTCGAAGCTTAGCATCATGCGGACAGTGTGCCATTGTAACCTAGCGTTTCAATAGAACAGCCTGCATGTATTTATACCTTACATGTTTGCCTTGACGAGGAACCTTCTTTTGCTCAGGTTCATTGTCTCCGATACTTGATTTTCAGGAATCATGCCATATCGAGCGGATGTAGAGTCAGAATTTGTACAAGTGATACTTTACGACTCTTGTGAGAAGCAATGCAGCTTATCCTCGTCTATGGTCAGGTCACTTCCATTTAAAAAAATATCTTCATGAAGATTCTCCCGAAATCGATCAACCGAAATAAAGCGAAAGAAAATGAACCAATTATCCATTTTTGATGCACAGGTATCCACTCTATCCGACCTTTTGGGGGGGGTCATATAAACGTCAAGTCATAGAATATTATTTACAGCTTGGCAAAGACCGTAGCCACGGCACCGCTCATGTCCACGAGGGTACTCTTGTTCTGCACCCAAGCCTCGATACCGCGGCGGCCATTCTCAACGCCCAGACCGCTCTTCTTCCAGCCACCGACCGCCATCTCGGCGGGGCTCTCACCCCAGGTGTTCACCCAGGTAATACCAGCCTGCAACTGATCAATGACGCGGTGAGCCTGGTTCAGGTCCTTGGTGAAGACACCAGCAGCGAGACCGAGCTCGGTGGCGTTGGCGCGTTTCACAGCCTCCTCGACGGTGTCGTAGTAGAGGATAGACATGACAGGGCCGAAGATCTCCTCCTTGACAATGCGCATGGAGTCAGTGCAGTCAGTGAAGATAGTCGGCTTGACCCAGTAACCGGCCTGCAGGTCCTGGGGCACGGTAGGCTTCTCGGGACCACCGCAGAGGAGAGTAGCGCGGTCAGTCTCGATACCGTGACGAATGTAAGAAAGAACCTTCTCGTGATGGGCCGCGGAGCTCAGGGGACCGAAGTTGGTCTGTTCGTCGAAGAGCGGGCCAGCCCGCACGAAAGGGATCTTCTCCAACAGACGCTTCTCGAAGGCGGCCTTCATGGCACGCGGGACGAAGACCCGGGTACCGTTGGTGCAGACCTGACCAGTACTGTAGAAGTTGGCCATCATGGAGCCATCGACCGCGTTCTCCAGGTCCGCGTCCGGGCACACGATCAGGGGGCTCTTGCCGCCCAGCTCCATTGTCACGTACTTCATGTTACCGGTGGCAGAGCCAGCGACTTTTTGGCCAGTGGACACCTGACCGGTGAAGGAAACCTTGGCGATGCTGGGGTGGCTGGTCAGGTAGGCCCCAACATCGCCGGCACCGTTGATCACGTTGAAGACGCCGGCGGGCACACCGGCTTCGGTGTATATCTCGGCGAGAGTCTGGGCGTGGAGCGGGGTATATTCACTGGGCTTGTAGACCATGGTGTTACCAGCGGCCAGACAGGCAGCTGACTTCCAGAGGGCGCTGCAAAGAAGGTTCAAGTCAGAGTCAATCCTGAGGTAAGCGCTTTGAAGCCCCTTTGTGAACTTACATCTGGATGGGATAGTTCCAAGCACCAATACCGGCGCAGACACCCAGAGGAGCCTTCTTGGTGTACACCCATGCATCCTCACGCAGCTGAGTGGTCTCACCGTTGAGGCCACCACCACCGATGAAGTTGGCGTAGTACTCCAGGACATCGGCTCCCGTTACAACGTCCACAGTGCTGGTTTCAGTGTACGCCTTGCCGGAGTCGAGAGTCTCGACGCGAGCAATCTCATCGTTGCGCTCGCGCAGAAGAGAAGCGGCCTTGTGGAGGATACGAGCACGAGCGATCGCAGGAGTCTGCGACCACGCAGGGAATGCGCGCTCACCAGCCGCAATGGCAGCGTCGATATCCGCATGGGCGGCAACCTGGATGTCGGCCAGCGGCGTCGCGGTGGCCGGGTTGACCGTCTGGAAGGTCTTGCCGGACGAGGCGGCTTGCACCTTGCCGTCGTAGTAGAGCTGACGGGGAGCGAAGGAGAGGGCCATGACTGTAGGGGGGAGATAGGAGGAACAGTATCTCGTCAACCGCAACAAGTGCATGGTATGATGAAGCTGCAGACTATAATTCTTTATCGGGCCCCGCCACCCAGACCGCCTCCCCACCGCAACCAAGTCGGACATCGGCCGAGGCCTGTTTGAAGGCGGTGGGCCGCGGTTGTACGTAACTAGGGAGCCTCTCACAGTCGCCGCTCAGTCCCAAATCGGCGCCGCGTCGCTCAATTCGGATCGCCCGATTGCCCCCCAGCGCGGCATCGAACATCCGTGGCTAACTTTCTTCACGCGGCCCCACCGGGACATGCGCCCTCAGAAGGCACGCCGAATCCCTCGTGGTGACGTACAGCTCGTGTCCGCCGCTTCCCGCTGAGGCCTCGCGGAGGCGCAATTGGAGCATGGGCGAGTGCACCATTGCCTTATCAGGACCGAATTCCCCTACCGGTTCCGCGTTGATTCCTTCCCCCTCTTTTCGTCTCGATTGGAAATGCATCCTGTTAGAGGGCCGTTAGCAGCCCAGTGGATCAATCTAGCTCACACGGCTCCACTACGAGCGATCACCACCAATCACACGCTGCGATTCGCTGCGCCCCGCAGAAAAAAAGAAAGATAAAAAAAAGAGGTGAACCGCGCCTACACCGAATCCAGGCACTCCCTCGAGAAAGATTGGATCTTTTCTGCCCTCTGATCAGACCACCCGAGGGCCCCCAGCCGTCCCAAGCTTCTTGGACCTTTTAAAAAAAGTCGATTCTCCTCTTTCGCCTCCTCCCATCTCCATCCTTTTGGTATTCACTATGGCTACCACCAACGAGCTCCCCGCCGTCGATGTCAACAGCTACGACTACATTGTCGTGGGTGGTGGCACCGCCGGCTGCGTGATTGCCTCGCGCCTCGCCCAGTATCTCCCCAACAAGCGCACTCTGGTCATTGAGGGTGGTCCCAGCGACTTCATGGACGACCGCGTCCTCAACCTCAAGGAGTGGCTCAACCTCCTCGGCGGCGAGCTGGACTATGACTATCCCACCGTCGAACAGCCCATGGGTACGACTATCACCATCTATCTCCCTTTGCGCCAAATCTTGTCCTCGTCCCCTTGCGCAAACTGCCCAGACGCTCCATCTTTTGACCTCCATTTGGAAAAGCCATGCAATACTAACCTCCCCTGTAGGCAACAGTCACATCCGCCACTCTCGCGCCAAGGTCCTCGGTGGTTGCTCTAGCCACAACACCCTGATCTCCTTTCGTCCCTTCGAGTATGATTGCCGTAACTGGGTTGCCAAGGGCTGCAAGGGCTGGGACTTCGAGACCTTCACTCGTCTGATCGATGGCCTGCGCAACACCATCCAGCCCGTTCACGCTCGCCACCAGAACCAGCTCTGCAAGGACTGGATCCAGGCCTGCGCCGGTGCCATGAACATCCCCGTCATTGAGAACTTCAACGACGACATCCGTAACAAGGGTGAGCTGACCGAGGGTGTTGGCTTCTTCAACGTCTCCTACAACCCCGACGATGGCCGCCGTAGCAGTGCCTCCGTCGCCTACATCCACCCCATCCTGCGCGGTGAGGAGAAGCGTCCCAACCTGACTATTCTCACCAACGCCTGGGTGTCCAAGGTCAACGTTGAGGGTGACACCGTCACCGGTGTTAACGTCACTCTCAAGTCCGGCGAGAAGCACACCCTCCGCGCCAAGAAGGAGACCATCCTGTGCGCTGGTGCCGTCGACACTCCTCGTCTGATGTTGCTCTCCGGTCTGGGTCCCCGCGAGCAGCTGTCTTCACTGGGAATTCCCGTCGTCAAGGACATTCCCGGTGTCGGCGAGAACCTGCTCGACCACCCCGAGTCCATCATCATGTGGGAGCTGAACCGCCCCGTTCCCCCCAACCAAACCACCATGGATTCGGATGCCGGCATCTTCCTCCGCCGCGAGGCCCCCAACGCCGCCGGCTTCGACGGCCGCGCCGCCGACGTGATGATGCACTGCTACCAGATCCCCTTCACCCTCAACACCGCCCGTCTGGGCTACGACGAGCCCATTAACGCCTTCTGCATGACCCCTAACATTCCCCGCCCCCGTTCTCGCGGTCGTCTCTACTTGACCTCCGCCGACCCCTCCGTCAAGCCCGCTCTGGACTTCCGCTACTTCACCGACCCAGAGGGCTACGATGCTGCCACCATTCTCGAGGGTCTCAAGGTTGCCCGTAAGGTCGCCCAGCAGGCTCCCTTCAAGGACTGGATCAAGCGTGAGGTCGCCCCGGGTCCCAACGTGACCTCCGACGAGGCTCTGTCCGAGTACGGCCGTCGCGTGGCTCACACCGTGTACCACCCTGCCGGTACCACCAAGATGGGTGACGTCGCCCGCGACCCCATGGCCGTCGTTGACCCCACCCTGAAGGTCCGCGGCCTGAAGGGCGTCCGTATCGCCGATGCCGGTGTCTTCCCTGACATGCCCTCCATCAACCCCATGGTGACCGTCCTGACCATTGGCGAGCGCGCCGCCGAGCTCATCGCCGAGGAGGCCGGCTGGACCCGCTCCCAGCCCCGTCTGTAAAAGAAATGCGAAACGTCAAACGCCATGTCCTCTTTTCATGACTGTATGTCTGTGAAAAATTTGTATTTTTCGGTTTAGTGTTTTTGTTTAGCATCTCAGCGAGCGGCGCAGAGCTCCGATGAGATCGCAGGTGCTTGAGTGTTTTTCTAGCCTCTTTTTTCCCCCACCTGATGCGATCAACAGTGTCCGCCAGACGGATCCGGGGTTTTGGATTCCCATCAAATCTTGAATATATATATTTCTCACCCGAAAACCATGTTGCTTTGGCATAGTTGGGGTACAGTAGTGTACACCATAGCTTTGTCAAGTGTAGATATATAAGCGCCGACAAAATCAAAAATGAATATCTTCCGGCTGATCACACATGATTTAAAAGTATTGATTTTGAAATTAAAGTCTAATGCGATGCGATGTGATGTGATGCGCACAATGCTTCTATGACGATCAATGCGAGTAAAATACTAAGGACTTCCTGAACGCCCGAGCCACCAGTAGATATCACTGACCGAAAACGAGAGAGATGCAGAGGCAACCGTTCGTGAAAGTTGCTAACCCAATAACAAAAGCCCATAAGAAATCAAGGAAAAAGAACCCCAGAGATAAGAGAAAGCTCACCATCACCAGTCCCTAAACAGCAACAGCCTTCTCCTTCTCCTTATCAAAGATCTTAGCACCCAACTTCCAAACCTGATCAACGGCCAGGGTGGGTCCCGAATCCGGCTCATCGACCTCACTGAGAATGATCAAATCCGCATCCGCGCCAGCATCAAGGCATCCCTTCACACCCTGCAGACCAAGCAAACGCGCGGGAACGGCCGAGGCAGCATTGATCGCCTGAGCCGTCGAAGAATTGGACCAGCGGCGGAAATTGTTCACACACTCAATCAACGTCGCCGAGCTACCAGCAATCTTATCAGATCCCTCGAGGGTCAACCGCGCACCGGTCTTGACAATGCGCTCGCCATTAGTCCACTCGTAAGTACCATCGGGCAGACCGCAAAGGCGCATCGCATCAGTGACGAGAACCAGACCCTCCGGGTGCGCATTGTAAGCGATTTTGATTGAAGTCGGGTGGAGGTGAATTCCGTCAGCAATAACACCGTAGAAGGGACGACGACGCTCAGACTGGCCGAGCAGACCGAAGATGCCCGGGTTGCGGTGGTAGAAGGGGCGCATGGCGTTAAACAGATGGGTGATCATGCGGGCGCCCTGGTGAGTGGCCGAGATGGCTTGCTCGTATGTAGCATCCGAGTGGCCGATCGAGTAGATGATGTCTCTCTTGGCGATCTCCGGGATCTGGGCCATCATGTTTCCGACCTCGGGCGCGGCGGTAATCATCTTGATAGGGCTACCGGCGCTCAAGTTGTCCTTCCCGTAGCAGGTGATGAGGTCCTCAAACGTCTGGGCTGCGCGGAGGACTTCGGATTTGTGAACGCCGTTTCGCCCGGGGCTGATGAAGGGACCTTCGGCATGGGCGCCGAGGGATTCAGCTCCATCTTGGGGTTGGTGAGTTGCACCCGTGGGTCCAAGGGAGGGTAGGACCTGTATGGATTGTGAGTTTCAATGCTTTTTATTGGCCTTTTGTTTGTTTTTGCTTTTCTCTTCTGTTGAAAGATTGCTTCTAAGGGGCCGAGAACAACATACCTTGTGATAAACCTCCGCAGTGGAGCTGACGAGAGTTGGCAAGTAAGAGGTGACACCGGTACGGGCGAGGCCGCGGTTAACCATCCGGAGGCCCTCATCGTACTCCTCCTTGGTGTCGCAAGGGACGGAGAAGTCGAAGCCCTGAGCGCCATTCAGCTGCACATCGATCAGGCCGGGGGCCAAGATGCGGCCGCCGAGATCGATAATCTCATCCGGAGAGAGGTGCAGTTCATAGAAGGCCTCTTGGTCTTTGAGGATCTTGCCGGTCAGAGAGTCGATCCAGAGATCTTGCTCAACCAGGCTTGAACCGCGCACCAGGCGGCAGTTGGTGAACTTGGTGATGCGCGGGGTGGGGGTGGCCTTGCCAGGCATGGTGGCGATGCAGAAGTAAAGAGAGACCTTTTCAGTTGCCCTGATTCGAGTTCAAGTCCGGGGAAGTGTGGGATGTTTCAGACACGGGGGGAGAGTGGAAGTTAAGGAAAGCAAAGAACGAGCGAGTCGAGCGAAAGCACGATGATGTAACGGTTGATTGTTTTCTGCAGAGGTAACATTCGGCATGCCGATGTGGTACCTGGCTGGACCCGGGCAGACACCAGCACCGTACCTTCCCGAAGTATACACTAGAGATTATCAGTACGACCTGCGGGATGCGTCAGGTGTCAGGTATGTAATCCGGGTAATGGTACGGTAAGGGCGGTACGGTACGGTCCCCCCGCATGCGGTGTGGAGTGTTGCAAGCGGCAGATGCAACTCTGCTTGCGGTCGCATCGCTGCGGGTATTTGCTCGCTGCGCGCTTGGCCGTGGTTCGCTCATCCTCTCGACTTCTCCGGAGTCTCCATCTTTGCCTCCCCGCAACTGCCCACATGACTGGCAAAATGTGTGTCAGAACCCACTGGCACTTATTTCCCACAGATATCTAGCGTCTCATTCCCCCAATTGAACGGGTGTATAGCACCCGCCGGCCAAGCACTTATCTGTGAAACACGATAAGCTAGCTCGGCTATAGTTTTTTTTTTTTTTAGACCAGCCTAAGCCGAAAAACTAAAGCCCCCCAAAAAAGAGCGACCCCCATATTTCATAAATCGGAGCCTTTCCTCTCCTTCATTCCTCAATTCCTTGGATCGCGCTCTTACGTGGAAACCCTGCATTCTAGGAATCACCCCTTTTCCAACCCGTGTTCATTTGGCCGTCCCGCTAGCCCCCAATTCCAATCCCAGTCCGATCTACAACTACTCACCCCAAACTGATCTCCCCCTACTTGGTGTCACCATGGCGACCCCCGAGCCAGATCAGCAACCACATGCGACTCCGCCCATGGAGATGAACGCCATGGAGACAGAGAAGCATACCCCATCCGCCAACCATGAAGAACAACCCGACGATGCCGTCGTCGGCCCGTCCTGGATGTACAAGCCGATACTTAAGATCGGCAAGTGGCAGGCGCCCTGGTTCGCATCGCCGGAGACACAACTGGTCCTCGTCTCATTCGTCTGCTTCCTCTGTCCTGGCATGTACAATGCCGTCAGTGGACTGGGTGGCGGTGGCCAGGTCAACGCGACTGATGTGAACAACTCGAATACCGCGCTATACAGTACCTTTGCCGTTGTCGGCTTCTTCGCTGGATCCATTGCCAATCGGATTGGTCTTCGCTTGACCCTGTCGCTGGGCGGCTTCGGGTATTTCCTCTACGTTGCGGCGCTGCTCTCATATAATATCAACCAGAATGCGGGCTTCCTTATCTTCGCCGGCGCACTACTGGGTGTCTGCGCCGGTCTTTTGTGGTGCGCGCAAGGTGCCGTGATGATGAGTTATCCGCTGGAGCACGAGAAGGGAAAATATATTGCGATCTTCTGGGTCATCTTCAACCTGGGTGGTGTCATTGGCAGTCTGGTAAGTACAACCTTAGGATACAAAAGTAATCAGCGGCATTGGATCTCTCGGAACTGACCTCCAATTTGCTTGTATAGGTCCCTCTTGGCCAGAACATGCACAGCAGCGCCGGAAACGTGAACAATGGCACCTATATCGCGTTCCTCGTCTTGATGGCCGTAGGTTTCGCTCTCTGCTGGGGTCTCGCCGATTCCAAGTACATCAAGCGAAAGGACGGCTCGCGCGTGATCGTGATCAAGAACCCAACCTGGAAGTCCGAATTCCTCGGTCTCTGGGAGACTCTGCTGAGCGATTCTTATATTGTGCTCCTCTTCCCCATGTTCCTGGCCAGTAACTGGTTCTATGGATACCACTTCAACGCGGTCAACCTGGCGTATTTCACCGTTCGCACTCGTGCCCTCAACAGTCTCCTGTACTGGCTGATGCAGATGGTTGGCGCCTTCGTCTTCGGCCAGCTTTTGGATATGAAGTGGTTCTCGCGCCCAGCCCGAGCCAAGATCAACTTTGGCATTCTCTTCGCTATCACTATGGGCATCTGGGGCGGTGGTTATGCCTTCCAGACCCGCTACACCCGCGAGACCGTGAAAGCCGATATGGATTTCATGGATAGCGGTTATATCGGCCCGATGTTCTTGTACATGTTCTATGGATTTTACGACGCCTCGTTCCAAACCTGCACATACTGGTAAGCATTACACAGCATTGACAGCCCCTAAATAATCATCTGACAATTCTCAGGTACATGGGATCTCTCTCGAACAACGCCCGCAAGCTTGCCAACTTCGCCGGTTTCTATAAGGGTATCCAATCTGCTGGTGCAGCTGGAATGTGGCGCCTGGACGCCGTCGAAACCCCTTATATGACTGAATTCGCTTCTTGCTGGGGTCTCCTCCTTGGCAGCATGCTGATCGCTACCCCCGTCGTCTTCATGAAGGTGAAGGAAAGCACTGACGTCGAAGAAGACCTCCGTTTCTCTGACGAAACCACGGCCGATGTCCTCGGCCACTCGGCCGAGGGGTCCGATATTTCAGATAAGCCTCGTGCCAGCGAGGATGCCTCAAACAGGGCATGAGCATACAATTGGAAGATCTACTGTAATTGTATCACAACTCTTCTCTATTCTTGCACTATGATTTTCTCGTTTATTTTTATTTTTATTTTTATTTTGATTTTTGGTTGGACTCTTTGCATTCCGTCTGAATGCTACGAACATATGCATTTACGAGGCGCGTCCTTTATTATTGATGTTTCCTTTTCATATCCCGTTTTATGTCTTTCACGGCTGGCACTTTGACCTTCACTGTACGATATGATTCCCCCGGGTAGTCTTATGGTATAGATGCGATGACTTGAGTAGGACCAGGTCCAATAGAAACATTAAATGATATCAGCCTTTACTAAATCCATAGTACATGAGCATATTTGCGCATTACTCTGGGAAGGAAGGATGACAGCGCACAAAACGGAGTCCTTCCAGTTTAAAAATAGCTCACGTTGATGCCCTGTTTTCGATTGAAGGCTGACTCAGATGACTATTTGGATAACTAACTGTTTGGAAGGCTATTTTGATAATTGTTGCACTGTAAGAGTATGTAGGGCTGTCCGCTTGAGGTACAAATCTCCAAAATTCAGGCATCAAGCCATACTGTAATTAGAAAGTGAGCTTTGGCTATAACCTTCCGTACTGAGGAGTTCCGCTTTATACATGCATACATATACTTTATTGTAGTTTTGCAACGATTCAATCCCGTATAAATGTTCAATCTAACCTAGACAGCTGGACAGAGTGCTCTAAATACTTCACCCCTGAAAGTCTAAATCCATCACCACATCCACGGGGCTGCTGACTTACTCGGAGCCACAGAGGAAGTAGGCAAAGGAACGGAAGACTGGGTATGAGTAGCAGACGAAGGTCCATCGGATCCGAAGTCCGGTGTAAGCTTCTTCTCTCCCTTAGGCAATTCCCAGCCATTCAAGGTACGGTTGAAAAGCTGCAAAGAAGCGACGGGCTGATAGTAGGGGACTTCATGACCAGCTTCGTAGACACGGGTGAAGGAAAAATTGCCATATTCACGAGTCTCACCGTACTCGACACCGTCAACGAGGAAAGGTGCGTAGCCGGCGGCCTTGAACTGCTTGCTGTGGGGGTACTTGGTGGCGAGGGAGATGGCTTCGCCGCCGAACCAGTTGCAGATGTAGTCTGCGTCGCCGTAGATGAGAGCCACACGGACAGGACGGGTGAGGATATCTTCCAGGTCATCGATGAAGTTGGGCCAGACGAAGTCTCCGGTTTGTTGGAAAGCGTAGTAAATTTCCGAGTTAGAGCTTGTGTAGTTGAGGTCGACGCCGAGCGCGTTCATGACTTCATCTTTGGCCAGGTACTTCTCATAGTAGCTGGGCGGAGTGGGGTCTTGCGCGGGATGTCGAATGTCGTAGGTTCCGCGGCCGCTGAAGACGTAGTATGGGCTTTCTATAGAAATAGAAATACTTAGAACTGATCTGGAAGCTAGTAGTCAAAATGGGCGATTTTCACGTACCGACGTTGTCACGGCACATGTTGCCTGCTTCCGTGCAGATCGCATAGTCTGTCAAGGAGGTGCGGTTGGTCATTTTGCAGTTTTGGATCATGTCTTGGCATCCGTTGGGCATTTCGTTTGCGAATTTCATGTAGTTGTAGACTGTCTCATTGACCTAAATAGATTGTCAGTATGGAAACAAGGGCGGGGGCCACGGGGACTGTACCGCTTTGATGCCGTAGGTGTTGTGGACTGCAAACTCCGGGTAGTGAGGAGCCTGGATAGACTCATCGATGATACCGTTGATAATGCCGAGAGTGTTAAAGTCAAGCTCGATGCCATCCACGCTGCCGTTCTTGATCTTCTGGTTCTCTTTGTAGAAGTGGTCGAAGAACTGTACTTGTTAATTATGTGCTTAATATGTGTAGCAAGCAATACATACAGCCGGGCCATAGTGTCTATATGGATATATTAGCGTTGACCATTTTAAACGGCTTTGGTAGAAACTTACCCTCCATAGCTCTCAGTCCACAAGTTGAAGCTCTTGGACTTGATCTTCGAGTCGAGCTTGGGCAAGCTGCCAAGGAATCCCTGCAGGACCTCCCAAGTGGCTTCGGCAGCAAGATTGGTAGTGTCTTCACGGCTGTTAGATGAATCCGGTTTCCCTTTGAATGATCTCGTATTTACCAATCATAGTGGCGTTGATAACAGGGTAGCGGCCCTGGACGCCAGCGACGTCTTCATCCTGGAAGGCACCGGTCAATTGGTTGAGAGAGCCAGCCTCCTTCTCGGCATAGGAGAAGCCTATTTAATTAGTCAGATCTATGCTATAAGTCTCTCGATGCCGTTGATTCCATACCAGTGCCGAGAGGCTGAGAGATGAAGAGCATGTTGGAGACCTCATTCCACGAATGGGGGTTAAGATAAGTCTCATATTTCTCGTTAACATGACAAGGACCCAATTCTAAATGAAGACAACTGTTAGCAGTGAAGTAGAAAAAAGGAGCATCCGCGCCATTCTGACCCTCGAACAGCCCAATCAACGAATCACTTCCCGGGCCACCATTCAGCCACAGCGTAATTGGCGCATTTTCCGGATCGTGGCGCGCCTCAAAAAACCAGAAGAAAGTGTGCTCTGTCGGCGACAGGTCGACGTAGCCCGCGTACGACTTCACACCAGGGGTGGTTTCACAAACGCCCGCCTTGCCAGGCTCCTTGTAGCGGATAGTGACATTATTGGCCGTCTTAATAGACTTCACCCCCGTAGGCTCCTTGGGCAACTGACGGCGAGCGAACTCAGTACCGAAAGGAATCGAGCTGGCCGCAGCCACAGGCAACAAGAACGGAATCCACGAGTTGATGTGCATGATGTCTCCACGTTCTCAGTGAAAAGCGAAACCCACGCCGACGGGGAGAAGAACGCGTTGAATTAGGGGGTGACCCACTAGTACTTAAAGGGTCTCGCAGAAGAGGAGACAGCTCGACTAGGCAGCGTGGTAGATAGCATCCAGTCAGAGCCTCGAAACAGGCTAATAAGGAAACCGGAGACAGCCGCTCCGACAAGTGCAATCACCAGTCATATTGCCGCAAGAAGAAGGCGACAAACAGGGCCAAGACACGATCATCCAACAGGAGGAGTCGTGGGCCAGCTCAACGAATGCATATCGTGGGGACGGCCAGGGCATCTCCGCAGGAGCTCCGGGTTAGGGTAGCATCCCTCATACGAGGGGTCTCCATCAAATCACGATATGTGGTGGGCTTTGGTTCAGGCCTCCACAGGGCAATGCAGATAATCAGGGGTCTTGATTTGCTTCGATCCGTTTGTTGATGAGGGGAAGGATCGGCGGCGCTAGGTGTTGCGTCTGTCGCACTGGCTAGATGGTCTGGTGGAGATGCATTTCAGGGATGCAGTCGGTACTCTGCCACCAGGGAATGTCCCGGCAGTGAGAGAAAGCAGCGGGAAGATGCGATAGCTTTAATTGATCTATAGGGAGGCGACTGCATTGCGGCGAAGAGTGTGATCTGGACAATTTGATCCTTGGAAGAGTCATGCTCCCCTGAGAAGATGCGCCAATCGAGTGCACCGCCGTCCCCGCTTTTTCGGCCCGAGTCAACACGAGATCCTCGCAGGCAATCCAAATGCTTAGGGGACAGTGTAGGAAGTGTTATGATGGTGCCTAACTCAATGTTTGCTGTACTGAACTCTCTGCGGCTTTTTACATAATGTGGTCATATCGAGCATGACGTCTATTGTGTCATGGTGGAAGAATTTTGAACTAAACAATGGCGTCATTTTAGCGAAGATAAGGCCGCCACAGAAGTGAGTTGCATGAACTGGCTGCGACGTTACTGTCGATCCGCCAGCTTGGCCTAGAAATCTTATATTGTTTACCGACTTATGTATCTAATCAGCTCGAGTTTTCTCTAGATCGTGAGGATTAAATGTTCAGTTCATTAGATGATTGGATACTTAAGATACTCACACAGGCGTGTTTTCAAGCTCAGGAGAATATCATTCCAAGAGCAGGGCTAGTACAGTGGCGCCATTGAGTTCCATTTCGAGCGACCGAAGCCAGCAGTCTCCCTCTTATATCCCTGGAACCACCGTTGCAAATACCTGTCGGTTGTACAACCGTACAGGCGCCGACCCATCTCCAAAGAGATCAATGATGTGATCCATGTACATCCAGATCGCCTCGTAGTGTTCCGGCGAGAGGCCTTTCTTGTCTTTGCGCGCCACGATCACAGTTTTAATCCCTGACTGCCATTGCGGAGGCGTAGGTCCTGACGTCAGCCGATATTGATGTAGGTAATGGACTGGTTGTCAAGGCATCCAAATTGTCAAATCCTTGCGTGTTCTGACTCGGTGGATGACAATGGGGGAGTCGAGCAAGGTGGGGACGTCCGGGACTTTGTTGAAGACTGGGTGGTCGGAGGGTATTGTTGTTGCGGACCATGGAGCGCCTGCAACTTGATCGTCGCTACAGCGCACGAGAACAGCCTAGGCGGTGAGGCTGTCTGGGGAGGGATAGGGCGAGGACGCCGAGGTGTTTGGAGTCGAGGCTGAAGAGGTTTTGGCCGGCATTGGGGGGTTGAGGGCGCGACTTTGAATCCGTGTCGAGTAGTCATTTTATGACTTCGTGAAGGTTGTTCTTTACGATCCCTTTCTGGGTACTTGCTGGGTACTTGCTGATATTGGTTATTTTGAGCAAAAAAGATAATTGAAGCGTATTTATGAAGATGAGATTAGCTGGACCGAGAGCTCGTGGTGCCGATAACTGTGGGGTGCACGCGGGGCACACTATAAGCGCCACTTATACAACAGCAACGTCTCTATAGCACTAAGCAACTCACCCACTTCACATCATGGAAACACGACCAAAGCATCAAAAACGAAAATAGAACCAGAAGAGCAAGAAAGCAAGAAAGCGAGCGCAGACCATCCTCCACTGATTTCCAATATCCTTCCGCTTTCCGACATATTGCCAAGTGTATCTGCATGAGCTGAAAGATCTCACCGTAACTCCCATGTTCTAAAATCTATTCCTGCTACCCCGAGTTGATTTGCAGGTTCATCAACATGAGATTGAGCCATATTTGTTCTTAGTGGCGCGCCACCAGGCAGACTCAACGTCTCCTGTATTACAGCCCACCCCAGTGGTAAAGCCCCAGAACAGGGTGTTCTCTCCGCCATCACTGCATGAGGTTGCACTGGGAGCTGGGCACTTTAGCTGTTTCCAAAGCTCACCACAAGCAGTGGAAATGTCTGGGACGCCAGAGGCCGAGATATCGAATGAATGGGAGAGTTGACCATCGTAATGGGTGTACTTGCAAGACGCAGCCGATGACTGCGTAGCAAGAGCAGCGAGTGCAAAAAGAGTGGAATATTTGATGAAATGCATCGTCTTGATATCAAGTGGAAAATTAATTATTGAACAGCTGAGGCTTGAAAATAACGAGAGATGATTTTTCCGAATATAGGACGATCAAAATTGAAAGCAAGACTCGAGGTCTTATATACTTCCAGCTCCAGGGAGCAGATTGGCCTTGTCAGGCAGGAGGCCCGACAAGGTGCAACCTTGGGCGCCTAACAGTAGAATAGAAGGATACTGAAGGAGAGCCACTGATACTGTTTTTGCCGTCGAGAGTTGAAGAGGGTGGCAAATTATTCTGTCGAATGAATGCGGCCATGCAAAAAAAGTACAGATAGGGACACACTCCCCCCCCAGCCTAGCCCCAAATGGACCAAAGACACCTATATAGGTAGTTATATCGCCAAATAAGGCTAACACTACCTAGTTGGATAACTGTATCGGCAGATACGGCGTTGGCGTTGGCTTCCCTCCCATCAGACCTCCCAGCAATGCCCCCATCTAGTCGTAGAGTCGCTTGTGATAGCCTATCATCGCCCTTGGACTTGGTCCAACTATATGGTACTTATAGTAGCGGCGTGGCTTAGATGCAGCTAATCGGCGGCCTAGGTACGCTCTGTCCGGTGGAAAATAGGGAGAGCGCCGCTTTAGCAGCGCGACACCGGGGTAGAAAGAGTGCGCAATAGACAGAGCGAGTCCTTTGCATTAAAACGCCGGGTTCCTTGGCATAAGCACCAATCCTTTAATTGAGTGTTTGCTTGTTCCTGCTTGGTCGTGCTGCCTGTTATGTAGGCCACTTTCTTCGCTACGCAGCGGCAAAGCGGCCCCCGGGGCGAAAACCAAACCCTGCAAAGTAGACATGATGAGTGCCTCTCAGCGTACCAAGCGAAGTAGAAGCCAGGCTGGCAAGTCTTTTAGAGAGTCCCAATGAAAGAAAGTTACTCCTACAGGCAGCGAGACGATGGTAATGAACGTGTATGGATGAAAAGGGAAAGAACTCTGCTATCTAGTTTAAGGCGCCATGGTTGTCCTGTGAACCGGGGCTCTAGGGGGTCAAGAAGGACGGAGCCCACCTCCTTCTCGCCCCCATCTGCTTTCAATAGTGGAACCGAATTCCGTTCCATCGAATTTATTCTCTCTTTCTCAACTCCTGAGGGCTTCACCGGTACGGCGTCTCGCAATCCCTACTTGCCTGATCGGACTCACTATGTCATCTACCTATCCACCTGAAACCGTGTCGGGGTCTACATTTACATTTATTCCACTCACCGATGCATGGACAGCGCCAGCAAGTTGTTCATCTCTCTACATGGGCTCAGTGGTGAAAGATGTCCTGTCACTGAAAGCACTCAACATGGATATATACCAAATCGCATATACGAACGCATCCTGCTTTGCTCCGGAGTACTCAAGTGCTTACCTCTTGGCCAACAACAAAATCTCAAACCAGCACACCTTTGATGCTATTCTTGGTCCTTTCAACTGGCCGGGAAATTACACCCAAGTTTCATCTACCTTACACAGAAGTTACTCATGGACTACATGCTGCCCTACGTATGTTCCCGACCATTCCTGTGACGAAATTTTCCGGTCAAATTCTTGGGTAAAATGAGAGTTTGAAGCATTAGTACTTCGATGCATCTGACACAATGTTCTCAGTATGGCAGGGGATACTTAGCTTTGATTGGTGGGGAGTGGGAGAGCGAGCAAGCTGCATTTCATCAATCACCTCTGACCGTTCCACCGGAGGTGTCTACACATATGTCTCCGCGCAGGATACAGAGGTCACAGGAACCAGCATCAAGAAATCAACGGTGACGACGACCTTGGATCCTGAGGAGACCGTGATTGTACTTGCAGAATATGTGCAAGGATTCAACTTCGTGTCATCCTCCAATACTTCTCCAGCATCAGCACCAACCGGCTTTACCTCCTGTTCAGAAAATCATGGTCTCAGCAGCGGTGCTCGGACAGGAATTGGAATTGAAGTTGCTTTTGGAGTCATCTTTGTGATAAGCATGTTAGCCTTGTTGTGGTTCCGCCACCGTCGGCGAAAAGGCCTGGCCGCGCAAATGGGGAAGCGACATGGTGAAGGATCCTAGAATCAAAACACAGGGGAATCTGAGCCAGATGGGGTAGGAACTCAGCCTCCGCAAGAGATGCCCGGAAGTGGTGTGCTAGCTCCACATGAACTGGGAAACAGAACCGATCCTTCAGAGCTAGAGGGGTCAAGACAACCGGTACAAGAGTTAGAGGCTGCCGATTTCGAACTGACCTCCGAGAGTGACGCTGGTCATGAAGACGTGAGAGGTGAAGCGGCTCTATTCATATTGAATGTCTCAAAATATCTTTTGGATTCGTTATGATAGGGGTAGCATTAAGTCTTGAATATAATTTTAATATACATCTTTTTGAGAGGCATTCTTCCGCTGGCGATAATCATGCCCCCAGAAATAAACACCCCACATCACAGGGCTAAAAAGAACCCAGATGAAGGCGATTATGGTCCCAAACCACCCAATTCCAATCACATTGATCAATGGAACAGCTCCAGCCACGGCGCCGGCGCCAGCCAAGCATCGGAATAGATTTCGGGCGGTGTTCACAGTCGCGGGTCGATTGACATGCAAGTCAACCAGTAGAGTCGTCAACACACTTGATGCACCGGCAACCAAGTGCGATACGAAGAACAGCATAATTAGAGGGCCAGCGAGGTTTGTATGAAAGTTCATCACCCATCCATAGCCAACAATGACGATCGAAGACATATAGATCAAGGGAATTGTGATTTGCAGCCGTGCCTTTTCCACTGGGATGGAATCCAGCTGCGATTGGCGGTTCTGGACTATCTCCACGCCATGGATCTTGGCAAAACGTCGGAAGTTCCAGTCAATCAGGGTACCAATTGTCCATCGAGATGAAAGACTCCCCATTCCATACGGAATATAGCATAATCCGACTTGCAAGGCGTTAAATCCGTATTTTTCCTGCAGTTGGGATGGGAGGGTGCTCAGCACGGCTGTGTATCCGCAATATAGTAATGTCGTCGAGAAAATAACGGCGAAGGTTTCTCTCTCCATTGAGATTCTGATAGTGTCCAGGGGAGACGGTCGGTGAGGCGGGTCTGGCGGTTTTCCAGCTTCGAGAGGATCGACAGATTGGGATGATTGTTCACCCTTGGATCGGATACATTGGACGATCGGCCAGTTCCATTTCGGCGGTAAGATGGATCCATTCCCAACCACCAAACGGCATGTTTCTGGAACGAAAAAAAGTAGCAAAGCTACCATCACACCCGCAAAAATAACAAGGAACCAGAAGGTGCTTCGCCATGTCAAAAATTGCGTCAGAATACCACCAATGATCGGACCAACAGCGGGACCAACCGTGACACCTAATGTCGAGTAGATCATGTATTTCCCTCTTTCTGCTCGAGGCACCAAATCTGCCGCCACAGCAGTACAGGTAATAGATGCAGTACTGCTGCCGAAGCTTTGCAAACATCGGAGGGTCATCAGGGCAGGATAGCTGCTTTGTAGGGCTAGGCCAATGTTGACGGCCAAGTAAATAACGAGAGCGCCTATTGATGTTGCTCGACGGCCATATATATCTGACATGCTTGCCACAAAGAATGGCCCTACACCTTGGACGATCTACAAAAAACAAAAGTAATGAGTTAGTGCAAAGTTGAATCAATCAACGTCTCGGCCAGAACCTACCATGAAAGCTGTGATGGTCAAATTGATCTTGGACGAGGTCGTCCCGAGCTCGCTGGCCATTTCATTGAGGGCTGGATAATAGATATTCGCCGACACTGGCGACACGAATGTCACCAGTGAGGTGATGGCAATGGTCCATTTTTTGTGTCGCTCCGAAAGAATTGTGAATGGCGCGTCGCCCCCGCCCTTTTCCATGGTCACACTCGAAGACTTGATAAGAGGAATAATTGACAGCCCTACCAGTCTGACAGTGTTTAAGAGATTTACGTGTTCAACACGCGACCTCCTTCCTGATCGACATCATTCCTTGCCCGAATCCGCTGTGTTGTTGATCTGACCCACTTACGCATCATGATCATCATCGCGACGCCAGGGAACAAATTCGCGAGCCACCGATCGAGGCTCAATTTCGAGGCCTGAGCTAATTCTTTGGTCGGAATAGTAAAGAGCTCCTGCAATCGTACCCAAGCCTTAAATCGCCCTCGATAGGGCTGATTCCTGTCAAAAGCAATCCTGCTCTCCTATCCCCCCTATCACCCCCGCCTTACGAACATTTAAAGTGTCTACGCTGAGCTTAAATCAAACTATGCGCCCTATGTATTAGCAAGAGTAATAGCTAGGGCTCGCTAGTCAACAGCCGCCTAGACTCCCCCTATTTGTGTGATTCTTTTTTCTGCCTTGGGATGGAAGATGGATCTCAAGAGCTTTGAAAATTGGGTCGAGTGGGGAATAGAACCTTTCAGATCGCCCATCAGATTTTCCTAGCTTTGTTTTGGCGAAAGATTTACCCCACACCGGCTCATCAAAAAGGGTTCTGAGCTGGCGAAGCTCTCGAACACGCACCTGGTTTCTACTTGCGGTGGATATTGTTCTTCTCGCGTCCGCCATTTGTTCCCGTTCCCAGCAAGCCACGCTCTCCACGTCACGAAGACAGGAGGGGAGGGATCGACTATTGACATGTCTCTGTCGTGAATATCATTGAGATAAGTTGCTATTTGGAGGGATGTGAGATTGAACAGGCTACCTGTCGAGCTGAACGTTGAATAGAGTCTGTGAACTCATTCATGCCAGGATGAGATGATATTTTCAGCTTTGGTCCACGCCGTGCCGCACTCTACATGCAACCGGTTGGGCACCACCAAAGCCAGTCTCAGGTAGAATACTGGTGTGAGATTCCACTCAACCGTCGCCACTTATTGCAATCACCCGCCATCTATCTCCAAAGAAATCGGTATCTTTCGCCAAAATCCCGACATTCTGGCTCCGCATGTGGGTTCGACATTTGGTGACAGGAAACCGCACAGAAACAACGTCATTGTTTCCCCGATACTCCACCCCCAAAAGCTCAAGTAAACCCCGGGTAAAGGATACAGACAAGAGGCATGCATGGTAATGTGTAGGTTGTGTAGGCCTGTTCTAAAAAGCTTTATGAAACTACTAGTAGGAGCATTTGTTTTGAATATATACTGCACCGTAAATTGGAACGAAAAAGGTATAAAACGAAACAGTCGCCATTGGTAAGAATCTGTTTTCGACATTCATAATTCACAATGAAGTAACCCGGTTTTGTTCTCTCAAGATACAAGCCCTCGAGACGGACTGCTTAGTATAGTATAGAAGAATGTATTGTTCTCGTCAATTATCCGCCATGCTCTCGCCTTTCCTACAGGAGATAAAGCAGCATGGCCCATCTACAAGCGCCCGTAACGCTTCTATGCTAATGCTTACTGAAGGAACCGCGAAAAGACCAATATATCATACCTGATTCTCATACAAATGTAATCTTTATTACTACGCGAGACCCTTCTCGCACGCCAGTAAGAGATTCGCAAGCCAGCCTCACGCCTCATCCGCGAACTTCCTTCGCAAAATCGCCGAGTCCATGGTAACCGCTATTGAAGCCGCCCTCGACGCTATCGGGGACACTGACGAGCAGTTCATCGCAACGTCTCTTAAAAAAGGGAACGTCGAAAGCCTCGAGAGCTGGCTCTCTGATCGCCGCCTTCAAATTTTCTCGTAAAAGGCGGGCCTGGATTACCGATCCGATCAACTGTCGTCCTAAACACAGCACCACCTCTTCGACCCAGGACGGAAGCTCGTCGTCAATGCCTAAGTTAGCTAACTTGTGAGAGAATCCGAATTTGGGATTTTGGGATGAGAATGCGAGACAAAAGGAGAGACAGGTACAGAGACAGAGATGAAGGAATCTAGAGGAAATATATCTGGCCGCATTAGGCATCAACTGAAGAGAACACCGACAGAAGAGAAGAGATAGAGACAGAAAATGTAGCATAGCCTAGCAGTAACTAATGAACTTGATAGCTTGTAATACTTCAAATAGCACCCCTTAACTATCATCCCTCGTTACTGGTTGAATGGCTAGGAAAACTTGACTAAAATTGGGCATTACTCATTTTCGCCGAGGTATCAATACGACTAAATAAACAAGAGCACCCACCAAGAATACATTAACACAAATCGATTAGAACACTCCACGATGCGCTCAGAAACCAAAGCAAAGTAAATAAATTACATCCTTGACAGCCTACCCAGAAAAGAACAACCGCCGCCCCCCAAAAAAGGAAATAAAACACTCACGTTGATCCCATCCTAGTCATAACCTAGAAAAGCTAGCCCACCCTTCTCCGAATGCCGAAAGCCATCTCGTGCATAGCTGAGTCGAGCTTAGTCGATCTGCATGAGTTGATGTACAATGACATCGCAGTATTCACTGCCAGGACCAGGGTCCAGCTGAGGTAGCATGTGATACCGATATCATCGGTCCATCGGGGTCGGTCGAAGTGTCGGTGTCGGGGTCGGCCCACCAAGTCCGATCCGATCTGCAGATCAGGGGCTGTCAGGTGGATTTCTTTTCACAAAGTGAGGGCACGTGTGCATGTGCATGTGGGTTTTAATGATACCTTGGGGCATTTGACCCTTACAGTCGAGAACCTTGAAAAGGTGAAAGTTACAATACCAAAATTGGAAAAGGGGCTACCCCTACTAAAGAAAAGATAGATCTAGAAAGAGCATTATTCACATTTCTCATGCTTTTAGGGAATCCCTCTATGGAAAGAACATGATCATCGAGTCATCAGAAAGAAAAGGAAATCCAGCCCAAAACACCACATGCCAATCTTTGATCCAACCAACCCGCGCTCCTAATAAAACAAGTAATTAAAAAGTAATCCCAAAAATGTCCGCTAAACCCAAAGAAAAATAAAATTTATATTGGAAAACTCCTGGGCGGCATGGACGGGTGTTTACTCGATCCCGAGATCCGCATCCAGATCAGCCGTCAAACCGGGCCGCGATTGAGCCTCGGTAGAAAAGGGATCGGCACGTTCAGACAGATGCGCAAAATCAATGGCCTTGGGATCCGCGTCGAAACCCATGACGTTCACATTATCGACATTGAAGTCGAAAGCGGGGACGGATTTATCTTCTGCGGGGGCGGAAGAGGTAGTTGTCGTAGACTGGGGTTGTTGTTGGGCATTTTCATCGGCAAAGTAGTCATTTCCCGCATCTTCAAAGTTGATGAGAGCGTCAAAGTCGTTCTGTGTGACTTCTGCGTCATTGGCCAGGTCCATCAACTCGGTCAGGCTCAGGTCGGCGTTCAGATCGGGCATGGCGAAGGCGTCGTGGCTGTTGTTGTTGTTCTTGTTGTTGTTGTTGCCGTAGTTGGGGTTCAGGTTCTGAGTGCTGCCGTTTTCGCTGCCGTCGGAGTGCGGGGGTGTGGAGGCGAACAGGTCTTTTGTGGTGGTGGTCCGCCCGCCAGCGGGGGCCTTGGGGTAGGTCAGGTCCGGAATCTTCTGGGCGAGAGAGTCGGGGGAGGAGTGAGGGTGTGGCCGCGGGTGAGGGCGTCGAAGGGGTCGTTGTTTGCGGCAGCATCACTTCGGGCTTGGCTGGCGGAGTTGGAGCTCCGGGAACGTGAAGATTGAACGTCCTGCGGGGCGACGGTGAGCTGAATACCAGCTTTGCGAATGGCGGCTTCGAGGAAAGAGGTGGCGAAGTCGGCCGAGGCGTAGATCTCGCGAAGACGTTGCAGGATGCGCATGCACTGGTAGAAGCGTTGGAGACTGGTCATTCGGACGCTGGGGTCGCTGGATTTGATGTCGAGCAGGTGAATGATCACAGCTGGCAAAAGCACAGTCACGCCAGTGGTCGGGTAGTAGCGAGTCAGGTCCAGAAGGTGCAGGTCTTGGGCAATGTTGGTGATTTCCACAGCGGCGAAGCGGACCTTGTTGCGCGACATCTCCTGCAGCTCCGCGTCCATGCATGGGTAGGGGATGGCGGGAAGAACCTGCGGGCGATGGAGAGCACTGGACGTGGTGAGGTAGACCATCTTGAGCAGCGCGCGATGCGAATGTAGGACCTCCTGGGCCTCGGAGAGCTTCGCGCCGCCGGAAGGCGTATATTGGGTTTCGACGGGAAGATTGGCCAGCCAGTCCTCCAGTTCCTGATCACACCGACGCACCTCGAAGGACTCTGCAGTCGACTTCTTCGGGACCAACATCATAGTGGTTTCCATGGTGCCGCCGAACTTGTGACTCAGGACCGAGTACTGGGCTGAGAGCACATGGCTCACGCCCAGACAGAGCTTGGCTTTCTCGATGAACATGAGCGCCAATTCACGCTGATGATTCACGTTTTGCAAGATCTCTGAGTTTCCGACCATATTCACGATTTCTGGCGAAAAGGACTGGAATTCAAAGTCGTCCAGGGTCAACATGGGCACATCGCAGTCGTCATCCTTCACGCGCATCGGGCGCCGCATGCCCAGGGCAATCAATCGATCACGGGTATAGGTGCTCCACCAAATGCGTTTCCACATCCGCTGGCGGCGCAAATCCATCCGCGAGTTACCGGGATCACGGTGGAGACCAATGGTGTGGGCCAGGGAGAGACTCACGCCCATCCAATGCCAGGTGTCCTTCTGGTCATCAGGGGTTTCATACCAGTAGGTCATCAGCAGGAGCGACTGCACAAGGGAGATACGATCCACTTCATAGTCGAAGTCGTACAAGAGTCGAGCGCGTTGGAAGAAGATCTTACGGGCCGCTTTTCGAGTCTGATAGCCGGCGGCCTGGAGATGTTTCATATCGACAAAGGCCATTCCGGCGAACATGACGGCCTGAAAGAGGAGCAGACTGATGCGGTGGATGCCGTCATTCTGCACGATGGTCTGCAGGAACTCCTCGAGGTCCAGCAGGGGCATATACGTATGAACATAGTGGACGTAGGCCTTGAGCAGTTCGTTTCGCAGAGTCACGTCGGGGATGGACAGAGCTCCCTTAGCGGCCAGATAGTCGATATCCTCCTTCTGCAGTCGGGCGGGCAGACCGCGGATGTAGTCCGGGAGAAAACCACTGGCGGCGCGGGGGCTGCCAAAATTGGGATCGAGCAGTTGTTGGATTTGTAGAGTGGCATTGGCCAACGGCATACTCGAAGGGACGGCCGGGTTAGGAGCCATGCGGCGACGATAGCGATCGTCGGAGCCGATGCGATGTGCCTGCGATTGGTCTGTATATTGTTAGAATGGATGATTCGAATAGTATGAGTTTCGAAGAGTACGCACACAGCAGATGCGGCATGTGCTGGCCGTGGTCGATATCGACCGAGGCCTGCGAGGGCGATGTGGGCGCCATATCAGGCAGACCGTGCATGTCGCCGAGTCGCAGCGGGTTTTCCTCCGAGGCCTCGGGCGACTGGGAAGGCGCCTCGACTTCAGCACGCGACTTCCTGCGCGGGCTACGTTAGTACACCATTATCTTCTTCTCATTTCATTTCATTCATTCTTTTCTTTCTTTCTTTTTTTTTTTGGCATAGATTGACGAACTTTCTGCGTTTGCTCTCGGTGACGATACACTCGACTTGGTCCAGCCGACAGTTGGTACAAGGAGACCCATTTTCCACGACGTCACAGCGCACCTTGCGCGCACGACAGCAGCAGCAGGCCTTGGAGGCACGGCGCTTTACCGGGCGACTCGCAGCCAGGCCGGCGGCGGAGGCCTTGCGTTTCCCGGACTCTTCAGTCATTGTCGCGGTGGCACTACTCATGATGGGACCGGGGGCGAATGGGGGACATTCGACAGAAAAGAAAACAAAGAAACAACGAGGGCCACGACGGGCAACAAAGAAGGGGAGAGTGGAGAGGGGACTGAAGACGTTCAAGCAGCGAGAGGCGCGCGTTGGCGGGGAGGCGTGCATACTTAAGTACTAGCATGTCTTTTTTCTCCAGGCCTGCCCCGGAAGATCCAGAGCCAAATTACCCCGAAAACCGCGGTGGTGATTGGCGCATCCGGGGCCGCATTCCCCACAGAGGCATTTCCTCTACTCCACAGCGTCCACTCGTGCCTGTAACTGACTACGTCCACTAGTGTTCTCCTACAATCGTACTCGATGCCACTGCGTCATCCCCCTAAACCGGTTAGCGCTGCGCTCGGCCCGGTCACGTTGCTCGCGTGCCGTCGACCCGAGATGGTAATACAGTAGACATATAATATATTCTTTATAAGATGTATATGATGTGCACCTGAAGGAAGATCATGTTGAAATGAAACCTTTTGTCTCAAGTTGTCAGATCTTATTTCAAATTGCCAGCGTGCAAAAAGTGCAGAAACTGGGAGGTGGATCCGCATGTCATGGAAATGGGGTCGGTACGGTATCCGTGACAATACCGTACGTGGCTACCGTCGGCTATATGGATGTCGCCAAGGGGCTTCTGGCAAACGTTTGTCCGCCACTGGACCAATCCTCGAGTACGAGCATATTCGTGAATGTTATTTCTCGCCAGACAAAATATCATATTGCGAACCTCTTTATTTTATCAACAATAACACTGTCGCTGATTCTGCAGAAATTTCACAACCCCGAAATACGCCGACCCAGACCCGCGGCCCAGAGGACCAGGGCAGATCGCGCCGCTAGTGGGGTTTGGGGCGGAGGAGGGCCTCTTTTCGCAGGCCAACCGGTCCGGCCGGCCAGAGGCTTCAGGCGCCGATGGCGGAGAAAGAGCGGGACCCCGGGTGGAGCGGCTGGTCGCAAGCTTACCTTTTTCGGGGGAGGGTTTTGGATCTGCGCGTTTTCATTCCGAGCTGATCCTCACCCGGAAACAAGGCCGACACCCTCTGTATATACACGTGCTGGGTATAAAATAAGAGAAAAAGTGGATTATTGCAGCAAGGAGATATACTCTACGCTCACCTAAGGTACTACAGAAGTAGGTGATCATATTTAGATTTTATTAATTTTTAAAAAAGAACACAGAATGATACCCCAATCGTTCCAGTGCCCATTATTAAGAGGGCGGGTCTGGAATGCAACCCGCGGCACGAGCAGCCTGTCTCACACCCCAGACACGAACACCAACGCCAACGGTCCTCGATGGAACTCTCCACACAATCCAGAACCTGGCCACAAACGAATGCCCCTAATAGGCCCCGCAACTGCCGACTACCGGAGGCACTTACCATATTGTAGTATGTTCACGAAAAGTTTAAAGGCCGTGTGGTCCGGATCGATCAGCGACCTAGGCATGGACGAGACTATGTACTCCAGGAGAGAATAACAATTCACACAGTCGATCGAATTGTGCAATCTTCCCACCTAATATCCGAGGCCCCGGCACGCTGGACCTTGGTGCACGCTGATCACCATCTGGACTCACCTGCGACAAGTGCCGATCCTCGGAAAAAAAAGGGGTGTATACATACTCCATTACACACAGTATAGCGCAGGGCAGGCAGAGCAGTCGATCACGAACATCATCTAAATCAGATCACGTTTCGACGGAGATGGCATTACTTCCGTCCCCCTGAGTAGATCACTCCACTGAGGCTCATAAGCGAACCCGCCATTCATCATCCTACCACAGTTCATCCTAGGTACCATCGCCAGACGAATCCAAAAACCAGACATGACGAAATTCCCAAGTGGGTGTGGGGAGCCATCGAGGCATCACGAGGGCCCGTCGGGGGATTGCGGGGGCAGCTAACTTTGGTCAGCTGCGAGCGAATCAGGCCCGTGGGAAAAGGCTCGCACTTGGGCCTAGGGATGAGTCCACACGAATCACGAATCGGACATTCGTCAGGTCCGAGTTTTCCACAAACTGTCCCTAAACACACTACGAGGGACTGTGGCTGCCAGCGGACAGTCCGGGATGGTTCCGAATTCGGCAGAACATGTCGTGTCCTCAATAATAACACTTTGAACCACTCAGTAAAACCATAGGGTACTATCGCAATTAATGCGCGACATACTGCAACTGTGGCTGGGACAATCTATGCGGGTTCCATGCGGGATTAACAGGAACCCACATGACAGTACATCGCTGCCTTACGGACTAAGAGTTGACGCCTGCGCCACCTCTCTCGAATGGATTGCTCCGCAACCCTGCAGGAGCTGGAGCTGGACCTGTAGTCTGGCCGTCGCAGGAGCCGAACCGAGCTCTGGCCAGCAGTGCTTGCCGAGTGGCCTCCCGACAGGATCAGCCTGGTCCAAGCCGTGTTTCCGCACACACCGTGACGTTGGACACGCGTATAGTCCGCAGCAGTAGAACTGAAGTCGAGATAACTCTCTCTAACGGCATAGGCCATGACATGCAGTGTCGGGAAACCTTAGCACAGAACGAGACAGAACTGCAGGAATGCAGAGTGTTCCACCATCGGGCATCGTGCCGGTCGCAGGCAACCCCGGACATGTTCCAAAGCGTAACTCTACATCTGTTGAACCTAGCGTGGTTTCGCAATACGGCCGGAGCTCAGCCTGGCTTGACTGTCAACCAGCGCCAGTGGGACGTTCCTTGCCCAGAGCAGCCAACAAATCACGAGGCGGTGCTTGCTGATTAATCCTCTGTGGCTTGACGCCTCCAGGGAGGGGGAATATTCCGTCGGACTCTGATCCTGGTGGTACACCCCACGTTTTCATCGGAGGAAAGCCGACGATCTCGTCCCAGCGCGAGGAATCCACCTGTCAGCGTGGTTGGAAATGACCGTGCGATGGTTGCACCTCCCGCTAGACACGAACGGTGTAGTTGAGGAAGGCCAACAGAGCACCGGACGTGAAGCTAGAGGAGGGGCAAATTCGTCATGGCGCATTGCCGCCCCCCCAAGCCAGGCCAGGCGGCGCTCAAGCTTACTCCAGTAGTCCGTAGACAAGACGAGTCAGATTGGGAGAATTCTGCAATCTCATGGACTCGCGTGACGTGCGATTTGATCACCAAAAATGTATTGTCGAGTTGGTAATACTGGAACCCCCCACCACCCTAGCGACAGCAAACTTGGAACTGGGTCGGACGAAGGGGGATCGGACCAAATTGGGTAGAACCCTCCGATCTCCGGGGCACTCGGCACCCCGCGAAGACGCCGCGAATCCCGGGGTTGGTGGGGGCAATTCCGCAGCTCTGGGAATAGGTTGCCTCGTGGGTTGGCTCGGTCTCTAGTCGGGCCTAGATTTGTTGCCATTGCTACTTTGTAAATAGTGCAGATGATGTGCAGAGGGAAGTGATTGGACGATGCGGTCGACTTTGGCTCGTGACACAGCGGGGAGGCCTCAGGCAGAAACACGCAGGTGATAGACAATCTTGGCACGTCATCCTGGTTGATTTGCATGATCGACTCTGTACATGCTGAGGATCATCATAGATTCGATAGACAAGAATCAGCGACAATTGAAGTGCGTAATATTCACTGTGATCTCACAAGCATAGTGGCTGCTTCCCCCGCCACAGATCAGCTGACCTCGTATCAAATCTACTGCAACCTCACCTCAACTCAGCAGCCTAAACACAACGTCCAAATCGCCAACAATCAACACATCTCGCATACCAAAACATTTTAGCCCACTTCAATTGCATATACACAGAACATCGCCATGAAAATAATCATAATCGGCGCCGGCATAAGCGGCTGCGCAAGCTACCTCTCCCTCCAAAAACACCTCCCCCAAACACCGGGATCACCACACAGCTACGCAATCTACGAAGCCTACGACACAAGTCGCGACACGACCTTCCGCGAACGGCCCGCAACTGACGACACCCGCTCCGCAACCCTAGTCGTCGGCGGCGGTTTAGGCGTTGGCGCCAACGGCCTCAACGTCCTAAAACGGCTTGATGAATCTCTATACGCAGACGTGGTGGCGGGCGGATACCCGTACTCAAACTTCAAACTAAAGAGCGCGTACGGCTGGACGTTGATGAACGTCGAGGCGACGGCGGATGTAGATGGGAAGATCATGAACTCGGTGTCGATGAGTCGGCATTCTATCTGGCAAGCTCTCCGGGACCGGATTCCGTCTGATGTGATTGTGAATAAAAAGATTTATCGTGTTGTTCTTAATGGAGGGGCCTCCGGTCGACATCTTATTACTTTTACGGATGGGAGTGAGCCTGTTGAAGCGGATTTAGTTCTCGGTGCTGACGGGCTGAAATCTACCGTGAAACGCGCTCTTTTCGATGCCGAGACGGCGGAAGATGATCCGTATCCGCCGCAGTATGAGTAAGCCTACCCTCCACCCATTGCATCAACTTCACCATGAAGATACTAAATCCTTACCAGAGGCCTAACAGGAGTGGGCGGCTTCCACCCGGTAACACCCAGCCTCCGCGCAAACATTCCAACCAGCTCAATGACAATAACATTCGGCGGTAACGGCTTCTTCGGCTATGTCTACTCGAGCAGCTCCGAAACCGACAGCTCCAGGACATCAGCCTACAACATGCCCTCCCCAGGAAACACAATAACCTGGTGGTCAACATATGGAGCCGAGGACTGCCCCGAGCCCAAAACAGCTGACAAAGCGGCCATGAACGCAGACCTGAAAGCCAGACACGCACACTGGAAAGACCCCGTCATCCAAGAAATTATCCGAGACGTTCATGTCGAAACGATGTGGCCAACCTGGACGACGCCGGAACTCCCGATGTGGGAAAGAGAGGGAATTGTCCTGCTTGGTGATGCGGCGCATGCATTGCCGCCGACGTCTGGGCAGGGGTCTGCGCAGGCTTTGGAGGATGTGGAGTGTTTTTCGCTTTTTTTGAAACATCATTTGGAGCGGGTATATACTCAAAACCCAGCTGGTGATGGACAGGGAGTGAGTCAGGCGGAAAGAGAGGCTATCCAGGTTGCTGCGAAGAAGTATATGGCTTTGCGGATGCCGCGGGTGAAGGCTATTTTGGATGAAGCGAGGCAGAGACAGCAGGGCAAGAAGAACATGAATGTTGTTCAGGAGTTTGTGATGTACCTGATTCTGTGGTTGGTTGGTGAGTCTAAACCAGAGGACATTGAACATGGAGGGAGGGCTTTATTGGGACTACTAACCTTTGGATGAAATAGGTTGTTTTGCGCCTGCGAATCCAGCAAAGCCTATTTTGGAATATAACATGGCGGAGGAAGTGCGAAAGGTACTTGCGGAAGAGGACAATGAGACCAAATAATACACCCCAACGTTAGGTGACGGTAAATTGAGCGCCGAAAATGGCTACATTCGAACGCCATTTTAAGCGTTCATTTTACCAAGGTCTTAGTCATTAACCTATTACGTGGATTGAGATCACTCATGGCTACTCAGGGATCAGCTCTGCCCTATCCAGATTGCTCCGGTTAGACGATCAGGTATGTCATCATTGTCACTCTTCTCTAGCATCCGCTTGTAGCTGCTCGTCCAAAAATGAGACGATGGCTTTGTCAGATGTTGGTTTTCGACTTCAATACATAAATAGTCCATGCTCTCGCCTGCTCGTAATTTCTCTTTAGAGCCATTCTCTCAAAACACTTTCTTTCAATCATCATATCCTATTGCCTTTGGCTGGGTCCCTCCCTTTCGTTCTCTTTGTTCTGTTCGGTTACAGTGGCTTTAGTATTCCTCTTGGGACCCCTTCTTTTTGCACTGCCAGTTGTCCTATTCCCTGCCATCTTCCTCATCAACATTTTCAACTTTCTTCAATCCCTATTTTTCTGTGCAGATTAAGAAATCATCTTCACACTCGTGCTTTCCGTGCGCACTTTTGAAGATAGGTTCAGAGTATCTTATCAGTTAGAATTAAGTTTATGATAGTGAATATTTACTAGTGTTGCGTAAACAAGATAATCCCTTACTATAGTTATTTCGCTCAAGACTACCTTATTCTCTGTCTATTATCTCAGCGTGATACGGGGAGCTATTATTCTAGCGTCAATATTCAATATTTGTCTATTCTTTCGCTGCACCACTGATCAATACTCATTTATTACTAGGCCTCGCCCTTGCCCGCGAGCCGCCCTCCGAGGGCCGGCCGTCCGCCCTCGTTCTTGCGGGCGGAGGGCTGGTAGCTCCTGCCCACGGGCCGGGCGGGTCTTTTGCCCGCCCTCTGAGGGTGGCCCTCGAGACATTTCGAGGGCCGACAAACATGACAAACACAAAAGATCTTGAGATTGCATAAAATATGTAGGTTACGGATGTATCTTTGAGTATTTGGTTTTCATGGGGACGCTTTTAACAGCGTACCGAGTCTGCTGGGAGGCTCAAACGAAGGTGAGAAAGGTAAACCAGACACCGTCTCGCGAAGCAAGGCAATACAAGCTGTGCTGGACTTCGCCGAGGCGTCACAGAGGTTTCGCAGTCGTGCGCCATAAGGGCAGCCTAACAATGGAAACGGCAATTGACCACGATAGGCCGTGACGAGGCTCTAAGTTTATGTCAGGAAGTGGATCACTCTACGTGTACACACTCGGAAATATAGTTGTCGTATACTGCATATCGCTTCGGCGAGAGGACAGTGTAAATGATACCTCCTACTACTACTACTACTACTACTACTACTACTACTACTACTACTACTACTACTACTACTACTACTACCGAGTGTACTATATTACTGCCATCGAGGACTGGCTCCGTTGGGAAGTGGAAGATCCAGATGATGTGGACCCAGTTGATGGAGACATAGATCCGTAGGTGGTCGTGATCAGCGGGGTATGGAACGGATTGGCTGGACCTTACGTTAGCGCATGCAAGAGCGAAGACATTTAGGATACCAAAAAAACATAGTCTAAGTCTGCTGATTGAGCGATTTCAAGGGAGTGTGCCATGTAGGGGGTCAGAAGTCAGCATCGCAGATAGTCCAGGACATGTATAGACAATGGACAATATGAACACAGGAGAGCCAATGCCTGATTTTTTCGGTATCAATTTGAGCCACCTGCCTCGTCTATTGGAAACCCTAGGGAGTATGTATCAGAAGTTCATGTGTGTCGAGTTCGCAAGATCTTATTGCAGCTCCTGACAACCTTGGGTCTCAACAGCAAGAAACAGTGCATGCTGTTGCACGGGTACTCTTCAGTACCTCGCCCTTATGAGCAGGACTTTTTTCAATGAACCCATCCAAACACCATCATTGACCTTTGGTATCCAGTGCCCTATTACAAGCACATTATTGAAGTATATAAGCACCCTCTTCTCCATTGAATTAGCTTTGAATCTGTTGGTATCACCAGCTAGGTACTGTGTACACAGTTAAGTGGACAGTGTGTATGCTCCAAAGCAAAAGTCAATTCTGTTGATAGATGTAGATGTTCAGTCTAGTTCGAAAAACACCCCTAGATCCCACACGCCGGCCTTCGGCGGTCACAACACCGAGGCCACAGCCCAGCGCAAGAATGCGTACACCAAGCAAGGGATGTTATCCATCGGTCGCTAGCAGTGGGTCACAGCCAGTTTGTTCTGACAGGAGAATATATCCCGACAGAATCAGTTCGTGAAGTGAAAGTATGCCCAATTTCATCTTCGAATGAATTGTTAAGATCGGGCATGACGATTCGGATTTGGCGCAACATAAAAAACGAATATAATGAAAGTTCTCATGGATAAATAGCTTAACCGAGGCGATATTTCAATATCGACCGGACGGGACGACCGGAGTCCATCGGATCGATTACTAGTGGTTCAATAAGGGGCGGTGCAACACCCCACCGACTTTGATAGACACATAGGTAACACACTTTAGTAGGAATCAAAAAGCTCTGAATGAGCACATGGTCCACGATGTCTCACAAAAATTGAGAAAGCCAGAGCGTTTTTCTGTCCATGTGATTATACTTGGGTTCTCTTCAGTCTTGACAAAGAGATCCTGCAAAGCGCGGGCCTTCTGCTATCTTCCATTTCAGTATCGAATCACTCAAATTCGAGAAACTTTTCGTTAAGCAGTATTTATATTACTGCCCAATTCATAATTGGATTTGTTAATTGGAGTCTGAAATGTATCAGATGTATGTATTACTAAGATGAGGACGAGGTGAGAGGCGAACATTGGGTTAGATTTCATGAATTCTGTCCCGATAGTCAGCCACAGTTTCTAGCGCAACATCACAGAAAAAATGTGTCTTATATCCGGTCCGGCTGAAATGACCCAGTCTGGGGTTAAGTATAGCCAGGTGTTAATCCAATCAGGAGAGAAAGAAGTTGATTCGAGTACTCTATCATCCATAGACCGCCTTATTCATTCAGGCAATTTTGTCGAAGCGAAGACCCATATGTAGGGTGTCTGCCTGGAGGCTTGCTGTCACCCTCGCTCCACGCTTCTTATTCCCCAGCGTCTTGTGAATCGTTCATCTGCCCGTGACTTCTCTTCCAGTCTTCATAACTCTGATATATGTATTACTGGAGCGCTGGGTGCCTCTGATAGTATGTTTCATGGTTGATTTTACAGACACCATTTTCTTTCCCTTTATGGTCGACGCAGAAAGCTCGATTACATAGAAGACATGGTGGAAGATATGCAATCCCATTTGAGAAGACTTTCGATTTCATGCTGTAGATAAGGAGAGGTTGACTTTGTTTCGGGAGCAGAAAGAGACTAAATCAGGGCGAATTCTCGAATATCACCTGTCAAGCATTGTATCACAATCTCAGTGAGAGAATCTCATGCCATATTATCAGGATGCAATGTTTTCATAGGTTTAATCCAGCGCCCTCTTTGTTCCCCAGTTTGAGAAATTCTTCCTTTCTCAGCTCGTTTTCAGAAGCAGTTTCCAAGATTCTCTGGGCTGCCATCAACATTTCCTTGTACTCTCCCCAAAGATATTGAGCTTCCTCTGCTGCCTCCTCTCGGGCCTCTTCCTCAGTCAGTCCGATAGTCTCTGCAGACTCGAGGGCCTCTTCTTCTTCGGCCTGTGCGTTCAACTCGTCGATACGCTTTTGCTCTTCTTCTGCCTTTCTTTCTGCTTCTTTGTCGATTTTCTCTTCGCCAATCTTCTCTTCGCCAATCTGACCAGTCTCGGGGTCATGGAACTTCCTCCAGCGTTCGATTCCAGTCTGATTCCCATCCTCGTCATAAATTGGTCGGGTGAACGCATCAGGGTCAAATGTTCTAGTTTCACCTTCTTTCAGGGGCTAGATCAATGAAAGTTTGGTTAGCTTATATGAAGTCAAATTTCGCATCAGCCACTTACGCCTGCGCCGAAGAACTTTCTAAAACGGGTAACCTTAAATCCGGTTCCACCGTACGAAACAACAAGTGCTTTGTCGTCCTGAGAAAGTTAGCGCATGACCACATTGGCGACTTGGTAATACACACCTCTGATGCCTTGTATACAGTCCATCCCTCGCTGTTGGTCTTTACTGAGGATGATCCACTGCCGCCACCATTTGCAATACCAGTAGCTCCAACGTTCAGACCACCGCTCGTATCGCGGTCATGGGCACTTTCCATGGTTATCTTGCATTCCTGAGTAGACCAAGTCTTGGAGATCGCCCACAGTCCGTACTCTTCAATTTCCCTTTTGTGCGGACCGTTAACAAGAGTCTTGGCGTTACTCTTGACCCATTCCGCTAAGACACTTCTTGAGAAAAATCGGAATTTCTCATTCATAACTGCACCCTCAGCCACGAGTGCTGCCTTTCCGGTTTTGCCCCATTTATTTTTGGCCTCGGCGGAGATATCAATAGGGGCAGCGGACAGGGCACCGGAGAGACCTGCATCGAGTCCAAAGCTATGCGCAGCTTCACTTCCCGAAGATCGGGTCTTCCATCCCTCTTCACGAGAAGGCATTCGCTCCAAGGCGTAACCATATTCCGTGAATTTATCATTCTTAGGGAGTTCAGGGTCTGAAATATCGGTGACCTTGTGGAAAGTTCCGTGATTGTCGAAGTACCCAATTGCACCGGGGTGGCATTCAGAATATGGCTGAGGTCTGAAGAGATAGTATCCCTCGCCATGGCTCTTCATGAGCGCTGCATATTCATCATGGGGACTGGGAGCCATTCTTGCTCTGTGATTCAAGTCCAAGCTGCCAAATTTTTATTATCATTATCTCTAACAGGGGCGAATCACTTAAATAAACTTGTGATGTGGGTGCGTGGGTCAATGTGTGTCGAATTATATGTATGAGTAGCCCAAGTGACGACCGTGAGAGATTTCTCGGAAGTAGGGTGGGCTGCATGCACATAGCTGAAGACAATCTGTTCCTTTGGCTGAGGATGTTCCTCTTGGCACGACGATCAATGGATCAATCTCAGCCGTCGTGCCCTTCATGCCCATTCATGACATCAACCCACCCCACATATCGACCCGAAATCTTGGTCCGCCGTGCACGAAAATCCGAAAATGGTTAACGGCCGTGTCAATTACGATTTCTTGGTTCCAATTAGAAGATAGGTGAAGTGCACGGATTTAGTTACAAAAATACCGCGGGGTAGATGAGGAAGGCGAATATTGAGTTAGTGTCACTGAGAGAGGGCCGTAAGCACTGCTAGTAGAACGGCTTCCACAGTATTTGCATCATACCAGCCGTCCCCGTTGTAGTAAAGTCGGGAGGTCGCGAGTTAAGTGTCCTCATCCCATCACAAACGAGCAACAACTTCCTCGGAGATCTATCAACCCCATCGGGTTTGGCGAACAAAATCTAATCCTCAGTCTCCATGCTGATAGGATACAGTGAACTTGATAGTTCTCCTGCGCCAGACTGAAAACATTACCCCGGTTCCACCTCCTTCAACCCGCCGGGTCCTCAAAGTGGGCTGGGGCGGCGAATTCGCTTGTCGATCAATAATATCACAGAGCCATACCCAGATTCGATATTACCCACTCTCTAGTCATGGAGGAAGGTGAATAGTCAGCCCCACATGGTGGTCCAGCCTGTGCCTGCTTTCAGCCCGGGTCGAAAGGTGTAGCATGTCGCTGAAAGCGCTGGCCAACAATCCTCTGAATGGCTGACCCGGAGGAGCGTTTACTGCTCTACAGCTGAGAACAATGACGGAAGATGAATGTCGACATATAATGTGGTCGTTTGTGAGCTGGTGTTTTACCAGGTCTTTGATGTCAGATTTAATAGTCGTGGAATTAAGGTTGTCTAATTTCATATCCTTTAGTTTGTCCCGGGTCGGGTGTATCCTGCCATAGATCTCTGGCAGGAGCATGAAGCTGTTTCGGGACTTGTTGATCAGACTGCACAGGGAAGGATTGCTGCTGGACAGATTCTTCCGCGACCGGCTTCTCCATAAACACTTCATTGTCACTGGATGGTACCTGGGCAGCTGCCACGGAAGGCGCTTTGTTCCCACTCTCTTACAGGAAAGGAGCCTTTGTAAAAGGATAGAGATTGTTAGCATCGTACTGAAAAGTGCAAAAGTTTGAATTGAGTTACTCTCACAGTCGCCTTTGTCGGCTCTCTATTTTTGCGGGAGTGGAGCTTGTTCTTGAGCTTCTCAAACATCGTTTGGCAAGTCTGTCGAATATGGATAATCCACAAGTCAATTTTGCGGTGCAGAAAGGTACCATGCCGGTTAATCTCGGGTGAAAGAGAAGGAGGGGTTTCTCAAGCTCTTCTATGGGATTCAAAGATCCACAGTTCAGCTGGGTTCACGATTTTCTACTTCGGGAAATGATGTATCGGGGCCCCATATTAATGACCCACGTTCCCCTCCTCTCAGCCGTGCATGTTCGTCCGTTATCCCTCAGCTGGATTCCATTGTGAATCCATGTCTACGGTACCAATCCCAGTTTCCACAATTGTCATGGGGAACATATCATCACTATTTCTGAGACTACTACTTAGTCGACCGTTGGCGGATGCAGCTGGAATCCGAGTAGCCGTACACAATGGGTATTGCTGAAGCTTGGCCATCGTCTCATTTTTTCTTTGCTAGCCCGCTGCGCATTGACTGTGGCTTCACATCGCTGCTGATTGAACCAAGTAGTCAACTGTCGGTTGGTCCGTTCGGCCTCCTCGATGGACTTGATACAGTGAGCGTGAACAATATCAAAAGTTTCGTCTGCATCATCTTGCTTCGCAGCACTTGAGGCGTAGGAAGCTCGTGTCTGCCAAAGAATAGAGAAATGAGAACCGACGCCTTATAATTTCAAAAGGACAAACCGAAGTTTCACGAACATTCATTAACCGTTGCGCTGCTAGTGGAGGATGAAAGCCCTCGTCCCCAAATAAGGTCATAGGGCGCTGCCCGTGATGTCTTCCTGCTCCTATTAGCCGGCGAGCTGCTTTTTGGGGCGGGATTATTTGGTTTCTTGCTGTTGCTTTGGTCATAGCGAAGAGAGACCTGATGAAAGACCAACGCTGGACTGAAGTTTGGGTTGAAAAGTATCTTGCCAGAGAATTGCCCGAGGTGCGAACGTGAACCATTTATTTACTAAGCTCTGAAATATTACCGTACGGAATTTCAAAACGTTCAATACTTCTGCTAAGTGGCGAGCTCTAAACTGTGTTACACGCCCTAAGAAAGTGACTCAACTATTAGCAGTCATCCTAGTAATCACTAAGCTAACAAATATTGCTGCTATTGATCTGTCTTTGTTCGGCTATTTCTAGTATTTATAGTACTAGCGATAGCTTCTCTGTGACCGCAGTGGCTGTCCCTCTAGAAGCATAGCTTATCTCTTAACGGTAATTAACACCGTTTTTGGGCTAAAGATCAGTACAATAGTTCTTTATATATAATATAGAAAGCACTGTGTACTGTACTATAAAGGTCTAATCACTGTCAATCTTCTGATATATAGGGTAGGAGACCTAAAAAATTCCTAATTTCTTTATTAGCGGAATCGGCTTATTCAGGAACTCCGATATAGGGCGATCATATCAAACGACATAATCAGATACAGTAATTGACCTTTTCCTCAGAGCCTCAAGCAAGATACTGAAGTTATGACTCTAACGGCCCAGGAGCGTAACTCTCTACACTCTGTATTAGAAATACTAATTCCCACGTAAGTTTACCTGAGCTATCGTAGGAGGTGCTTGCTTCAGATTGTGAGGTAAAATTAGGTATTGATAATTAATATTGAAGACGATTTAGGCAACATAAAACGGACGCGGTGCTCGCTGAAGATAAGAGCTCAGCAGCCGCCGGCCTCGGACTCCGAGCCGAACAATTAGGGTTGTTGGCCGGCCTCCCCCGCGTGACTGGTCGATTACAGCCAACGTTAGCCGGGAAGGCGAACTCCGATCAAGCAACACTGTTGTTGATTTGATGAATGACCCGAATTACTTCGATAATTCTGGCTGGCTTTGCCCCAATTCAACGGGCAAGAGGTCATTTTCACGCCCCCCGGGGGGGGGGGGGGGGCAATCGACCTCGAAAGTCACAATCAACTCCAAATTCACGAGTGACCAAGCCTGCCGTACAGCGCAGTTCGCAGTTCTCATCAATACATATATCTCCCATGCCGACGATTCTCTTCCTAAAGTAGTCGTTCGCCTTTGATCGAGCTTTCACTACGTTTGCTTTCCCTGTGGCTATGCAACGTGATTTCCTTCGGCGATCATGATATGTCAAAGTCAGATATCACGGCAAATATTGACACCAGGCAGGCCACTTATTATGAGTCCCCTAGACAGGGGGTTCTCGTTGAATCCGATACCCTCCATCGTCGTCTGAATTCTGATATTTCCGAAAGATAAGTACTAGTAGTGAGCATTCAGACGGACTTTCACCAATTACCAGTATCAAGGACAAGCTTTTATGATGCAGTTGCATTCTTCTGGAATTGGAATCCATATCACATGAGAACTTCTATTGCTACCGTAATACAATTCGAGCAATAACACTTTGTGTCTTCTCGTTTTTTAATTGATTTTACAGCGCCATTTACGTCTTATACGTTTCGAAAACTCCCAATGCATTAATAATCCCGCGCGCTTCTGGAGCTATAATGGCTGAAATTTCATTCAGATCTCTCCGAGAGGCTCGTACATTTCAGTCGTACTGATTACTCAACTCACATCATGCGACGACTTTTACCTGCGGGGCCCACCTGTGACAAATTCCATTGGAGGTCAGTCCGAGTCCACCGGAGTCGGACCTCACGCCCGACGAGCGACCGCCGGAAGAACTTGTTGCTGTCGCAAGGAAAATGGGATCTGTCATTCGCGAAAATTATTAATGATGGTGGATCCAGAAATGATTCCTTGAAGACATGCGGTGGAGAGACCCGGCCGCAGACTCTTTGAACGTCCGGATCAAGATCAAGCTTTGAAATCAAATTCAAGTGGACAATGATATGGTTGGTGACAAATGAGTGGCACCAACAAAAACCAAAATGTTATAAACAACTCAATGTAACGGAGACGAGCAGTTTTGTACGTGTGTTTTATGTGTACGACTTCCTATCTATATCTAAAGCTTTCCGACTCGCAATGGGAAAGCACACAATCGCTGTTTTTCCAGCCACGGGAGGAATAGGGGGAAGCACTGTCAAGCATCTTCTACCGCGCTTCCTGTCGAAAGACCTTGTCTTCATCGCTCGACACCCCGAGAAACTCAACTATTTCGTTCCCAAGGCTGTAACACTCCGCCGGGCGGATTATGATGATGATGATAGCCTACGACATGCATTTGACGGACTAGATACACTCTTTCTGATTTCATACGCGTCGGTCGAGCATGAACACAGATCCGAGGTAAGTTTCAATGTCGATACAGCGATGACGGCCCCTTGACAAATTGTTAACAACGGCGGTCGACATAGCGTCATCGATTTGCAATTGACTCAGCGATTCGAAGTGGAGTCAAGTATATCTTCTATGGCTCCTTGGGCTACGGCGGTAATCCAGAGAATAATGAGTCCGTGGCGCATGTCATGCAGGCTCATTTGGACACGGAGAAGTATCTCGAGGAATGCACCCGTCAGCACCCAGATTTCGCTTACACGATCATTCGCGAAGGTCTCTACGCTGAGTCCTACCCCCTCTATACGGCTTTCTTCAATCTGGAGCATCCTGTTGATGAAATTCGTATCCCACACGACGGTTCAGGGCCTGGCATCGCGTGGGTTAAGCGCGAGGAGCTGGGTGAGGGTACCGCCGAGCTTTTGAAGAGATTCGCGCATGATCCGGCTGGATTCAAGTACCGGAACCAGAAGGTCTTGCTCTCTGGACCTAAGGCATACAACTTGGGAGAGACTGTTGACATCCTGGCAAAGGTTACCAAGCGGCCTATTAAGATCCGCCCAGTCTCCGCCGATGAATTCGCGAAACTACCTCAGGTTGTACCCAACTTTACCTATCACGGGGTTGATCACTCCAAGTTGTGGACTACCACTTTCGAAGCGTTTCGTCGAGGTGAAGGGTCATATGTGTCGCCACTGCTCAGAGATCTTTTGGGACGGAGTCCGGAAGACTTTGAGACCACAATCAACTCCAGCTCGTAAAAGCGTGCTGGAGATACTAGGGGAGGTCTAGCATCCACTTGGTTCTCAACAGTTGTATCTTTCCCGACCAAATTGTCAGCGCGCGCGTGATCAATCTAGTGGGAAACCAACCAGGCTCGCGGAAGCAACATAAGAAGACAGTAATTTTTGTCGAGGCTCAAAGAACTTGGTGATTAAGCAAGGTACTTTGGAGAAAAATATGCTACCTCTTTAGCATGAGGCTTGTGAATTTCAAAGGGATACGAGTAGATAGTTAACTGTCTCGCTTTTTAATAAAGGTATATGAGTCCAAATTCCTAGCAGATGGACGGGCGCCATATGCATATCCTATGTATCAGGACGAGTTTAGCTTTCAATCAGCCCACATCAATGCTCAGTTCTACAGAGCACCATCCAATCGTAGAGTATCTAAATAGCCTTACATAAGAACGCAAAATAACTAACGTAACCCACAAGCGAACCGCCCACACAAGCGAACCGCCCACCCCATCAATTTTGATCTGAGTACTATAACCTCTCTTTTATAACCATCCACCATGCCACCAAATCGATCTAGTTCTGCCCGATTTTCGCAGGATAGGCAGGGCAGAATCTCATTAGCCCTGCATGCCATTCAAAATGGTCAAATTACCTCTATTCGCAAAGCAGCACGCCAATTCGACGTCCCCTGGTCCACTCTACGCGATCGCGTCAACGGTCAACAAAGTCGCTCAGAAACACGCGCCAACAACCATAAATTGACAGAAGACGAGGAGAGATCACTTCTACAATGGGTGCTCTCTATGGATTCACGTGGATCAGCTCCTCGGCCTGCTATGGTGGCAGAAATGGCCAATCTTCTATTAGCCGAACGCTGTACGCAGACTGTTGGCGTCAACTGGGTCTACAACTTTGTTAATCGCCATGATGATCTTAAATCTCGGTTCTCTCGAAAGTACAACTACCAACGAGCAAAATGCGAGGATCCAAAGGTCATACGAGAGTGGTTCGACTTGGTTCAACGCACGATTAATGAGAACGGCATCCAACCTGACGATATATATAACTTTGATGAGACTGGCTTCGCAATGGGTCTTATTGCTACTGCAAAAGTCGTCACCCGTGCTGAATACTACGGTCGGAGATCTCTTAAACAACCTGGAAATCGTGAATGGGTCACATCTATCGAGTGTATTGGTGCGTCGGGCTTCAAATTACCACCTTGTCTTATCTTCAAATCCAAGACACATCACCAGGCTTGGTACGAAGATAAAGGGGTAGGACCGGACTGGAGGATCGAAATCAGTGATAATGGATGGACAACTGATGCTATTGGCCTTCGCTGGCTGAAAGATCTCTTTATTCCGAGTACGGCGAGCCGTACAAAGGGTAAATATCGTCTTCTAGTCCTTGATGGTCATGGTAGCCATTTGACACCTCAATTCGACCGACTTTGCGCTGAACATGATATTATACCAATTTGCATGCCAGCGCATTCATCTCATTTGCTACAACCACTAGATGTCGGGTGTTTTGCGAACCTAAAGCGCGCATATGGTGGCTTGGTTGAGCGAAAAGCTCGATGCAATATCAACCATATTGACAAGCTTGATTTCCTTGCCGCCTACCCGCACGCTCGCGAGATCTCATATCACTCGGATATAATTCAGAGCGCATTCGAATCTGCTGGTTTAATACCCTTTGATCCCGATCGGGTTATATCGAAGCTTAATATTCAGCTTCGAACACCAACCCCCCAGGAAGCCGACCAGGAAGCCGATCAAGTGAGTGGAGCCCTACAACACCACTCAACACAAAACAATTATATCGGCAAGAATCTTCAGTCAAAGCTCTACTCAAATATCGATCCGTGAGCCCTCCAACGCCTACAAAGCATGTGGTAGAGCAGACTCTTAAAGGCTTCCATGTCACGCTTCAAAGGCTAGCGATGTTGGAGAAAGAAATCCGGGATTTGCGCGCTGCCAATGAGGTTCGGAAACAAAAACGCAAGAGGTCTAATAAACGCATCGACCGTACTGAAGGCATGTCAATTCAGGAGGGAAGAGACGTAATATTCAGTTCGAACCAAGCCGTTGAATCTCTGGATCCTGTTCATCCAGAACTAGCTCCGGTCGCAAATGAGACTAATACACCACGACAACGGGCGCCACCAAGATGCAGTGGTTGTGGAGGGATAGGGCATAAGATAAATAGATGTCCGAAGCAGTGATATCAATAATTTAATGGCGTTGTGGTTATTTTATATGCAAATCAAAATTATAGGTTGAGATGGGTGGGCGGTTCGCTTATGTGGGCGGTTCGCTTGTGGGTTACGTTAACTTGGTGGCGATAAAAGGACGTATTAGTAATACAGGGCGGGACCTGAGGCAAATCCCGACGTCCCAGCAGCGCCCTTGCGTTGGCTGTGGGAACATACGTTCAGCTTCACGCTTCGCGTGTCAACTTCGCAATATGCAAGATCAAGCTGGTCCGGAGTGCGGAGGATCCTTTCGTGAAGTGCAGGATCCGGAATTTTCACGCACAAGGCCTGCACAACTCAAATCGCTGGGCAGCCGTCGCCGACATGCCTGCGATCGTTGTCGTAGGCAGAAACTGAAGGTAAGGACCACCGATATTCATATAGATACGTGTTCATGGTAGATGTTCTTCTAGTGTGATGTTGAAAAACCATGCTCTCTATGCCTACGTTCTGGCTTTGCCTGTGAGACAACATCGGCTCCGTTGAGGTACGTTGTTTCTCAGAGACCATCATGGCCTGGGTATTGTAAAGAAATTACTTATTCACTACTTATAGAAAGTCTAAACGATCTACAAAAGCTATGGAGGAGCGGCGCAAAATTGTACAACACGTGCAGTCTGATATGCCTGAAACCTCAAGGGCAAGCCCTCGAGGTCTCGATACTCCCCGAGGGTCGTTGAACGTAGCTCGGTCTTGCTCGAATATCCCCTCGGACACTGACATCCAGCCTGACATCCCCCAGCAGCCACCTAGACATGCCCAAGCATCTGCGGTGGAATTGACTGATGAGGTAATTTACTGTTTCCCGCCAGAAACTCGCCTTTAAATGCAGATGTTAACTTGCCGCTAGCTTTTTCATCTACATGGTCAAGGATCGATCAACTCACCTACAACTTACAACAATACTTCCGCCCTTCCTGGTGGGACCTCCGTCGATAGTCCTTATCTGGCAACCGGGCAGATGATGGGAAAAACTAGCCTTTCTTCCCACTTTCCCGGTCTTTGTCTTCCATCCCGCCCAGTCTGTGACTTCCTGCTCCAATCTTACTGGAGATCTGTGCATTGGTTCATGATGCTTTTTTATAAGCCTTCCTTCGAACGCGAGTACAGGCAGATCGTTGACAATCAATACGTGACTGCTCGACAGAAGGGTACAGCGGTGTTAATTCTGATGGTCCTTGCCATAGGGGCAAGGTATGCCTCGGACGACCAACGCTCGAAAGTTGGCATTTCCAAGGAAGAGCTATCCTCTCTCCAGAGAGATATGCTCAACCAGATTCGATTGCACTATTTCGAAGTTTTGGACAGCGGGGGCGTGGAATGTGTTCAATTATGCATTTTGCTAAGCACTTATTACCTTTATAATGGCAAGCCGAATCTAGCATTGCCTATTCTTGGTGCGGGGGTCCACAGTGCGCAGGCACAGGGTCTGCATAAGGAGAGTCTTTGGGGCCCCGCAACTGAGATAGTTCTCGAAGTCCGCAAGCGAACTTGGTGGGCTCTATATGTCCTCGACAGGTGCCTTGAAGCCTAGTAATTGGCCGTTATACTCTAGCTAATCATCTGTCAGGTTCGCTTCAATCACCTATGGTCGGCCGTCATCGATCAATGACGTTTATTGCGCTGTGAGCATGCCACGAGACATGGATGACATCTTGGCTGCGCATCCATTGCTGAATATGATTGAGAGCCCCGCGAGCAATTCCTCAGCCAGAGTCACGCTGGGTTCATACCAACGGCACAAATTCGATCTGTACTCTATTGCAACCGCCGTCATTGGCAATATTCACAATGTGAATGTCTCTGGTTCGGAAGCTGCAATGAATCAAGCCGCCGAAATCAATACTAAGCTGGTGGACTGGTTTGACCGACTCCCTGAGGAGTTAAGGCTGGAGCACAATGCCGATTTGGCCATGGGAAGTTTGACAAGCGCCGAGGTCGAGATCTGCCAGCTATTTCAACTGCAGGCACTGGCCCTTCAGCTGGCCTATGATAATATCCAAATAATCTTACACCGCCCGTTTATTCGATGTACTCGACGCTTACCCGTGTCGTCTGGCTTGCGCGACTCGGATGCGCGCCCAACAAGTTTTGAACAGTGCAGGCACTGCGCTCGCCGCACCTGCAGCATACTACCAAGATATGCTAAAGTTGTCTATGCAGCACAAAACACTCATGCGGTGGCATATATTGCCATGCAAAATTTTACTGCAGGTGTCACCTTGGCAATGGTTGCGCTGTCTGACCCCGGCTCAGAACAGGCTATCGATGCCAAAAGAGGTGTCGCGAATTCAATATCGTTGCAACAAACGATCGCTGCCTCATCCATAGTTCCATCGCAGACGGTCAGTGTCCTCAAAGGGCTCTTCCAGCTAATGTTCAGGCATGAAATGGAGTCATTGCTAGTGAATTCGCCACGATTTTTGAACAGTCCTAGTCCGACGGACGGGCCACCAAACCATGCACGTGAGGCCGACGATCTTCAGGCGTCTGACAGAATGCATTTTTCTACGAATCATCGATTTGATCGAACACTATCGGGTGGAAGCCAGGAGGACTCAGAGCTGCCATCAAGCATCATTGGAACAGACGATAGATCTCAGCTTTCCCTCAGCGGCCAGGCAGCGATGAATCTCGACCTTAGCCAGGATATTCCCATTTCGTCCTTTCATTCGGGCATTGATCAAGCACTAGAGTCGGTGCATCAAGGTACGCCTCCATGTTAAAGCATATCGTATTGATTCTTTGGGAAACGAGTGTAGCAAATGCGCGGAGCTCCCTTGCTGATTGCTGTGGCCTATAGTACTATGGGAGAATTACCATCCCATCGTACATCCAGGAGCTTACGTCCCGGAAACCTCCGGCCCGCAGGCTGATATTTGCGGTCGAGCGAGGCCAAGCGTGGCTGCTGTCGCAGAAGAGAACAATCGCCTTTCCCTGACAAATCCGCTGACTTCCCTGGCTGATCCTGCCAGCCAGGGTTTGAACACCGTGAATGACTCCTTCCTAGGTCAGAGCTGGGTATGGAACCAGCCGGACTGACAGTTTGCGGAGCAGTAATTATGCTACTATGATCCGATCGCTTCATTTCCTTGGTGACTCAACCGAGGCAAATAGAAAATATTTAACCGTTTGATACTACAGTTGGACCATATTTTTGTAACTTAAAATACATACGAATGAATGGCTTCTCTGAAAAAGAACTGATTCCAATACGTGTCAATAGTACAGTATTCATGGATATCGAGCAGAAATTTAGACTAGGGCTAAAACAGATATCGCCATGATACTCAAGGCAGACCCCCATTGACTCAAGTTCAACGAATGAACTTGTCCACAAAATTGGCACCAAGTCCAACCTTCTCATAATGGGCCTTTGCGCTGGCCAGCTTTGAGAAAACGTCCTCCACTCCCAAAGGAACACCCATCGGGTCAACATAGATATAGGCTCCAGTGACGTGGAACAATGTGATCATTTCTTCGACGCCATCTGGCACCTCAAGCGTGTGGATGTCACCAGGGGGCTCAAAAGCATGGCTCCCCTCAGTTGCCCACCAGTCGTGCTCAAGATAATGCCACTTGCCGCGAAGAACCGTGGCGTGAACAGGTCCACAGTGACGGTGACGGGACAAAATACCGGAACGACGCACGCGAATGAGGTTGACGAAATAGCCCTGTGTGACATTGAAAAGGATGGGTCGGAACCAGACGTCCGGGCCTTGGGGAACCCAGAGTCTCTCGTCGAAGTCCAAATTCACAATGTTGGGGACTACAAGGTCCTGAGGAACGTTGGGTAGAGGCTTTCCCTGATAAGGGATAGCCTCCGGCTTGGGTCGATGGTCGGCTGAGGAAGAAGTCATAGTGAAATTGATAACGAGAGTAGAAGGATCTCGTAGTTTGACATGTATTTGCGGGCAGGACAATGATTGCCTACCGGTCAAAATGGTTCCTTATATACTCGGTAATTATCTCGGCCCAGAGGCCACATTGCTGGAACAAGACAGAAGGCATATTGCAAACCGAAAGAGTGTGATACGTTTGAGACACTCCAGACCACTTCTTCGGCGCGTTAGTCCGGCGGAAGTTCGTGTCCAGGACCCACTTCTTTGATTCCGAGTCCGGTGGACGTCCGGCACCCTCGGCGTAACCTCCGTTCAATTCGCTGACGGAGTTATAGAGCAGGTAGTTGATCCCTTCTTCGTTGCTTCCTAGTTACCGAATTCTCTCACTAGAAACTCCGCTTTTGTTCGGAAATTGTCTTCTCATTTATCAACATCTGAGGCAGAAATACACCCCAGATGGCTTCAGCTGCCCTCCGAGATCTCCGATCTCCGTCCATCTCTTTCGGTGCAACAAATACGAAGGGGTATCTCAGAAGTTCTCCCTTTCAGAAGCGCTCGGTGAGGGCGCTGGATACCCACTTAGTCTATAGTAATTTGCCCTTCAATTAGGCCTCGTCCTCACCCGCGGGTGACCCTCCAAGGGTAACCCTCAAACCCTAGTTTTGCGGGTCGAGGGTCTGGTCTCCTTATGAGTCCTTACCCCCAGTGAAGGGTCACCAGTCGAACGACCCTTGGGTGATCAAACAACACAAACAGTCGAAACTCATCACTTATTTCTCCTAAATTGGATATATTGTGACATAAATAGTGCTGAACTAAATATCGTAATAGGGAGTCAAAATAGCACTTGGGGGTTTTCGATTTGGCAATTCCCTAATACACCGCTGCCCGCTAGTAATTCTGCGCCCGGAAGGGATAAAGTTGCAACTATTCCATGTCCACGCTGACGTAAAGTCTTGGTACGTCCACATTTTTTCGAGAGCGAAACAGGAATCTTCAGTGGAGACATTCAACGGGCCCATATCCCCGCAGTAGCAAAGTCCGTCAACAAAATCATTGTGCTAAGAAAAGAAAGAAAACTGGAGCATGGGCTTCCCCAGTATGGCTCTCAAGCTCAAAATTCAGTGTTAATCGTCCACAAATACAACCCTGTGATTGACTAACAGAAGTATAGAATATTGCGTCCAAGCTCCCTAATAGGTAGTGTATCATTGAGTATTTGTAGTTTACCGTACTTATAATCAGTTATTATTTGTCAGACGGCGAGCATTCCACCGTCAACTATCAAGCTCGAACCAGTGACGAAGTTGCTAGCCCCGCTGGCAAGAAAGATGACAGCTCCCCTCAGGTCTTCAGGGGTTCCCCAACGGCCAGCCGGCGTTCCCTTCAAAATAAATTCATTGTAAGCGGAGTCATTCTCCAGTTGTGTCGTCAAAGGGGTACTAATATATCTATTCCGAAATTAGTCTTTGCTTCGCAAAGGAGTTGACAGAGGATTGCAAAAAGAAACCTGAGTGACTTTCTTCTTACCCTGGGCAGACGCAGTTGACTTGAATGTTGTGTGGAGCAAGTTCATTGCTGAAAGATTTCGTCATTTGGATGACTCCGCCCTTAGAGCTTGCATAGGCAGAAACATTGTACATGCCCCGATATGAAGTAACCGAACCAATGTTGATAATTTTGCCAGGAAGCTTGAGATGAAGCAACTTGTTTGCAAATTCTTGTGCGGCAACGTAGGTGGCCTTGAGATTGATGGATATGATCTGAAGTAATTTTCAGCACTTTGACACATCGAAAAAGCACATACATTCTTCTTACGAGGTCGAGATCATCATCCGTGACTTCCGTAATTGGGCATCTTCTATTGACACCGGCGCAGTTCAAAAGGACGGAAGGCATGATTCCTGCTTGCCAGATAGCTTGGAAGGTTGAACGAATTGAAGTTGGATCGGTAAGGTTGCATTCAAACGACCAAAATTTTCGATCAAGCTCAGAGATAGATTTTGACAAGCTTTCGGCGTGTACATCATTGGGAATCTGAATAGAGACAATGTCGGCTCCTGCCATTGCAAGGGATTTACACAGTGTTTGTCCAATGCCACCTGTAGCTCCGGTGCAGATGGCTGTCTTCCCTTGTAGCGAGAACAGTTTGTCGGTGGGCAAGTGATGCATGTCGTGAGAAGATAACTGAGGTGATACACTGAGGATCAAATGACAGTAAGAACAGGTTGCAGTAGACGAAGAGCCGGCTAGAAATCTTGAATGTTGAATGCTCTAATAAGGCTAACTTGCTCTCCTTTATGGTGGAATAGAGTTTAAAGGCAGCAGGAGTCATTCGACACAGGTACAGCAAACAGGAGAGTCCGCCGGACTCTGGTCTGACTTGCTTGTGCTATCACTCACCTTGCATAGGGTTGGCGGTGGGTGATGCAGAAACCTTGTTGCCCCGATGGATATCCACCGGAATATTCTGTCTTCCGTGCGTCAACCCCTGCACCGAGCAAAGCCAGCCAGGAATGCACATCTTAACCGAAAGAATTGGAGACTCAGAATCGACTCAGCCGGACCCACGATCCAGTTCTCATATTCATTTTGCCAAATCATCTCCTGGAATGGAGACGAAATATGCGGAGATATTTTGGAAGACATTGGCTACGCAAACCCCACACCCGGTGGATATTCTCGATGGATTTGGCTACTGTAACTTAGAGAGCTTTCTGGGCAGTTTTTCGTGCCAGAAGCCTCGGAACGTCATTATTCACAACTATTGTAATTATACATGTACATCTAACAACTTGCGATATATTTCAGTGAATTCCTTCTCGCTACCAGTGTCATACATGCGGCCTACATGCTTATTACACTAGAAGGAAATGATTGCAGTGAGCTTTTGTTATGTCGACGAGTACTAGAATTTTCGCATACTTTCATAAAATTGGGCATGCGAGTTCTGTAAAGACTTCTTTCTCCTTAGCCTACAAAAAGGACTTAAGAAATCAAAGAATAGCAAGTGAGTTGCCTAAGCTTGCGACACCACCTGGAGAAAGACGCGAATAAGTATCTCTCAAAAATGGAAAGGCGAAACTGAAACCTACCCCTGCGGTTTATCGGTGCGCTTGTGAACATGAACGAATATCTTTTTCTCTGCTCACATTCAATTGACAGAGCCTATAATCTGCAATGAGCATCGAAAGGAAATGATAGATGAAGATGGAGCTTTTTACCTCGAGGTCAAACATTTCGCCAATCATAACGCCCCAGCAGGCAAGAAGATACTCGTGCAGATACCAGCTTTGGGAAGATGGCCATACTTCAAATGAGGGAGCATCTCCTGCAACTGCAGCGAAATAACTAATTACTTGAATGTTGGCATCTCTTCGGAAAAAAGGCACTGTGATAAAGAATCGAATGTTGGGAAAAGGGGGAACACACGAGTCATGGAGCCACGTCTTCATTTCTTCCGACTGTTCAACCCCAGCCAAAGTAGGATTAGAAGCGGCAGACCTCTCAAGTTTCGCCGGGTTTGACTCTTGCAGCTCATTGTACCGTGACACATAGCCACTTCGGATGATCAAAATGTCCCCCTTTTGAAATTGTGTGCCTTGATAGTTCGCACAGGCTAGAAGCTCATTCAAATTAATTGCGTGGCTCGTCAAGGGGTCATACGGTTTGTTGAACTTTTGCGCATAGCGATAATAGTCGATGAACACGCCGCGACCCACAATACCATGACGTGAGACAACATGCATCCCACATCGATCTGTGAGCGTCACATCCTCTGGAGACAGGTTATTGTAGAGAAATCCGTGAGTCTGATGGCCAAAATGACGAAACCCGTCCCACTGGCTTCCAGATTGGGTGTTCATCTCGAGTGAGTCATCGAAAATGCAATCGCTGGAGGTATTTGGAAGTATCTTGACCTTGCATGGTGATCGATCGAAGTTCGGTTGAGCAGGAAGCTCTATGTTCCAACTAAAACGGTGTTAAACATTGTCGTTAGAAAACAAAATGTAAAAACAATGCATTTCGTGACAGCGTACTTAAGCGAAATAACGCATCCACTCTGAACTTCTTCCTTGGCTACTTTACTGATCAGGCTCTCAGTTAGGAGATTCAGCCGGCCAAGCTTTCCAAGGACAAAGGACAGTAGAAGTCAGCTTCTGAAGATACTAGAGAATGGATTTAGGCTATTACACGATACCTCGTCTTCCGGACCCCATATCCAAGCAACCTCAGGACAATTCGCATTGGCGTTGAGCTTCCGCAGCTCCTTGAGTGAAGGAAGGAAGTTATCGTCTCCGTCAGCCATCTTAAGGTGAAAGTATTCTGGCCAATGAGACCAGCCGGAGTTCCAATATTAGTGAATATGAAGTACCTCCAAAGCAATGGAAGGGAATATGGCTCTTCGTTTAGCAATTGCGCTTGGACTATATATATTCTCTATACACAGATTCTTGGGACGAAAAGCCCATGTACTTAGTAAAGCGCAGATTACTCGAGAAGCGTCTCCAGTATTGCGGGCGCATTTGCCACTGGCTACCGACTAACCCAGGATCATCATTGGAGATGCGGGGATGGCGAACCTTGCACATCTTACCAAAGGTCCGAAGCGAAGCCGGACAACTGTGCTATGCTCAATGTCCGGTGGACAACCAGATAATGCGGCCGAGTCCCACGGATCCCTCTGCAGAACCCCCAGATCTTCCCCGCATAGAATTTAAATGGATTGGGAGAAAGCTAAAGGTTGGAGCAAACCTTAATAATGCACATCTCGCAGAGACCTGTAACACCCGACGATACATAAAATAAGGCTGCTAAGGCCTTGCCTCTATTTCAATATTTTTCTTGTTTGTCAAACAACCTGGTCCTTCTTCTGAATCTATCTAGCAATATCCGGTCTGTGTACTGAACCATGCTTCACAAAATCGTTGTAAATGCCTACAATTTTTGGGTTGTGACCTTCGTGGCCATTGGCACCATTGCAAGTGCTTACGGTCTGGCTATCATTGGATCGACCGTCGGACAGCCCAATTTCTATACCTACTTTAACTTGCCCACGCAAGGCGAGCCAGGGTATACGCACACAACCAACATTATCGGCGCTCTAAATGGCATAAACTCGGCCGGAGCAATCTTGGGATGCCTGGGACAGGCCTGGACTGCAGATTTCTTTGGTCGAAAGCGGACTATGCAATTTGGATGCGTTATCCTGATAATCGGTGGTGCGTTATGTGCGGGTGCGGTGAACATGGGCATGTTTCTTGCAGGTCGCTTTATCGCGGGCATGGGAGCGGCCGTCTTGGCTTGCATTATCCCGATTTACCAGGCTGAGGTTTCAACGGCTGAGACACGCGGTGCAATGGTCTGCGTTACTGGAATTATGTACGCCGTCGGATATAGCTTGGCAGGCTGGTTTGGTTTCGCTTGCTATTACATGAAAGCGACCAGCCCGTACGCAGCTTTCGCCTGGCGGTTCCCGCTGGCCTTTCAAGTCACCTTTCCTCTAGCCGTCCTTGCGGGAAGTTCATTTATTCCCTTCTCTCCTCGCTGGTTATTACAACAAGGACGGCGAAATGAGGCTTTTGAGATTGTCCAGCGCTTGCACAAAGCGCCGGATGACCCCAACGACGTGAGAGCCAAACAAGAATTCCTCTTGATGGAGAAGCAATGCGAGCACGATCAGTCGATAGTTATCCGTCGATTCGAGATTTTTCGAACCCCCGCAAACCGCCGGAGAGCCCTTACTGCCTTTTTACTCATGGCTGGCGACCAATTCCTGGGCATTTATGTCATTGCTAACTACGGTGTCATTATCTATGGCTACCTTGGTTTAACCGGCGGAATTCCACTCCTCCTCAACGCATGCTGGACTACTTTTACCCTTATTGGCAACACCTGGACCGCCTTTTACTTGGATCGTGTGGGCCGTCGGACTTGTTTGCTTCTCGGGTCTATTGGCTGCACTGTGTCCGCAATTTTCCTTTGTGCTCTGTCAGCCGAATACTTAGGCACGAGCGTCAAGCAAGGCCTGCAAGCAGCAGTTTTTTTTGCATTCTTCTACATCTTTTGGTGGTGCTTCTTTATGGATGCGACGCAATATGTCTACGTGACAGAAATCTTTCCGAATCATCTGCGTTCCCAGGGGGTGGCAATCGGCCTCAGCACCTTCTATCTCACTTCTGAAGTCACACTGGTCGCTGCACCAGTGGCACTCAACACGATCGGATGGAAGTTTTACCTGGTTTTAATTATCCCTTCGGTTTTCTACATTGCAGCGACAGCATTGTTTTGCTGCATGGATGGTACGGTCGCCTTTCTCTGTAGTGAGACAGGTCTAGAATGTGACGAGCTTCTAGATCAATTGTGGCGTGTGCCTCGCCTCATACCGCCTGTCCTCATATGATCTGATCGATCGATAGTTTCGGCTGGTGGAGTAGCTGCTCTCGAGGGAGCAGATCTGTAAACAAGCTACCACGACCTCAATAATGAGTCCAGCCAGTTCATTAGATGTCGAGTTGAAGTTCAGGCTGGGGACTAGTATGTGGTGACTGCAGTATGTGCCGACCGTGGCCTTACCTGGTAAATGCATGAACTCCAGAAGGACCCACGGGGAGTAAGCAGTGCAGTATGCAAGTACACGATGGATTTGTGGTTGGGAATGAATTCAGGGAGGATTAGCCAGCATTCGAATCGAGTTGAGGTCGGTATCAAGACCCCAATGAAATAAAGTGATCGCTGATCTGTTCGGCCTCGACTCTAGAACCGGCGTGTGGAGTGGGCGTCGAGTCTAGACCAGCCAGGTTCCCAAACAGGAATCCCCCGTTGGTGAGGATATCTCTTCCTTGGTCGGATGCTGGCTGGGCAGAGCCAGTGGCAGGCGCGAGGTGAGTGTTCCCCCCTGACGAGTACGCGGCCGTGCAGTTGCTCCGTGCGCTAAGCACCGTCCAAGTTGCAACGTGAACTGCAGTTCGCTACTTCTCCCCTATTCTCATCCAGCTGGTCCTGAAAATGATGAAACTTTAGGATCAATGATCCATGAGCATCGCATTGCAATCTTCGATGTTCATCACGTCTCTGAATTCTCACTTAACTGTGACCATATCCAAGCTGGCTCAACCAAGAAATAGGAGTAGACAGCTCTAGTGCCAGCTAGCCCAGCCGATCGCAACCCGGAACGGCCGCGGTGGAGTGCGCAGAAGCGTGAGCTAGCGCCCGTTGGGGACTAGCATTGGCGCAGAACTGGGCAGTCTCTTGTCAGGGGACGATTTTCCTCAGTGGTTCGCAGGCCCACCACCCCAGGCCGCCGCCTCCCCTCACATTCGAACCTCTCCAACCTCCAACCTCCCTCGGTCAATTCTCGTCGTTCCTTTGTCCTTTAATTCTCGTTTTCTGCTTTTTTGTTGCTTTCTCATTCATCACAGTCGCTTGTGCTATTTTCTTCATTCAATTCCTGCTACTCCGGATCTGCGTTGCGGAAATCCTACAGAGCTCCACCGGGAGGACCGTTCACTGTTTCAACATCGCATCCACGCCAATTGATTGAACGACAGCTCGCGGAGTATACCTAGTGCCTCGTACGATATTCAATGAGGATTGCATTCGCCGGCTACTAGATCCGTCCGTCCGGAGGATCATGCGTCTCTCACCATGTCTGGTCGTTGCCGGCCTTTCGACGAGCGTGCACGCTTTTTATCCGTGGGAGCTTAAGATCGCAACGGGCGCGAGCATTTCATCCAGGCAAACCGGGTTCCGTCGATTTATGCCATGGAGCTTAATTCCGGAAGAATCAGAGGAGGAGGAGACCGCGCCGTTGACGCTCGACATCAAGAAATTCCGTCGCGACTATTCCATCGTCGAGTCGGAGACCCCGACACTAAAGAACAGTGCTGCGTTGGACCAGGATGGCAAGGACTTTTCCTACTTTTCGGTGGTCAAAGTTGGCTCGCAGCAGCAGGAAATGTGGCTGGCGTTGGACACGGGATCGCCGAGCAGCTGGGTGTTTAGCTCCAAGTGCATTAGCGATACCTGCAAATCCCATCATACATTCGACAGTTCTACCTCCGACACCTATTATTCCAACAGCTCGACCTTCAGTCTCGGGTACGGCAGTGGACAGATCCAGGGGGATCTCGGCCAGGATACCATGTCCCTTGCCGATCTGGATGTGACGCTGTCATTCGGATTCGCGACCTCGGCCACCAAGGCGTTCAACAGCTACCCAATCGATGGAATTCTCGGCCTCGGACGATCGTATACCAACGGCTGGGAAATTCCCTCGTTCATGGACAAGGTCGCCGAAAAGGGCCTGATCAGTTCCAACCTTGTCGGGTTCAGTCTGTCACGGGCAAATGACAACAACAAAGATGGCGAGGTTAACTTCGGGACCGTCGACACAACCAAGTACGACGGAGACATCACCTACACCACCACCAACGCCGATACATGGACCATCCCAATGGACGATGCCTACGTAAACGGCGTCCCCTGCAACCTAATCGGCAAATCCGCAATCATCGACACAGGCACCACCTACATCCTAATCCCGCCCTCCGATGCAGCAACCCTCTTCGGCCTCATTCCAGGCTCCTCGCAATCCGGCGAGAACTACATGATCCCATGCGACTCGACCGCGACCGTGGAATTTGAGTTCTCGAACGTGAAATACTCCATCGAACCGGAGGATTACATCGGCTCGGAGACGGACGGAGGCTGTATCTCGACCATCGTCGGCCACCAATCCTCCGGACCAAACACCTGGCTCGTCGGCGACGTCTTCCTAAAGAACGTGTACTCCGTCTTCGACTTTGACAACGGCCAAATCGGCTTCGGGACAAAGGCCTCCAACTCCTCATCCGGCAATGGAACATTCACCGCGCCGGCCGTGACAGCCGCCGGCACCATTGCCTCTGCCGCGTCCACAGATGCGGCCGCAGCATCTGCCGCCGAAAATTCAGCCACGTCGACGGCCACATCCGGACCCGTCGCGACTATCAACTCCGCCACTCGCTTCTCCAACGGTCTCGCCTTGTCACTAATTATGACTTTCGCTGCCGCCCTCATCCTCTAAACCTTCAGAAACACCTTCAGAAATACCTCGTACATACCTCAACCCGCCCAACATCACACAACACACGATATACCCCATTGTGCATCCTCAACCTCGGCGTTTTCTTCCCATGTTCATACGTTACTCTAGTTGGTCCAGCGCGCAACAGACCATCTTGTCCATCTTGCAAAAGTGATACCCACACTTGCACATACTCTCGTTTTGAGGATCTATACCCTTCGTTTCTTGCATCTAGAGCTGCTGTCTCATTTGCGCATTTTCTTTTATCTGACTACCCTGACTTCCAAGGAAGGTTTTCCAAGTAATAGGAAGGTTCCTGGGGTTTGCCACGGGCCTTAGGCATTGGCCGTCTTGTACGATAATCAGACTACGATTTGCTAATGGATTCCATCGTTGTAATAATTCCATTTAATCACAATACTTTTTCTATTTTATTGTAGCTTTTTTCTGTAGTTGGAGTAGGTCCCATATACTGCAGTGTAGTGTATACCCCGTGTTTCATGTTAGACAAGCTCTAGTCCCTGCAGAGGTTGATCTGGTTCGTTGTTTCATGTTGACCGGGGTGCGTAGGCGTGCTCTGCAGGCCTGTTAGTTTACTCTACCTACCGCCGTATGTTGTCTGTGACCTTGCCTCGAGTACGAAAGACATAAAAGATCCCCTCTTGTCTGGCTTCCTAGGGAGCTGATCGCATGTGACTGGTAGATGGCTCGGTAGGTCATCAGATGAGTGATCCTGCAAGGGATTAAAGATCCGGTAGAACATCTTGTTCACAATGTCAAGATCATAGTGGCATCGATGGCCAAATTGGCACCATGTTTGAGCATGGTTTTAATTGAGTATCTAGAGATGTCATGGTGGGATGATCACCGTGAAGACTTTTAATGCCAACTACTTGAGTATTCTACTGTGGTAAATGTGAGGCTATAAACAATCGTTCTCATATTAATGTGATTGACTTATGAGCGATCCTTAAAACACACTAGAGCCCTGTTGCAGTGCTCTGCTGAATAGTCGTTGATCACTCGATCACACAACACGAATTCAGACTTATGAGATGAACCTTGTTAACCATGACACAATGTACCTAGCTGATCACATACCAAGTCCAAGACCAGATCAACTCAATATCGGACTATACAGGGTCTTAAAGTAAAAAGTGACTAATAAGCCTCCTCCCCACAGCCAATCCGGACCCATCCCGACCGCAAACCCGGAGCCACCCACCCCAAAGCCGTACGCTTCGGCACTCGTGACCCGAGAATGTCCGGAGCCTAACCCGATCGGGCCGGTCCTCGGGAGCCAACAGCGTCATCCCTCATACTAATTAAAGCTCACCTCCCCAGATTTTCCATATATCTCAAACCACACCCCGAATATACACTGTACCTAGACTGTGCTAAGACTTAGGTACTCGCCATGTTCGGACTTGCAGGAAGAAAGACAGCTCTCGCCCGGCTGACCGCCCGACCAGCGCGCACAGTCATCGCCGCGCAATCGCCGAAGCGCGAATTCCACGCGACGCGCAGCAACGAGGGCGAGCGGCGGGTTTGGGCTGGACGAGTCAAGACGCCATGGATTGATGCGTTGACGCAGAGTCGGGACGCGGCGAAGGCGAATCAGGGCGGTGCGCAGCCTGTTCAGAGTGTGAAGCCGGATGTCACGCCGAAGAAGATGTCGGATAGTTACTACAGTGCTGTATGTTGATCCACAAGTTGTGATTGACCCTCAATTGCTTAACTCATGCTGTTCTACAGATTCTGCCTCTGGCACAGGACAAATGGCTTCTTGATACATATCTCAATGCGTCGGGGCATATCCGGTGAGATGGAGAGATTCCGATGGACCCCCAAATCTGATGTGCTAACTTCTTCCAGACTGGGTTCCTTGCTCATGGATCTCGATGCGCTCGCCGGTGTCATCGCGTACCGTCATACTGGCGATGGCGTCAGCACGGTCACCGCGGCCGTCGACCGGATTACCATCGAGAATCCGCTTATGGAAATCTGCGACCTCGAGCTTAGCGGTCAGGTTTCCTATGCTACTGGTCGATCTAGTATGGAGGTGTCCTGTCAGGTCTCCAAGGTGCGTCCGGAAGGACAGCCTGCGCAGCCTGAGGATGTCTTGATTACCTGTGCTTTTACGATGGTTTCGCTGGATCCAGCTACTAAGAAGTACGTGCACGTCAAAGCCGAAGTAAACTAAGTCATATACTAATTCTCGATTACAGGCCTGTTCCAGTCGCACCTCTCATCCTGGAAACCCCCGAAGAAGAAGCCCTCTTCAAAAAGGGCGAGGCAAACTCCCAAGCCAAAAAGGCCTTACGAACACGCAGTCTTCTCGAAAAGGCCCCAGACGACGAAGAGAGTAACCTAATCCACTCAATGTGGACAAAAGAAATGTCCTACCTGCGTAAGTTACCACAGCCATACAAGACTGAAAACTCCACTAACAAAAAAAAGACCCCCAAACCCCCGCAACTCGCCCCAGCAACCAAGTCTTCATGAGCGACACAGTCCTAAAATCCGCCATGATTATGCAACCCCAAGACCGCAACCGACACAACTTCATGATCTTCGGCGGCTTCCTGCTAAAGCAATCTTTCGAGCTAGCCTTCTGCTGCGCCGCCTCATTCGCGCACGCCCGACCAAACTTCCTCGCGCTAGATCCGAGTACCTTTGAAAATCCGGTGCCCGTCGGCAGCGTGCTCTACCTCCGCGCGACGGTGGCGTTTACGGAGCCTGAAGAGCGCGAAGACGCACACTCGAAGTTCACCAAGGTGCAGGTGCGCGTTGATACGAAGGTGAGGGATGTGGAGCATGGGACGAAGAAGTCGACTGGTAAGTTTAATTATACTTTCCTTGTTGAGAAGGATATACATGTTATGCCGAAGAGTTATGGGGAGTTTATGCTTTGGACGGATGCGAGACGGCGGGCCCGCAATGCGGTTGAGATTGATCCGGCGCATAAGATGAGTGCGCTCAGGAGTATTCAGGATAGTGTTACGGAGTAGTGGATTAGTTACGAGGGGTGTTTTGTTAAAATTTATGGTAGGTCAGCTGAAATGTAAATATAGCGAGGAATTGCATTTCACAAGCATCACAGCTGAACATAATAGCACGCCCATTATTCGCAAAAGGCGCAAAGAGCCAATTAATGGCATCGTCATCGCCAATCGACGCAACATAGGAAGTATACGCGTTGTATAGATAGTCGTCTTCGAACCCCTGGAAAGCGATGCTGCAGGCGCCGGCGAGGGACTTGCACTGGGCGGAGCCCTTGTTGTTACCAGATGTCTCACTTGGCATGGGCGGGGTATTTGTGGTTGTTGTTGATGCTGTTTCAAAGGAGGGCGTTCATCTCCTCAGATGAGGTGGGTATCACTCGTGTCCCAGGTGAGAAGGAGGTTAGCCGTTGACTGCGTCGGCTGTGAGAGATTCAAGGTCGGTGGTGATGGTAACTGTAATGAGGTCATCCATAAGCCGGAAGTCGAAGTGGAAGTAGAAGATGTGGTGGTTGACTCGTTCAGACCTCTCGTCTATTTCAGGGATACTATCTGGTGAAGGAAACATCTCCGGCGTGAGTCAGACTGGCACAATCCCGACTGGGACTACCATTGTGCCCACGGAGCTGACGAGTACAGGCGTGGCAACTACCCCAATCGTCATGATGAGTGGCAGCAAGGTCCCATCGGGAATAGAAGGAGATTGATCTTGCAGGTCGAGTGGGATATCTTCTTTCACGAAGCTAGCCGACTCCGAGGGGGTCCTCTGGGTTGGCCACGACAACGGCTTTGTCACTGCGCTTTGGAGTGGCTAAAGCAGCGGTCGTGACGGAGGTAGGGGTTACGGTGGATGTGGCAATGGACTCGGTGGCTGTAGGAACTGTTGATGCCTCTCTCAAAGGTGCACCTGAGGAGCTCCCGAGGTAGATGTATATTCAATTTCGGGGAATGTAGGAGAGGAAGCAGTCGGGATAAGAGGCTTGCTGCTAGTCTTCGTATTTCGAGTTGTTGTGCGAGTAGTCGTCTGTGCCGTTGACACCAGCGGAGTAGACTGTACACTCGGCGCAGAGCTACAAAGAATTGAATCCCACCTACGAAAATGAACACCCTCTGCACTGGCCAAAAAGACCTGCAGTAGATAAGCACTGCTCACAGCCAAAGAAAATCGAACCATGTCTGCGAAATGCAATTCTCCCGCGAAGATTGTACAGAATCACCCAGACTGGACGGAACTTGCGAGAAGATCCCTTTTGAGCAGACCCAAACATCAAACACGAGCTGATCTAGATAATTTTTGAAGAGCCCTGCCCGTGATTCATGTGTTTCTAGCATGTTTACGCTCTGTAGACTCCAAATTTTATTTCCACTTAAATCGTCGATGCTAGTGTCCGCAGGGCCAGCGATCATCGTAGCTCATCTCACCAACTGCGTAGACTGCGCCTGTGTCTGGCACTAAAATGCCCAATTGAGGGTGCGGCTGCGAGCTGTCACGTTGATTTGCAATGTACAATTAAACTTGATATCTGGGAGCTGTATGGGGAATGGTGGGTATGGGGTAATAGGCTAAACTGCAGTCTGGCCCTGTTTTTCTTCAGCTGAGTGAGATAAGTGCGCGATTTTGGGGCTTGGCGAATGTAGTGATTTAGGGGGCCGAGGCAGGTTGCAGACTAAGGGTATATTCTTGCTCTGGACAGGTTTGGCTCCAATTGGGATATATACGAAAACGGTGCCATTTTCTTTACTTTTATGTGCGGCGCATTCTCAGTCTCAATATCTCGATCCAAGCCAGCAATCGATAGGACTTGATTCCTATACAGGCGCTGCGCAGGTTCAACAGCAGCATGCCCTTTACAAAATCCCGCTGAGTGGAAGTTCCATGCTGTGTGTTTCACTCCCGCCAACAAAAATTTTGTTCCTCTCTCGCTCAAATGACGGGTCATAAAATGGAATTTGCGAGATAACGGGCGCAAGCAGGGCCACCGCATCAGGGCGTCGATGAATTTTGAAAAGAGTTCGGCAATATCCTGGGGGTTAGGTGAACTCTAGCTTCTTCTCACCATTCCAAAACCGAGAGCCAGAGTGAAATCGAGAACCACCACATGGCACAGCGGCTACGACCATTCGTGAACTACTTCCAAGGCGACTGGTCAGAATACCTGTCAATGTGTGACTTCGCAGCTGTAGCTCTACAAGAGTCAACACGGGTTCAAAAAAGTATGGTTCCTCGAACCTTCCCTCATCTAGCCTCAATACAGATACCACGGCCCCTAATGAGAGTCAAAGGATGGCAGTTTGATCCGCCGATATATTGAGCAAGATTCGCATGCTTAAATACAAGTGAAAAGGGCAAGTATTAAGACCTACAGTACCGGAAAATCACGGAAAATATCTCTACCTTGATTTCAGAAGGCCATGGGATTTACACCCCGACATTGCTCACTCTGCATCTGCACAACATGTTGATTCTGAAGGGTCTTCCGAGTTGGCCAGTTTGATTGTGGGTTGTCTTGACACACCGTCATCGAGAGGAGACTTCATTCAATTCTCTACCAACCCATCTATCCACCACCGAACTATCACCAGGGCTACACAGATTCCAACTGAGACCTAAGTGTGTGCACTGAAAACCAGAGAGATTTCAAACCCCTTAATTGAGCTCCAGCAGGTTGGGGCAAGTCTACAACAGACAGGAAAGTCCATCGCAGTTGCTCTGTGTTCCTAGAGAGTGAGCCATCGGCTGTGAATTTCAGTATCATGGCTTTTATTGGCCATGTATTTCACGAAAAGCTTACTGAAACAGCGCCAAATTCTATGGAGCATACTTACCAAGAAGGTATTCTTGAGGAGTTCATGACACCAAAAAGAGGAGCAAAGGTGAAGATTCGACAGCCATGACTTCAAAGCCATGTTCTCTTTTCCTGGAAAGAGCATCAAGCAGCATTTTGCCTGGCATTGCTTAGAGCTATGCTACAGCTTTTGCCCCTAGAGTGGTCATTCCTAATGCTATAGTCGTTAAGTTGAAATAACATATTCTTCTAAACCCATACCGACAAAGTCGAAACTCTCAAACTGGCCCAACTGTCTAGCTTGACGTATGAAATAAGTTGCGAGAAGGATCCTCGGTGAATGAAGGCGGGGAACGAATGACCCCGCACGAAGTCACGTCCCTCATAGTTTCTCCCTCGCCAGGCTTCCACTGTGATACACTATCAAACTTCAGCCTACCCAAACTACAAGTCACTTCCAAAATGGGCATGATCCCTGCTCGCAAGGCAGTAGCCATCCCAGTAAAATCAGGCCAGACCCTCACAGTAACCAACACGCATGGCAAACAAGTCGTAGACTTCTGGGCCTTCGACCCTTCCGATACAAACGGGTACCTGTCCATGATCCATACAAGAACAATCCTCGGAAAAGCGTCCTTGTCCAAGGGAGACAAGTTGTACTCGACTCGCAGAAAGCCCATTTTGACGCTGACGGACGATACGACTCCTGGCGTACATGACATGCTGTGGGCAGCTTGTGATACAGAGCGATATCGCATGTTGGGTTATGATGGGTATCATGATAACTGCACTGATAACCTGCACAAAGTTGGTCTTTATATTCTGAAGCTGCTGTGACAGGCTTTATCTAACTGTTCGTATAGGCACTTAAGGAAAATTTCCCTAGTATCCGGACTGCGGATGACTGGGTTCCCGATCCTCTCAACCTCTTCATGAATGTGAGTGTTGGCTCTGATGGCGCGCTGGAAATCAAGGCTCCGGTAAGCGAGAAGAACCAGTATGTCGCCTTGAGGGCTGAAAGAGATGTGGTCGTTGTTATGAGCTGTTGTCCCCAGGATATGGCACCCACAAATGCTGGGATGCCGACGGATTGTGAATATAGTATCAAATAATGAGAAAACTACCCAGAATCCTACGATAATCTTCCAAGCCGACCTCAACTCTTATAAGAGTGCCACAGGTGAGACTCTGCGGGCATTGCTGCCTAGGCAGTAGTGCATCAACCCATCTACACATAGATCGGAGAGGCATCTCTCTTCTCGTGTCCCATCCTTCTCAATTCTTGCTGCTACGCTACTCTATCTTCCTGGCTTAGACCAAAAGCAAGCCCTGAACTGAAAATGTGCTGCTAATATCCTCTCAATCGTGGCAGTGCAGATCCATCAAGTCATCTCAGCCCCCACACAGCAACAGCCCAGGGGCCAGGTTATTCGCGCGCACACAAAATTTGCGATCTTCTCTTTTCCAGGGAGACTCGCAATTTATTGGAGATCTTGTCTTTTTGTCTCATATTCTTACAGAAACTCCCAAGAGAGACTCAGCATGCCCATCCTATCATTCGGAAACGAAGACCTGAAAGTCACACCCGCAGCTCCAGAGAACTGGACATTCACCGCAGGGGATACCATCATCGGCACGGTAGTCCGTCAGTCACCACTAATCTCCCCGGGCGCGACGCTGAAACTATTCCTTCGAGGCTAGTTGAAGGTTATATTTTCGAACGACCCGTACATGAGATACGAACCACAGCCTCATCACCCTCACTACGACCCGACACCAAGGATTAGCCCAGGTCGCTGTGCCGTCGACAAGCAAATCTTCATTCCCAAAGAAGGTCTTCTTTTCGAGGGTTCTCTTCATATCCAGGAAGGTGCTGAGCCGAAGTCACGGCCTTTTTAAGTGAAGATTTCCACAGCGCCTGATATCGCTATTAAGAGCAAGGAGAGGAAACTGCCTCTTTATGAAGCGCTCTGCCGTGGTCCGCTTCCAGGAAGTTTCGTTTCATCCGGGGAGGGAGCAACGTCCTGCTGGATAGAGTATTATCTCCAGGCGCAGCTGCACTATACCCACGGTGGCCAGAAGGAAATCTGCGAATCAACACACCAAAATAAAGATACGACCTCGCCCGGGTCCAGGGTTTCAGGACTTTGGTTGCCAGGGAACGAAATTCGAAAAATGTATCCGCAGCTACCATCTAGCACCGGGCTCGAATGAGCATCTATCATTTAAGCAAAAGAAACGACAGCTCTTCGGGTCTTCGAACATCCCCCAATTCGAATATGGTCTTGAGATCAATGTGCCGAAAATTATCCAGCTTAGCAGTCCAGCACCAATACCCCTCGAACTTCGCTGTCACGTGTTATCGAAGACAAGTCCCGAGATTCAAGAATGCCCGCCGAAGGTCTGGCTTACTGCACTCAAGATGTCGCTGAGTTTTCAAGACTCCTGTGTGGGAGGATGGTGGGGATCCCGGGTCACCGTGGGGTTATCAGTGTCATGAAGAGGACCTTGGGATTGAGAAGGCTCTCAGGAAGAACCCTGGCGGATTTCAGCTTGAGATTCCGGTTGGAAAGGACTGCGAGCCACTCGATATCGGGAATATGTTGCAACTTTCCTTTAACACACGGCGTGAAAGCTGGTGGGAGATCTTTGAACCGGATTTTCGCGATCACGCTTGACTTTTGACGCGGGCTATATAAAGCATTCTCATATACTTCATGTGAAGATCTCGGTGACAGTAGCAGGACAGACGGAGGTGATGTGGTGGGAATGGCCTGTGACAATGCTATGAATAATGTTCTGGGTCACCCAATGTGAGTTCTCAGTTAACAAGAAATCTGCATCCACGAAACCGAAAGAAATACGCTAATAAACAATTGCAAGAGATCCTCTTGCGGTCTAATTCGGCACGTATGTACAAAGGGGGATATATGTATGAGGCAGAATGAAAACCAGACCCCAAACCATGCACCGACTCCAGCCACCATGAACATTGTAAACCATAATCAAAATGTACTCCGAAATCACGGGGAATGACAATGAGGTATCCACCCAGGTAACGATGCACCAGGTATACACAGGCAGAACCCGGAGCACGAGGGCAAAATGCGACACTCAGACAAAACAAGCAGAAATCCCAAACCCCGTTGGGTCGGGCAAGAAAAAAAACCTTTGGAAAGAAAGAATCGTGATATTTCGTAATATCCAGTGCTTTCACATGCTTTTTGAGAAAGTCACTTTTAGATGCGGTTGCACTGACGCGAGAACCTCATTGAAGGGATGGGAAGGTGAACGGGGGAGAAGAAAACTTGAACTCTTGAGGAACAAGTCGTGAGATATCGGATTTTACCGAGTATCCATTGTAGAAGTGGTATGTGTATATCAAGCTCAGATCCTGAATGTTATTCAAGAACCTCATCGATCGTATTGGAAGTCAAAGAGCCAGGATTCGACTGCGGCCCCGCACCCGAAGCACTCTTATCCCGGGGTTCCGGCGGCTGCTCTTCCTTCATGCAAGCGTTTTCCAAAATATTGGTCCACTTGCCACTCGTCCCGGCATGACTATGCTTGAGATGCTGGCGAAAGTGGTCTGCCCGGAAGAATTTCTTCGCGTTGTTGCATTCGCCAAATTTATGCACGGTTGTCAAATGCTCGAAGCGTCGATCCCAGTCCGGTCGAGGGAAGTTGGGGAATTCTTCGCCGCAGTAGCCGCACGTATCGTGCGATGGGCCGGCGTTCGTTTGGCAAGATGGTGAGCCTGAGCCGTGAAATGCTGCTTGGAAGCCTGGGAGGGCGGCGCAGGACCAGGAGTGGCGGCGGAGATGGAGGGAGTTTTGGTGACGTTCGGCTTCGTTTTTGTTCTTGAAGCGGTTGTTGCAGTACTGGCACGCGTATTGCTTTTCCATCTCATGGGAGCTGGCTGGCGTTAGAATGAGTTCTTTCATCACAATCAGACTGATCAAATGACATACCGAAGATCCTCTGGATTGTCAAACTTCTTAGGCTTCTTGGGACAACAATCGCAGATGAATAATCCGCCCATCTTTGAGGCCGGTTTGGCGATGTTCAACGCAATCGGCACCGACATCTTCCCTGTAGCATCCGTTGTAGGCGGCTCCAGGGTATTGGAACCTGAAAGAGGTCTCGGAGCTGGAATGATAGGAGCACCCGGGGAATTCGGATTCATGATTGACTTTTCGTGGAATGCATCGAGATCCGAGCTGGGAGAAAGACCTCCGGGGGAAGGACGGTCGTATGGTGACAGACTGGTCATACTGCTACCGCCAATCGAAAGGGCAGAAGAGTACGATCCAGAGGTCCGAATACTCAACGAGGACGCCGCGGACAGAGTTCGTTGACTCGGAGCATAGCTGTTGTTGACCGTCAGATTATTCGTAAACGGATGCCCACTCGTCCTCCGCTGTGACAGATCCCCGTTACTCGTAACGGTATGCAGGGTATGTCGGTCATTGTTAATCGGTTCCCGCGGCGGAGACGAAGCTCGTCGTTTCATGCCCTGCTTCGAACCCTCGGGGTACGGCGGTGTCGGTTCACGAAGAATGAACTGTCGGGGTACCGGTTCGTCTGTCGAGAAATCACCCTCGATATCGGAGAACACGCCTTGGTCGTAGCTTCCTCGATTTGATCGGCTTGGCAGACTGATGCTATCTTCACGAGACGGAGTATTCCCACAATATCGGCGGCGCCCGATATCTCGCATGTAATCGTAGTCAAGTGCCGATGAGGGTGCGTTGCTTTCGACGCTCGGACTACGACCCTCGATATACTCTCTCCAGGTAGTTTTCGAGCGAGGCGACACTGCCCCCGACTGAGGGCTGCTGTACCATTTGACGTCGAGTGTCGACCCTTCTGACGGCCCTGGTGATGGCACATTGCTCGAGGAGCGGGATGGGATTGAGGGAACGGTGAGTGCGGAAATCGAACCGCGGTGGTCGGAGCTAATAGAACCGCGTGGAGATATCGGCTTCCCGATTTTTGACAACAAATGCTGGTCATATGCATTTGACGAGTCCTTGACACTCCGCAGAGAAAAGTCACGCTCTCCTTTCAAACTACATTATCTGTCAGCATTTCCGCCTCCGAAACAAAGTTCAACAAGGTCAATAGTCTCCTTCTATAAACACTCACATCGGGCCATTGGGATTGACAGACATTGAGTTGGGAAATCCGTCATCAGTGGGAGGCGGCGGCTGAATCTTTATCTGAGCCTCAGAGCTGCGCGACAAGGGCACACCACTTTGCCTGCCTTCCAGCTCATCTAGTGACATGCGATCACTCTGGGGTGTTGATTCCGGACGGCGGTGGCCCCCAAACAAACTCGAATTGGGATTTATCGGCGGAAGCGTCGCTGTCGATCGACCGGAATTCGCATGCAGCCACCCAGCATCATAACCATTCTCCAAGTCACGGATTCGCGGTGGTGGGGGTAGAGGCGGAGGCGCAGTATGCATGGTGGGACGAGACGGGATAGGCAGTGGGCCGTAAGATGGGAATGGCAGCTCGGGCATTATGGAAGTTTGGGAGTGACGGTCGTAGTCGCGATCTCTGGAATCATAGAAGCTCGGCGACGCGGCAAGTCGATCCATTCTAGAGCGCAGTGGAGATGAGATGCCGGCGCGCTAACATCAACCAGCTGAATCGGGTGGCGAGGTCCGAACAAAACAGAAATGGATACTCTCCAAATCCAGTAAAGGAGCGGCGAAAAAAAAGATCGGTAAAAAAAACTGAATAGAAAAGAAGTCGCAGGTGGAATCAGCAGCAGCCCAATCCAGTTGAGTGCAAACGTCGTGAAACCGGCTCGGATTCTAAGTAGACCGTTTAGCTAGCCTCGACCCCCGCCTCCGATTGCTAGAAGGGCCAGCTTCTGATGGGGTAAGCAAGCGCGGGTGAAGCGAGGTTGAAGACGGAGTGGCGACGGGGGAGACTTTTCATGCGGCTGGGATTCTAGTTGCAAGTCAGACCAGTGGAACCGAGCAGGGCGAGTGACCTGATATTGTCGCAGTCGCGCCGTCACAGTCGCAGCGAGTAGGGCTGAGACGGAGAAGGGGCAAAAAGCCGAACACAAAAAATGAAAAATAGGAAAAAAAGAAAAATCAAATAGAGACTTGGAGAATATACCTTTTCACTTTCAAGACCCTTGTTCGGCGATTCGCCTCATGGGATGAAACGTTCAATAAGTGACACACAGCCCTGTCTAGAAGCCGTCTGTGTCCCATAGAACCCGTCAATCGCGGACAGCGGGACTGGACATGCTTTTGTCCTAGAGGGCAGGGCTTGAGAGGGTCGCGGGCAATAGGGGGGTCTTGTGAGAGACCAGAGATCCAGGGCGACCAGCGACGAATGCGATTGTCTCTGAGAGTAAGTCGCAAGTACAGCGAGTCTTTTGTGCACGAGTCGGGCTCCCCGCCACGGGCTGAGAACAATTGGATTTGCCCCGGGCTGCGGAACACAAAAGAAGAGCCAGCTGAACAAGCCGTAGCACTAGTTTCCAAGGGCAAAGGGAAGGAAGGTCAAGAAGTGGGAGATCGGGCAGTTAGAAGGCGGGCAAATGGCGGTGCAGCCAAATGATTGGATCCAAGGGCTCGAGCCAAATGTAATTTAGGGCCGAGGGAGAGGCGAGTTCGATGATCTCATTCTCACCGAGCTGAGCCAAGAAAGGAGGAGGGAGGGTTGGTTGGTAGGGTATGGAGATTCTGGAACCTCCAAGGCGAAAAGAGGCGCAAAAAAAAAGAATTGAAACAATTCGAAAAATCCAAACGGATGGGTCTTTCGGATCTAACCTGCAGTTCGGGGGGGGGGGGGGGGGGGTTGACGTGGTAAGAGAGGCGAAACCTCGAAAAGGCGCAGCGGTAATAATCTGGCTGGTAATGTATAGTCGTGTACGACTTACATACCAGTACCGACGGGCAGTTGCGGGAAGCCAAATCAGCCTAGGAGTGGAGCTGGGAGAATGGCATTTGGAATAGGATCATCAGATCTCAGATTACTCCTCCCGCGTGGGCGGCCACGTTGGAATGAGTAGGGCAAGGCTGTCTGTCCCTTATTGCCCTAGGCGATATACTATGTACTATGGTCTTCTACCTATACCTCGCTCTTGTTGCTGGCGGAGGCCCGGGACCCGTAATTTCGTTTTTCTTTTTCCTGATTGCTGTGCTCTCGCTTCGTCTCGAATCAGACGCTGGTGGTGCAGACGGATCATCCGTGGTTGAGGCCCTGTCCCAACCTGGGAATCCGGCCTTCCAGAAACCGCGACGATCAAGCCCGAAGGGAGGGGAAAGTCTAGGCATGGGCCTCTCCGAGCCTCGACAAATAGGATCCAGTGCAGTTCATGACTGTCGCTCCGCTACCCCATATCTGGATGAAGATGGGCGCGTAACGCCAACCAGAGCATCCCGTAGAATTAGATGGGCCCCTCCCACCCTCTGCCTGTTCAGTACTTAGGATGAAGCTTGACGCCAAAATGGGGAGTCCGGAGCCTATTGTGTCTCGTATATTGGACGCCTCGCGATGATCCAAAACCCCCGCCGGGAAAAGGATTAGGGTACATTTGCATTTGCGAATGGTAGTGAACGTCCCTCCATGGGGCAGGGGATCGCATGCAGCAACCTTTTTCTGGGGCACAACTGAAACTCAAGTCACGGCGGCGCCCTACGGTAGTAAGGTACCGAGGGCAGTTGGCAACGGCTCGGAACGATATTGGACTAAACTAGGGTGCACACGTTCCATTCTCGAGGAACCATGGTTTTGGCGGGGTGGCCACATTGCTCACCGAATGGGAAAGGGCGACCAATGCCACGGAGTCGACGTCCACGAGGGGGGCGAGACAGAATTACAGGATATGCACCGGCGACAATCTTGGGGGGTCTTGGCGGTAGGCTTATATTTGCCGGGTGAATTGAAGAATCTCCTCGTCACACTAGGCGCGCAGGGATGGCTTCCGCTAGGTGCCGCACAATCTGATCGATGGTCCATCGACCATCGGAGCATTCGGATACCCCGTCCAAGCGTGGTCTTTTTTCGCTTTGGGCTTTTTTTCCCCCTGGGCCTTGTGTCGTGTTCTGGGGGGTTGCAAAAAGCAGAGAACATTCTTTATTGCCTCCACATGAAACTGACAATGCTGACTCGTTGTCCGGGATCCACTGATTTCCTAGCGCACCCCACTTGGGGCCCAGTCATGCATGCACTGCCACACTCCTGGACCGCCTGTCACTTTCGTATTGGGAAGCGCGAAGGAGGTCGGGGAATCCATTCACCATTGTCACCAGAAGGCCATCCAGCGAAGGATGTCTGGAGTCATCGGAGGTCAGACCAAAAAGAGCAGTGGGTGGTGATCCGGACTGGGCGAGGTTGCGGTAGGCTCGCGCATGCCAAACGAGTTGACAAGCTGCTGAGTCAGCCACCGTCTCCACACCAGCTTCACGAACGGATGTCTCTTGGCTTCATTCTTGCTCCTTTTTTTTTCTGCTTTTTGCAAGGTTCTTGCTCGCTAGGCTCGGGGTCCATTCCAAAATCCATCGGGCTTTAGGGGATGTAATTAATGGTAATACCACACGAGTCATGGCGATGGTCATTGTCACAAGTACTGAATGCCTTGTCTGGTATAGTACAGTAGGGTATGGCCGATCGAACAATATGGATGCGACCAGGAACAATGTATCTGGACCTATTGGGAGACGAAACAAATAAGCCCTACACGCCAATTTCTAGCACGCTAAACGAACTCGACTAATACTGTAGGACTCCCTCCCACCTTTGATGCACCTGCACCAGCACCAGCAATATCAGTCACACGGATCGTCCAGCAAGACACTGCCAGTAACGTTATCGTTCGTACGACGTAGGATCCATACGAGATGAAGCTCGTGCTCTGTGCATAGCCGAGTGTAATGTCTTGGCATTTTCAAGCAGGTCAGGACGACGCTGCCCTGAGACTATGGCTGTGGATGCTGGGACGCTGTCTACCCGGGGCTAAATCTCAATAGACTTTCGCCCTCCTCGATCGTCGCAGTCAAGGCCCGGTTTGTCTGTGGTGGCTGACCAGCCTGCTCATCGTGATAGCCAAGCATTGCCGACTCTATCAAAGGGGGCGCAGTTCTGCACTTTGCTTCAGGTAGGGATTGTCGCTGCGAGGTGCATCGACTCGACGTCCGTCGCATTCGTCAGCCCCCCGTAAGTCGGCGGCAGCTGGAATCAAAGACATCTGTACGTCTACGGGAGTGGTATAGACCAGCGCCAATGCCGTCAGCACCGCCAAATGCGGTTCTCCCAGGCGTCAGCCTTAAGCCTTAGAGGGCTGCAGCCTCGGGTTGCGCGTGCGCCAACGCCTCTGGCGTCGACCACCAGTCACAACCCACGGTGACGACTGCGCCCCCCGACGTCAGACTACTGTATGTAAGTATGTACCGGAGGTGCTTGACCCTTAGACTCTACTACTCCCGCGGCCTCATATGGGACTGGCCTCGACATGTTCCTGCGGTTCTCAGACTTACCCGCGGCAAGTCAGGCCTTCTACCGGACCCCTTGCAGTCTACCACGACGAATCGGCTCGTCGGACATTCGGTGGATGTTTGAGATGTGTCGGGGATAAATCAGCGTCCCCACTTGCGCGACGTGAACTGCTCGGCTACCCATCGTCACAACTTCCACACCGAGATTTGTAGACCCTCACGGCTTTACAGGAGGCTGGCCATCGTATTACGACGACGGGACATGGTGGTGGCGGGAACAGAAAATGGAGCTGGGGCTGGAACTGGAGAACGCAAACGGAGCCAAGTCTGGCCGCGTCTGCCGTTGTTTCATTGGGCGGGCACCGTAGAGCCAATAGTGCCGGGATAGTATCCAAAAATGCCGAGGACATCTCCATTTTCTGTAGAGGTTGTTGGCAGTATCCAATCCCTTCGTAATGCGATGAATCGCGAGTGGGTAACTCCAGTCCGCTGGGTCCGCCCACTCCAGCGGTTTGCCTGCGCGCTTGGGCCGGTGTCATTTGCTGGGATTGGTTGAAGGATGACTACCAGGCTCGTGTTGTGAGATATCCCATCGTTCTCCAGGAGGTCCCAGAGGTGTGATAGTATACTTCCTCACGTGGGGGGATCTTTGTGGCCTCAGGCATATATATGGTCAGCAAGCCCTAAGCCCTAAGACCGTTTTCAGCTTCGGCCGAGGCTCAACTTCAAGGAACTGGGGAAACGCAGAGTCTGCGGCGTTGGACCAGTAACAAGAACCACCGGGCCACTGTATTCCATCTCAGTAGCCTCGCCGACGGCCTCATCGATGCAAGCTACATCTCGAGGCTCAGCTTTACAGTTTCCCATCATGGCTATGAATCAAATCCCAGGCCAGAACATTTACATTTCTGGGTTCGTTTCCCGCTTCGATTTGCTTGCCGTCTATGTTTTCTCCCGCTAGATCATATCATTTGGTCGGGTGGGCCTCTCGATATGGGAGAGACCCTGAATATCGGTTTTGTCTGCATGCTAACTAGCCACCACGTTTAGGATTTACTGTATGAAAAACAAAGCGGCGCTCGAGAGAGAGGGTATAACGCATGTTGTTTCCGTGTTGCGTCTCAACCCCGCCGAGGTCGACAAGACGTTCTCGTCTTATCAGCACTTTGCTATAGATGCAGACGATACAGACGATGAAAACCTCTTGCAACACTTTCCCGATGCAGTGCGCTTTATCAAGTCCGCCGTCGAGGCAGGCGGCAAGGTCCTTGTACACTGGTAAGTTTACCTTTTCTTTTATCTTTCCTCTCCCCACTACATATCCCTGCCGAGGCCTCCTGTGCCCTCCCACCTTGTTTGTCTCCGTCTTTTCCAGAATCTGCATCCCATCTGCGTTTCTGCGGCCCCCGACGTCATCACGTGCCCAGTCAATTGCGATCTGCATGTGGCTTGAGTCTTCCCTGCCTCTTCAATTCGACTGGTCATTGGGTGCTCCATCTGCGCTTTGCTTTTGATTGCCTCTTCCCTATGAACACGGCACGGCAATTTTGTCTTCTACGGTGGGAAAAACGGGAACTGACATGACGATCTAGTGCGATGGGCAAGTCCCGGTCTACGGCTGTCTGTATTGCCTACCTGCTCCACCAGAAGCCTAATATGCTCACACCGCAATCCGCATTGGAGATCTTGAGGCAGTGTCGTCCCTTGTGCGAGCCTAACGACGGGTTTATGGAGCAGCTGGCCCTCTATCATGAGATGGGATGCCCCGAGGACATCACCGAGCACCCTGTGTACCAGCGTTGGCTGTACCGCCGTGATGTCGAAGAAAGTGTGGCTTGCGGCCGTGCTCCTGAAATGGAGTCGGTGCGCTTTGAAGATGAGCAGCCAACCCAGTCCCAGATCCAGGAAAAGCCTCCACAAGAGGTGGAAATTAAGTGTCGCAAGTGCCGGTTCGTATTTCACTCCCTAACGGGAATCTTCCCCCTCGCATATTGAATTTAAGTTTACAATGACTAACGGCTTCTGCAGAAAAGGACTTGCATCATCAAAATACATGATTCCCCATGACGAGGATAAGCGCAATAACAGTAAGGCGAGACAGAATACAGAGTGTGCGCATGTATTCCTCCACCCGATGAAATGGATGAGCCCGAGTCTCTTTCCGTCGACAGATGGCTCCAAGACCTCCAGTACATACGACAGCGCCTCAGGAGACGCACCTCTATCTGGCCGCCTGATCTGCCCCAATCCCACCTGTGGATCAAACGTTGGTAAATTCGCCTGGCAGGGCTTACAATGTAACTGTGGCAGCTGGGTGGTGCCAGCCCTAGGCCTTGCGAAAGCCCGAGTGGACATCGCCAACAAGGTGAACACTGCACGACCTCCAGCAGCCCTGGGTATTCGCATGCCTCCCGGGATGCGGCCTCTAGAGCCCAATGATGGCTCTGGTCGTGGAAACCTTTGAGATGACGTTGATGAATCCATGACGAAAATATCACATGCATGTGCATAGCTGTTTACGAGCCATGATACCTCTGAATGTCCATAGAACATTCTTTTTTTCCCTGGAACTTTTTCGTTGCTCTATCCTATTTTCAGCTGCATAAGCGTGACGCTCAACGGCCCCCACCGGGCCAGGGACCTCATCTCATTGATGGATGGTCGAAGCCACACAGAAGCAGTAAATATCTTCCTATAGCCCGACGGGCTGCCCACCGCCGCCGCAGTCACATCTGTGACGGCCACTTGCGTCATGTGGAGGCAACAAAAGTTCACCGTAACTTCGCGAGAACACAACCGCCTTTCTTCACCGGTCATATCATAGAAGGAAAACATTGAGGCTCGATCTCCGCCGAGCTCCGCATAAAGGCTGACTGAAGCAGCACGAGCGAGTTCTAGCCCTGTTCTAGTCTCGCGCTACATATCCTGTCTGTCGACCATCTACTCTACCTAGTTTCAGCTCTCCAGGCCACCCCCATATCGGCCTGTCAGTTCAAGTCAATTTTGACAATAACCACGCTAGCGGCTCTGCCAGGCAATAATCCTATAGATAGAACCGGTAAACATACGAGATGCTCCACGCCAGCCTGTTCCTGAGTAAATGAGCTATCTCAAGCCTCATGCAAGGACATCCTCCAGCCCACATTCAGCCAGCCCTCAGCCTTACACAAGTTCGCGCGAAGCTACCTCAAAAGTGATACAGCATGGCCGAGCCGTGAGACTGCCAGGCAACACCGAGCAACCAATCGCAGCCGCCTCGCAGGTCGTCCGGGACTCTGTACGTCGAGTTCAAAGTGTACTGTCAGTAGAACAATTTCAATCCGAGCCTACCTTAGATTTCAGAAGATGCAGGGCTGCATGCCATGCGACTCCGTTGAACACACCCTACCCCCACCCAACCTAGAAGTAAACTGTAGTCGACCCCCAATAAAGTCGAACCTGAAACCAACCCCGGCCCCAGGCAAGCCTTAGTCGCGCGCCAAGCGAACAGCCATAAAATCGCCGTGTTGGTCCCAGCGCAACATCGTCAGCCGCCACTACACTCACTATGTATGTACCTTTCCCTCTTGTTCCACTTCCCCTGTTCTCCACTCCCTCAAGCGCTGTCATGGAGTTTGTTTCATCAGGGATCGGCTTGACGCCAATGAAGAGAGGGATGGAGCGCAACGGTGATTAATTGCCCCTTCGGGGAGGGTGACTTTCCAAGGTTGGGAAGACATGAAGGAGGCTGTGCAAAGCGGGTCGTTCTTCCTGCTGGGCCCGATTGGCCAGCGCGCAATGCGCTGCGTATTATGGATGTATCAGTATTACCGGTAATTCCCGCGTTATCGTACCGTAGGGCGAAGCATCCTTATGGAATAATATCAAATATCCTGCCTTTCTGATTTCACTTTTCTTTTTTTCTTGTCTGCCCTAGGTTTGCTGAACGCCCTACTACATACAGAGTAATTTTAATTTCGGTCTGTGCGTGGGTAGGATTCATGGGTTGCAGGCTCCTTGGGCAACCTGTGCACTGATCAGGGTCCTGGGCTCTATCCTATAGATAGAATTCTCTGCAGCCCCTGGGGCGGCGTATCCTCTTACTACTAGTCACAGATTCAGTACTGTAGTCAGAACCACCCATTCGAGGTAAGACCGGATCATCAGGGACCAGGGCCATTTCCAAATCCACGACACGGGGGGCGTTCGAGCGAAGCCCAACCTTGGTATGCGACAACAAACTCCCCCAGCAAGCTACAACAGACTCATTCCAGCCAGCTCTCATTGGCGGGGCGCGCAGCCCTGGTGGGGGTGGGGCAGTGCACTGCCTTGCAGGGGGAGCTCTCAGCTGTTCGCAGTGGAGTCGCGCATACTGGAGCGCTGATATCATAACATCTTTCCCAAGGCCGCCTCCCGATCAGGGCGCTACTGAATAGACTTCCGCTGGGGACCCCTTTCCCATTAGGGCATTGTGATCGCCTTGCATATGTGACAGATTAAGGCTTTAGCCTGTTTCGCAAAGGCGGGTTGGGCCTAGTGGGACTAGCGGGATTATCAGATTCACTAATGCACCGGGAACAACCGGTCAGTCTTGTCGGCGTGAATGCATGACCTATGCTTGTCTGGTCAGGAGATCGAGTCATTCGATCGAATGCTTGTCAGATTCATCGTGTATCATGACTGTGCGACTAACTTGTTTTCCTGCTGCATGCAGCCGAATGCTCCAGAAGGGTGTCGTGCCAAGATGAACTATGTCGTCGTGTGATGGACATCATAGCCACAACGCTAATCTAACGCTGGTGGCCCTTACATTCTAATGCTTGCGCTATCGACCATACCACAGGTACTAGCCCGGCTTAGGGTTGGCCGTGGTTGGCGCTGGCCGCGCTTGTAGCCTGTTAGGCAGCATATCGACACAGTCACTGCCTAGCCGAGGCTCAAAATTGGGGTCAACATTAGGACAGTATCTACCACTACAGTATGAGTCGGAGGACGCCAACGTCCGATGGATCTTCCGAGGCAACCGGGAATCCACTAATATTTGAATCGAGGGTAGACCACTACATATGCGAGTCGAGCTAAATTTAGCAGATCTGTCGCCTATTTCTGCCGATGAAATCGACTCTCAGAATGATACCTAAACAAGCAAGCGATATACGTATACGAATGGATCGTTGTGGCATGGGGTAAGATGGGACTATCAGACAGCATGGGAAGCAGGCTCCAATTCTCTACACCGACATCCGCATCTCCAGATCTAAACCACACTAAAGACTAGCCTCGTGTAGCCTCCTCGCCGTGGTCTCACTCAAGACAGACCCATTCATCCCAGAGCCGCATGGTCAAATCGCTCGCAAGGCAACCCGCCAACGCTGGAAGTGCAGAGATCAACACACACACCTCATATACAGTCAACGCTAAAGATTAACCGACCCCGAGAGGCACGACAGCCTACTAAGGCTGACAGGGCCCATTTCGCAACGGAGGGGCTTAACGATTTCGCCCCCCGGCAGATGCTACCCTAGCGCTTATTTTCCCGGTGCACCCCCATCCGCGTATCACTGATGTCTACATGTCCTACAGGACGCGAGACAAGGTTGGCATCGGTGCAGAGCTTTCGCGGTGAGCCTTGACCGTTGATGGGAGGGGAGATCCTGAACCGGCAGTCGCGCGGTATTTCCTGGAAGAGCTACGGATGCGACGTCAAATCTATGCGGGCCGGGGCGGGTGGCCTTGTGGACGTGGGAACTCTGTGATTTACGTACGATGTACATGCGTAGAGACACGGGCCGGGACGATGAAGTGTGGGTGCTTGCATAGAGTTTTCTCAGCCCAACGACAGGGCGTTGCTCGTGGCTTTCTTCCTGCAGGATGGAGAATCGGGCTGCTTCGCTTTTTCTGCAGTGCGGGATGGTGATCGTGGTGGGCTGGGTTGTGTCGGGAGCCTTGCGTAGGCCATGGTGGTACAGTGTGAATGTAGTATTCGCGCAAGCTGGCGTCGATCTACTATGCATTCGCCCGGTGAACAAGATTTGTGATCATTCTATTGGAATATCGAGAGTAATGGCGACGTTGCTGCATTATAGAAATCACGAGAGTTTTCTGGATGGCACCGTTGCTTGAAGCGGTCATAAGGCAGTCCACTGCATGGCACTTTCCAGGTTGGAACACTCTGGTGGCACAAATGAGTTCAAGGACTGAAACGCTGGACAATCGGGCAACGGATGTCCAAAGAAAGACATCACTCATGTGTATTCAAAGTTGTACCGGATCGTAGCAAACAAGGGATAGCATGTGCTCTGTTCAACTCGACGCCTCCTTGCCCATATTGACCAGAACCGAAAACCAAAAGGACTCCCGTTGACCTCAGTGTCAATTTTATTTCACCAGCACTTCGAGTTACATCGGATTTCGTTGCGAGGTGAATAAATCGGCGGCACCTGAGCGAGTGAAATTCTGTCTCATCAGGCCGCTCTTCACAGATTTCCAAGTTTGGCAAGCTTTGAGAGAGATAAAAGGAGAGTCGGTGAATTTCGCGCCCTGTATAGATGGTGATTGTAGAGACACCGAAAGTGCGGTAGATCAGCTGAATGGCCTCGGCAGTCTCGATGGCGAGGGGAATGGCCAGACTGGTCTCCTAGTCTGGGACTTGAAAAAAATGAATATGATTATTCCTATATTAGCTCCTGAGTTGCTGATTATGATAGAGATGCGAATGTTATTTGGATAGATATCTCATCATCAGGTCATCGCAGGAGAAATCGCTCTGCGCAGAAAACTCAGAGTTCTTTCTGAGGAACAGAAGGAAACAAAGCTGGATTCTTCATTCTCTCCTGGTTTCGCTTCGCCATTTCAATTCCTTTCAATCGATCGACGCGCATTTGGTAGAATGTTCTATAAACCATTAGTGAATATTTCAAAATTAGAGCATCCAGAAACACGCACTTGTGCAGAGCAAAAATTCGCGGTGAATTATCCGGTTTCGAGTCTGACCCAGAACTCCCTTTCTTTATTGATTCGATCTGGGAAGCACATTAGCTAATTTGCATGTTCGATGTACCCAACGAGTAGTATACCTTATCATCCCGTTCCTTCTCATCATTCGCAGAATCCTTCGACTCGTCTTTCTTCTCGTCTTTCTCCTTCCCCAGGTCCTTATCATCCTTGTCGGATTTCTTTTCTTTATCCTTCTTCCGCTTTTGCTTCTCCTCGTACTCCTTCTTTACTTTTTCAATCTCTTCCGCCATCTTCTGCTCCTTGGCGCGCGCTGCTTCGCCTTCTGTGTCGACTATCGGCGAGCAGAAGTGGCGGTCTTGGAGGTGTGCGGGGCACACGTAGAAGAAGTCCTGGAGCATGATCAGTGACTGAAAGTAAATGCAGATTGATACCCGGTAGACTTCAGATGTCATTTGAAGTCCTAGTAAGAGCTGCCAAACCGAGAGCCGGATGTTACCTTGTTATCTGGTGTGATGAACACGCTGGTCGTTGGCTTGTAGCAAATCAAGCATGCCTTCGATGAGGTATCTGCGACCCGGCGCAGATGGTAAATATTCGTCAGCGACATTTTGTGAAGGCTGGAGTCACTTTGTTCCCTTCAGTCTGATTCTGATGCTCTAGCAATCGCATTTGGGGAGTGGAATTGGAAACGGAGCTTGGTTGTTGACGTTACCGCAGAGCGGTCATGTGACCCCAATCTAAAGAAATCAGATGCTGTTCGCTGAATATATAACTAGCTACGAAATGCAATAAGACTTTGAACTTTGATCATGGAAATTCAATTTCAGATAACTGGCATTGACAATGAGAATAGAACGCCTGACCATGCAATTGTCCACCACCAACCCCTAGCAAATACAAGCATAACCACTCGGGCAACCGGTCCGTGAATATTGTCTCCTTTAGGTACACCAGATGTCAAAGACAGAATGTCCTCCAAGGTTGTCATTGTTCATGATAAATCCTCCTCTGCGTCGACTCCAGCTGCTTCCTTCGCAAGCCGGAGATCCTTGCCTTCAACACCGATATCACGAAGATACGGCTTGAAAGCCTCGAGCAAGTCCCTCAGGCCGCTCTTCAGCGTATCCAAAACAAGGTCCACGTTCGGAATCTCGCGTGCTTTCACCTGTGCTTCGGGGTTGCTGGATGGCGGGAAGGACACATCGGTCCAGTGAGCATGCAGCCCACCTCCGTGAACAAATTCCTCCACTGCCATGATAGTCTCGGTGAAAAGGCGAATGACGGGAGCAACATCGGCCTGGACCCGACCGTATTGATCCTCCGCCAAGCTAGCAACCAATAAACGAGTCAACGCATCCACGGCGTCCACAATCAAAGTCAAAGATGACGAAGGACCATCAAGCACAATGTTCGATGCTCGTCGGGCATAGGGTTGACAGAAAAATTGACCAACAGGCGTACGAAGAATTGAGGCAATGACCGGGTGAACGTTCTCGGGCTTGTATGTGACAGGAGGACCATTCATAAGCATTTTCAACTCCTTGGAGGTATCGAGGAGCTTCTTCTTGCGTTCAGGGCTGAGCATGGCAGTCGAAGCCTGATCAATGGCATGGCGAGCCCGAGCCCGAGCTGCAGGGGTCCAATCAGGCGACTGGCCATATGACCTGGCTGTCGATCCAAAGGCTTGACCGAACTTGTCTTGGCGAGATGTAGTCTTAGGGGTAACGGCAAAGACGCTATCAGTCTTGAGTGCCTCTGTCAAACGAGGAAGAGGTTGAAGAGTAGGCTGGGGGGCTTGTTCGGGTGGAGGGGCGCTGAATGCACTGATCCTTGCTGGGATCGCCTTGATCACGTCGGTGAGGGACGCAACTACTTGAGACCAACTAGAGCCTCCCTCGCGGTCGATTTCGTTGAAGATTGTCTTGCGACGCTCGGGCTGACGCTGGCTGATAAGGCTAAGCTCCCAGAATGCAAACGCCTTGGGCATTTCCTTCTTCGTCTTCAAACCCGTAATCAAGCTACCGTTGGGATCTTTGGCGTCAATAGTCAGAGGCTGACCACGCTTCAATGGCTCTTTACCGATGAAGACGGAAAAGAATACATTGGTCGTCTGCCACAAAGAAACCAGAAGAAATCCCGAAAAAATGGTACGTATGAGCAAAGGAACAAAGCTTGGAGTTAGAAGGAGCGTGCTGGGCTGTGAAGATGACCGCGAAAAGTTCCAGAAGAGCTTGGCGAAATACAAGGATGTGCCCCATGCAGTCTGTCGAAATACCAAAGGGTACACCACAGGAAGAATCCCGGCAACCACGGCACTGCGTGTCAAGCCAGCACTCAACATTGGAGGCAATGCGTTCTGAATATGCTTCGCAGTTTGAGGCACCGGGTGTGTGCGTTGATCGTCAGCCTTGGGCGCTCGCTTTGCCACGGGCACGGGCACACGGTCGTAATCGCAGTACAGGTGAACAACTGCCTGGGTACACGCTAGAAGGAAATGGTAAGTGTGGATGTAGATCGGTCTCTCGTTTAGAGTAGGTCGCTCGTGAAGTCTGGACCCTGTGAGTATATCATCGCCGACGGAGAAATGATGATAGTAGGTTTCTACTGACCTGCCCCGTTTCACCATCTCAAGCTCCGCACTAGCCGGAGATGACCAGATATAGATTTCAGTAAACAGCCATGCGGTGAAGATATAACAGCCAAAAGTTTGCGCGATTTGCAACGGGAAGAGATATCGAAATGTACCGAGCGATGATTTCGTTGTGATTGAACCAATGTGAAGCTGGCTAACGCGGAGGATAAAGACGAGGAGAGGCGAGATGGCGAGCATGAGGGTACGGATACCGCACCATCCGAGAGGGAACCATGTCCAGAGAACTTCAAGAAGAGCAGATGTTAGTTATCATTGACCACAGAGGATTTTCGGTTGCCCTTAGCGACGGACGAGTACTTACAGGATGATTTGTCGCCAATTGCAATTGAAATCAGGTAGCAGACGAGGAGAGAAAGAGCTGACGCGTGGACGAATCGGCGGTGCATCGCCGACGTCACTATGCGCTTGTACGGTCGGGGTTTCGTGGCGGCCATCGTGAAAGGTGGAGTGCTGGGAGGGGACTCGTTAAAGGTGGGTGTCGTCGAGGTTTAAAGCATTGTCCGAATGACCATCCCAGAAGCTTCGGAAGCTGCAGAAGACAGTCGGAGAGCCAGCGACAGCGATAGCCGGTGGAAGGGGCCGAACGGGGCTGCGTGCGTTGCGCCGATGAGACTGGGATTAGGTCGAGTCTTTGACGGAATATTTTGAGGCATCAAAACACACCAGCCGCAGCTTGTCATGTGATCTATGGCGCAGGACCTCATGAGGTGCCACATCCCACTAGTCCTGATAGAGACTAGTGCGATAGATAACGTCATGTGAGGTGGTGCCTGCAGTTCCGCCGGAGGCAGCAGCTGCATCTCCTCTTGTCGTGTCTGCGTCGTTATTGATTTCAAGTTCCTTCGTCTTACCATCCACAGAACATGTCTTTCGATCGCTTAAACTCACTGGAGGCCCAGAGTGGGTTCTCCAGGACCGAAGATGCCCAATACCGCGATGACCCCGGATTCGACCAGCTGGCTGAGTCGCTCTCCGATCAATTGTTCACATTGAATTCCAACACCGCTCGTTTGACTCACCAAATAAACCTACTGGGAACCAAGCGCGATACAGAGCGGGTCCGCGAACGGGTCCATAACATGCTGGAGGAGACTCGAACGGGATTCAAGGATGTTGGAGAGGGTTTCAAGAAGATCCAGACTTGGGAGGATGTGAACGTATGTTACGAGCTGCATCTACCCTATTGGAATGCTTTCTAATTGATGCAAATATCAGCCACTGCAAAAATACAAGCAACAGAAACTCTCTTCCGATTTCAAGGCTGGTTTAGATGAGTTCCAGACCGTCCAGCGCCGCGCCCTTGAGAAGCAGCGGGCATCAGCCGCGGCGGCCCGCACAGCTATTGAAGGCGATGAACAAGGTGCCGAAAATGCCGATGTCCAACTGCAGCAGCAACAGTTGCAGGCACGACCGCAGCTTGCGAACCAGGGCGAGGTGGACTTCCAAGAGTCGCTGATCATCGAGCGCGAGACCGAGATCCGCAACATCGAACAAAGCGTCGGTGAACTGAACGAACTTTTCCGCGATGTCGCACATATCGTACATGAGCAAGGTGGCCAGCTTGATATCATCAGCGAGAATGTCGAGAATGTCACCCAAGACACCAGGGGGGCCAATGTCGAGTTGCGGGGAGCCAGTCGTCACCAGAAGAATGCACGCAACAAGGCCTGCTGTCTGCTGATTATTATGGCTGTTATTTTGACAATTATCGTTCTTGCGGTTGTCCTCGGATAGAATTTTGCTGTTTTTCGTTATTGCTTTGGACCATGGCGCCTTTCACCCTCTGTTATGTCCGCACACGATATCCCTGATGTATAATTTTGCGTCATTGCTCTCCCTTCATTTGGATTATACATTGCTTCTGAAGCATTGCCTCTGATCATACCTGAATTTAACTGGTGTACATGGAATGGAGATTCAATTCCCTCTAGATCATCGATCTTATAATATGATAGTTATCGTACAAAAGTGTTGTATTACATAAATGATATAGTCGCCCGGGGGCAAGTCAAGCCCATGCACCGTTTTCGCCTTGAAATGTTCCAAGCAGATCTTATAAAAGCCCAGAGGGTAGTTACTGGAGACCCACATATTGATAGAATCTCATCCTCCAGCCTTCATAGCTGTTCAATTTTGGCCGCACGTCGAGATAGAAGCTAAGCTTTCCAGGCCCAGCATTTCCAGCCAGACCCGCCGGGTTGCCATTCGTTCCCGTGGTCTTACCCTGGTAGAAATCAATGACATACTCGATACGCTCACCATCACATCGCTCAACAACCCAATCGTGTCGATCGAACGGGAGCTGGTATCCAAGCCATGAATTGATTCGGGCCCGGGGACTGAGGAACTGAGGGTCGACTCCGAGACCACGGAAAGAGTATAATTTAGGTCCACCGCACTTCTTGCTACCAGGGTCTGATGAAGGGGCCTTGCCCTCCCAGTCGAGGATCTGCTTCCATGCGCGCTCGTTGACGGCGTTGTGAATGGGGATAATCGAGGCGACCGATGTCGCGAGTTCCGAGGCCGAGGAAGTCGATGTTGGCGTATTGCCCTTGCGCATCAGGGCTTCGAAAAACTGTTTCTCAGACGGATATATCCAGTTGCCGCTGGCCTCGTCATGGCCAGTTTCAGACTCGGCGTTGGACGGGTAGCCGTGCGACGCGGCATTTGCATTCGCGGCAGCGTACGGCGACGGCGGTTGTTTGTTTGCCTCGGGACAGGCTTGTGCTGCAATCTGATCGCCGGCCCGCGGAATGCTGCTAACTTCTCGGTCGGTTGATAATGGTCGTTGCTTTGTTGTTGGTAGTTGTTCGGGAGCCGCAGAGGACGGGGGATGGGGTGCATTGTTGCCGTGTTGTTGCAACCACACCTCACGGGTCTTGTGGTCTACAGGGCAGGTCGCCGCAGGCGGCTCTGCGGAAGATGTGCTGGCAGTGGCTCCCATGAGGTCAGGACTGGCGTGAAGGATGCAGCGATTGCGGATTGCTAATCCAAAGTGATCGGCGCGAAGAAGCGGCGAGCGATAAATTTGCCTTCACCGCCTGCACGCCGTATAAGCGCCTCCTGCCTGACAAGGAAATCTGCCCTTCCCCCTATTGATCCATTGTTGCCAGGAATTCCCCGCGAGGTTATTGTTTTCTTGTTTCATCAAGCTATAATGGCGTCTGAATCCAGCCAGCCTGTTTACCGGGCCACCACCACTGCCCCCGTCAACATTGCGGTGATCAAGTAAGTTGGACATTATGCCCCTCATCGTACACCATGCAGTGAGAAATGCTGGGACTGACAATGAGGGTCATAGGTACTGGGGCAAGCGTGATACCACTCTCAACCTCCCGACCAACTCTTCGCTTTCGGTCACCCTCTCCCAGCGCTCTCTTCGCACCCTGACCACCGCCACCTGCTCTGCCAAATACCCCACCGAGGACACCCTGAACCTGAACGGCAAGCCGCAAGAGATCCAGTCCTCCAAGCGTACCCTCGCCTGCCTGTCCAACCTGCGTGCTCTCCGCAAGTCCCTCGAGGATGCCGATGCTTCGCTGCCCAAGCTTTCCACCCTGCCCCTCCGCATTGTCTCCGAGAACAACTTCCCCACCGCCGCTGGCCTTGCCAGTTCTGCTGCCGGCTTCGCTGCCCTCGTCCGCGCCGTTGCCGACCTTTACCAGCTGCCTCAGTCCCCGCGGGAGCTGAGCCGCATTGCGCGACAGGGCTCAGGCTCTGCCTGCCGGTCCCTGATGGGTGGCTATGTCGCGTGGCGCACAGGTGAGCTCGCCGACGGCAGCGACAGTCTGGCCGAGGAGGTTGCCCCGGCCTCGCATTGGCCGGAGATGCGTGCCCTTATTCTCGTCGTTAGCGCCGAGAAGAAGGATGTCCCCAGCACTGAGGGTATGCAGACCACCGTCAACACCTCCGAGCTCTTTGCCCACCGCGCCCAGACCGTCGTCCCTGAGCGCATGACGGCCATTGAGGCAGCCATTCAGGCCCGCGATTTCCCTAAGTTCGCGGAGATCACCATGCGTGATTCTAACACTTTCCACGCCACTTGCCTCGACTCATGGCCCCCGATATTCTACATGAACGACGTCTCCCGTGCCGCCGTTCGTCTCGTGCACGACATCAACCGTGCTGTTGGCCACACTGTTGCCGCTTATACCTTCGATGCTGGCCCCAACGCCGTCATCTACTACGAGGAAAAGGATGAGGCTCTCGTTGCGGGTACCGTCAAGGCGATCCTGAGCGCCAGCACCGATGGATGGGAGGGCCCCTTCTACGAGAAGCTGGCTAACATCACCACTCCCGGTGTTCCTCTGGACCAGATTGACTCTCGTGTCGTGAGTGGTCTGAAGGACGGCGTTAGCCGTGTTATTTTGACCGGTGTTGGCGAGGGCCCCGTCAGTGTCCAGGATCACCTTGTGACCGAGTCCGGCGACATGGTCAACAACTAGAATATCTCATATAAATTTATGATGTACAGCGACCTTGCTTATATGACCTGGACGATACCCCGGACCCTTTTGCAAAGGGTGAACCCAAATCCAGTCAATGCAAAATCGATACAGTTGCTTTACTTTTCAAGAGTTCAAAAATTTCTTTCAGGAACATAATTGCAGAATAATAGTTGAGCTTCTTGTTGCAAGTACACTCAACTTGACGTCCAGTCACGTACATTTGATACACCAAGTTAGAATCTCCGGACAATTCCCTGTCGACTAGAGCGCTGCAGCGAGGCAGATAACCAGGTCAAGCATCAACAAATGGCACAATCATCACACCGAGCAAACCCATACCCCAGCCTACGACATGTACTGATAAATCTCTCCTGTTGTGTGCCCGGAGCAACACAGCAGCCCTTAAATCCACAACCGTAGCCGAATTGTGCCCCGACGCGTTTGCAGGCTTGGATAGAGTACTCGGTCCGCCCGTTGCAGTGGCATTTAACCATAGTCACCTGGGCCGAAGATATGGCAGCCACGCCCAAGAGTAAGATCGTGAGAAAGCAATGCGTGGACAAATACATTTCCTCAATGGATCTAGGTCTATTAGACTTGACGCCAATCTTCCTGATGGAAATCTCACTCACAGGTGAGCAGCGGCCAATATGCCCTGGAGAAATGGATAGCATTAGTACTGGTATCACCGTGCCATGGTAAAGTGCCTCCGCGCCTGGGATTGATCTGCTTAAAGAACAATTTTCCCAAGCAGGTGGCATACATGGCATGTGACGATCACAGATCGATAGTATCCTCCAAGGGCTTCTTTGTACGACTTGACCTCATGGACTTCCAGATACGGGAATGTCTTCAGGCGCAATGTTGCTGTTCAGGATGTAATATTGCCATGAGGTATCTATTGACCAGGTAGATTTTTAGTTCATCGTGTAACAGCGCCATCGGAGCCAGTACTCCTCCAGACTGTCTCTGGTACGTCGTGTTTCACCCGGGTTGCAACGTCGGGGTCCTGCCTCGCACAGAGGAAGACATAGAGGGCTCGGAGAGATATCTCTACTCATTTTAGCCAGAAAGTTTTCGAGTGTTTATGTAAGGTTCTAAAAATTAGTTTCAATTCCAAGGTTGACTTTCGAGAATCGTAGTTCATGGATCTAAAAGAGGACCCCAAAGTACGGCATGTTTCCTCTGTGGAACTGTGCCAATTTCAGTGCTCTTAAATAGCACCCATGAGCACCCATAGTATTACGATTGAATATGATTGTGATGCGTAGCAGAAACAATACATCAGGTTTGAGACTTATTTTACATTTTAACCAAAATATATGGTAGGACATGGCACACGATATCCCCAGCAACGCTCACAAGAACGAAGCAGCGATCCCACAGAAACCCCCAACCAAGGGCAAAAATCCCCTAACCTGATTCAACGTCGTCCAACGCTGCACAAGCCCAAGCGTCTCCTTATCCGAAAACTCACTTGAAGACTCGCTATTCTCCAGGAGTTTATTATTCGTACTCGACATCGCCACAAACGTATACGGGACAATACAGAGCGTGAAGGCCGCGGCCGCAGAGAACAAGCCCGCCCGACTAATACTCGTCTTCTTGTAAAGGGGCGATCCCGCACGAACAGACCAGGCTAGATACAGGAATGCAGAGCTCACGCAGAGCGCGATAGGAGGATTTTGCGATTTGCCGTTATCGTACATGCTCTTCCACTGTCTTGCCAGCAGGCCCCGGGAAACGTTTTCTTCTTTCTGCGACTGAATGATAGCGGGCGTGCCGATGAGACTTATGGCCGCGATGTTTCCTTGAATTGATGTTAGCAGGATGGTCGACTCATGACTTTATACCAATGATCTCTCCAAAGGTTCCCTTACCGGATAACCATGCTGCGCCGGAAATGCCGACAGCCTGTGCCACGCGGAAGCCGAGAGGGTAAGAAGTCATTTTCAGATGTGGTATATCAATGAGTATATGCAGTGGACAACGATCAATACTTATGACCGAAAGCCGAGCTGCCCCGTTCCCCAGGTGTCTTATTACCCGACGATCGGGTGGCGATCGGGGCTCGGGGGCGCCTTGCCCGACATGCCGACCCGCCTTAACAAGCCCTGACGGCCAATCACTCTCTACTGCAGCCGCGATCGGTCTTTGGCGGATTTTGCCGGTCTTTGGCCGCGTTGCATACTCCTTCTACTTTGAGACTTATTGGAGTATTGGATTGCATGTGGCGGACCCTTGCTAAGCCCGAGCAGCATGGCATGACATCGACCAGGGCCACTCGGGCCTGTCAGCATTATAATTTGACCCGCACTGCTCCTTTCTTCAGCTTTCTTGCATTTACATTCCTGTTCATCATCAACTCGACGATGGCGACTTTACGATTAGCCTGGCAGTCTCTCAGATCGCGACCAGCGCTCATTTCGGCCGGCGCAGTCATTGGATTTGGAACATATTATAGCACGCGATTCATGTCTACCGGGCATGCGGAATCAGCCCAGAAACCGAAGGTGTTTGGTGAATTTGGCCCCAAGACGCTGCGATTGCAGAGTGTTGATCAGGTCAACCACAACACGAAGCGACTTGTCTTCGAATTCCCTGATAAGAATGCCACAAGTGGTCTAACGTTGACTTGTGAGTTTCTGACTGTTTGATATACACTCCTTACGTTGCTAACCTCTTGAAGCTGCCCTCCTCACGTACTCCTGGCCCCAGGGCCGATGGCTGCCCGTTCTTCGACCGTACACACCCATCAGCAAACTAGGTCAGATAAATCCAGTCCAATTACAGCGACAATAGTACTTACAATAATTGTCTATTCCAGACCAAGAAGGATCCATTGAACTAATGGTAAAACACTACCCAAACGGCAAAGCCAGCACCCACCTCCACTCCCTCGCACCAGGCGACACTCTCACCTTCATGGCCGCACTAAAAGGCTACGCCTGGACACCAAACAAATTCTCCCAAGTCTACCTGATCGCAGGCGGGGCCGGAATTACGCCCATCTACCAACTCGTCCAAGGGATCCTGGACAACCCCGAAGACAAGACGAAAGTCAACCTGATCTTCGGCGTGAATACAGAGCAGGACTTGCTTCTCCGGGACGAGCTCGAGAAGTACAGACAGCAATTCCCGGATCGGTTCGATTACGTTTATACGGTCAGCCACTCACAAGAAGAAGGCTCAAATATTCGTAAAGGTTATGTTACGGAGGAATTGCTGAAGGATGTGGTGAAGGGGCCCAGGCAGGATACTCATGTTTTTGTTTGTGGTCCACCAGGGATGGAAGACTCGTTGATTGGGTCGAGGAATGAGCTCGGGATTTTAGGGCGGTTGGGGTTGGGGAAGGAGCAGGTTTATAGGTTTTAGATGTATAGTTGAATTCGGGAGTATCATGGCAAGTATGTACATTTGATCTGTATTTTTAACCTAAACACTGTCAGTGTTAATATTTCTCGTTTGTTCTCTGCCCCGTCTCTTGGTATACATAGTGTTAGCTGTGATGGCGGTTAGTGGGGCAGGTGGACTGCGGCGTTCAGCCAGTTTACTAAATGCCCTACTAATTTTGTTTGAAGGGGGAATCTTGAAGATACAGAATTACTCTGAATAACAGAATTGAATCAATTCTCCAAGTTGCTCACCATTTTTGCAACTCCGCCTCGTCGGGCTAGTACACGTGGGACGCCCGGTGAAGACGAGGCGTCGAGTTTGGGTGGCGGAAATCTTTTTCAGTCCCTCATTTCACCGGCTTCCCCACTACCCCAGCCCAACCGCAATCCCGTTCATAAAACATCCTCACCCTCAATTCCACATAGCCAGCACCATCTAGCAAAATGGGCAAAGACGCAGGCACTCCACGAGTCTTCCTCTACCGCCACGGTACGTCGGTGCTGCCGGAATTTGAATGGCTGATGCAAGCTAACAACGCCCAGGCCAGACCGTGTGGTCTGAAAGCGGCCAATACACCGGCCTGACCGAGCTGGACCTCACCAAGAACGGCCAGCAGCAAGTCGAAGCCTCAGGCAAGATGATCGTGGGCGCGGGAAAGCTCATCGACCCGTCGAATCTGGCGCATGTGTATATCAGCCCGCGCAATCGGGCCAAGCAGACGTTCGACATTGCGTTCGCGGACGCCGATAAGCAGGCCCTCAAGGAGGCTGGTAAGGTCTCGGAGACGGATCGGCTTATGGAATGGACGTATGGGCAGTACGAGGGCCTTTTGACGAAGGAGATTCGGGCACTGCGCAAGTCGCATGGTCTGGATGCTGAGCGGCCGTGGGATATTTGGCGGGATGGCTGTGAGGATGGAGAGTAAGTACCTACCTTTTCTCTAGAATCTCTTGCTGGGATCTGCGGCAAAGACTCACGGTTGTAATAGATCCCCTCAGCAGGTCACAGAGCGCATCGACGACCTGATTGCAGAGATCCGCTCCTTCCAGAAGGATAGCATGCATGGCGAGAAGCCAGCGGACGTTGTTCTCGTTGCGCACGGTCACTTGCTCCGCGCGTTCACGAAGCGCTGGCTCGGGTATCCGATGGAGTTCCCACTTTCGCTGATGCTGGACCCCGGCGCAGTTGGTGTCCTGAGGTAAGAAGGCTTTGCTCCCCGTTCAGAACACAGGTAGCTGACTACGGCGTTAATATGATTATACAGCTACCAGCACCACAATGTTGAAGAGCCGGCTCTGATGGTCGGATATGGATTCCCTGTTCAGCAATGACTCATGTAGGGAAGAGGTATAAAGTATTTCGAGCATAGAGGCAGACTTACTATAGTACTGCAGATAGACAAAATTTAGACATGATATCCCGAGACTCGGCTAACAGTAGTGCCGTGCTGGCTTGCTCTAGATCATTAGCTACCGACTCTGAGCTCTGAGTAGGCGCTGCCACGTTGCAATGCAATTGCGTCGATTGACGCGTATATTTACTCCTCGCTTCATGCGGCAGTATCCAATCCTTCCTTTTCCTTCTTCCTCTTCCCCCGCCATTTCTTCTACCACCCACTCTCGCTCAACTCAGTGGAACCTTCCCACATCAACCTTCTCGATAATACTTATCCAACATCTACCTTTCACACCCACCTACACCCCAAAAAGAGAACAGTGTCAATATCATATTGTCACGATGCCCATGGCGTGGGGTCCCGAGGCAGAGACGCGCGTATGTTCTCTCTCCTCCCCTGGTGATATTCAACATTTATCTTAACAAAATACACCAGCTTCTCATGGCGATTTTCAAGCAAGTTAGGGACAAGCATGTGAAGCTGGACATGCATGAGATTGCAGCTTACGTCGGCCCCGGTACGTACCCTAGCACCTAACTTGAGGCATGCTAATCGAAGATACAGAATGTAAAAAAACTGCGGCCGCCTCGGCGCCATCAAGAAGATAGGCGAAAAGAAGGCTGGTAATGCTGATACGGAATCGTCGTTGAAGAAAGGCAAAAAGACCGCAACGGAGAAGACCCAGCCGGGCCCCCGTCGTGGCAAGAAGAGAAAGCGAGATGAAGTGCAGGAAGAAGTCATCGTTTCTTCCGCTGACAATGAATCGAGCGACCAGGGTGACGTGGGTGTGCAGGTTGTTATCCCCGAGAGCCCGAAGAGTACGAAGGTCATGCGCGATGTTAAGGATGAGCAGTCGGAGGTTAAGAAGGAGCCGAAGGTCAAGGAGGAGCCTATCGCGAAGAAGCTTCACCAGGTCAAGATACATGGGGATGAGGAGGCCTAGTTGACTTAAGATTGTGTAGAACGTGGCAGGTCACTGAACATGACTGCACCAGCGTTGTTTGCTTGTCCTTGCTAATTATGGGATATTTGCCTTAGCATTTTGAGAGATTGCGTCTCCCGCTACCAAAGATTGTGTCTGCGATTGCTATTTACGTGATATTTTGTCTTCTCTCAGAAATACTCCAATTTGAATTTATTCATGGCAATATGAAGTATCGAAATCCTCTGTACATAGACTCCCCGTTCGACAGGTGGAAACCTACTGGCTGGACGAAGAAAGGCCTCAGAGCCTGGCATGTAGTCAGGAGCTCCGCAAGAATCATTTTGCAGCGAAGCGTGCTCTTGATAAACAGAACTGGCGCGACGCGAGGGTTCAGGTGTAGCGGTTGCTGTTATATCGCCCTTTTCTGTCGTTCCACTCCTTGTGTCCTTTCAGGCTGAGCACTTTCATGTTTATCTATGGCTGTAATTATGATTATCTATTTAAGATTGAGTAAAGAGACTGGCCTCAAACGACACCATCCCACACAAGTCCATATACCGCTGAATTAACTTTTGAACCAACAAAATCTATACTCACGCAGCTCCCGCATCCCTCTTCTCCACCTTCTCAATCTCCTCCATCACATCCAGGCCCATGGGCAAATCCTTCGCCACCCTCACAGGATCAAAAATGGACTTTGACCGAATAAAAATCTGATCGATCTCCTCGAGTGTCCTCCCCCGCGTCTCAGGGTAGAAGAGGTAAATTACAACCAAACCAGCCGCGCTCGTCGCTGCATAGACAATATTATACCTCCACTTGATATTCGTCTCGGCAACAGGACTTACCTCCGCCACCATAAAGTTAAACAGCCAAGAAGACGTCGCACCGAGCGCAGCAACCTTATGCCGAATACCCAGTGGCGCAATCTCAGCGCCGTACATAAATGGAATGATAAACATGCCGATGGTGAGGGTATAGTCCGCCATGAAATAGAAGAACACCGCGGCCTTGCTAGCGGCGAGATTACTCAAGTCGGACGTGAGGCCTGCAACAGCCGCCTGCTCGATGACCATCGCGCCCATGGAGAACATCATCAGTCTCCGACGGCCGAATTTATCCACCACAAACACAGCCGTCAGGCCGCCAAGCGCAAGCGCAATCTGCAAGCATGCGGCGAGGACGCGGGCGTCGACGCCCGAGTAGCCGAGGGTTTCCTCGAAGATGGAGGTCGAGTAGAAGGTGATGGCGTTGATTCCGCTCAACTGGGTGAACATGGTCACGCTCATGGCGATGATGAGACGGTGGAGGTGGCGGTTCTCGTTCATCGCGAAGGGGTTGTGCGAATGCTTGCTGCGAGCTACTGCCGTCTGCGTGGCCGTGTGAATGGTCGCGATCTCCTTCGTAATATCTGAGTCCTCGGGCGAAGAGCCCATGAGCCGGGCCATGATGTCGGTTGCCTCTTCCAGTTTCTCCTTCTTGACCAGCCAGCGTGGTGACTCGGGTAGGAAGGGGGTCAGTGATAGAAGGATGATGACCCAGAGGAGTGGGAGAACCATGGTGAATCGCCAGCTCACTGAGCCGGTCGTGTAGTACATGCCCAGGTTGACGAATGAAGCAATCACGTAGCCACTCAGGGCGAAGACACCCTCGACTAGGACGAGGCGGCCGCGTTTCTCTGCGCTGGCGGTTTCACTGACATACATCGGGACGGTGCCGGTGTATATACCGATGCCGATGCCTAGGCTTGTGTAAGTTGATACGCCGCAACATTAAGTGATATGGGGAGCATCGACTTACCAGTAACAGTTCGCCCAGCCAAAACCTGACCAAGCGAATACGTCGTCGTCTGAATAAGGATACCGATACTCGCAATAGACCCAGCAAGAATCATAGTCTTGGGCCGACCAAGTCGATCACCAACAAAAAGACACAAAAGGGCACCGATAGCGGACCCAATTTCAAAAATGGCGATCACAAGTCCTGAACAATATTAGCATCACCATCGCCACAGGCCCCAAGTAGGTTTCCACGCGAAATACACACCCTGAATTGTCGAATTATGCGACTTCTGCGCCCCGGTTGTATGCGTGGTATCAACCTCGGGCACCGTCTCCAAAAAGCTTGGTAAGGTCATAAAGCCATTCATCATCGCTTGGTTGTACCCTTGAACCAAGAACGCCACTGCGCCCAACACGGCAATAATGCGCTGGAGGCTTTCGCCCTGCAAACTGCGCATGCCCATCGCGACTGGACCTGATCCAGTGGATCAAATCAAATATACCGGGCAGTGATTGGCTTGTCGGGTTATTGCAAAGTAAAGAGTCACCACGAGCGCCCGATCAGGATAGGGGTAGGACGGCAGTTGATTCTTTAGAGATCAGTCCTGCAGTCTCATCGGCTCAGCTTGAGCTTGTATTTTGCCGGGTCCACTCTCGGAGGAAGGGTGGTCTCCGAGATCTCGGGTCGAAATTCGTAGCGCGAACCCGACATCGGAGATCTGGTTCATCCCAGTGGGAGATTATTGGAACTAGTGTGGCGATCGGCCGATCATTAATTTGCGAGTGTAGGATCTGAAGTGGTTTGCTTTCTGTTTGCTACTGTACGACTACTAGTGACGGCTAACTAAATTGGCTTTGTTTGTGCTGGAGTTCATTTACTTGGCGCTTGGCGAGGGATTCATCCCTTGGTGGATGATTGTTCCGCCCTTGAATGCTCTGCCCTTGATTGTTTCGGTACAATTGACGATCGTGACTGTCAATACTGGTGGTCCCCTCACATACTCTGTATATTGTAAACTCAATGCTGTTGTTGAGATTCCCAATTAAGCTATCGCCAAGACATCCATACATACTTTGCCAAACCAGAAATGAAGGAGCGCGACCGGCCCCCACAACGACAACCTGCCATCTTGAATAGCCTCATTAGCTTTGGCTTCACGAGGGAACCATACACTCAAATATTCAGTACTTCCGGACGTTCTAACCCTACATTACAGTGTATCGGTATTCTAGCCGAACGACTCGGCATCTGCCACTCAGTCCCTTCGGCATCTTCGGCCCAACCGCAAACTCAGAGTGTAATTGTCTCCCCGCATTTGCAGTCGATCTCGACGACCCGATCGGAGGCCCCACTTCGAACAGCGGAGAAATCTCAAATTGCAAGCCAAATTCAAGATACTACTAGTAGACATTTTGTTTCTGGAAGTCATTTTTTGTAAATGTTGAGGGAAATCGAGATCTAGCCTATCCACCAATAGTTACCCCTCCTCGTAAACCGGTGGGGTCATTCGCCACGTCTCACCCAACACTGCAGCAACATGCAGCAAAGCCAAGCACCCTGCAATTTCTGCCGACATGACAGCTGTGCTGAACTGAGCTTCCAAAGGCTACTACGTACAGTGTATGCTGTAGCCCACTCAATTCTCCGATCTAGCCACAGCCCACCTCATCAGGCCTCCAGCCAGCTCCAGTCAGCTCCGCAGTTCCAATCAACTCTATGACGCCTCCAGCCGCACCTCGCATTTCGCACAGCCAAAGCGGCGCAGTAAGGCGACCACAATCTAACTAATCTCCGCTACTTTCTGCGCCTCGTCGCAGCTAACCCACAAACGAAGCTGACTCCGAGGTCCACGGTGCGGGGAATCGAGCATTGGCAGCAACTAACACCAATCATAACACCAATCATGGAGCTAGGTAGCCAACGGTAGCGACAAGACGAAACCACAGTCGATGCGCCAGCCAGCGAATGCATGTCCTAGCGCTGTTTGACTTTGCCCCCGCCCCTAATATCCTCCGCCTAGTACCACTTAGTGTGCTGGTCTAGATGCAGTAGTGTCAGCTTGCAGGAAACGGTATGCTGAGCGAGAGTTGAAATAAAACGTGGTGCCCGGGAGATTGGCACTAAAGGTGATATTCTTTCCGACTTCACCCCAAATCGTCGGATCTATACATTGGATCACCTGGATCGTCATGGCTGACAACGCGGACGCACCCACCTGCTCGATTGACGAGTTCGTTAAGACGAAATTCGACTACATCGTTTGCGGGGGTGGCACTGCTGGTCTCGCCGTTGCGGCGCGATTGAGCGAGAATCCCGATGTGACTGTCGGCGTCGTGGAAGCAGGGGATTATCGCATTGGTGATGCGCTGGTTGACTGTCCTGCGGCATTCTTTAATATGTTTGAGAATCCGGACTACGATTGGTGTCTGTACTCGGAGCCGCAAGTGCGTATCCTATATCTCCACATGAATATCCACCATCCAAACAGCCAGCTGAGCAAGCTAACACTCAAATCAGGAAGTAGACGGCGGCAAACGCCATCACATCCCTCGAGGCAAACTCCTCGGCGGCTCCTCGGGAATCAACTACATGATGTACGTGCGCGGCTCGCGACAAGACTACAATGACTGGGCCGAGCTGGCCGAAGACGAAGGCTGGTCGGCCGACGTGATGCAGCACTACATGCGCAAGCATCAGACGCTGGAGCCAATCGACCCATCCATCAAAGACCGCACGACGATGCCCTTCGTCGGTGAGTTCCACGGTACCAGCGGGCCCGTCCGAACAAGCTTCAATGATACGATCCTCCCCATCGAAAACGACATCATCAAAGCCTGCGACGACGCCACGGGGATCAGCAAGAAGCCCACTGACCCGTGGAGCGGCGACCATATCGGTTTCTACAACACGCTTGGTTCCATCGTTCGCACCGGTCCGAATAAGGGTAAACGCAGCTATGCGGCTCGCGGATACTACGAGAATAACCGGGCTAGTCGGCCGAACCTGAAAGTTCTTTGCTCTGCGCTCGTCAACAAGGTCCTCCTGGACGGGAACAAGGCTGTCGGCGTCTCGATCAGCCACAAGGGACAGGAGTACGCGGTCACCAGCAAGCGCGAGGTCATCGTATCGGGAGGAACGTTGAAATCGCCGCAAATCCTCGAGCTGTCAGGTATAGGCGACCCGGCCGTCCTCGAGGCCGCGGGCGTAGAGTGCAAGGTCGTCAACCCCGCCGTCGGAAATAACCTCCAAGACCATTCGATCACACTGGCCGTATACGACTGCCAGCCCGGAACGCTTTCCCTCGACTCATTCCACCAGAACCCAGAGCTGATGGCCGCGGCCCAGAAGCAATATGTCGAGACAGGCGGCGGTCCACTGAGCTGCACCTCGACAATGCAGGGCTTCTTCCCGATCAAGAGGGTGATGTCGGAGGCAGAGATGGAAGAGGTCATCTCGAGTATCCGAGCAGTCAAGCCCACGAGCGCTTTCCACGAGAAACAGCTCGAACAGGTCATCGCGCATCTGCAGAGTGATATCTCGGCCAATATGCAGATGGTCCTTGTTCCCGCAACCGCAAACAGAGACGGAATCGAGCACCAGAAGAATATCTTCCCACCCGCTGACCCGACCAAGCCTGCCGGCGTGACCTTCGCCCTGTGTCTCCAGTACCCCGTTTCTCGAGGCTACGTGCACATCGCCACTGCCAGTACGTTTCCCCATTCCCTTTCATACGACATCCCACTAATGATAGCAGACCCAACCGACCCGCCCAAAATCCAACCCAACTACGGCATCCACGAAGCCGACATCGCCGTCCTGGCCGCCGCCTTCCGCTGGGTCGACCGCGTCAGCAAATCCTCGCATGTGTCGAACTCCCTCGGCGACCGAACCTACCCAGCCCCGGAAAAGGACCTGCAGGACCTGGAGGTGTGCAAGGAGAGTGTGCGCGAGACAATCGCGGGCGAGTACCATATCTGCGGGTCTGTGGCGATGGGAGATGCGCTGGACTCGCGGTTGCGGGTGAAGGGGGTTGAGGGGCTGCGCGTGGCGGATGCGTCTGTTTTCCCGAATAATGTTAGTGGGAATATTGTTAGCTCTGTTTATAGCGTTGGGGAGAAGTGTGCGGATTTGATTAAGGAGGATTGGGATTTTGCGCCATTGAAGGAGGCGATGGCTTGAGCCAGTACTGCTGATCGTGCCTGAGGTATACTTTGCAGTGCAGATGGCAGGGTTTGCATGTGCGACAGGGACCTTGCGTGTGTTTTTATCTTTCACTGGCAGGGTTGTTGTTCTCGAGTTAATTGGATCGAGAAGGATATGGGTCTGTCTACTGCAGTGCGTTAAGCGTTTATTTATGTACACACCAGTCTGTCACGAAAGCGTACGAATCCATGATACATTCTTTTGCCAAATTGGTTTTTTACTGACAATATTCCCTTGGTCATTGCCTACAGTAATTAAGTGGGTGAGCGGGTGGTGGGTTCTCGATAAGCAACTAAAGCCAGTGGGTGGGTTCTGGGGCTCTCCACCACGGTCGACACATGAAGCGACGCTCGGTTGTTTCAGCTGTGAGTCAAATGAGCCGAGCATGAGCAAAACCACACTCATTCAGTCCTCGATACTTTCTGCAGCACTTGCATTGGTACTTGGTATACCATTGACAAACTCGCTGGGCGAATCCCGCCACAACACTACTAAAAGCTAAAGCAGCATATCTGCAACATTCTACTCCCGCAAAAAGGTAAACGGATACGCTCCTGAGCCCACATAAATGGGGCCGACAAATTCCGCAGTAGGCGGGTCTTAGGTGGCCGATTCTAGCCAGCGGGGAAGAGTATGGCACAAGGACTGCCCTGCACTGAAGGATCAACATCCCAACATCACATTATGGGATGGCTGCGCTGATCGGCCAAGAATGTAGGGCAAGAACGCCACGAGCCTTAAATGCGATAAAGATGTTGTTGATCGATGTATTCGAGGTCCGACCACGAAAGCGAGAGTTGCTTGGGTCTCGAGGCGAGTCGAGGTCGAGGCAATTAAGCCGGAGTTTCTCCTATTGGCGAGCTAATTCGAGACTAATTGCTTGCCGATGGCCGAGGCGTTTTACTGGTGGCGCAGTCGAGTACCTACAGAGTAACTTTTTGCTATACCTGCGTGGTTGCTTTGGTGAGTTGTATGGTGTGAGTAGAAGGGCACAAATATTGTCAGTAGACTATAACTGGTCATTGCGATAAAGATAATAGATGAAAGAGCAGCTTTCTGAACTAAATGCATAATGAAAAAAATTTCCGGAAGCCACATGGGCCTAAACAACGTGCAAAGCTGAGGAGGTCTGCCAGCAAATGGCACACGCACGTGCAGCCGGGCAGCAGCAGAAGAGCTGTATCACGCTAGTCCCGATCGGGCTAACGTCCACTCCTTCGTCATCGGGCGGGGATAGCCAGAGCTGCTGCGACTCTCCTGCCTCATCGTGAAATTCTCTTCTCCTCGCCGTCGCCACACAATCTGATCCGAGAAAGAAATCGTCCCTTCGTCGGTTTCTGCCCTCCCGTCATGTCCAGCCAGCCCCTTCTCCAGACTGCCCCGGGTGAGTCCAGCTGCAATCGGACGAGACCAGCCTCCACGAAAGATGAAAGCTCTCTAACATCTCTCGGATACAGGCAAGCGGATCGCCCTCCCAACCCGTGTCGAGCCCAAGGTCTTCTTCGCCAACGAGCGAACCTTCCTCTCCTGGCTGAACTTCACCGTCATCCTGGGCGGTCTCGCCGTCGGCCTGCTCAACTTTGGCGATCGCATCGGTCGCATCTCCGCCGCTCTCTTCACTGTCATTGCGATGGCGGCCATGGTATACGCCGTCGTCACGTTCCACTGGCGCGCGCAGAGTATTCGGAAACGAGGCCAGAGTGGCTTTGACGACCGTTTTGGTCCGACTATCCTCGCAATTGCGCTGTTGGCGGCTGTCATCGTCAACTTTATCCTTCGTATCCAGGACAGTGAATCGAACTGATCTTGCGTCGGCTGCAGCTCATTCCGCTCTGTTCGGCTCCGCCCGTTTTCGGCTATTCTTTAATTACAGCCCGCTCCTTCGAGCTAGCTAGCTTGGGAACGAGCGAGGCAGCCTACCCTCGATTCTTCTCGGTTACTACAACACCATCGCACCAACATCGGTGTCCATCTGTCCAGCATTTCAGATTCACTTGCAGCTTGTTTTTGTCCATATAATCACGGTTTCGGCGCTCGGTGCGGAAGGTCTCATGTCACATTATTCGGTCACTGGTCTATATCAATGAAGCGGCTTCCACTTCCTGTGTTACCATCCTATTACTTCGGGTTCTGGCGTCTCTATCATCTCATGATCTCTCTCCTTTCTGGAGAGCAGACGATTGCATTGTAAGATCAGTCCATTGGTCGGGGTATATAAAATCAAAAGTCATGTCTCACATTACCACTGGCAGTTCTGCAAACGATGAGACGACTTTGGGGTCAAGTCTCACCGAGACTAGATTAGGGAACGGTAATCCCTGATCTCCCCCTCAAGCAGTCCCTGCCTAATAAACTCCTCATAAGACCAATAATCCTCCTTAACACCCTCCCCTGGAGTCACCTCCTCACTCTGAAACTTAACATTCCAAAACGAACTCCCCCTCGTAAATCGTCCAAAAGCCGCAATGCCTGCCCTCAAATTCCGTCCTCTCAGCGCCAATTCATTCGCACCCCCAGCCTCAATCGACCACTCCCCGACAAAAGTCGGAAACGTCCCATCGCCAGCACTGCTCTTCGCATCCTCGCAAATAAATCGTGGCAAATTCGCCGCCGTCGCATTGGCCAGCGGATAATAATAATGATGCAAATCCAGCACTATATTTTCATCACCCGTAAAAAACTTCGTCCAGTACTCCGGCTCCTTAAAGCTGCCTTGAAACATGACCGGAATCCGGCCATCAACACCCTGCACGCGTCGCAGGACAGCTTTGATATACTTCACAAGCCACCTGGCGCCAGCCTCAGAAAGTGCAGCGGGCGATCCGAAGGTCGAGAAATCACGATTATCCACCGGCTCGTTGATTGGTGATAGAGTATAGCTGCCAGGCAAACTGGCCTGGTCAATAAATTCCAAGACTGCATCTACAGCTCGCAAACTCCACTCCATCGCCGTGGAATTATGCCACCAACCCCAATGACCAACCGCCTCCCCGATATCGAGTCCATTCGTGCCGCCGGGTAGTGAGTGCAGGTCCAGAATAACATGCATCCCGTGCGTGGTGGTTGCATACTCAGCAATGTGTCTGAGGTACGTCTTCTGGTTGCCGGAGTACAGTTTCGAGCCCGGGAGGGAAATCCACATTGCGTAGGAGGTCGGGATACGCAGGATGGAGACATTGTGAGAGGCGAGGAGATCGATAGTGTCGGTTTTGATGTATGTTTTGAACCGAGGTTCGAGGATGGCGCCGCATTGAGCACTCCCGATTTGGGAGCAGAGGCTCCATTCATCTGTTGCGTTTTGGAAGGTTGTTGTCCACCATTGCCGGGAGATGGTTGACTCTTGCTCGAGCCAGCCACCGAGGTTTACGCCGTGGCCGGTGAATGTACGCCAGTTAACGAAGGAGTCTTTTGTGGTGCTGGTGTTTCCTATGTAGGCAGTGGCTGTCGGTAGCCTGAGCACACCGAATAACGCGAGAATCAGTAGATGCATCTCGTAACCCACAGAAAGCCTAGGGTAATTCAATCTGACTCCTCTCAACTCGGATGCATCCTACTTATAAATCCCCAAATCAATCGGTTCAAACACATCCGAGTGCTCTCTTCAGGACCCCACAATCTACCCGGGAGTGGAGGCGCGGAGAAATGCAGGACACATCGTGCCTGAAAAGGGAAGGGACTCCGGGTTTTTTTTTCCTGCCGAAGTGGTTCCCCGGAGATTCAGATGGATGGATCATCGGGTGCTGGGCGGGTGATTCGCTCGGGTCTTCCAGATCGTCAAGGTCGGGAATGGGGCGTGGAGTGCCGAGTCGGGATGTCCGAGTTGCTCACCCAGAATAACGGGTGACATTGGTAGGTGCGGTTTTCTCTGTGCTGGGGAATCAGTGGGTACTCCATAGTGAGTGACATTCATATGGGAGGGTCTTGGTTGTCTTGTGCTGTGATGTGAATGTTGGTGTGGTTGCGATTGGGTTGGTGGTGTCTAGATGCGGTGGGCGGCCGGGTTTACCCCGGGCGGAATGTTATGGCGGCGGCCGTGATGTCAAATAGCGGTGGAGTTGATCAATGCGAGTTCCTCTTTTTGTTTTTCATTTATTTTGATGACCTTTGTGGAGTGCCCAGGTTCGCGTGGGTGTCATCATCACTCCCAGTTACTCCAAGGACCATAGTGTAAAGCCATCGGGATACCAATCGAGCCAACACAACTCAATTCAGTCCGGCATTTCCAAGGTTGTTTAATCGCTGCAATAGAACGTTGAGACGAATCGAGCCCTTAATATTTTCGGACATGACTACACTGTATCGCTCTCACAACCATGCATTCCAGAATTCCAGACAATGAAGAAGACGGGTATGGGACCTTTTCCCGTCCTTTGATTCATTGGTGTAATGCTGTTGGAATGTTCTCCTTCCTATTTAATTGGTACCATTCCTCTTATACTATGGGTATATGAGTGTAGCAATCAGGATATGTATGGTCGAGATTTGGATGGGAGTGTAGCCGGGTGTACTCATAATATATTGTTGGCGGAGTGCACAATATCACAGCACGTGACAGTGTTAGGTGAATGTCTTCCATTGCTGGCGAACTTCGGTATAGATATCATGTGATCTAAAAAAGAGGTAAGAATGTCTCTTCTTGGCGATTAGGTACTATACCAATGTCTATATATATCATAAGCCAGGGATGGAGCCTGTTGGTATATGGTACATGATTTGATCATTACACTTTACGCAATCTGCTGGCAAACATCAGATCGGAACATTTAGATTCATCGGCCAACACAAAAGAATCTGTTGAACCTCTTTTGGGATAATCTGACTCTAATATACTAGTATATACACTATTGTAGTGAATGACCAGATAAGCATTAGACTTGTGATTGAGGAACGCTGCGGTCGGCTGTTGAACAATTACCTCAAACAGGCAGTAAGGCTGCTTCGTAATGTACTTGTTGGATATATACTGTATCTATAAAGGTCCAATTGTGATTAAGCACGGTTCCACAAAGAGCAAAATGAATCGACTGCTCTCGTGACTAGAGAGAATTAGGGCACTCCTCGACAAACAAGCTCAGATCAAGCTCGGCGACGATTGGAGGAAGTGCCTGGGCCGTTCAGCGCCCCCGCTCTGGTGCGTGTTGGTGGGGGGGGGGGGGGGTGCACAGGAGTATACAGCTACCGTTGGCTTTTCCTTGACTAAATTGCCACAGCGGCCAATCCGTGTGGATGCGAAAGAAATTTACATAATCGGATGTTTGGATTCTATGAGCTGAGATGTATTCATTGTTCTCATCGAGGAGTACAAGATTGGGCCGATAAACAAGGAACCTTATCAGGAATATTTAGTTGCGATCAAACTTCCACAACTGTACTTACTGCTACGATAGGGAATCCTGAACTAGGGTACGATGGCGGGGTATTGAAACACTAACTGCAACAGTCCCTGGGCAGTCTCGAGTGTTTGACCCCTGTACACGTACTCGGGTGGCGATGCGGGCGGCCGCACAGTGGAGCGCATCGCGATGGACCAAACAGACCCTTCCCCGGCAGTCTTGGCACGGGCCTGTGCATCTCTGCCTGAACACCAAGGCAGCCGGTTCGACCTGCTTCGGCGAGCTTCGCAGCTCCCTCTCTCCACCAAGTCCCCTGGTTCAGCAGCAGCCTCGCTCCATCGTCCCATCCACTAGCGAAGTGAGCACTAGGCCAGGGTCCCTGCACCCGGGCGTCAGGCGTGGTCCCCCGATGCCCTCGGCTGCCGCAGATTTGCTGCGATTAGGCACTGTTGGGCGAGGTGCTTTGTTTCCGCAGGAGATAGCCGGCACGAGCCAATGTTTGCTGGTGCTGGAGAGTGCTAGAACGATCGTGAGGCCCAGACCACACCTTATCCCTTGGCGGGTGTGGGAGACGGAGCCGCACGCATCCGGTAGAGATAGCCCTGAATGGGATTTGTCGGAGGGGGTATACTGTAGTTGTAGGATTAGAATATCAGTATCCTAGCAGGGACGATAGACTCTGTTTATACATTATTGATACAGTATATTGGATCTGCTTGGACATAAATCGATAGATCGAGTACATGACGTGTCGGCTCTCCACGTCAGAAAAGGCCGAATCATCACATCATCTGGCTCCACCCCTTTGTTCCACTCCCTGCTTGCTGCTGCCTCGCGCTCTGCTGCGCTCGCTGCTCTGCTCTCTCGCTCCTGGATTCTGGCTCCCTCTCCCTCCCCCCGTCCCTATTCTTACCCTACCCTATCCTACCTCCTGTATTCTCTCTACCGCCCGATCTCGCGCTTTCTTGTTTTTGATTTTTTCGCTCCCCTTTCTGTCCCTCCCCTATTATTCTCCCCCTTATTAATAGATTTGCCACGGGCTCCGCTCTCTCCATCTTGACACGGTCGCGCGACAGTCGTCCATTCCTTGCCTCCTTTCAGTGTCTCTCCACCTCCACCGCCATCTCCAAACAACCTCACCACATCACAACACTCTTGTGTCAACACCATTCACCTCCCGCCATTCACCTCCGCATTCACACCAACACCCGCAAATCTCTCCTCCCTCGCCAGCGCTTGGTCCCGGCCATTCACTTTAGTACCTAATTCCACTCCATCTCTGCCCGACCTGTCCCCGTTCTCGCATTCACTCGCATGGCATGTTTCGTTTGCTTCACTGGCCCTCTGCGATCGGAGGGGATAAATTCCTCGCAGAGGATGTCAAGACGATCCCCTCTTGCGCTCCCGCAGTCCACATGAACGGTATCTCGCTGCCCCCAATGCTCAAGCGCAAGCGTTCCAACTCGTCCGCGACCGACGCGCCCGCTCCCACCAAGGCGCGCCTTGACGAGGCTGCGCGACCGGCGCAAACGCAGCAGATCCCACAGACGCAGCAGATCCAAGGCGCTATTTCCGCTCCGTCGGTCGCTCCCTCCGCTGCCTCCGCTGAGATCGCTGCCGCCCCGACGCCGGTCGTCCCTGCGCAATCTCCCGCGGTCGCGATCCCGACTACCAACTCGACCGACTCCGAGTCCCTCCCCCAGTCCCAGTCTGAGACCAAGCCTGCGCCGGCGCAGGCCGTCCGCGCAAAGCCCGACCGCAACACCATCCGGGACACCATTACGTCGCAGATCAGCCTTGAGATTCTGCTGAAGCACAACGAGCTGCGCCTGATCGACCAGGAAATTGCCAAGTGCCAGATCGCACTCGAACAGCTGCGTCGCTGCGCTGAGATCCCCTACCCGGGCTCGTCGGTCACCGGTCCTTCGCTCGATGTCAGCTCCGGCGTGGGCGCAGCCGTGCTACAGCCTGGAAATGGCGTGCCACCGCTGTCGCCTGCGCCGTGGGGAGTGACAGAGGGTCCGTACTCGCGTCACTATAAGCAGTGGCTGCTGCCGGATCCTCGCTTCGACGGTGGCGAGGCGGTTGTTGATCGTCCGCAGGGACGTGGTCGGTCCACGCGCGCTCACCCTGGGGAATACGCCGACTCTCAGCTGGCAGGTACCTTCCGGCCGTCGCGGAGCACGACTGGAGGCAAGATGCTGGGTGCGAACCAACCTCCTAAGGACAAGGCCGGCTCCATCCTCATCCGCCGCAAGTCCGATGGTCAGATGGTCAAGCTGGTCTGCATGGATTGCCAGCGCGAGAACTTCTCCAGTCCGCAGGGGTTCATCAACCACTGTCGCATTGCGCATCGCCGCAGCTTCGATAGCCACCAGGATGCCGCCATCGCCTGCGGTATTGTCGTGGATGTCGACGAGGCTGGTGGTGTGGTTGCTGAGCGCAGTGAGCCACCCAGTGCCTCCATGACCCCGGGAACCGTTCACCCGTTCATTCGATCTGCGCAACTTCCTCCTCCGCCTCCTCCCCCCGCCAAATCTCACAAGAAAAAGGCTGCCCCGGGCAAGTCTGTTCAATTCAACTCCGATGTCGTCCAGTCTCCCCCTGCCGCCATCAAGACCGAGGCCAACCCGCAGCCTCGCCGTCCATCGGAGTCGGTGAAGGCCACCCCGAATCCTGCGTTCCAGGCCTCGCCTCTGGCGCCTCACCTGTCCGCTCTGATGCGCGATCGCGGCTCTGGCTTGAACCTCAATCAGATGGTGGGAGAAGCAAAGGAGAAGGTTGATCTCACTGGCCTGACACCCAGTGAGTCTTCGGACTCTGAAGACTCGACGGAAGCCAAAGAGGAGAACAACGAGAGCGAGGATGACAAGGGAGCCGCCGGCCTGCCCACGCGCATGCCGACCAGCCAGACTGCTTCCGAGCGCACCGAAAGCCGCAAGGGTCTTGCCCGCGCCTCTCCCAAGTCGCCCTCCCTGCACACCATCAAGACCGAGACCACTACTTCCGCCCGTGCGCAATCGCCACAGCCTACCTCTCACTCCACTCTTATCCCCTTTCCCGCCGACAGTTCTCGCGATGGGGAGCCGCTCGACCACGCGGCTCAGTTCAGCCCTCAAACCGTCCATTCGAACCAAGCCCCCAGCCTGGTGAGTGACGACGAAGACGACTACGACGAGGCAGCCTACGATTCCGACGGCCCGAGTTCCTCTGAATCCGGCGACCAAGACCAAGACCGCCACATCGAGGTCGCCGACGACGAGCGCAACACAACCCAGTCCACTGCTCCTGCCGACCCCAAGGCCCGCAAGGGTCTCAAGAACCCTGCCCCGCAAGCCCCCATCTCGAAGCCATTGAAGCGCAGCCACTCGAAGATGTCGATGATGGGCATGGACTCCGACGAGGGCGAGAACCCTCTCAAGCGGAGCCGGACCGGCACCCCGATGCTGCCGCTTGATTTCGAGGAGGATGAGCCTCGTCGCAGCCGTCACGGCAGTGACGAGGGTGAGAAGCGTACTCCGCCCGTCCAAGACGCCGCCATGAAGCCAACACAGCAGGAACCCTCGCCCTAAATCTTCTTTTCAACCACTCCTCTCTTCTCCGACCTCCCCGTGAAAAGTTCCAAAAGTTCAAAAAAAAGGGGAGATCGTCACATTCACCTGCCCTGCTGCGGCGTTCTAGTTCTGTTTTAATTTTATTTTATCTTTTTTGCGCTCCATAAGTCCTCTTTACAGGCGGAGTGGCGTCGTCGTGGCTGTCTGCGATGGTCAAGCGATGCAATGAAATGTTTGATGACTCTTCTGATGATGCTTGTATTTGATATTTTCTATTTTTTTTATTTTTATTTTTCTTGAAAGATTTAATGAGCTACGGCCGGACTGTACATAGGTTTATCATTATCGAAGACTGAACCCGAATATGACTGGCTAGCATAGACTTTTCTTTCCTAAAGTAGATTCGTTCACTTGTAGTCCATGCCGAGCTGAGTTAAATCTGCTGCATATCAAGTATGTCATGACTGGCAAGCGTGTATACGGTACCTTGGTGATTGAGGCTGAGGAAGTATGATTCAAATCTGACGAGATTGGCTTTGGAGCTTGGGTAGATAGAATGCCGATAGAGACACGTAAATAGTAGACAGGCTGGATCTGGGGTGCAGTTGTCGTAATTTCCGTAATATGTTACCGTAATATTGACCATACTGCTTTAATATATTAAGGAAATTACGCAGAACTACACATCACTATCGATAAGCCGCATTGCGGGTGTTTTGACCTTCCCCAGATAACAAACACCCAGCTCCGAATTGCACTTACTCCTCCAGACACCGTATTCACCCCCAATCAACAGCATCGACAGACCATCAGCAACCCACATAACCACCGAATAAGAGAAAAATCGGACACTCCCGACTTTCAACATCATGGCACCCAAGGGGGCATCCAAGCACGCTCCCGCCAAAACCAACCCACCACCCAACACCACAGCCAAAGACTCAGACTCCCCTCCAACATGCGAGTCCTTCAGCCCAGCCAAAATGAGTCTTGACACCTACAAAAGACTCCTGTCCTGCTACCCCACTACAGTCAAAACAGTCCAACGCCTCTCAGCCCTCCGCGATCTCCAACCGGAAAAGGTAGTCAAAGACAAGCCGTCGCCACTAAAGAAGACCTTCTTCAGTGCCGAAGAAGAAGATCAAGTTCGCGAGAAGGTGAATGCGTTCCTTGAGCTTGATGAATGGCGGTATGAGGAGTTTCCTCAAACAATCGCGTCGCGCAAACAGGAATCTTCGACAGATCTCCATCTTACGAAGGAGGAGGTTTTGAAAGTCGTTGAGTGGAAGCTGTATGTATCTCCCCAAACCCTCACCCCCAACGTGTAACTCTGCAAAGATTAACTCTAAGATAGCAAGCACGGCGTAAACCGCCCCTGGCTCCTAGGCCAAGTCCGCAACAAAAATACATCCCAAGCAATCGAAAAAACCACAAAGGAAGCTCTCGCCGCCCTCCCAACAGATCCCACCGCAGAAAAGGAAAATTTACTCCCAATCGAAAGCCTGGGAATCCTAAACGACCTCCACGCCATCGGGCCCGCAACATCCTCACTTCTCCTGTCACTCGCGACGAAATCCTCCCCGCCGCCTTTGCAGGTACCCTTCTTCTCGGATCCGCTTTTTGCATGGCTTGTTGGGAATGATTTTCCTGAGACGTATGCGAGTGCGGTTACGGCTGGGAATGTTGTTTCGGGGTGGACGGCGGGACGGCGAGCTGCTGAGTGCGTGGACTCCCCGCAGAAAGGTCCTACTACTGGCAGTAATCAGGGGATATTCACCCTCGGCCCATCGAAAGAGGTAAAATGCCGCTACACAACGAAAGAGTACGTATCACTCTGGCGTGAAGCGACTTCATTCCGGGACCGATTGAGTGCTGAAGGGGGTGAGATTACCATGACGGATTTGGAGAAGGTCGGATATGTGTTGGCCAATATCGCTGTTTCGGGGTTTTATGAGGGGTTTGATGCGTGGGGGATATTGGAGATGAGTGATAAGCAGCGTGCGGTTGCGCTGGGGAGGATTGTGGGGGGGTCTAGTGGAGGATGGATTGCTGGTGGATGAGGACGTTAGTGGGGTTGGGGAGGTGGGGGATTTTCTAGTGGAAAGGTATGGGGAGAGGTTTACTAGGAGTCGGAAGAGGGGAGTTGAGGGGGTGAACGAGGGTAAGGGTGAAGATAAGGTGGACGGGAGGGGGAAGAGAGTTAAGACTGAGGAGTAGGGGAGGTTGAGGATGGGGTTTTCTGGGATGGCCGACGAGTTTTATTTTGTATACCAATCTACGATCTCTTGTCCTCTTCCTCTTCAGTGATAACCACTGGCAGTACCACTGTGGTAAGATTAGGGTACTAGTAATGTGTTGCACCTGTAGTCCAACTATCATGGCTGGACATCATGGTTCTACATAGTAACATCCAGCCAATCAGAACCACTCACCCCAGCCCAGCCCAGAGACCGAGTTTCATTTTGCTGGTTTCGGGACGGAAAAGAGGTGCTCTTTATAAATAATAGCGATGAGAGCTGAGCCAGGATTTTTCGTTCTTGTGAAAATCCTCTCGTTGCTGCCGAGTCGCCCGTGTGGTGGCGCAGTGGTTTCATGAGGCGCAGCGGGTGATCACTGTAACATTATGTGGAGATCCGGGTCGATGCCCGAAGTTGATACTTGCTAGTATTTTGACTTCATAGTTTTCTTGGTGGCTTTCTCGATATTATGAGGTGAGCCATACTGCTGTTGGATCCGTAGGATTCGACGGTACCGCGGCCGGATATTTGGATTTTAGAAAATACACTAAGAGACGAAAGCAAAATGTACTTGGTCGTGTTCAACATCAAGAGGTAGTAGGTGGGTGTAGGAAAGCCAGAGGTGTATAATATTTAGCCATAACATCGCAATCACTCGAAATAAAAATACTGGACACAACAACTAACAAGATCGATGCTAGATATAGACCAATGAGAAGAAGTCACACCAATTAACCCCAGTAATCAAGTTCGAAACTTGCTAGGACTTTGCTCTATTTTTAAACGACTGAGCCGTATTCTAGCCTACTTGAGAGTAGTTTCCACTTGGTTCCTCCAATGAGCTCTGCAAGTATATCGGAAGAGGCTAAGAAAACGGAGTATGTACCAACCACAGCCGAAGAACCCAGAGCTATTATCCATACCACGCAGCCAATCAAAACAAGGGATAGCAAACCACCCCCAGAATGAAGTTTGAGAATATCGAAGGCAGCGAGTCGCCGAGCCGTTATTCTCAGCCTCGAACTCCACTTTCACCCGAGTGAATACGTTGTGCTGATGCCATTCCCTTGGCGAGTGACTCTAGCCAATCGTAGATGAGTCCAATCGTAGATGAGTACCTTCGCCCACCTCAGATATCAAGTTCGGTTCCGTCGAGCACCGGGTGAAGTCCTATTACCGCCGAGCCGTGATATTCGTTCAGCCCCAAACTCCACTTTCACGCAGAAGAATGTGAGTCGTGCTGACCTTTACTTTTCCTCCTCCTTGAGTGTGGTGATCCAGCTGTAGATGAGTATTCCAGTCCAGCTCAGTGATCAAGTTTCAATCGATCTTGGTTTCTGTGATCCAATACTACTTCTGAGCTGTGATTTCATATAGCTCAGCCTCAGACTCCACTTTTAGCGGTGTGAGTTCCAGAAATAGTGCTGACACTTGGTTTACTTTTCCCCCTTGGCGAGTAGTTTTAGCCAATCGTAGACAAGTCTTCTAGCCCAGATCAATCATCAAATTTCAAATCGTCAAAGAACCAAGCCTCGAGAAAAATGCTGAGCCATGATCTTCACTCAGCTCAGTCTCACAACTCCATATTGACCTAGACACATGCAGACCAGTGCTGATACTTATCTATTGTTTTTGACATTCATTTACTGTTTTCCGTGCAAAAGAGCCAATCGCAGACAAATTCACTAACTCAGCTCAATTAATCGGTTTCAACTTTTTCAAAAACCTTATCACCTGGGTCCTGCTGCAAAGCCGTGATTTTCATGCAGCTCAGCCTCAAACTCCATTCTAAGCGATGTAAATACGGAGGTGCTGACATTTATGTACCTTCTCTTGGCGAGCGGAGGGACCAATCATAGGCATGTCTCCTAGTCCAGCTCAATTATCAAGTTTCAAAATGCCAAAGAGTTCAGCCCTTCATCTGCATACAGCTGAGCCATGATCTGCACTCATTTCAGCATCACACTTCCACCTCTGGATCAATGCCAGCATTGCTGACGTTATTTTCACCGTGAAAAAGAGCCAATCACTGATGTGCTTTACTGCTGAGCCATGATGTCATTCACTCAGCCCCCAAAACCCTTCCAAGTTGGTGACTTGAGTAGTGCTGACACTACCTCCTTGAGCAGCGACCAATCACAGCTAATCCCTCCATCCCAGCCCAACTCTCAAGTTTCATAGAAAAATGAGCCTCATCATCGCTTAGGACGTCTAAGCCGTAACTCGTATCCACCTACACATCCTTGCGAGAATCTTGGCGAACACCTCGATACGGAGTAGTGCTGACCACCGTAGAAGGAAGTTTTGACCAGTCCACCAATCACGACCACCACCTCCGACTCACGTCGATAATCAGGTTTCAAAATGAATGTGTTTCTCACTACTGTGGCGACTGAGCCGTAGTTTCTCAGCCTTATGAGAGACAGATGAGATGAACGGAGTATCGGATATTAGTGTAGAAGCGCACAATAGAGGACGCTCACAACACCAATAGTATTCCTAGATAAATGATGCTATTAATCAGAGTACATTAAAAAGATACTAGTACTTCATACCCACCCCACGACTTAAAAATTTAAGTACTATCAAATCAAAAAGCCCACAACAATCCCCAAAACCCCCACCCACCCCGGACCAACCCTCACCCCACGCGAAGTCCTAGAATCCTCCGAGTCATTATTCGCCTCAAGCCCACTAAGAGACTGCGTCGGCCGACCCTGCACAATACCCTCATTATGCCCATCTACCTCATCCTCGTCCTTAGAAGAGGTAGCCGTGGGCTCCACAGAGGACGAAGTACTACTAATAGTAGTCGTCGACGAAGGCACAGAAGTCGCACTCCCATACACGCGCGCATTCTCGCAGTTCTGCGCGCGGACTTGTTGGGCGCTGGCGCGGTTGGGGTGGTCGGGGCAGTTATTGTAGCAGCTACGCATTGTATTAGCCCGCTTTGCTTTGCAGATGAACGGTGAATTCTGGTGGGGGTGTACGTACTCGACGACATTCTTGCTACCGGCGCATAAACAGTCCCAGTCTGCTGGCGCGCAGCTTTCGAGGGTGAAGTTTTCTGTTAAGATGCATTGGTTGACGACACTTGAACAGATGTTGGAGTTAGTGGGGCCTTTTTATTTGGTGTAATTGATTTCGCTGTGTCAGTTAAGTAAGACATACTCCTGCGCGGCGCATTTCGATGTTGCGCTTGTTGTGCCTCCTGTTGTGGTGGTGTCTTGTGCTGATATGATGATTGAGGAGGTGAGGAGGAGGAATGTTGTAAGGGGGTGCATTTTGTGTGTTGATGGTAAAATACCCAATGAATTGAGTTTAGTTCAGGAAGGTGATTGGGTGACCCCAAAATCAAGAAAATCAGATCGAACGAGCAAGATGTGACGATTAAGGAGGGCAGAGGATCATATATCACCCACTTTCCAGGCAAATGCAGACATTCCAGCAAGAATGGAACATTTCGACCCCAGAAACCCGGATCTGTCCCGAGCTGTCAAGGGGCTCCGCATGGAAACCTACTCCGCGACACTTGTGGATAGAAGGCCGTGACGGGATTGGACGATATATTGAGATTTTTTCCATTTCCGGGAGATCGATATCACTCCCGGTCGGGAAGCGTGTTTTGACGTGGCTGGTACGAGTTGTGCTATAGTGTTGAGGTTTTGTTGTTTTTGGAGAGATAAGATGACAGAAGCCAAGCATGTCAAGTATGCATTTTTGGCGGTGGCTTTGGGTCATCCTGAATATACATCCATCACATCACATGGATCGGTCCTACTCACAGATGTGACTATTCTACCATTGACCATCCACTCTCATATAGATGCTTCCAAAGTCTGTTCTTATCGATTTGAGCTTCCATTTAAATTCTCTTCGTGGATTCAATTCACAAGTGTTCTACACGCTCTTCATCTGAACGGCGACATACGCATGTGGTCACATTCCAAACCCGGGCTGGCATTCCGCGCCCATACCTCCCATCTCACGGGGAACAAGTGCCCCAGATTCAAATAATCATGGATTGGCTCTAGTCGATAGAGGGTATTTTGGATTTTGACTCAATTCGCATTGCTCTCGGTCTTCGTTCTCGTGGTAGAGGGGTGTCTGCAGTTCAGCTGACTAGTGGGCGTATTTTCCGGCCTAGGCTGGCTGTTGGCAGCAAAGTACCATCTTCTCAGCTACGAATACAAATCGTATCAAACAGTACTGGTAAAGTCTATATTCATTCAATTCGCAGTGTTTATCAATTTATAGAATCATTTACAGTCCCTTGGCCTGCTTAGCCTCGGTCAGAGCCTCCTTCAACGCCGCAAGGGCGTTATCAATGTCCTTGCGGTTGGGGTCAGAGATAGAAACACCCATGTGGCCGAATCGGATGTACTTGGTGGCAATCTCCTTGTGCAGACCAGCTGCGAAGATGACACCGCGCTTCAGCAGACCGGGCAGGACATCGGGCGGGGCAAGGCCGTCAGGCAGGTACATGGCAGTCATGCCGTGGGCCTGGCAGTCGGGGTTGGGGGCCAGCTGCTTCAGACCAAGCTGAGCAACGGCATCCTTGACCTTGTCAGAAGCCTGGGTGTGGATGGCGAAGCGCTCAGCCATGGGGCGGGCGGTGATCTGGCTGAGAGTGGTGTGCAGGGCGTGCACGAGCTGGGTGGGGGGAGTGGCGAAGTAGCTGGGCTTGTTGTTCTCATAGTTCTGCATGATGGGCAGCCACTTTTGGATGGAAGCATAGTAGGAGGCGGCGGGGGTCTTGCGGTTGGCGGCGACGTCTAGGGCGCGACCAGAGACCATGACGATGCTCAGACCAGGCGGGCAGCCGATGGCCTTCTGAGATGCGGTGACGACGGCATCGAGGTCCCACTCGTCGAAGGCGATCTCCTCGGATCCGACGGAGCAGACACCGTCGACGACGACGAGGGTGGACGGGCTGACGCGACGGACGATCTGGGCGACGCGCTTGATGTCGTTCAGGACACCGGTGGAGGTATCGACGTGTGTGATGGTTATGACCTTGTAGGGCTTCTTCTGGAGGGCGGCCTCGACGTCCTCGAAGGCGGGACGCTCGCCGATGGGACAGCGGAGGTGGTCGACGTTGGCGCCGTAGGTCTCCAGGCAGGCACCGAAGGAGTCGCCGAAGTATCCGGTGTTCAGGACGAGGGCGTTCTCACCGCGCTCAACGAGGTTGGACGACACCAGATCCCAGCCGAGGGTACCGCTACCGGCGATGATGAAGGGCTGGGCAGTCGGGCTGGTGGATTGGAAGAGCTTGCGGGTGAGGGAGATGGTCTCGCCGAAGACCTTGACGAAGCCGGGGGCGACATGGCTCTCACTAGACACGATGGGAGTGAGCAATTGCCAGTAGAAGGCAATGAAGCCATTGTATTGCAGGCAGAGCAATTGAAGGGCTTGCAAGCTTGAAGGTTGACTCACGCGTAGTGGGACATGGACTGGAGGACGGCATCGTCAAACTCGATGGGGCCCGGGATGAGCAGGGTGTTGTGCGGCGCTTGGGTCGACATGGTGGGCTGGGGCTCAGGAGCTGGCTCAGGAGGAATGGAGCGATCGATGGGTTTATATTCGAGGTCGTCGGGGGCAAGGGAGTTTCTCTCGGTCGAGAAGGGGGTGTTGAGGTCAGGCAGAGGCAGGCGCTGGTCCAGATGTCTGGAGATCAGGCTGAGCCGCTGCGTGGTGGATTTGGTCGCCAGCTTTCCGGTTGCGGCGGGGTGCCGCGGGGTATTTTGGGGGAGGATTCGTGGTTTGCTTGTGAAATTCCCGAGGGAAACTGTGTTGCTGTCGGCGATCGCCGCCGAGGTCGCGCTGGCGGAGGAGCGGGATTGGCTGTGTCGGATGACAGCCGAAGTATACCGGGAGGGCTGGCGAGAGCAGATAGAAGTAAAGATGGTAATTATGATGACAGAAAGTAGTGGAGAGTAGTGGAAGGAGGTGTATTTAAAGATCCTTCACGCTTCCCCATCATTTTTGATCATGTCGGCCGGGACCTACCGTGTGCCGGGGCATACGCTGTACGCTGCGTTCCACGGGGAGAATCCGGGGTAGAGATCGATCGATTATGTTTGAGAGGATTGATCGACTGGAATGCAATTTGGCTATTTCGGTATACTGGTATGCGCAGTGCTGTGCCCCGAAATACAGAAACTGCACGCTACGGAAGCACTTCCGATGGCATCACACGGGATAGATACTGAGATAGCAATGAATGTACTATCAATTACACCAAGTCAAAGAAAACAAAATAAAACCATGTACGACCATCGAGTATACAAACTAACAGTACTTTCAGTACTAGATCGCCAAATTGACCACACGAGCGTTCTCATCGAGTAATACCTTGCTGTCACTATCATTGCCCTCCTACTCCGCCCGATGCTTGCCTCAAACAGTCCACGGTGTGCGCAGTACTCGCCATTCTGGAAATCCCAGCCCTGCGACTCGGCGAGCTCCGCAGACGCGCATCCAACTGACTGGTCGACGCTCACCGAAGACTTGATCAACCATATCGGGCGAGAAATACTTCGGCTTGCCCAGCCAATCTGGGTGCCTGGATCCTCAGGCCGCGCTAACCCCGTTAGGCAGGGCAGTTCCCCGCGAACCTTCGAAGCTCCAGACGACCTTCGCTACTGCCACCTTCTCCACCATTTCCCAGCATGACCGCCCGCTTGGTCCTGGTCATCGGTGACCTGTTCATTCCCGATCGCGCTCCAGTATGTGTCTCAATCCCGTGCTGTCTTTCCGCGCAATTTAGCTAACAACTCCGACCATCTCCAGGACCTCCCACCAAAGGTAATCACCCCAATGATCGACCACGTATCACCGTTCCCATCTAACCCGCACCGTCTCGAATAGTTCCGGAAACTCCTCACTCCCGGCAAGATTGGCCAGATTCTATGTCTCGGTAACTGCACCGACCGTGAGACCTATGAGTTCCTTCGCGGGGTCGCCCCGGACCTGCAGATGGTCAAGGGCGACTTTGACGTCGACTCGCCCAATCTCCCCGTCTCCAAGATAGTCGAACATGGCAACTTGCGCATTGGTTTTACGCATGGTCACACCATTATCCCGAATGGCGATGCCGACGCCCTCCTGATTGCGGCCCGGCAGATGGACGTCGACATCTTGCTCTGGGGCGGCACCCACCGTTTCGAGGCATTCGAGTTGGAAGGTCACTTCTTCATTAACCCGGGTAGCGCGACAGGTGCGCTCAGCTCGGGATTCTGGCCCGAGGGCGAAGACCCGACACCGAGCTTTTGTTTGATGGACGTAAGTGTCCCCTGTGGGATGACACGGGGGACTGCGTGATGCGTGTATGCTAACATGACCCTACTCCAGATTCAAGGCGATGTCCTCGTCCTGTATGTCTATCAATTGAAGACCGACGCCAATGGAATTGAGAACGTGTCGGTCGAGAAAGTCTCTTTCCGCAAGAACCGCGCCCCAGTTCCTGCAGCGGCAGCGCCTGCTGCGACCGACTCGTGAAATCGTCTCGACCGTACCCTTATACCTCAGACCCTCCTCCCTTGTACATAGTCCTTTCTCTCGTCTACACTCCCTGTCCAGCTGGATGGTTGCCATGCAATTGATATTTGATACCTAGAGCTACCTGAGCTAGCCATTCCCGATTGGATGATCATCGCACAAAGAATTCCTAGGGTAGGCTGGAACCGTACACACTATCTTGAAATTTAGCCTGAAATTCATCTTCACAGATTTTATATTATTCCTAGACAAGGACAAGTTTCATGCGTGCCTCACGCATCCGATAGACATCGTCCACCGACTCAATTACACTAGTCCCGAACCGGTAATGCGCCCAAACCTCAAAAGGCGGCCGGCGCGACTCACTCTCTCGCCCCGCAAAGATCTCCAGTGAAGGTACCTTCACATCCAGGAGTTTCACCGCACGCTCTCGCCGAAACAATTCACCAATCTCCATTCCTCGCCAAATCCTCCACCACCACATTCCCCCACCCCGACCGCAGCACCCTCGAGCTCCAGCCGCCGCGGTAGTTTTGGGGTCGCTCCAACTTGCACCGCACCGACAATCCAACCGTTTCCCACATTTCACACACACACACCATGTCTGCCGAAGGAGCCGAGATCCAGGAGGCGCAGGTCCCTCCCCAGGATCCTCAGGTCCCCCAGGAAGGTCAGGAGGGCCAGAAAGTAGTCGACGATGAGGTAGGATCCGGCACTGGGCTATTCGCGAAGAGCTCTGACGCACATGCGGGAGCTGATTCTTCTGTGGCTACCACCATTATCCCCTTGCAAAATGGCATAGCTAACATTTTTCCTGAACAGGAGGAGATTGCCGCCATGAAGGCCCGGGTCGCCGAGATGGAGAACGAAGCTTCCAAGCTGAAGGAGATGCAGCAGACGCTCGATGCGGAGACTGAGGGCCTGCAGGAGAACAAGGAAGACATTGATGCTCGCAGTGTCTTCGTCGGCAATGTCGACTACGGCGCTTCACCGGAAGAGATCCAGGCGCATTTCCAGAGCTGCGGCTCCATCAACCGTGTTACGATCCTGCTTGACAAGTTCACCGGCTCGCCGAAGGGGTACATTCTGCCTCTCCATCAATTCATTGATACTAGTTCCGCTGACACTTCTCCAGCTATGCCTACGTCGAATTTTCCGAGCCGAGTCTCGTCGCCAACGCCCTTGTCCTGAATGAAAGTGTCTTCCGCGGCCGCAACCTGAAAGTAAGTACTCTTCCTATTCACCAGTTGCCTCCTGGATATAACCAACATATTAATCGAACTTAAGGTTACCCCCAAGCGAACCAACCTGCCCGGCATGACCCGTGGACGCGGTCGAGGCGGATACCGCGGTGGTCGTGGCCGTGGTGGTTTCCGCGGTAGCTACCGTGGTGGATATCGAGGTCGTGGCCGTGGTTATGCTCCTTACTAGGGTAGAGATTTCCAATTTAGACCCCCGCTCATCTGCTGCCGGCGCTGCTGGCTCCTCTCTTTCAAATTTGTCCTCTTCGGGGTTCTGGCTTGGAGTTGGGGGTTGGGCATGTATAATAGGACGAGCTGCTGTGCTCGATGATCGTCCATAGCAATCCAGCGTTGCTCATGATTTGGTTTCACGTAGGATACAATGTAGAGTGGTGAATAGATGGATGTACCCCTTGTAGTATTTAGTTTTGTAGGGGAGTGATAATAGTGTTATCTTCGCAGTCCTCGGGGATCCTCGGCTTCCTGGGAGTCGAGATCGGAATCCACTGGAATACTCGAGTTCACTTGCTCATTGTTTTCAAGTGAAATAGAGATACAGATATTGCTTCGTTGCATGATGTTTAATTTTAGAAGACACGGGATGATATCTGGACGTGGACCCTCCAATTATTTCACTACTTCAGGGTAATGTGCTGAACAAAGTATTCATATTCTACTTGACCTTGCTATTGGCCGATGTCAGATGGGTCTAACTCTCGAGTATGATTTAAAAAGGGATTGGAATCTGCATGAGCCTCTATATCAATGTACTTCAGGGGACCTCCAAGATCATCTCATTTCCAGTGGCATTCAGGCAGGTGCCATTGTGAGAGGGGTAGCACTCTACAACGGCATGCACCTCGTCTTTGCCTAAAAAGGTCTTCCATTGAATGTAAATTACTTCGCTCAATGCAATGTTGACATCAAACCGGATATAGCCCGACTCGACAATGACTAACTCGAGTGTAAGCCGGACTGACTAAATCGGATGGAATCACGTGCGACTAATAATCGGGTCCCGTATAAACCACTTGTACTTGGAGCAGACACGCGGCAAGAGCATCCCAAATGCCATTTGTATGTACATATATTTTGCTTGCAGCCAAGGACATAAATCTCATACTAACTGTCCACCGCGTAGTCGCAAGCCACCGTAGAAAGTACAATCTCGCTGCCTAGCAGCAGCAGCTGGCACTATCAGAGCAGGTACCTCCCAGTCGCCACTGGCCATCCCGCCCGCACCCGCAACCAATATTACGTACGCCAGGCGTTTGCAGAGGTTTCCACCGGGCGCAGTGTGGCTGAACATTCAAAACTTGAAGTTTATAGAACTCGTCGTGATCGTGGTGCTGCTCAGCCCCCCCAGGTACCGTCCAAGTACCGCGCGCATAGTCTAGACACGGCCGGAGTACCTGCGGCGTACAACATCTGAACACTCAGCCCGGCCCTTCCCTCCCTCTTCTCCTCCTTCAACCTCCCAATTCCCGCTCCACCCCCCAACGACCGCCTCGCCTCCAGTCGCTTTGAGATTGGCGATAATCTGCCTGTCCCTGTTCCTCGTGGATGTGCGCGCCGCCTTTTTCGCCTCGGGCTTGATCGATCGGCTTCGCATCTGACGGCTTGTGAAGCACCCCCAGGGCAACATGGCATCCAACCTGCCAGCGTACGTGATCCTCCACTATTCCTCTCTCCCCCCGACCCAGCATCACCTTCCTTCGGTCGCATCCTGGATCGCATGCTGACATTTTGACTTGACAGCCAGCCCAATCTTCGGGTCACGAGTAAGATTGCCCTTTCCTTTCGCCTTGCATCCGGCGGGACGCTGCGGGGTCCCTCTTCGACATCAGACTGACTCTAGGACAATAGTTATCGCGGCAGACGGTCTATACAAACGAGATGTCTTTCGTATGTGTTTCTCATCGATACCTTCCTGACGCTGTTCTTTCGATCGCCGAGCCAATCTCGATCCTGGAACGGTTGAGCGATGAGCGGGGCTGACCAACCTTCATTATAGGATTCCCCGACCCATTCGCCGTGGCCACTGTCGGAGGCGAGCAAACCCATACGACCTCCGTCATCAAAAAGACCTTGAATCCCTACTGGAATGAGCCGTTCGATTTGTACGTCGCAGCCCCCACTTTCACTTGAGTCGGATGGAATCGGTGTGGCCATACGGATGTGGTGCTAACGGGTGGTGTCCTCGGAATAGGAGAGTCAACGAAGACAGTATCCTCGCGATCCAGATCTTCGACCAGAAGAAATTCAAGAAGAAGGATCAGGGCTTCCTGGGCGTGATCAATGTGCGGATCGGCGATGTCATCGATCTGCAGATGGGTGGTGATGGTATGATGCGATCGGCCTCAAGACTGGAGACCACAACTATGCTAACTCGCTCTAGAAATGCTCACCCGTGACCTCAAGAAATCCAACGATAACCTTGTCGTCCATGGCAAGCTGATCATCAATCTCTCGACCAACCTGGCCAATCCCCACCCGAATCAGCAAAATGGACTCCAGCGCCAACAGGCTCAATCCTCCACCTCTAGTGGTCTCGTCCCGCAGGTCGCTGCATCAACCTCGCAACCGCCGGCCGGTGCAAGCCACCTCGACATTTCGCCAGCTGCCGCATCAAGTTCTTCGCTCAACAACCGCGCCTCGACAAGCGGCCCCCCTGCGCCCGCCGCGAATGGAGCCGCCCCGCCCGGTGCCGGTGCCGCGTCTCGCGCGAATCTGAGTTCTTTCGAGGATAGTCAGGGTCGACTCCCTGCGGGCTGGGAGCGACGAGAGGACAACCTGGGACGAACGTACTATGTCGACCATAACACGCGAACGACAACCTGGTCCCGACCATCTGCCAACTATAACGAACAGAGCTCGCGCAACCAGCGTGAAGCCAACATGCAACTCGAGCGTCGGGCTCACCAGAGTCGAATGCTACCGGAAGACCGTACCGGCGCCAGTTCGCCCAATTTGCCGGAGGGCCAGCGAACGCCGCCATCTGGTGGTGCTCCTCCCGCTGCTACGGCCGCCGGGGGTAGTGCCCCTGGCTCGCACGCCAATGCCGTTTCCATGATGGCAACGGGAGCTACCACTGCAGGCACTGGAGAGCTCCCGCCAGGATGGGAACAGCGATCGACACCCGAAGGTCGCGCATACTTCGTGGACCACAATACCCGAACCACGACCTGGGTCGATCCTCGCCGACAGCAATACATCCGCATGTATGGCCAAAATCAGAACCAGGGAGGAAACAACACCACGATCCAGCAGCAGCCCGTCTCTCAATTAGGACCTCTGCCTAGTGGTTGGGAAATGCGTCTTACCAACACGGCTCGAGTCTACTTTGTGGACCACAACACGAAGACGACGACATGGGACGATCCCCGATTGCCCTCTTCCTTGGACCAGGGCGTTCCTCAGTATAAGCGTGACTTCCGCCGCAAGCTGATCTACTTCCGATCCCAACCCGCCCTGCGGATTATGTCTGGTCAATGCCACGTGAAGGTCCGCAGAAATAATATTTTCGAGGACTCATACGCGGAGATTATGCGCCAGAGTGCTTCTGATTTGAAGAAGCGATTGATGATCAAGTTCGACGGTGAAGACGGTCTGGACTATGGTGGTCTCTCTCGGTACGGTCTTCCCCCATTACTCATTTTGTCTCAGCAACTAACCATTCCAGTGAATTCTTCTTCCTCCTTTCCCACGAAATGTTCAACCCCTTCTACTGCCTCTTCGAATACTCCGCCCACGATAATTACACCCTGCAGATTAATCCTCACTCTGGCGTGAACCCCGAACATCTCAACTACTTCAAGTTCATTGGCCGCGTAGTCGGTCTTGCGATTTTCCATCGTCGTTTCCTCGATTCGTTCTTCATTGGCGCGTTCTATAAAATGATGCTGCGGAAGAAGGTCACCCTTCAAGATATGGAGGGTGTCGATGAGGATCTTCACCGCAACCTTGCCTGGACTCTGTAAGTTCTTCTGCTCGGGAAACCACGATTCAGAGCTAACTTTTCGCAGCGATAATGACATAGAGGGAATTGTCGAGCTTACGTTCTCTGTTGATGATGAGAAGTTTGGTGAGCGTCGCACTATTGATTTGATACCCGGTGGCCAGGACATTCCGGTCACCAATGAGAACAAGGCACAGTATATTGAGTAAGTTTTATTTCCGCCGTGTTTTCAAAGACAGTTCTAACGTAATACAAAACAGGCTTGTTACGGAGTGGAAGATTGTCAAGCGAGTGGAGGAGCAGTTTAACGCATTCATGTCCGGTTTCAACGAGCTTATCCCCGCAGACCTGGTCAACGTCTTTGACGAGCGCGAGTTGGAACTTCTGATCGGTGGTATTGCCGATATCGACGTGGACGACTGGAAGAAGCACACCGACTACCGCGGCTACCAGGAGCAGGACGAGGTGATCCAGAACTTCTGGAAGATCGTCCGCAGCTGGGACGCCGAGCAGAAGTCCCGTCTGCTCCAGTTCACCACCGGTACCTCGCGTATCCCCGTCAACGGATTCAAGGATCTGCAGGGCTCAGACGGACCCCGCCGATTCACCATTGAAAAATCCGGCGATCCTGCCGCCCTGCCGAAATCGCACACTTGGTTAGCCCCTCTTATTTTCCGGCATTATGTATTTTACTAACGTTGTCCAGCTTCAACCGTCTCGACCTACCCCCGTACAAAACCCACGACGCCCTGGAGCACAAGATGTCCATTGCAGTGGAGGAAACCCTCGGATTCGGCCAGGAATAGAGCGGCTTAACATTGAACAAGGTTCACAGGATTCTCTACCTCCTAGCTCCATACCCACGTTTCTTTCTTAAATTCAATTACTCGTCCTCCGACCCGCGCATCTTCCGCCTACATACCTCTCGTTTCATACCCCGGACAAAACTCACTCCCGGCGAAGCCGCAAAGCTCGCGCAGCTTCTTCTTCCATCCACGGATTGGGTTACATATTAAGTAAAGCTGGGTGTGAGCTATTGTCCTGCCAATCGTTGCTGATTTTGCCGGCGCTGCGTACGACTTTGTCACTGAGTGTTTTACCGCTGCCCACCACCAGTGGCGCCAGTGGTCTATTTATACCTGGTATGACAGTACGCGATGCCGGCTGCATGCTTGTTTTGCTGGATGGCGCTTTTGTACATAGGTTTTTCTTGCTACTTTTCTCTGTATCATCGTGAGCATGAATGTATCTCTTGACGGGTAATGTTTCGTCTGTAGCATCTAATCTGGCCAAGGTTTAGTTTTGGTCTAGTGTCGCAATCCCCGCTCAGCCCTGCGCCTGAACACTGTAAATTGCAAGTCAGATGCAAGCTGTCAGCCCTACGTATGTCCACACTGCAGGCGTGTTGGCGGAAATCCCCCTGGGCTTGGCCAGGCACCGTGGGAGACTGAGCGTACATGTTTGCCTGCAGTCTGAATCCACTTCCAAGGTTGTGGGTCGCTACGTTGATGGCGTGGACTAGGCTGTTGGCGTGGATGGGGCCGACGTTTGGGTGTACTTGCAAGGTACTTCACAGGCTGGGCTAGGTTACCTCAATAAGTGAAGAAGTGACTTGGAAGGTGTGGCTAGTGTTGAAGTTTTGCTGGGATGATGTGTTTGGGGTGGTAATTTTTAGATGGTAGGGATGGGATGATAAGCTTAATCGCGATTTTGAGTCGGTTCAAATGTGGTGGTATGTTTCGAGTGGCGTATGTTCTGGGGGTTCCGGATCCAATAGGTGGCCAGAGCAATTACGATTGTATATTGGATGAGAAGCGAGAAGATTCCTGGGGGGGGGGGGGTTTGTTCAGTGACATAATACGTTGTGTTGGCGTGTTGTTGATTTTGATCCTATGCTGGGAAGCTTTGGTAAACTTCCTATACTTGAGTTCGCAGGGACTGGTAATCTAAATAACTCTAGTATTCCATCGGCATCAAATGGTTTTCGTATTCCGTCTCTTATTCAGGTCTTGTAGAACATTGTTGCCGTTTCCCGCGAGATAGGACAATGCATGGATCTGTTTCCGGATAGACCCGTCAGATTTTCAGACATCAAAGGGTCTCTTCTGATTCCTACAACAACCTCCCGTGATTTGAATGTGCCTGACACGAGAGATTGATATGTACTTCCCAACGAGCATAAGTGCCCCGACAAGTTGTGCGGGGTAAAGATGGGGTTCACACGTTGATGCGGAGAAGCTGGTGAGTTCTACGAGCCGGCTTGCCGATGAAGAGTAGTACTACGGGCTAGATCTTCGGCGCTAGACTGAAAATTGGGGCATCTCAAATTGTTGACAGGATCTGTGGTGGCGTATTTCAGGGCTATATGAGGTTTAAATATATGTAGCAGTTCCAACCAAGCATCCAAATTTCCTCATTCTAGCACGCAATTTCCATGTTTTTCAATGTACTACGAGAAGCCTTCACAGCACAAATATGAGAGGTCTACAATCGCCCACAAAATGACGCAAAAATGCACAGAAAATGCCTCATTATGTCCTGACATCCAGAATGAGCGGTAACGCATTCTGGCCGTAAGACAAGCGCAAGGGTTGGGTTACTCATTTGATCCGAATTTTACGTCATGACGCAGGAACTCAACAACATTTCTCTCAAGTTGGCGGTGAAAGCATCTATAGCGCGTATCGAAAAAGAACACCTCCCCCAGCCATCTTCGGGACAGACTCTATCGAGTCGGAATCTGGGTAGAGACAAATTGCGGGGGTGGAGAACCAATCGGCCAATCCTTCCATGTTTTACCACAGGCACGAACCACGAATAGGGCCAAGATCAGTCTGCCCTGCCGAGCCAGGTCAACTCGATGCTATGAGCACCGGCAGCTGACTCGATGACCAGCTGACTCGATGAGAAATAATTATTGCGTGCGTCTGGGAAATTACGTAAAAGTCTGCAGAAGGTTCTAAGTGGGCATGTTGGGTATCGTCGGGGACTTGACAGGGGGTTTTGAATACCGTTTAAGAGAGCTTACTTCCCCGCAGAAAGTCCGTCAAGACGATCTTGAATCGGTCGTAACAGAAGAATATTCCTTGTTCTGCATCTCCCAAGGTACTCCCCATTAGTATGAGAGATCCTCGGATCTAGCCCCCGTGCTCGGTTATGCGTTACCCCGCTGATGTGTCATAGCGCCCGGAAGTTAAGCTCGCTTTAAGCAGACTTCATCGGTATAAGTACAGGGATCAAGTCATTCCTTGTTGCTTGCAAAATCTGAAAAAATCTGTGTTTTATTGCTGAAAGATGAATTCTGAGAACGCTTTCAAAGTGGCCATTGTTGGCGATGCGGGGGTTGGAAAGGTAGAACTCGACTGAAGCTATAAGTATGACAAAGTTGGATCAGATGCTAATGTCTTGAGTAGAGCAGTTATATCAAAAAGCATTTCGCACCGGAGTTTGACTGGCAATACTTGCAAACCGAAGGATATGAGGTTACCAGATGGTCTCAAACTATGGTAAGCCTTTGTCAATTCGGTACAATTAAGCATCCGTCTGACAAGCGCATAATTTAGACAACTTGCCACGTTGAAATAGACCTATGGGATGTATCCGGCAGTCGAAGCAAGCTATCAGAACGCCAAAAATGGCTGGCAGGGAGTGATGCAGCGATTATAATGGTTGATCTGGCACAGCCAACAAGTTTTGAAAATGTTATTCGCTGGCATGGTAAGCTTGAACCAGCCACTCAAAGAGCATTGGCTGATGTTGTAACAGAGGAGCTACTATTGGCCAACCCGTCCGGTCTACCGGTTGTAGTATGTACGTGGAAACCGCTACAGAAAGGCAAGCTTCTGAATGTGGACCCGGAAACCCTTCTATGGCTGGGTGAGACGGAGAATGTACAGTTCTACGATATCGCCGCAGATATCTCTCGCTTTGATCAGCCTATATTGTACATTATACGGAAGCTGCTGAATGATCCCAGTGCGGTAAGTCATCAACTGAATTCCGCGCTCGGATTTTTTCAGACTAATGGTTGATAGGAATTTTGGTTTCCCTACACCGTATCGGATGAGGACATTGAAATGCATGACTGACCCGATGGCTAAGATTCAAGCGCCTATTTGATCGGGGATATGGAAATCCGTTGGGACAGAAATGCGAGGGCTCATCACAAATTTTTCATTTCCATCTTCAGTACAAGCTTCCTTCCAGGTCCGACTTCGGTATATCGGCCGGAAGTAAAAGAAAAATAAAACAAGACATTATTCGCTTTCATTGAGACCCACGAGACCCAAACGCCATTTATAAACCATTTATAAAATCACGAAAATTATAAAGTCTCATCGCCCTTAGTTACTGTCCAGAACAATCACCTCTGCATCAGCTTCGCCAATACTCTCAAAGCTGAGCGAATCGCCCGCATTCACCAAGGTAACAAAAGCACCATCACCCTCCTGAAGAACAGAGTCATCATGTCCATTGAGCTTTACACTAGCTTTGCCTTGCTTAGTCATAGGCAGGTGAACGTAGACATTCCGCTTCTTCTTGAAGCAGACTGCATCGCCAGCACCTACAGTCCAGTTGAACGTCGAGCCCGGAGCGATAATGCCGGCTCCCATCACAAAATCGGCATGGATGGGAATCGTATCAGGGATCTTGGGGACGGCAGCTTCTTCCTCGGCCGGGGTCGCCTCGGGTCCGGCGGCAAGTGGCGACAAGATAGGGACGAAAGCTTTGCGCTTAGCTTCCTCGCTGAAGCTTTTAGTGTGATACTGCGGCTTCAAGGAGCTGGCCCAGGGCAGGGCCCAAATTTGCAAGAAGTGAACTGCCTTGTTGGACTCGTTTTGTTCGGAGTGGGCGATTCCTGGTTCATTGTTAGCTTGATTCAATTTTATGGGGAAATTGGACGGGAAGACTCACCAGTTCCACCGGTAGTAAATTGGACATCTCCTCGCTTCATGCGATAGAACTGTTTCCCTTGTTCTCCCTCAGCCCCCTTCTTAATCATACTATCACGGTGCGTAAGCTCCCCGCTAAGAATGTAACTGAAGATCTCGGCATCGCGGTGCGGATGCGTCGGGAAGCCGGTTCGGGATGCAACGCGATCCTCATTCAACACACGCAGACTACCAAAGTTCTGAAAGCGACGATCAAAATACCCGGCAAAGCTGAATGTGTGATACGAGTTCAACCATCCGTGATCCGCGTGTCCGCGCTCCGCAGAGCGGCGGAGGACGACCTTGGCGTGAGAAAGAGGCTTGGACATTGTTGGGGTGGGAGTGTTCAATTTGTCGGTGTGGTTGCTGTACTGAATCACTTTGTGCTATTCAGAAATTGTGATTTGCGACAACAGCGGGAATGTAGTGGAGCTTATATACTGAGTAATTTGGCGCGTCTGGATGGCCGTAGAAAAGTCCAAGGTATGCTTAAAATAGGCTTATGGAAGCATTATCGAGCATGTATCAGCGCGCTAGTCCCGAAGGGGATTAGCGCCACCGATCGATTGCTGACGCGGGATTTGCTCAGATTCCGCGTGGGTCCCCATTGGCTGCACCTTGCCAACTGCACGAACACATGTGGGTGGAACTACCAGTGACTGCGCCAGCTTAGAAGATGCTGAGATCTCATGACTGAGCTAATTGGTCGAAGCAAATAAATTTAGCTGCTTCGAGACCTTTCAAGAACCGCGCAGATCGAATTGTGGACGTTATCGCATCCTTTCAGACCACGCTCGGCCTTCCAGTATCGCAGGGCAATTCAATTCAATGCGACGGAATTGATCAATTGAGCCAGTCAAAACTATCTTCTGGTCTATTCATGGTAGCACATCTCGTTTTCGACGTCGCCAAATCGGAGCTTGTCGTGTCACCCGCAGTTATCTGCGATTGATATTCCAGCGACCCTCAAGACGGCATGTAAGTATCTTGACCGATTACGATAAAATTGCCAGAGTTTCATCAAGAGATGGTATGCGCAAACTAGAGTGATTCTCTTCGAGCTGGATCGTCATGAACCAGCAAAGAATCGACGAAAGACGTTCATATTCAGCGCCGGCCGATGACCAACTCTTGGGAAGACACCCTCGGCAACTAGGGGGCTTCAAAAGCTTCGATCTGGTGAAACATCGGCCTTGCCTTGTTCATCCTCCCTCTGAATACACAGACTGGTCCATCTACGGCAGTTGCTGCGGGTCATGCCTGAAATAGTACGATCATTAGCACCCTGATTCAAGATAAGATAGATCATGAAAACGGTCTGACCCGTCCAATAAAGCCCTATTCACCACAAGTTTTCTCTTCCCCTCGGTCCGGCATTCCCACGAACAGTGCCATTTCCGGGGTCGTGGCGTGCATTGCGGATATCCACACGTACATTGGATAAGCGAGACCCTGATAAGCCCGTGGCACCGGCGGATTTAACCGGTTGGGTTAGAGATCGTCGGTCCCCTTTTCGGTGTTGTGCCTCGCCGCCGATCGGATCGCACAGCAATCGTATTCCGAGCACCGAATACGCGGGCTTCACGTGAAGTAGACGGCGATCGACAGTGTAGCACCGCGAGCCCCATGGGGTGCAAGCGAGCCCGTTTCAGATAAAACTTGGTGCAGGGCCCTGAAAATGGATTTCCTTCGTGGATGTTGTCGCGCTCACTAACCTGACAAGCCCGAGTCCGACGCCCGCGATAAAATGGGAAGCTGTCGCTCAGCCGCCTCTATTTACGATCATCGACGTTAAAGAACCTGATCCCGAATCCGAAGCTTAATCGATTCTTGACAGCGAGCTACAAAAGTCAAATCGCATCTACATTTGCGTCTCCACCATGTCCAAGTCCGATGTTGAGCAGAGCTCTGACTCGGAGGGCAACGATGCAACCGCCGCGACAAAGCCGACACTATGGCAGCGATTCAAGGCGCATATGAAAAAATGGTGGTGGGTATACCTGATCGCATTTATTGTGATTGTCCTCGTGACCGTTCTCCCAATGTAAGTTTTCTTTCTCAACATTTGTCGTGTCAATGCTAATGGAGATAGCATCTACGTCGGAATCCCGCATTTCGCCAATAAATACATCAACGACTACGACTACGACTACACCGGCCTCGTAATCTCAAACCCGCGCCCGACCGCATTCCACGTGAAACAAAAAAAATTAATGAACATGGGTGGAGGATTCAGTGGGAGCGGACATCTCTCGGCCTTCAACGCCAGCATTCGCGTCCCGGACACCGACGAAGAATTCGCCGTCTTCCCTGTACCACAAATCGACTTTAATGGCGGTGCGACTCTCGACATTGACCAGGATTTGGATTTATCCTGCGTCGACTGCTTGGCTGATATTGCCGTCAAGGCGGCTACCAACAAGAGTTTCGCGGTGTTGGCAACTGGGCATCCGGATCTGAAGCTCGGCGCCCTCCCCACGGCGCATCTTAACATCCACAAGACCCTCGATATGAATGGGTATAATGTTACCGGTATGTGCTACCCCCACACTGGGCCTCGGTATCTCTTTCAACCTGCTAATTTTTATGCTTATAGAATTCGTTAATGAGAACGGCGCATTCAACGTAACCAGCCTAGACCTCCTCGACCCCCCAGTCAACGGCTATAATTTCAATGCAACCATCTCAGTCCGCAACCCAACCCCTTTCAGCGTCGAAATGGTACGTACCCCTCCCTCTCCTCGATCGACACAATTCTAACAATACCAGGGCCACGTCACATTCAACCTCACGATGGGAGGCGACGAGCTAGGCTACGTCGACCTACCGAACCTCAAACTCGAAGAGAATATCAGCGACAACATTGTCCTTGGCAATGTTGACAAATCGAAACTCATCCAGGAGGCCTTGTTGGGCGATGGTACCGGTGCAACAGTGACGATCGGTGTCCGTGGACACAGCTGCGATTATAATGGGCAGGATATCCCCTATTTCAGCGCTGCGATCCGGGCGGTTTCGGCGAACGCTACGATTGATTTGCTCAATTATGCGTCGAGTTTGCTCGGGTAGAATTTATAAAGAGATACGAATATACTAGAGTTATTTCATCTTGCAGGAAATGTCACTCTCCTCGTGAGCTACAGGCTCCGTGATGCTTTTGAGTTGAACGACAGGTGGAACTTAATACCACGAGAGGACCGCAAACACGACTAATTTTTTCAACCTGTAGGAGAGGATCTACTATACAATAGTCTTTTCGAGGGAAACAATCACCGAAAAGAGAAACACCTCAATCAATATGAAGCCTTCAAAGGATTCACTCTCTGCCACGTGAGAGAAACGTACCACATTGAATGCTAGATATGGTGTCATCTTTTCTTCTTCCTTTACACGACAACAACAAAAACTTTCCGAAGACGACAATCCCTGAACGAGGAAAAGCCGTAAGACACTGGAATTTCATATCGTCGAGCTAGAGAAGCGAAAAATTGGTTCAGAAAACCAAATGGCACAGGAAACTAACTTCTCCTAGCAATACCTAGCCCGTACAGTTCCGTAACTCACAGAATTGATTTGCAAGTCGAGCAGCAAAGAAGCAGACAAGGGTGTGAGGACCAAGTCATAGTCGACACGATAATACGCCTCGCCCTTCGAATTCGTGCATAGATCAAAAACCTCTTTCGGAACATTGCTTAAGTCTGCTAAAAGATCGCAGAGCATTGAGGTATCTATTCAGTTTACAAGTAAGCAATGATATAGTCACATAATTTCGGGGCACCAATTGAACTCACTATCTCCACAACGGGCCGGAGCGTCTTCTGACACACAAAACCATAAATGGTCCTTGAATACGAAGGAGTGATGCAAGGGAACAGCCCTGTACCACGACATTTTGATTGGTCTCTCTTCGGAAATAGCATCACCCTATGCAACAAAAAGTGTCAAAAAACATAGAAGGAAGACGGTCCAAGAAGTGGATATCATACCTTGCAAATGTACCAGCACATATTGTCTTCTGCCATATATCTCTCTTCGTGATGACACCAAACTTTCTGATACGGTTGGTGGACAGAAGAATCGTACAGTGTTTGAAATCGTGTTCCGTAATGACATCGGGCCTTGCGGTTCGTAACTTGGTTTCCTTCAAATCCACGGTAAACAGCGCCACTAGTTTGTTCTATCAGTATATTGCCATTGTTTGTGCAAGTGCTATGACTTCAGCAGGATTTCAACTTACCGTACCACGGCAGACCATCTGAGGGAAATTGAATTTTCATCAGCGACTACGGATTATGTGAAGATGGAGATATACTAACGCATTCAAAGGCTGCATGATTTCGATCCCCTGGAATCTAGATTCGAGTCTCTTATAAAGGTACTGCGATGCACCAAGACCGCCAACAAGTATGATCGCCTTTTCAAGATTAGAATCGCCTCTTGAAATGGAAGAAGCGTTGAATTCACCTTGGTAGTCATGCCAGACTCGATGACGTTCTTCTCTTGCCCAGCGATCAGATCCTCGATCTTAGTCATGACGGGGTCGAATATTTCTTGAACGTCCCAACTGCCAAGAAGTCAGCATGTCTGCTTGGCCTCATGAGAAAATGTATCATTACTTTTCCATATGAAGCATGCCATTCATGATATTTTTGCCAGGGACATCTGGAACTCCAGGAACTGGTATCATATGACCCGTATCCACGTAATCATTGGCATCTTCAGGCCCCGAGTACGCATGCTTGACATCGGTCCGCCATCTCTCCATTATCTGCCGCTTGTTAGCAGCAGGCATTTTATTGTATGCTCTTTCACCAATAGCTTCAACGAGAAACTCTTGAAACAGTTCATCCAACATAAATGAGCCGCATATTTCGCCTGCGAGAATCAAAATTAGAGCGAGAGTGGGGGATGTCGAATGTTCGAAGAAAAGTACCTGTGCCCACCGTGACCTCTTCCATTCTGATGGCCTCTGTCTGAGTAATTCGATATGTGATTAGGTCCTGCGAGTCACAGAGTGAGAAAGACGATCGTGAAATCCACGATGTTTATCTAGTACTTACAACAGTCCCCCCACCAGCGTCACAAACAATGAAACAATCTCCTTTCTAATAATTTTCAGTCAAAGCATAATAAACCAAGGATCCCTAAAGAGTACGTACGGAAATCGAGTTTGGTTGGATCGTGCGAATCGTGTGGACGGCTGCCGCCTCGGGTTCAGAGAGCAAAAAGAGATCTGCCATCGGGATTCCAGCATAACGTGCGGCTTCCATGGTCAGGTCCTTCGCCTTGTCCGACCATACCGCAGGAACCGTTAAGATATACTGGAGGTGCATCGTCCTCAGCAAGCTGCTCACCCCTCGTCGCCCGAGAACGTCTTTCGCATGGGTCACAATGATTTTGAGGTAATCCCCAGCGACCTCAACGGGTTTTTTCTCCATCCTCTGAATGGTCTGCCCACTCTGGAGGGTAGGCGTAAACCGGAACACTTTGCTTGTGTCAAGCAACAACTTAAATCCTCGTACTGCTTCTTCGATGTGGTCGGCTTGGTAGCCCCAGCCGATGCCGTTATTCTGGTAAGAAAGAACCGTTGGAACCTTTTGTGAAGTGCCTTTTCCAAGGATTAGTAAATTTTTGCGACCACAGGTTTCTCCCAAACTTACAGTTTCCTTTTCCTGGCCATTCTTGGATTACTTCCATTTCTTCCTCTGCGCCCTCCAACGCCCAGGCAATGCTATGATAGTTAGCTCAACATAGCTGCATGGGCCTTGAGTGCAATGGGTGAATACCCGCTGTATGTTGTTCCAAAATCAATCCCAATAACAAGCTTCCTTCGCGGTCGAACCACCATGACGGGGTCTTTTGTTTCTTCGGCGGCCATGACGGGTGGATGTCGACGAAGTGAACGTGTGGAAAGATACAGCTCTGAAAGGTGTGAAGTGAGGAGTGAGAGTTCGTTGGAATTTCTTGGTATTTATGATTGGACATTTCGTCATCCATCGAGGGCAGCGTTTGAAGGGGGGCTGTTAGTGGTGACTCCTTCACTGAGAGAGCGGATCATGAAGTGGTCATGAAAACAAAGAGCGAGGAACGGCTTCTAAAATTACGTGGACAACTACTTATAGCGTTCCAACTGTCACCTCTGCCAGTTTTCTTCCAGATATCACAGCCAACCAAGTATTACTGTCTTTCTCTCACTCTTTCTCGCCTGTCTCCGGGCTTTCCAAACCCACGTCACTCACTGAGCCGACATGCCTCCTTTTTCGCGCATCACCGCATTCTTTTCTCAGCCCGCCACACGACACTGTCCAGGGGCAGGTGCGAGACAATGACCATCCTACTGAAATTCGGAGCGCTAATGAATATAGAGTACGACGAAGTGCAGAGATATGCAAATGAAGTCGCGGACCTTCGCCAAGAGTTTCTAAAGCTTCAACGGGAGGCTATAGCACATAAATGGAGGTTAAATGCAAACAATAAAAAGCTCGAGGAGGCCGAAATGAAGCTAGAAAAGTCAGTTAATTATTGCAAGTTTCTCAATCTCCAGCTTGAATCGAAAGATCGAGAGTTGGCTCGTCTTCAGAAAACGGCCACAGCATCTCTGAAAGCAGTCAATGCTGCAAAAAAATTCCAGGTCAGTGCCGAAGAACGGTATCGTCGACAGACAGAGATCTTGAACAAGAGGACGGCCGAACTTGAGGAAGCGGCGGACGAGAACAGCTCCCTTGCCTTTCAACAAATGATACTTACAAAGTGGACCGACTCTTTTGGCGACGACGAAATCAATCAAGTCATGGGAAGTCTCAATCAAGAGCTCGAAACATGGGTGAAACACCATTTTTATCGCTATACCTCTCACGGAGATACGTTTCATTGTGTTTATGGACTTGTCATAGACCAGATATTCCACGCTATTTTGTCTCGAGCCATGGTCGGCACCGCCGCTGATCTTCATCGCGACATCTTCAGCGATTATTTCGTGTCGCTCGACATAGAAGTCCAAAAGAAATGTTAGTAAAATCCCATTAGTCCCCAAAATTTGGCTTCTAATTAAGAAAGATAAGGCCCATCGCATGTCGCACAGCATTGGCGTTCTGCACTTAGCAAGGCAGCGTTTTCATTCGGCAAGGAACGTCTCGAAGCTGGCTGCTGTGGCTTGGTGAACCATGTTCAAACTAGGTGTGGTCATCTCTCCCCAACAAACCCCCAGAAACGCAGTGAAGAGTTGAGGTCTTTGATTTGGAAATTTGTGGAGTTCAAAGCCCGATTGGAATGCCAAGCCAACTTATACGTCTTTTTAATGGCTTTTCCTAACACGAGGTTTGTGGGAGATCAAATGGTCAGTTCTACAGGAGATTACGGTGCTAGCACACTTGTAGAGTATACCCTAGCGCCTGCTCTATTCAAAATTCCGTCAGGAAGTGCTGGAGGTTCTACAACTCTGGTGGTCAAGGCAATCGTGAAAACGTGCCCGGCTTTCCAAGGGATGATTCTGAATGGGGCCGGCGCCTCTGGGGACGATGAAACAGACAGTTCTTCTTTATGAGCAGAACTTCGGGGACCTTTTCTGAGCATGTATATCTGCAAGTTTGTGTGCTTCAATTTCACCGATATGGCAGGCTTGGGTGACAGGCCTTCCTCTATTTCTTTCGGATTTTTTCTATGTACTTCCTGTGAACACTCTGATAACTACTTTATAATCAGAGATAATCAATGGAAATACCTGCTCAGCTTCCAAGGTTGTCTTTCCTTGACAAGGGCGCTTTGCATCCACAACAATTTCTATACACCTGGCTTGTCGAGGCCCAATTCACACATCTTAGCAAGAGCTCAGATTCTAAACGAAAAAGGCTAGGGAGAGAGACAAAGAAGGGTATGGATACAGCAATATCTAATGCTAAACCCGAGCACTATAAATGGCTACACCCATCATACTAATGAGGATCCCCTACGGCTTCTTGCGGGCCAAATTTACTGCTACAGAAGATTCCCAAGCAGGTTTGCGAAGAGGCCCCAGTTGCATGGCACGTGACTTCAAACCGGCTGTATCTAGAGGTAGGAGTTCTCTCCTTCCACCAAACGTCTTCATTGAAAAACATCATCCATTATTCCTCGCGTACGTTAACCAACGCTGCTGTGTTGCTGTCTTGGAGCTCTAGCAGTAGCCAAAGTGTCTCCATTCCCTCTTTCACAGCATCACGATATCAACGCTTTCCAACAAGGTCATTTGCGGACTGTGAGTGGAGAGCAGACAGTCTTAGTGAACTCAAACCACATAATACTTGACCTTGGTCATCAGTATGGCTTTCCAACAACCCCACGAACGTGCTTCCTTTGAAGAGATGGTCGAAAATGCTTGGAGTGAAGGTAAAAAGTCCTTAACCTGGTATGATTGTTGCCACCACACTGAACCCTGCAGCAACTGCAGGAAGTGTCATGGCCCATGGGTACAATGTGTCCGATACCAAAGGAAGAGCAACAGAACTACAGCCTGTGGAAATTGCTTGTGGAATGCTTGTGGAATCGAAACTACAGGCGTTGCTTCTTCAACATGCAAATTGAAAGTGCCCGTGCCGAAGAACCCAACAAGTACAGCCAAACACTGAGGTTGCTTTTTCCGAAATTGCGGTTTTACACTCACAATCTATGACAGAAGCAACATCATAAGCCGGCTTGAGTTGGCGTTCACACTTGCTTGAGTCCCGATATTCAGTTGAGCATGGCCAAACTCGGGCAAGGACGATTTTTGCCGGCTCTCCAGCTGCAACTGTCGAAGGGATTGAGGCAGTCATTCCTCAAGGTCAAGATGTAAATGAGGTCCAAGCAGCCTTTGAAAATGGGCTCTCCATCTTGGATGAGCTTCCGACATTCCTTGAGAAGTATGGATGTGTGGCTGGCACCCAGGGTCCATGCTGAGATGTGACTGTTCAGTTGACCGTTCAGAAGACTGTTTTGAAGATTGTTAGAGTATATAGGGCGGTCAGGTTGAGGTACAGATCTCTATAATCCAGGCATCAAGCCCTCTTGAAATTGGAAAGTGAGCTTTGGCCGCGATAACCTTCTGTATACCGTATAAGTGAGGCACGCGAGGTTAGTGCATCGTATACTAAAACATAAATTCTACAGTGCAAAGAATCGCTAAACCCAGCCGTAAGAGCATAAAGTTATACTTAGTTCATATATCAGAAGCCTAAATCGCTAAACGCTAAACACTAATGGTATCATCATGCAATACTTCTCTTAAGCTCAAGAAGGGAAAGAGGCTTGATTAGATAATGATTGATCCCCGCAGCCAGAGCCTGCTGCTGCATGGTATCCGATGCAACGCCGGTCACAGCCATGATGTACGAGGGCGGGAGACCTGTTTCTTTTTCGAATTGACGGATTTTGTTGGTTGAGACGAGGCCGTCCATTACTGGCATTGAGATATCTGGAAGCAGTTAGGAAGGATCGTCAGGGAAAAACACAGGGGCTAGGGGGTATTTTAAAGGCGATGGTAGACTCACCCATTAGAACGAAGTCGAATCGAAGGTTGGAGGCTTTGTATTTTTCCAAGGCGATGAGTCCGTTCGAGGCGGTCTCGTACGTACACCCGATCTTGCGCATGAATGTTGCCATGATCTGACAGAGTTAGACTGGGGTATGTATATGTTGGTAGAATGGCGACTCGAGAACGTACCTTGAGATTTATCTCGTTGTCATCGACCACAAGAACATGGCGTTGCCTATCCGCGGGTGTCTGAAGAGGCAGAATCTGTGGGCGGACGATGATCGGCGGCGACTCAACCGGGTCTTCGGGGCCTTCCTCGATATGCGTGATAGAAAGTTTCTCTGTTGTCTCTGAAAGCTCTTGCTCAAGAGTTAACGCCGGGGTATCGCACTCAGAGTCCGCCCGTAGTTTTAGAATCTTCTCGACAGAACTCTGCAATTTATGTGGTCCGAACGGCGGAGACACACAGACAAAACTCGGATGAAGCCTCTCGTCAAACGAGTTTGGCTTGTTGTTCAGGATAATCAAGAACTTGAAGCCATTCTCCGACGCAACCTTCGCAATCGACTCCGGTTCGACGAGTCCTTCGAGCGTGGAGCTTTCGAGAACAGCCACATCGCCTTGCCCTTTATCGAGGGACTCGGCGAGAGATACTTTCCACCCAGCTTTGGACATAAAGACGTCCGCAAGTGAACTCTGGATAGATAAATTTCGTTTGGCTTCGACGGTCAGCATGCCCGTAGGGATCTCCTTGAGATCGGGATAGCCATTGAATCCGACGAGGCATGCGTTGAGGGGCTCGGCACTGCGTAGGGGGTTTTTTGGATTGCTCTCTGGGTCCGCGTTGCCGAGATACTGGACTGGGATGTAGACATCGACTTGAGTTCCTATATCCACTTCGCTGCGCACGTTGATGTGACCATCCAGCGAGTTGACGAGCTGCCGCACAATGCTTAGTCCGAGCCCGACGCCTTCAACGAGAGAATCTTCCTGTGCAAAGGGAGTAAACAGCTTGTGTCGAAGGAATTCAGTTGCAATTCCACGACCAGTGTCGATGATCGAGACATGTGCTATGGGTTGGTCAGGGTTTGCCTGGCTTCTCGACCATGTCAATGAAATCTCGATTAAGCCCTGAGTGGTCCATTTTAGAGAATTGCCGAGGAGGTTCATGATGATTCGTCGCCAGGCACCAGGGAGGGAACGGATATTCCATGAGTGTGTCTGGTCAACGCGTACGACAATCGAAAGGTTCTCTGAATCTGTGCTAGATGAACTTGAAGTTCTGGAGAGGTTCTGAAGTGGCTGCACCGTCACGACGCGGGACCCCTTTTCTGCGGCTCGTTGCCCAGTGTACAGGATGTTGGTAACCTCTTCGATAAGTACCCCAAGATCGAATTCCGATTCCAAGCTCGATATATCACCATTAGAGTGCTTACCTTTCGACCTCTTCGTCCGACTGAAATTGTTGATCTTGCAATAAGCCAGCAAATGATCGGTTGTATCCAGGAGTGTGAAGCCCGACGTCTCGATCATTTTGACCATCTCCTCTTGGGTAGAGTCGATAGCAGTCCCATGCAACAACTCAGCACTTGCCAGAATACCATGGAGTGGGGAGCGGAGTTCATGGCTGAGCGACGACAGTAGGTCGAATTTGGACTTTTCAGTCGATATCCAGTTCACTCGGGAGATTTCTGAAATAATGGAGTCGCCGAAGACCTTGAAGTAGTGCAGTTCTTCCTCGCCGAGACCACGATGGCTATCCGAGCTCCACGAAAGCATGCCGGCCATCCATCGCGACTTCTGGTGATCCCATAGTGGAAGCCAAACGACGTATTTTGCGTCGGGGAACATCGGAGCAAGAATTTTGGCTATGCTGGAGATGTGACTTTGCTTGCTTTGGGTATTTCCGGCCTTGTCTCCAAAGGACAAGTAGTCTTCATTATCCACTGAGTCTTCTAGGTTGACAACTTGACCACGGGGGAAGCATTGAAACATCGTATTAAGAACGTTTTCTGCTACGACAGGCTGACTTCTCACTGATGACTCCGCGGATATGCGTAGGGCTGGCTTCAATGAAAGGCCGAGGACTTCGCAGGGTACATTTGATTGGGGTGGTTCGGCCAATCCAAAAGGAGTGGGCGGGCAGGCGGCAACCGGGGGATCCTGACCCTGGGCCACGGGTTTCGGAAGTGGCTCCCATGCGTGTTGGTTGGGCGGTGGTCTGTGATGAAGTTAGATAACATAAAATGTCTCAGAGTTCATGGTAGACTAACAGTGAAGGCTCGCTTCTTGTTGCATCCAAAAATACTACTCCCTCAAGGTTCATCGCATCCCTCAGTAACACACTGGCACGCGTAAAGATCTCCGGGATTCGAGCAGAGTTGAAGATGCTATCGGCCAACGAAGTGAGAGACTCGTTCTTGTGTATCGTGTTGGTTGCAGCAAGCACGGCTTCGTCAAGCGACTCCAGTGATCTTTCTTCGCCAGGACTTGGTCGGCCTCTAGACATATTAGATTCGAGGGAAGACGGTTTTGTTGAGTTTGACGGCTGACCAGCGAAGAACAAAGGCGATGGCGCCTCTGTGCGAGGGGTCGACCAAGAGTGAGCGCCATGGCCCGTCGCATTGCCACTTCCATCATTCGAGAATTTTTCAGGCGGATGGTTGGTGTTGATGTGGTCCATCGACAACGGAATCGCATCGGAATTCAACGTCGCGGACTGCAGGCGGTTTTCGCTCGAGATACGGGGGTCGAAATCGGTTTGATCTTTCGAGAAGTCCATGAGACCTTTGACCAGACGCTCAGCCCGACGATGGTAATGAGCGATTCGGACGTTTTCGAGGTGGTTCCCGATCGCATCCGAGATTTCCTGCAGGGCCTCGATATCTTCGTCGCCAAAATGCTCTCTCGGTTTATTGTCGACAACACTATATGAGCCAAGCACATAGCCTGATGGGCTGGTCAGAGGGACCTCAGCATAGAAGCGCATGTGTGGCCACTCGCGGACATAGGGGCGGTCCTTGAAACAGTCCTCCTTGGTGAAGTCCTTGATGACATAGCGTGTTCGGTTGGCCGTCACATTGTCTGTATCGATTCCATACGACGGATCGGAGCCGGTAAACAATCGAATAGTATGCGGACACACGCCCCAAACCAGGTCCAGGGTGCGAGCACCTAGATAAATGCCGTCGTCGGGGAGATGTCGGTCTTTATCGCGCAGGGAAATGGAAGCGGTGGCTTCGGCGACGATGTATTGATTGTCTCCATCGATAAGAGAAACGAAGGACCGATTACATCCTAGACGAAACACGCCCAGCTGTGCCAACGCCGTCAGCGTAATATCCGATGACAGGTCAGCCTGGCTGGTCTGCTCATCGCCCGTCTGAGCATCTTGTGACGACTGAGTCTCATTGGCGACGGGGTAGAGGGACGACCGGTTGGTACAGCAGTAGTATCTAGATTGTTATATCTCGTTAGGATAGGCGGGTGGAAAATTCAATCGAGATAGCCCACCTTGACAGCTCGCGGATCCGCTCCCGCTCGGCATCAGAGGGACGCGAATTGTAGGCGAGAGAGCCTGCCCGAGCCATTCTGATTTGCACGCATTCCTGCTTCCCAACGCCTGATAAAACGGCAGTGGTCGAAATCTTCCAAGGACTCAGGTTGGGGATGGCGAATATTTGCAGTACTGGTTTCGAAGCGAGATAGGAAAACGGCTTTGTCGCGCCCCGCCGAACTAGCTGCTTCCATCGGGGGGGGAAAGGCCACAGCAGCCGACTGATGGGATCGATTGCGGTCCAGGCGCCGCCTCAACCCGGTGCGAGAGCCATCGGGGCCACGATATATTGGATGACGTTGGGAATCGGCCTGTGACCAGAGAAGTCAGTCTGGTCGTACCTAGAGCCCATTGTTGATTTTTCACTCAATCTGGCACATTCTGCGAATTCCCCACAAGCCTGGATTAGCGTTGGGAATGTCTCTTATCGGGCCCCCATGACTGGATTCGACATAGTGGCGCTCCGAATCGTTCCCAAGGGCTGGGGAGTCCTTTTCCGCTTCGTCACGTTCTAGACTCGGCAGCTCCCGCGAAGTCACGAGACCGTGGCGATGTTTTACCCAACGCTGAGGCGCAACTGCCCAATTCCCCCGCATACTGCAATCTATCGATCGGCTGGCGCTGCCGTCTGCCTCATGATTTTGGCTCCTCGCGATTGCGATTTGGCCCGATGTCGCATTCCCATTTTAGCTATCTGCAGAAACCCAAGACTCACAGACTGGGCCATGAAAAAAAGACAGCAATAGGACCAGACTTGAGCTATTGAACAATGGACATTGCATTATTTTTTGTATATATTTTATACCCTCAGATCTAACCTGAATGGTGTGCTTTGACCCGCACTATCGCAGTGCCGCGGCTCAGCACAATGCGGGGAAGCTTAACAATGTGATCCCGCCCAAACAAGCACTTACCCTCGCAGATGCTTCCTCACTCCATCTATGGACCCCGAGCTCCGGATCCGCAAGCGCGTCCCCAAGGCCTGTCGACGCTGCCACCGCCGCAAGCAAAAATGCGATCTGAAAGTCCCCACATGTTCGAACTGCGAGTCCGCCAATCAACCCTGTTCCCGCGCCGAATGTGCGCCGTCGTGGCACCATGGTATGTCCAAGGGCGCCCTGGCCCATCGAATTGAGATCCTCGAGTCGCGATTAGCGACAGCCTTGCAGGGCAGCATATCTCATCCAGTTGAAGTCTCGGAAGACGTGTCCGTACCAATACGAGCTGCATGTCACACGTCCCAAAATCGCAACTGTGATGGGGTAGTGCGCTTCCTCACGCTGGGTAGTGAAGGATGCGGAGAGCAGACGTACCTGGGGCCGTCGTCAGGTTTGGCGATTGCTGATGCTGTCGGCACGAAGCTGTTACCGGTCAATTCGAATAATCAGTATCCGAAACCGGATTTGGCTATTCAGGAGAAGACCGATATCAAAGCTGCGCCGCCGGATGATACGAACGGGGCACAGATACTAGATACATATTTTACGCATATGCATGCTCGCCTTCCATTTCTAGATCGCGGGAAGATCATCGAATTGCATGCGAAGCGATACCACCGACCTGGATCGACACCAGAAGATCAATTCGACAAATTTAAACTGTTCATGGTTTATGCAATTGGTGCTGAGATTCTACAAATGACGGAAAAGTATGACTCGACACCTCCAAATGACTTCTTGTTAACAGCACTCCAATTCGATCCAACTCTACGCGAGTCCCTCTCGGTCGCATCCATCGAAGCCATGATGCTCCTAGTCATCTACAATCTACGCTCCTCTTCAAATTCAAGCGTGTGGTACATGATTGGACTTGCAATGAGGACCTGCATCGATTTTGGTTTCCACAGGGAAGCACGCTATCGGAAACTACGACCGTACGAAGCCGAGGTACAACGACGGTTATTTTGGTCGGTTTATATCATTGAAAGGTACACTGCATGGTCACTGGGTCGGCCATTCAGCATTGCCGAAGAGGAAATTGACACCCAGCCGCCTTTCAATCTGGATGACTCGATAACAGACGACACCATCGTCGAGAGATTGACCCGCGGCGATCCCGATGCCGAACAATCGAAAGGAACAATGGGCAGATTCGTGGCATCGGTTAAGCTGCAGAGAATCGTGTCACAGATCCACACCCGAATATATCGTGTGGACAAGCATATCTCGACGCTAATGCCAGAAATTGCTCCACTCATGATATCCCTTAACGCTTTCAAGGAGACATTGCCTTCACTTGACCTCGAAGATGGCGACTTTGTCCATATGCACTGGAACAATTCCATCCGCATGCTCCTGCAGCCATTCCTGAGCATCCTCAGCCCGCAAGATAAACTCATCAGCACTTGTATGGCATCATCTGGCAAAATGTGTCAGTTCTTCAAGAAGTTGCGGCAGCGGGACTTTTGCGGATACTCGTTTCTGCTGGTGAACTCGGTGTTCATGGCTGGACTTACAATGTGGTACGTGGACATCAGTCAGTCAGGCTTGTGACCATAAACTAATGTAACCGTGACACTGACTAGCTTTTGCCTTTTCCGATCACCCGCCCTCTGGACCCCTACGGTATCAAACGACCTCCGTGCCTGTTCCTCCGCACTCTTCGTCATGGCCGAACGAAACACCAGATTAAAGAAACACCGCGATGGACTGGAAACAATTATCAACCGAGCGATGGAACACGTGCAGGAAGCTTCTGAGACAGCGCACAACAACTCAGTCGTGGTTCATAACTCGGGATCCCCGCAAAACGAGCCTCCTATGCATATGGATACCTCGACCGATTTCCCACCTGCTCTTGAATCATTTATGCAGCAAACACATTCTGGCCCTCCATTTGACACGAGTCCGCAGGTATTCGATCCCCAAAATGGTGGGAGTTTCCCGAATCTCAATGATTTCCCATTCGATCTTCAGGATGACATTCTTGGGGAGGATGGGGATTCAGCCAATCCCTTTCATGGGGTCTTTACTGAGGAGTTTTGGGCTGCGGATGCCTTTAACTTGCCCATTCTGGATGGGTTTGTTTGGAGGATATAGACTTGACAATAAAAACAACTATTCACTTGTTCAAACACGTTCCTCGGGAGATATCTCCACAATAGAATTACTATGACAACATCCCCGCCTGACGCGTAGATTCAAAACGTTGTTCATCTACTATGCATGCTTATGCCAGCTCAAGGCAAACAAATCGGCTTCAGGCTCTGGTGTTTATATATTACGCGAAAAATCATTCCATCTACCCATCCAGAGGGCTCGAAGCTGATTCTTTGACTTGATGAAAATAAGACTCGTACTAGCCATGAGGATCGCGGAACCCTGCCCCGGCCGGGCACTCCGAGCTGGTGCTCTTCCCAGGCTCCGTGCGCGCGTGGACTTTTCGATGTCAGGTGAACTGCGGCACGGCTGATGAAGACTCAATCACGGCCATCTAGTGGATGTATTGACCTTGCTCATCAATTCAAGATCGATGCGACGACACGAAGAATCACACGAGTCAGAGGGCCAATAGCCTCATGCGCCTGATAAAATACTCAAGGCGCTGTACACCACTCTGCCTCATCGAGTCTACACTTTTCTCTTCTCCATCCTCGAGTCAATGACCCAAGCCATGATGAAAAGAATGTGGATCCTCAAGGGGATGTGTCAAAGAATATGCCCCCTCCAGCCACCAAAGGTAGCGAGTATGGTGTCTTGCCTTCATGATCGCAACACACCCGGGCCCTGGGGATTACCCCATCTGGTGCACCAGCCTACGATAGATGAAGAGGGAAGAAAAGAGGAGGAAGATTGGAGGCGGCGGGCAATATTTATGTCTGGTGGTGGTGCAGCGCTAGTCCCGTTTGGGCGGATGCGGCTTCAGCCTGGACATTCACTCGGAGGGGAAGGTACAATGGTCTATTGGATGCCTGAAAAGTCAGGACGGGTATGTGCTGAGGCAGAACGGGTCACATGTGGATTAAATAGTTTCCCTTCTAAAATACACAGACGGTGCATTATAGATGGCACGGAGCTAGGTCATCCATGATCCCCAAATCTTCACGGCGCGACTTGCTTTCCGGGTCGAAATAGGGGACCTCTCCAACTCCAACAGCCCGGTTGCCACTGCGCGGTCCAAATCCTTCATGGTCACCAGTAGCCGTGTGAAAAACGCTTCGGTTATCCCAGATAGCGATGTCATTCGGATCGTTCCACTTGAAGCGGACCTGCAGATCATGGCCGTATGTGATGAGATCATGGAACCACTGCAGCATATTTGCGCTTTCTCTTCGGTTGAGGCCGTTGATGGCGGAGGGAAATGAGCCTTTTCGGGATCAGTATCAATATATTTAGACCGCCTGACTGTCAGAAGATGAAAAGGACATACCGATAGGGAAGATAGATTTCCAGCCGGTGATGGGATTCGTGCGAACAACCTGGCATTATTAGAAACACTGAAGAAAGAACTCTCAGACAGCTTTCCACTCACAGGATGCACAGCGAACAAATCACCCCCAACGTTAGCCGGCGCGCCCCTCTCCTTCTCAAACAACCGAAATTTGCCCGACTGCGCCATCCTCCTAAATCCCTCCCCATCATGCGTCGCAGTAAGTCCCTCCAAGAACTTCTGGTAGGGCTTGCTGATCCGATCATAAACCTCATACCCCGAAGCCCACAGAGTATCACCACCAGTCTTGGGCAACTGCGTCAATCGCAAAGACGAAAAGTCCGCCGGTGCAGGCTCGAAGGAGATATCGCTGTGCCAGACCGCCGCCATTTTGGTATAGTCCGATCCCTTGTAGAGCTTCTTCCGGCCCTCCGAGTTGATCGTGCTGATTGCGGGGTCTGGGTCTCCGAATTCGCGCGCATCGTTCGTAACGGGGTGGATGTGTAGACCGTGGTTTGAGGGTCGGCCGGTCAGTTCGCCCATCTTCAGGATGAGTTCTTTTTGGAGGTCGCTGGTCAGGTTGTCCTGGGCGCGGAAAAAAGCGACGCCACGCTCGGCAACTGTACCGGTACTATTAGCTCCATTTCTTAATTTCTGATCAGGTGGTAAGGGCAAGTCACTCATGATAGCAAGATCACGAATCCGCCTCTCCGCATCCGGCGCGCGGAGAATATCATCCACGATATTACACGTTCCCTTCGCAAATTCATTCCCAATAACTGGCGTCACCATCACCGGCTCGAAATTATCAAGCGATCCTGAGGAGAATTGGCGTGCGGGGGCTTGCATCTTGCGTCTGGAGCTCGAGTGTCGATCTGTCTAGGTAGATTGCGGAAAGAGATGCGGCTCTGGCTGTTTTGGGGGAAGAGTTGCGGTTCCCTCCTTTTCTGTTCGGGGTAGAAGTTGCGATATATGTCGCTTGCTTGATTTCGCTCTCAAGAACCTGCCTCTATCACGAATTCCCATGCTCCTATATATTCTTGAATTCTGGGTTGATCTATGCTGGTTGGAGGTGCCGTCGGTTTTCGGCGTTAAGCTTGCTCCACTTGGACACACACATCGCTGCGTCGTTCTTCATCCTCGTAAGCCAATAACCGGTATGAAGTTTCGACAACATATGTCCTAATATGATGAACCATGGTGTCAATCTATCACACTTTCAAATCAATATTGATGAAGAGGGCCGTTATGGAACTGATCAGATACGGAAGTCCCGCACTGGTGCGATCCCTCACTCGTTCGAGTTTCGTCGACCTACAAGATTAGGAGTGGCGATGTTACTAGCCCTGGAGGTAGGTAGGTGACTGTCCAGATGACCGTTTAGCCAATCCTTTGAAAAACAGCTTGGGCCTCTGCTTCAATGACTGTTATGTAGTAGGACGGTCAGATTGAGGTGCAATTCTCTACAATCTAGGCGTCAAGCCCGACTGGAATTTGAAAGTGAGCTCTGGCCGCTATACCCGGCCTGCTCAGCCACGTTCGAGACGCAGCAATCCACCAAGATGTTGTGATTTGAAAAGAGACACGCAACAAACAACTAATCATAACGAAAAAAAATAAATAAATAAATAATCTTTGCTTAGAAAACCATCGGCCATCGGCGATAAACACATCTACCGAACGCATATCCCTACCACGCTTAACGCCGACAATCCGAAATGCCCCCAGACCCCTGCGATGAACCCACAAGAACCCTCCAATAAAGATCAAGTTATTTTAGCGAGACTTTTCTGGCGTCCGAGCATAAGCATTACCCCACAAAATCCAAGTCGAGCTCCTCGGTCGACCCACCTTGGCAAGCAGAATGCAATATTGCAACATTGGTGCTGCGTCTTTCATCACTCCCCGAACGTGCATACTCGAAGGGTATAGGTATATAATGATGTTCGAGATTGGGCCCCTTTTTTCCCAATCTCAAGAGCACCTGCCAAGACTTACTTCTTTACGTCTTGTTTATTCAACATGACATCCTCGAACAATGAGAAGGTCTCCGAGACCCAGCTTGAGCCCATCGAGTCTCAGAAGTCTACACTAGAGAATATCGACGATGACCCCGTGTATACTCGTCAGCAGCAGCGGAAGATTATTCGACGGATTGATTTTCGACTTGTCCTTATGCTTGGGTTTCTTCATTGTGTTTGTCTGATTGATCGGGGCAATTTGGGGACGGCTGCTATTGCGGGCATGGAGAAGGAGTTGCACCTAGTTGGGACACAATATGTAAGTGAAGGAAGACCATATCGCACCAAGGCACGCCATGGTGAATGTTGACGATTCTTTCAGAGTACAATTGCAGTTTCCTTTTTCCCGCCGTATATCGCCCTGCAGGTGCTTGGCCCCATTCTCGTGCGAAAGATCGGGCCCATAAACTATCTATCAGGGGTCTGCTTTATCTGGGGTGGAGTCATGGTACGCAGCATCACGCACCCGGGGATCTTCTTCCCCCGTACCTAATTTAATTAACTCGATCCACAGCTGTCCGCGGGATTTGTGAAGAAATGGACTGAAATGGTCGGAATCCGCATCATCATCGGTGCTCTCGAGGCAGGCTTCTTCCCAGCATCCGTCTATCTGATTTCAACCTGGTATACACGATACGATATTCAGAAACGCTACGCCATCTTCTACCTCCTCGGCTGCGTCGCCTCAGCATTCACAGGAATCCTCTCCTACGGCATTACATTTATGGTAGCTCACCCCGTTCCAATATTCTCCGAACAGCACTAATCCATCACAGCGCGGCCTCGGAGGCCTCACATCCTGGCGCTGGATCTTCGTAATTCAGGGCCTAATCACCTGCGTCATCGCAGCAGTCGGCTGGTTCATTCTAGTCGGATTTCCAGACAAAATGAAGACCAGCAAGCGGAAATTCATGTCGAACGACGAATACGATTTTATCATACGCCGCATCACCAAAGACAGAGCCGACGTCAACCTCGAGCCCTTCAATATCAAGAAATATCTGCGTGCAGGTCTCGATATCAATATCTGGGGCATCGGATTCATCTACTATTCTACAACGACGACCGCATATGCCCTTTCATATTTCCTGCCTATCATCTACAGACAAGGAATGGGCTTTTCGATGGGTGCTTCTCTGTGCCTGTTTGCGCCGCCTTATGCTGCTGCTGGCATTCTTATGTTTGCGACCTCCTGGATTGGGGATCGGTATCATATCCGAGGTCCGATTTTGATCTTTAATGCTATGCTGACTATAACTGGTCTGCCATTGATGGTGAGCCTCATAACTGTGAAGCATTGGGAAATATTCTCATTCAAAGCAGGGATTCACGAAATCAAATGGACCTCGTCTACTCGGCGCCTTCCTCGTGACAATGGGCGCGAATTCCAATATCCCCTGTGCAATGGCCTATCAGGTAAGTCAAACACGAAGTAAATTTTTTTCTGAGCTTGCGTTAATTGAAGAAACCAGGCAAACAATATACGTGGGCAATGGAAGCGCGCCGTCTCCAGCGCTATTTTTGTCGGACTCGGTGCGTCGGGGGGAATGACCGGATCACTTGTCTACCGGTCCCAGGACGCCCCAACGTATCACCCTGGGATTCTCACTTGCGTAGGGCTGTCTGTCTTGTCAATTGTGCTAGTGATTCTTTTGTCGGTCCGATTCCGTTACTACAATAGGAAGGCGGATCGGGGTGAGATTGTTATTGCGAATTTGCCGGGATTTAGGTACACGTATTGAGCGGACAGGGCATCAGTAGCAGTAGTCAAGAAAGTATTTCTCATCTCAATGATGACTCTATACGAGGGTTTCTAGCTTTGCTGGCAATTACGAAGATTTCAGTGTTAGTATATTGTTGAGGGGGTTGTCTTGGCTTCGCAACTTTGCCCGAGTGCGTAAATAATTCCTCTAGGATAACTCCTCCCTTCCACCACCTCAGACCCTCGCCAGGCATGGTGCAATCACTCTTTCCCCAGTGCACAGTCCCCCCTCTTGGCACTTGAAGCTGACCAAATGGGGTATCAGTTCCGCGCCAACGCAGATCCAAGTGGGCCGAGCCACTAGGCAGAATGGAGCATGAGATGCGATAGAAGTCATGGACCACGACTGACTTCATTTGGGACTATAAATTGCAAAAAATTTCCCTTGGTTCATTTTCATCATCAACAATATTCCAACTGCTCATCTAAAATGGCCAAATACCCCATTCACATCGAGCCTTCCTTCGTCGATACAACCGACTTCGACAATGCCCGACGCGGCTTCATTGGCGCCCTCGAGCCCTGCATCATTCGCGCAGCAGACGGCCGGACAGTCTGGAACAATGATGAGTACAGTTTTCTCAATGCCAAATGCCCCTCGACCGCCAACCCCAAGCTATGGCGGCAAGGCCAGCTCAACTCGATTCAGGGCCTCTTCGAAGTGACACAAGGCATCTACCAAGTGCGCGGCCTCGATCTCTCGAACATGACAATCGTGGAAGGAAAAGAAGGCGTAATTATAATTGACCCTCTCACAGCCGTGGAAACCGCCGCTCAAGCTCTATCTCTGTATCGAAAGCACCGTGGCGAGCGCAAGGTGACCGGCGTGATATATTCTCATTCCCACATCGACCATTTCGGCGGCGCGCAAGGAATTCTCCCACTTGCCAAAAGCCACGATATCTCCATCATCGCACCAGAAGGCTTCATGGAAGAAGCACTAAGTGAAAACCTCTACGTTGGAAACGCCATGCGCCGTCGCGCTGTTTACATGTATGGAAGCCGATTACCCAAAGCACCCGACGGCCAAATCGGCTGCGGACTAGGCATGGGCGTACCAACGGGGACGAGCTCCCTCGTCCCTCCAGACAAGATAATCAACGAGACTGGCGAAGAGCAGATTGTCGACGGCGTCCGCATAATTTTCCAAATGGTTCCCGAATCCGAAGCGCCCTCTGAAATGAACTTCTTCTTCCCCGACCACCGAACCCTCTACATCGCTGAATGCGCCACCCACTCTCTCCACAACATCATCACGCTCCGCGGTGCACAGGTCCGAGACGCCAAGGCCTGGTCCCATTACCTTGACGAATCTCTCGTTCTCTTCGGAACGAACACTGATGCACTTTGTGCCGGCCATGCTTGGCCTACCTGGGGCCGGGAAGAGGTCTCGACAATCCTGCAAGACCAGCGCGATCTATACGCCTACCTCCACGATCAAACGATCCGGATGATGAACAATGGTATGACAGGTATCGAGATTGCCGAGGTCCTTACTTTGCCACCCTCTCTGCAGAGCAAGTGGTATACACAGGGCTTCTACGGGTCCATCAGCCACAATGTCAAGGGTATCTATCAGCGATACGTCGGCTGGTTTGATGGAAACCCCGCGCATCTTTGGGAACATCCCCCGAAAGAAAATGCCGAGAGATACGTCGCATGCATGGGCGGGATCGACGAGGTTGTTCGTAAAGCAGAGGAGTTTGCAGAGAAGGGCGACTTGCGTTTTGCGGCTACACTACTGGGCCACGCCGTTGCTTTTGATCCCACGCATTCCAAGGGAAAGATGGCTTTGGCTACTGTTTTCACTAAACTGGGCCATGGGTCTGAGAATGGGACCTGGCGGAACTTCTATCTGACTGGGGCGCAGGCATTGCTGGCTAGGAACATCCCGCCTCCTTCGCAGGCCTTGGTTAATGGATTGAAACCGACGCAGACTGTTGATCAGTGGCTGACTCTGCTATCTATTCGAATTGATGGTCTGAAAGCTGGGGACTCGTCTTTCATAATTGATATCCATGTTGTTGATGAAGCGAAATTGTACAGGGTAAATGTAAGTAATGGGGCATTGACTTACAGAGTTGTTCGGGATACTCAGGGCCTGGATGGAATACCCGGCCTCACACTGGAATTGAAGAAGGATGAGCTGCTGGGCGTTCTCAAAGGCGAGAAGGAACTCGAAAATGTACAAGGAGACTGGTGTTTGATTCCAATACTGCTTTCTTTTCTGGAAAGCGCTGGATCCAACACCCCGATACGTGTGCAGCTCTAAAAGAGGATCGACTGATGGGGTTAATACTGGACATGTTGGGGTTTATGCGTTATATATAGCCAGAACATAGTTATTTTTCGTTGCGATCGCTTTTTTCAAGATGGACTTGAAGATTGGAGTAGTACTAATTAGGCAACCTAACGATTCTTTAACGAATTGACGGATTCGCTTTGCACCGACTCGATTCGACTCGTTGACAAGCAACATAGTAACCCAATACGCAGAGTTCTTGAATTAGGCGGAAGTACTCAAAAGAAAGGCTTGACCATGAGCGATCTCGCAAGTGTGCTCCACCATGCCTCGGCTTTCCCTTTGTATTTGAAGGGAACCTCCTTTTATCACCGCGTTGCGAGTGGTCCAGTTGGTTCTCCTCTAAGGCGACACCATATAGATGATCATATGATGCTACAAACGAACACGGTCATGTGACGGCGCAAGTGAGAGAACACCTGTGCACGAACCACTGCCTGCACGTACATCTGCCCCCCACCTCGCGAACTCTTCCTCTTCCTCTTCACCTCCCCATACAAATGTAGGGGTGCACACGAATAATCACTTTACGAATATTCGTACGAATACCGTAAAATTTTACGAATACGAATAAGCATCGTCGCTTATATAATATCCGTACGAATAAAATGTGTCTTATTCGTAAATTATTCGTAAAAATCACGTGTGATTAATATTCCTCAGAGAGATATATATCTCGTAACAACATCAACCGCCGCATAGTCTCCGCGCTCAAGGTGTTTCTCCTGACACCCAGTAAATCTCGTCCCTTGTTGAATAGTCTCTCCACCGACACTGATGATGCAGGAATGGCCAGATAGTCTCGTGCAGCAGTAGCTAGCTGTGGGTATTCGTTCCTCTGTGCTCTCCACCACGATAAAAGCCAATTCTTGTCCTGTGAAATCGACTCATTTATCGTGACGACGTCATCCTCAAAGTACCGGTCAATGTCAGATGAATGTTTCTTCTTAGGTTGCAGCTTCTGAAGTAAACGGGCCTCTATGCTCTTCTTCAGGCTCGGCTGCTCCTTAGAGGGCTTTGCCGACGAGTCGACTGCCAATGGATATTGATCATGCAGTAGTTCTTTGATGTGCGTGACAACTTGGGGTGCTGTGAGCTTGCCTAGATCTCTGTCTAGCAAGAGCGTTTTAAATCGCGGATCAAGCACTAGGGCGACATAATAGGCGTCTTGTCCATCCATCAGGTTGTAGTATTTTTGGAACTTTTTCAAGCCCGCAGCAGCAGCAGCAGAAATCTCCAGGTGCAGATCCGAGAATTCTCCCTCCCTAGACGCAGCATCATGCAACAGATCGTGCAGTTCATAGTAAATGGGGATGGCTAAGGTAATTTGCGGTTGACGCTTGGAAACAGTGAGGGTGAACTCCTCAAACCTGGCTAAGAAGCCCTCAATTTGTTGGAGACGATCCCAATCCTCAGCACTGAAGGGTGGAAAATCTAACTGATGGTGGATCCATTTCTTGATTTGCTGCTTCGCGTTCAGGGCGTCTCGGAGCATTCGGTGTGTCGAATTCCACCGTGTATCCACGTCGTACTCGATGAACTTGTCCTTGAGCCCATTGCTCTGGCAGATGATCTTCCACTGCTGCTTCCGCTGCGGGGTTCTTGCAATCCAAAGCGCCATAATCCGAAGGCGAGCCAACGGTGATTGCGGGCCAATCTCTTTGTTTTCCTGCATGAGATCACAAGCTGCATTCGCCGACGCGTGGTCCCCTGCTTGCAACATGACGAGTATATCGCTGACAATCAGATTGAGCACATGCGCAGTGCAGCGAATATAACTATCCACTCCTTGAAATCGTAGGGCTCTTGCAGCACTCACGGCTCCGTACATGGCTTGAAATTTCTCGGTGAGATTGAGATATAATTCCGATAGCAAGCGCTCATTGCTTGTGGCATTGTCTGCTGTGATCGCGAGGAGCTTGTGTTCGATTCGAAGTTCTGTGAGAAGCGTCTGAAGAATTTCTGCCATGTTCTCTCCGCTATGAATGCCGTGGAGTTCCGTAAATTCAAGAACCCGCTCTCGGTACTGAAAATCCACTGTCAACCAGTGGCCAACAACCCCGAACATGGCTTTTGAATTCTTGCTCGTCCAAGCGTCTAGCGAAAGAGAGATCGTTTGGCACGTCTGCTCTAGCTCTTCAATCAACTGCTCCCGACAATTGTCGAAATCACGATCGATTCGACGAGCCATTGTCATGCGAGATGCGAAAGGGAGTGAAACACCCAAGTCCTGGAAGATCTGTTGGAAGGGGGGCGATTCTATGGCGTCAAATGCCATGTCGTCTATAACCACCCACCGAACCAGGTTTTGCTCCAGGACCTTTGCTCTCTGCTCCTCAGTCCGCTTCTGGAAGAAGCTGCTAACTGACGGCTGTTTTATGCTGCTTCTGTCGTCCTCCGAACTGTTTTCAGGGCCACTTAGGATAATACCATGTTTAGAGAGATGGAACATCATATTGGATGTTGATGTTGCCCTTGTAGAATCTGTCGTTTTCCAATTGCATCTCTTGCAGCGCACCTCCCGGTCGTTGATTGGGCCCTTTCCCCTTTTTGGCCACCACATCCTTCCCGGTAGCGGGGAACAGTCGAAATGTGCCCAGAGAGCTTGATTCTGCATCTTTCTTCGAGAAAGGCCAGATTCATTGGAGATACTGACCACGTCAGGCAACGCCTCCGCAGTCAGTTCATTTTGGGAGCAGATCGCCACGAGTGGACTTCGAGCCCGGCTTAATTGGCTTGCAGAGTCATCAGGAGTAATCGGTTCAACGCTACTGCGTGCCCTTTTCGAAGGAGGGATCTCAATAATGCGGTCTTCTGGTGGAGCCTCCTCGTCGATGCCATCATTGAGCGCACAGTAATTGATTCGCTGAGACCTGTATGGCCGTTTGCGCTGTGACTCCGTGGACTCGTCCATTCGTAGCGCGAGAAATTTGTCCTGATAGTTGACTGATAGGAAAGAAGTGCGTAGAAAACGAAATTATGGTCGTGTATCTGCAGTGTAAACAATCACGCGACGCGTTGAGCATCGTTAGATGGGCGGTGGGTCTCTATTACAGTATGGGTAAGTTAGTCTTGGCGGAAATTACGAATAATTACGAATCGAATACGAATAAAGTCACGAAAATAGCCAGTCGAATACGAATAATGAGTTGAGGAAAATTGACGAATACGAATAACCAAAATCCTTATTCGTGTGCACCCCTATACAAATGTGCTTCGGCCTTCCCGCGGAGGCTTCTGGCACACGGGGGTGTACGAAGAGACGGCGGTCAATGAACGTCCTGTGGCCGAAGATGTTCCACCTGTCGGAGCTGCCATCGACCTCTCAGGGCCCGAGAAGCCCTCATCTCTCTCAGAAATCCCCTGCTGCTCTCCTAGCCATTCCAATCCCGAGATTCATTACTGCTCTCCCCTCTCCCAGGTCTCGCTAGCCTTGGAGACCCAGCTCGGCCTCCGGCACGTATGGTATACGAAGAGACTCCGGTCAATGAACGTCTCCTTGGCTGTGTCCGGATAAGCGCTCAGCCCTCTCTATGGGGTCGAGATTACCTGGTGCATTGGGGATGCTACTCAGTGACTCGGAGAGCCTCTGGCGTACGGTGGTATACAAAGAGACTTCGGTCAGTGAACGTCAGCTTAACCGTGCCCGAATGTGCGTTGTGAGACTCTAGAGCCCTGAGATACCCTGGAGCATGAGAGACTTTGGTCCGCGAGGAACCGGTGACCTCTATGAAGAGATTCCGATAGGCTCGGGAAGAGGAGGAAAGAACGACGACCACCGACAACCACGACCACGACCGACGACGGCGACCACGGCCACGAAAGAGAAGAAAGCCTAGATGACGAACACCTGATGAGGGCGGAAGTGAACGCTTCAATTGCGGGCATGGAAACCAGCACTACTTAATTATTTGAATTGATGCCTTGCGAGCCTTTTTCGCATTGCTTTGCACGAGGCCTGCCCCAACTCTGTTTACAGAGCCCCTCATCTCGAACAGTTGTCGCGGCATTGCACAGCGCTGGTCGATAACACCAACAATGGTTGGAACATTATTTGGAACCTTATTGTGGGCCACCGTGCTTGCACATAATCACTACATGGTGTCGTTCTGGCTTACACTACCTCCGCCTAGGAACCCTTTTTTCTTCATCACTTGGTCGGCTTGTCCGGTCATGTGGAGAGGAATCTCCGAATCAATTTTGTGGTGACATCTAGTAGGAATTTGAGGTTGGGGTGAGCTTAGAAGAGGTCTTTTTTACTAGGATATACTCGAGTACAATATCCGTGGGAATCTGCGACGGGCGATCTCCTGACCACACACAAATTCACCCTTTTGGCCCATCCTTGCCCGCTCCAGCACCAAACCAGTTCGCTTTTTCGTGTCCGCATGAAACCAACTTTGGAAACAGCAAATGATCTGGAGCAATGGTGGGAGTTGGCGGACACAGCAAAGGCTGCATCACTGTAGGAATCGTCTGCACCAACACTAATTCCCCGCAGACGAGACCAAGCCAACCTGTGAACGCTGTCACAAAGGTGGATTCCAGTGCTCCGGCTATATTCAACATCGACATTTTGTCAACATGTCAACCCAGTTCGAAAAGAAGGGCTGCGAGAAAATGGCTGTCTCGAATCCGATGCCCACTGCCATGGCTAGCGATTTTTCGGCCCAGTCGCCAGTCAAGCTCTCCTGGACGCCTTTATATTCGGCTCCATCACTGGACGAGCAAAGCATATTGCCTCTCACCTAGTCGATTATATGTTCTCTTGGTACCAGGATTCTAGGTCACCCCACAACTGGCTCAAAACCCTGCTCGAAACGAACGAAGAAGATGGGGTGTTGTCATTTTCGTCCATCCAGGCATTTTCCATGATCTACTTTCCTAAGATGCAGCGCCAGTGGAGTCTGGTACCGAAAGGAGCTGTATTTTATACTCGAGCCTTACGGGCGTTGCCCTCGCAGCTAGAGGATCCTGTTGCGGCGCTGAGTGATGATGTTCTCCTTGCCATCATCTGCATGGGAATGTACGAAGTGGTCATGTTTGATCAGCCGACCGGATGGCTACTTCATTATAAGGGACTGGCTCGACTGGTTTGTCCTTCAATATCGTCACTTGCATCAACTGTTTTCTAACTGTTTACACAGGCTGCAATTAGGGGACCTCGGCGCCACCAGTCCGGGTCGGGTTTTGCCATGCTTCCCACCATGAGATACTGCATCGTAAGAGCCATGTCTAAGTTCCTTTTATTGAGATGTGTACTAATTTCCAGTCAGACTGCCGGCTACCTCGTCGAGCGCAAACGCTGCTTCCTCGGAAACTCCGAGTGGAAAGCAATCTCCTGGATGAAAGTCGGACTCGATTCCAAAACACCTTTAGACAAACTCCACGACATCTTCTGTGATGTCCCCGGCTTTCTCGAAGACCGCGATCGTCTCGACAGTTGGATGCCGAACACTCCGGGTAAAGAAGAATTCAGGGCAGAATATTGCCGCCGGGATTTCTATTATACAAATGGCGCTGGGAATGGGAAAAAGACTACCCAGCTTCCACCTACAGAGTCCCACCCCATTTTCGTGATCGCGAAGGGTTATCATCAATCCCTCCAAGTCCTTTCCAATCTATACTCTGATTCTACGATCCCTTCCGAGCCACCGAACTCATGACTTACAACGCCCTACGATTAATCCTGACAGTGCTACTCGAGCTTGCGGGTTTGAAAATGGCCGTTTCAACATCAACACCTTCCAACGACCCTCTCCTCCCGATGGAAGGCACCCGCTACGACGTTGTGATCGAGATCTGTCGGATGGTGGACTTTCACGCCCACTGTCTTCGACGAAACAACGGGACATTCCTGCTGATCTTCACGCTGAATGCGGCGTATATCCATCTGGATGGAGACCAAGATGGAGCTAGGCCATGGTTGGAAAGGCCATGTCCGTTCTTGCGGACACGCATGGGTTTGAGCTTGGGCGGCGGGAGAATCTACCTCGTCAGTCGATTGCGGTGGGTCTTCTTCGTATATTGAGAGGTTGTGAATTCATCAGAGGTATTCTATATCTCTATCGAAATATGTTAATCAGTGTGTAAATTACAGAGAATTGCAACACACAAAGCGGCTTCGAACCTGCAATAACGACCGCTTTCGCCCCTCAACTGCAGCCCAGCTTTGACATCCTTCTGCTAGGCGGGACTTCAGCTTCGACTATTCCCCATGTTCCTCCCACATCGCGATGTGGACGCTTCGATACCTCCCGAAGGCATGCATTATCTCATTGTAGGGCGGGTGGACATCTCTTATGTTTAAGATGGATTGGTGAATATCGCTGGCGAATCCCTTCGGGTGGGTGACTTATAAAGGGCCCATCAAGTCTGTCGCCCGAATCGTTGCGCCAGCGACAAATATCCGCACTGGCAATCAAGCTAAATCCATCAATATCGATAGATAAATGACATATGACTCAAGTGTTTCAGTGAAACATCGCTTAGGCCGGCTATAAAAAGAATAGTGGTTGGGGCCGGGGTCATGTTGCTGATAGGACCGGCACGGGCCGTTGCCCGGGGAAGTTCACTTTTGCTGCTCCATGTACTTCTCACAGAAGTCTTGAGGGCTACGTAAATGTAAACATGGAAATGCAGTCTAATGACGATAGTGGAGACGATAGTAAATCTATCTGCTCTCTAGAGAGCTCTTGAAGTGCAGCCTCAGGCAGGTGTCGCAGAGGCCCAGCTGCAGCATTTTCCATAGCTTCGGCTTTGTCAGTCCTTTGTCGTTCAAACATGAGCTGATTATTTGTACTTACGAGGTACAAAGTATCCACTTTCTTCCATCTGTGATGGGTGTTGCGCTAGTTCGTGTGTACTTGGAGGAGACGCCTGACTAACGGGTGACACGGGTGGCATCCCGATACCCCATGGCTGCTGTTGCTCTGCATAATACTGCTGCGCATACCCAACCTGGGGGCCCTTTAACGGCATCTTTCCGTACGGGGATTGCTCTCCATATTTCGGAGACCCGTAACTGGACGGAGGCGACCACTGCTGCGGCTGCTGCAAACAAGCCGGTTGAACGGAATATTCGCCAGCCTCACCCGGCGTTCCGTGGCGCTCAGACAAGACTGATTGGGGCTCCACGGAGTCCTGCGAATTTTTTCTATGCGGTGATGGCGGCGATGTCTGTTGCATAGCCCGCATACTCCTCGTATGGCGTTGGTTGTGTTGACTCGGTGTTGCTGCGCCAGCCATTATGAAGAATTCGTCAAAACGATAAACAAGAATGATTGAAGAAGAAAAAGCTTTCGCAGCTCCAAAAGCCGCATTTGTACCCCCAACCCCCGCCCTAAATTGATTTAATGTCTTGCGTCATCTACAACCACATTACCCGATTGGGTTCGTCTGCATCTCTACTACCCGATTTGGTCTAATCCGCGGCGAAATGGCCCCCACCCCAGGGTACTGGCTGGCTCCAGCACTGGCCCCCGTCTGCAGCCCGATTTCCATACCGCTTCTGTTTTAGACCTTCAATTGGTTCGCGCAAACGGCTCAATCTGGGCAAGCGTGATGGGATCTCTAAGCTTAAATGCAACTGGACCTGCTTTCGCTCATCATTCGCTCGTGCAGTCATTCCAACACCATCATTGGCTCGCAAAATCAGTCCAATATGGGCACCGAGGGGTATTGGGTTCCCCACGTATATAAAAAGTGAAGGGTTGGGGCTTCTGGCCAACTCACTCAGCCGCATTGTGCCCTGCATCTATTTCTGTCGAACTTTGCCAGCATATATTGACTGTCGTGGCTTACCTTGTCCTGTTTGCGTAACTGCGGTGCATGCACGGACTGAGACCAAGCTTTCGGGGCTCTTAGCTTGGTATTTCTTGGTATCCGAATAAGCGGAAGAGGTCATGGGCGTTCTACACACTTGGGGGCTTTCTCGGTATTTTGTGTATAAAAGCAGTGGTCCAGTCGATAGCAGAACTTGGAGTTGACAAGGTCTCAGCATTCTTTAATCACTCTCAAATATGCACTTTTCTACGGCCGCAGTTGCCTCTCTGGCAATTTCCTTACCCGTTCTTGCCCTCCCCAGAGCCTCATCCTCGAGCAGTCTTCAAAACGCTGCCGATGCAGTGCCAGGAGAAACCTCTCTCTTCGTCACTTACCCAGGCAAGGAGACGCCACTCGCCCAAGAATACCTACGAGCCAACCCAGCAACAGGCTCAGGCCCCGCCGGAGACGACGACCTTCTATTCCAAAACCTTCTGGCCGCCGAATGGGTCATCTACTCCTTCTACCAGCTCGGCGTAGAGTCCTTCACGAAAGAGAACTTCACAAAACTCGGCTGGCCAAACACGACTTACGAGCGAATCGTCGAGATCCGCGACAACGAAGCCGGACACGTCCGCATCTTCCAAGATCAAATCACTAACAACTCCGTGAAGCCCGCTCCATGCAAGTACCAGTTCGAGGTCGGTACCAACCCGGAATACTGGCTCCTGCTACAGACCTACCTCGAAGCCTCAAGCATGGCCTTCCTAACCGGCCTCGCCCTCCAAGCCGACGTGAACACCTCCAAGGCCGCCCTCATGGCAATCGGCCAGACGGAATCGCGGCACAACACTTGGTCGCTCATCGACGTCTGGAACGTGAGCCCCTTCGCCGGGCCCTCGGACACAACATACCCCTACCCAAACCAGATCCTGGATCTGACGAACAACTTCATCGTGTCGGGCAGCTGTCCCAGTGTGAACCCGGTCTACCCCTAGTCCGCGTCAGAACCTGCCCCAGCTGGAGTTCTACAAGAATGGGACTACGGCGAGTCCTGGCTCGGATATTCAGCTTGCCTATCAAGATCCGAAGCATGTGCCCTCGTTCGAGGATGACAAGCAATACTGGGTTGTCTTCTACCACGGTGTTCAGAAGGTTAGCCTTCCTTTTGACCCCCACAATATGCGGGTTAAGATTCCGGCTCAGTTTGATGTGAATGTTGGCATCATCATGCTCAATATTGCAGATGAGGAGGATGCGCCGACACGAGATAGTGTTGTTGCTGGTCCCTTGATTCTGTTGGAGCAGCCTGTCGCCTACAACAAAGTCATTTCTGCGGTCTAAGGTCGCTCAAACTGTGCATTCCCAGATTGTCCTCTGCTCGTTAATTAAGAGCGGTTTTTCTCGCTTCTCATATCATCCCAGATTTCTTTTTTGTGTCAAGTTTTCGTCAATTGAATTCAATAGATATTGCGTCCAACAAATGATAATTTGCATCTTATAACTCGAGCACGATTTCTCTAGTAGTGATATTGCAGGCAGTGCCAGCTCTGAATATCATACTTGAGTCAATACATATGTGAAGTGCTAGGATGGATTGATATGACTCGTGACCTTAGCTCAAAATTGCTACAATTCGGCATTACCTTGAGCGCCGCTTTCTCCCGTTGATAATTCGAAAGTATATATTCAAATCGGTGCGACCAATCCAACGCATTCCTTAAGACGCACTCACTCCAAGCTTCCAAATTTGTACGCAGAAGGGGTTCCGTAAATATTTAGCTACTAAGCAAAACGAGACCAGAGCACACAAAACAGGTAAACGCTTCTGCAATACCCAATCTACACTCCACGCAGCAATCAATGCTTATCTAAGCCCCACGCTAAGGCGGAGCCAACCAGCGGGCGCAGCGCCCACGCGATGATGCCACCAAAACAATCCCGCCGCAACATTCGCCAATTCTCTCCAGAACGCCCTTTTCCCCTAATTTCCCACTCCCGGTAAGTATTCTTCCAAACATTCCAAGCTCAGATGGTACCGCGCAATCCCAGCCAGCCAACGATCCCAGCGGTGCCACGACCACCGTCATGCATGAGGCGACGCGCTCTTCAACGGGACACAGCGGGGAACGCAAAGGCAATGGACTGTGATGTTGCCTCGAGCTTAATTCGGCAATCGTCCCTGCTGACTCGTATTCGTCCAGCGATCTAGCTTATTCGTCTCTGCTATATCTACACAATGGCTGTCGAGGGCACCACTCCTGCGTCGGTATGTCTACACCGCAATCTGCAGCCGGACAACGAAGTCGAGGATATCAGGCAGCTGTGCCAAGAGAGAGAAGATATCGCTAAATTCGCATCTCAAGCCCGTTCCGATTCCGGAGCTCACCAAGATCACCACCGAGGTATGTCCGCAACTCGCCTCCGTCCAATCGCCAGAAACCAGACTCACAAGACCGGAAGGCCTGCGACGCCGCGCTCAAGGATACCGCCGAGTACCAGCATGAGAAGGTTAGCGAGTGGAACTCGTCTATCATCGTATGTCTTCCATATCCACAATTACGCATGACAATGGGACAAGGCTGTGCTTGTCAAAGCCCGTGCTCATGCACAAGCCATCCGAACATAACACTAACCCACGGCAAGAACACCGTCCTGAAAGCCCTCATTACCGCCACAGCCCCCTCCGATACCAAGACTCCCGCCCCCTACCGCTTCACCGTGAACAGCACCATCGTGCAACAGGGACTTATCGATAAGACCGCCGCGGCGGACGGTACACAGATCAACGCCGGCAAGCGCGGGATGCACTCGGCCTCGGGCGCCTTCTGGGATGTCAACCGCGACGGCATGTGGACGTTCAAGTACCCCGGTGCCGAAGAGCGGGGACTGGATGTTGTGGTCAGCGTTACCTGGTTCGCCATGCACTAAGTGCGTAGGGTAGGAGGTGCAATTGTCCTTGTTATTTATGAGGTATACCCTTGAAGTGGAGACAAGATGACTGGGGATGCGGAGGTCATACAGCTACAAATTATTGTTATTTTATGTTTTTATTTGAGACATTGTTATGGATATGGATTTTTCTATTGCCTTCTTTTCGTGTACTAGTTTCGAGATCTGCTTTGTTAGATTTCAGAAGTGTTTGGTAGCGATGCGCTGTCTTAAATGTATGCCTATGCAATTGTGGAGACTGGCTTCATTATCCTTTGTTTACTTTGTAAAATGAGGACCCGAATTCCCTGTTCCGGTTAGTTTTGCCCTTTGGCACCCCGGCGTACTTAGCCTTCCTCGATTGCTCAACCGCATCTCTCACTCCTCTATCCGTCCCTTATACTCGTCGCTACACCCCATTATTTCGCTCGGTACACAGCACAGCGTCGTCCAGCGGTTCAGCCTAGTACCTCCACGTATCTTCGAGAAGGTCAACTGATACTGTCGAAATAGTCATCGCCTTGTATGTCGGAAACAATGAGATGCTCTTTAAAGCCAAATTACATGGTAAGTTAAAGAAAGTGACCGTTTGCCCCTACCGCGTGATACATTTCCTTGCAAACCTAGCTATGAGGCAACCTAGGACTAGTAATCTGTCAACAATTCGCTTCTGCTTCTCCTAGTTGCTTTACTGTAGAGTCTGGCACTTTCCCTGGGGGTCCGTCCAGGGCCAAGTTGGTACACATGGCTCAACAGTAGGTCATTTTTTTTGGCGCTAACGTATCCCAATGGATAAACCACTAGAGCGTAAGTCGATCCCCGTCGAAAGCGTTGCGTAGCATGTCCACGTCGAACTTCTGCATATGCATCATGACAGTATACGCACGGTCCCGCTTCTCTATCTCTGGACTGTCTAGCATCCTGTAGAGCTCGTTAGGGACGATCTGCCACGACAGGCCGAACTTGTCCACGAGCCACCCGCACTGCCTCTTGCTCTCATCTCCACCCTCGCCGAGCTTATTCCAGTAGTAGTCGATCTCGCTTTGATCCTTGCAATTGACCATGATGGAGATTGCCGCGGTGAACTTGAAGTTGGGCCCACCATTAAGGCCGACGAACTTCTGATCGTTGAGCTCAAACTCGATGGTCATGAGGCTGCCCGGCTCACGGCCATGGAACTCCTTGCCCGCTTCGGTGTAATAGTGACGCCCAGTGATTTTGGAGTCCTTAAATATAGATGTATAGAACGCGGCGGCTTCTTCGGCCCGGCCGTCGAACCAGAGGCAGGTGGTGAGTTTGCCAACGGACATTAGGCTAGTGGTGGCGTGCTAAAAGCAATATGTGAACAGTATATAGGACGGGGGAAGAATAGCGCCTTATTCCAAATATGCCTTGTAGCTTATTGTTTCTCGAGTAAGATGAAGTGAGCATCAAGGCACTATGGAGTCTGGATGACACGTTCATATTTATACCTTATAGAACTGGTTAGTTGCGGGGTTCACAGGATACGAGAAACACGTGATTTAGTATAACCGAAAATGGAGAGCTGATAGGGGTATGCATCGAGCCGGATCGCCAGATCATCCTAATCCTGATATTATCCTCGTGTATATATGGTCTGGCACAGCAAGGGGCTATCACAAAATCTCTCTTTCCACAGTTCCTAGGTCCACGGTGAGATATACCAGCCACAAAGGTACACGTAACAGCCTCCGATTTGGAATCCCCCTATTTTATGATGCCAAAAGACGTGTTATACACAGACATCCAACCAACCCAACCAATGATCCAATCCCAGCACCGCCAACAAGCCCACGCCAATTCCCTGCTCCTGATCCCGACAACCCCCGTGAAGCCACGGCAAGCACCCCAATAGCCGCAGTCGGCTCACTCCAGTTATCAATAGCCACCTGGCCGGAGTTATACCGTAAGCGCCAACTGCGATCTTTCCATTCGATCTCCTCTCGGCCCCACATCCGAGCGATGAGGCCAACTCCCGCCATGCCGGTCCCGATGAGACCCCCAGTACCCGCTGAGCGGAGAAGAATAGGCGTATTAAGAGATCGGCGCTTCAAAAGGAATGTAGCACCGCTGTTTAGCAAGCCGATCGCAATGCCAAGTTGGAACCCACGGCTAAGAACATGGGTGGCGAGAATCGTTCGTGCCAAAGGTTGGTCTTCCGCATACCCGGCCGTAGGGTAAAAGTATGACATTATTGTGTTCTAGGAGATTGGGTAGCTGGACACTTTCGTGTTCTGATTAGACTTGCGGGGTTAAGGCGACTTTATAATCTGGGGAATCCTTGGCGGCGAATTCCACGACTAACCGCATCAGATCACGCCACGGCCTCAATAGGCAAGCACCTTAGGTTCGAGACGTCAGCGCTCACTTGGTGTGTGCTGACCGGTGCTTAGCGGCCATTCCCAAGGGAACAATTAGTCCCAAGATGCTACTGGCCGACGTCTCACCGCCCGAAGTTCACGAGTGGGAAGGTGGCCATTCCTAGCCTCCAAAGCGGTCATTTTCGGCGTCAGTTTCACAGGTCCTCAGATTCTAGTTGTAAAGCGCGGGATCCAGTTTGCTACGTCTTGAGACTCAGGCCAATTTCATCGGTGACGATCACTACATGGGTCACATTGAGTAAATTGATGTAATTCCATCTGTTGAATCGGACCCTTCCAAGGCCAGTCCCAACCCTAAGGGGGTATCTTCAGTCGGCGAAAAAATGTCAGAATAAAAAGTGTCCCAAGTTGGATGAACGAAAACGCCAAGAAAGCCAAAGCCACCACCGCGCCATGCTATGCAATGCGCCGAGGAAATTCTGAAAAAACGCCATCCATGTATCAAAGCCAAAGGAAAGCTGAATCAGCGCCTAACGAGGCTCGGAGTAGTCGTTCAGGGCAACGCACAGGGCGCCGCGATGATGACCATTGTACTGTCTGATGATGTTGCCGGAGCTCAATTCCCACAGACGAGCGTAGTGATCAGTCGAGACAGTAACCAAGTAAGCCGAATCAGCGGAGAAAGCACAGTCCCAGACCCAGCGCTGGTGGTTGGCCAGCGTCGTTTCGAGGAACAGGGTGTTCTGAGCGGGGTCCATAGGCGGGCCATCAGGAGTAGCAGTGAAAGTCTGCTGGGGTGGTTCTTGGCGTGAAGCATTGTCGGTGATGCGAAGGAGGTCTCGGTCCATGGTGAGGTCGCTGAAGATGCGCATCATTTCACGGTTCTGGTTGGCGGCCTCATTCGCTTCGCTATTGTCCTTGCCATTTTTCTGGTCGGTCTCTTTCTGGGCTTGGAGTTCGTTCCACTCCTTGATGGCTACCTTGGCGGGAGCATAGTCGGAATCGAGGTTCCAGACCTTCGCAGTGTGGTCGGCAGCGCACGTAGCCAGATGTTTTACGTCGGGGGACAGAAGAACGCGAGTCAGGTAGTTCTTGTGCGCCTGGAAAGTGCAGACCGGGATGATGCGAGTAGCCTCGTCAGTTTGAACCATACGCCAGATGTAGACATGACCCTGTGATTTCGAGTTAGCGAATGTACATTTGCGGAGCAGGGCACTTGGAGAACGCACGGCCTTGTTTCCAGCAGAGAGCAGAGAGCCATCGCTAGCCACACTGACGCTGAGAACGGCTGTATCCTCAGCGGGAATAAGCTGGTGAGTGCAGACGCTTTCTCCGAGATCCCAGACGCGAACCATGCCACCCCAGTCGCCGCTGATGAGTTCACCCTGGTTGGGGTGGATCACAACATCGGTGACAGCGGCATGGTGATTGTAGTTGCGCTGCAGACTACCAGTGCGAGTATCCCAGACCTTGACAGTTCCGTCCTCGGAGCTCGTGACCATCCACTTGCCCTCGCAATGGAATGCGAGACCGGTAACATTGTTGGTGTGACCCTCAAAGGTCATCACAGGGTTGGGGTTGGTGGACTTGATGTCATAGAGCTTGATGTTGGGATTTCCAGCGACTGCGAGAAAGCGTTTGTCGGGAGTGATGCAAAGGCGGTTGACTTGCGAGTCAGGGTGCTGAATGGTCCGCGAACAGATGCCGGACAGCGCTTCCCAGAACCTGGTATTGAGTGGTTGGTATTCGACATGGACATAGCAATTGAATTGAGCCGCTGAGAGCTTCTGAGATCCCAAACTTACCTGATCGTGTGATCATGCCCGGCTAAGAGAAACAATTAGCTTCAGTTCCAGCTCGGGAAGAATGCGGGGAGGGGAGCTTGTCGATAAACGCGGCCCACTTACCAGTGCAAAGGATAACACTCATTTTCTCGATAGAATGGAAGTAAATATCAGGGTTGATGTCCTTGGAAAAGGATGTTGCTCTGGGTTCAGGAGCAAGCGTGCTTGCGAGAGCCGATTTTTGCAGAGCAAAGGGTTGGTTGACGAGCTTCGTGAAGTGAGAGGACTCGCCCTGACCCGGCCAGGTTTCTGCCACGATGGTCACGTGGTAATAAGGCGGTGTGGTCAGGTCCAGCTGGGCCTTGGGAAGATAGGAGGCGGTGAATTGATAAGAGAAGATAAGGGGCGGTGGGAAACCTTCAGGCAAGTATTGCTGGCAGAAAAGAGATGATCTACTCTATACACATTTGCACTCCCCATTCACTGGATCTCGCACAGGACATGTCCATTTGCACTCTTCCCAGACCAGAGTCTACTGTAGAACAGATATAGCATCCTCCCAGGCAAGTTCGGCAAGTACCAGCCATAAACCTCTCGTGGAAATGGTTCGAGCTACGATGATTCTTAGGGCAGTAAACAAATGAGATCGCAACTCCAATAAAGCTGGACAGGAACAGAAGCGCATACTGGCTGTAAACTCGGCGCCAACCTCCCATTTTACATTCACTACCGTTGTAGACTTGGAGTCGGTGTCCCACCTCCCGTTTCTCATTAACTACTGCTGCGGACTCAGCGCTCACCTCCCAATTCACATTCACTGCTGCAGCAGACCTGCCGCCCACTTTCCTCTCATTCACTATTGTCGAAGACAGGCGCATAAACTCGAATCGAAGAATCCTCTTGTTTTTCCCTTTCCCACGTCTTTAATCCGTCCCTTGCTGTCCCATATCCCACCGTCTCAACTCCAGTCTTTCGCAGTCTCGAATCCAGCGCATCCAGCCTCGACACCCCACCAAATCTCTACAGTCCCGTCTCATCTAATTTACTTTTATTCCCAAGCTCAAGCTTCGAGCAATGGCCGCTCCCAGCTTCCCACTCTCCAATTTGGCCGGCATGGCCATGTATGTCCTGCCCGAGTCCGAGGATATCCTCGCCGACTGGGATCCTGCTGATCTAGTTTCGGCCTCTGCCACCTTCTTCTCGTCCTTCGCTGTTGTTGGGTTCGCGAACACCCTACCCCATCCATCTCCTACGGCCACCCCACCTCCTCCACTTGTTACGACCAATCAATCTCCTCGACCTGCTGCGAGCCCCCGAGCCGGTCGAAACCCTACGAGCCCCCGAGCCACTCAATCTCCCACGACTACCTTCGACCCAGAGCCCATTCACAATGGCTCGACTCCAATCATCAAAAACCCAGTCAACCAGAGCTCAGTTATCGACCTGACTGGTGACAGCGACGACTCCGACAAGGCTAACACCCCCGAGACAGCCGCCAAGGGTGATGAAGCCCTGAAGAAGTTCCACCAAGGTTTGAAGAGGAAGAATTTTGACTGGCTGAAAGACCCCAAGAACACTGTGCCTGCGACCAAGAAGGCAAAAGTCTCTCAGACTCCCGTAAAAGGCAGCGTGGCTCCAATGCCGAAGAAGAAGTCAACCAAGGGTCTTGTGGCCCCAATGCCAGGGGCAAAGTCGACTAAGAATAAGGGAAGTGATGAGAAGGAGTTTCGCCCTCTGTCTTGGTATGAAGAGTGGCAGTTGGGCATGACCCAGACTCGCGTTCGTGGATCCCTCGGGGGCATCTTTGCCCTGAAAGAGCCCGAGGGGCCAATTGTCACTGAGCTGGAGACATATAATCCAGCTAACGAGATCCTTGCGAATTTGCTTGAGACGGAGGGCAGCACCACCCAAGAGAACCTTCACCAGAAGAAAGGTAACAAGAAAAACACCACAAAGAAATCTGCTGAGGATGTTTATCATCCTACTGATGATGACCTGGCGCGTATGGTGGAGGAAGAGCTCGCGGCTGGGGCTGAAGAGCCCTATAACCCTAGTAATGATGAGCTTGCTAAGATGATGGAAGAAGAGCTTGAGGCTCAGACTGAGGACTCGGAGTAAGAGTGAGTAGCCCATCAGCTTATTTTAGTTATTTTCATCTGAATGAAACCTTGATTCTCTTTTTTATTCTTATTTTTGAAAGGCTTGTAGTGTCTCCTTCAACGTTTATCAGCTGATCGCGTAGGTGACAGGGTAGATGACCAGGTAGCTAACCAGATAAATGACCGATTAATGAACCTGGCAGTAAGAATAGTGAAGGTTTAGGTTATCAAGAATATAGTCGATGTGGCACCTGGCATCGAAATTGGCACCTTGTTTGGCCAATACTCTAGTGCCGCATTCTCTGAGCCAAGCCATGACAGGGGTGTGGTCTGAGACAAAGGGGGTGTGGAGGTATCAATCTCTCTATTCGAAAGAAAGACTACAAGGTTATAAAAATTAATGAAATAGCATCGAGGGCTCGTTCAAGTAAGAGTAATTATAAATAAGTTAAAATATGCCATCTACTCTTCCTCAAACCCCTCGGCTTCAACCGCAAGCTCCTCTTCCATCATCCGTGCGAGCTCGTCGTGGAACTTTTGAAATGTCCACGGGTGTCACTTTCCGCTGTGAGGTGAACGCGGGGAAGTAGGACATGGACGCTGTTGATTCGTGTGTCGCACCTTTAGCTCCTGACTGGCTCTGAAAGATATACAGAGAGCATTAGCGAGGTAGAATGCGGTTCAAAAAAAGGGAATCTCATATTCGAACAGTTGCGTTTGCTTCTCCAAAGTATTGAGAATTATGCGATGAAGGGGATCCTCGATCGGGTGCACTTCTTTTAGCCAGACCCTGGTTGTACAGCTCCTCGTCTCCAGCCGCAAGCTCCTCCCCCATCATGCGAGCGAGCTCGTCGTCGCTGGGGTTATAAGTTTTCTTACCAGTTTTCTTCTGATTAGTGCCAGTATTATCCTCTTCTCAAGAAAGCGCACAGGAAACTCATTGGCTGGGTTATAAGTCTCCAGCTCAGTGATAATCAGTCCGTCAGTCTCTTTCAGGGCAAAGATGTTGTCACGGGCCGTCCTTCGTACATTGACTCTGGAGTTCCACGGGGTCAGGGGTAATCTCTCGTACCAAAGATGTATGTATACAGGGTTACGAACCCTTTCTTGCTTAGAAGGAGCACGAAGATGGATATCGCACATCGCTAGGTCGTACAAAGACATGGCGATTAGTTCGACTACAATACCAGACTATAGATTTTGTTAGTACAAACGAGAACGTAGATTCATTGATCCTGATTCAACCTATCGTAGTACGAACGTCACACGCGCACCCAAGTGATCCTCGAACAAGTGCGGCCCAGGACCACTGATTACACTATGGTCTATAACCCGAAACCTTCTTTCTACCTACTGCCAGGTTCATTTCTCAGTCATCTATCTAGTTAGCTACCTGGTCATCTACCCAGTCACCTACGCTATCAGCTGGTAGATGTTGAAGGAGAGACTACAAGCCTTTCAAGAATAAATAGATAGAGAGTTCATTCAAATAAGAATAACTAAAAGTAAGCTAGTTAATATAAGTTGTTTACTCTTCCTCAGACTACTCAGTCTCAGCTGCAACTTCCTCATCCAACATGGAAGCCAGGTCATCATTGGAGGGATTGTAAGCCTCTTCAACTCCAGCATCCAGTTCTTCTTCCATCATGTTTGTGATATCATCATCAGATGAATTGTATAGCTTGCGCGCCCCCTACCGTGTTCTCCTTGCCGGGGTCGTCCTCAGTCTTGGGCAGGCGTGCAAGAGTCTCATTAGTTGGATTATAGGTCTACACCTCGGTGGTAATAGGCCCGTCGGTTTCTTTTCGGGCAAAGATGCCCCCGAGAGGTCCACGAAAGCCAGTCTGGGTCATGCCCAGCTGCCACTCTTCATACCAAGAAAGAGGGCGGAACCCCTCCTTACCATCCTTGCCCTTCTTCCTGTTTGAATTTGCCTCCAGCATTGGGCCACAAGGCTCTTGGCCGACTTGGTCTTCAGTATCAGAGCTAGAAGGATGAAAAGGATGAGGCGGATGAGAGAAAAAATGGGAGAATAGTACTTATAGTAGAGTCTAGCAGCCGTCCATGGGTGGTAGGCCCTAGCTAGCAAGAAGTAGCCAGCTCTTGGTTTTAGGCCCTTCTGGGCTGGTCCCTGTTCGAACGTAAGCTTTGAATGCTTCAATGCAACTGTTCAGCAGTGACGAGACAGGCGGATGTGAACACAGTGGAAGATGGTGGTGGTTGATGAATCTATCTAGCTTGGACAGCGTAGATATAGGTGCACAAAGGCGACAAATTAGCTGACTGATCTTAACATCAGGCTTTGGATACGGGCCAGATCAACAAAGCGTCGGTCGATGGCACGAAGGCCAGATTGTGGACAACCTTGCCAAGTTGCTCAATCCGCTTCAGTCCCCAACATCGGTACGTAACCGGCGAGTTTCCAGTGTTCGCTCAAAGGCGAGGAAGAATCCATGGTGTAACACGGTCGAAACGAGGAGGGGTGGCGGTGGGCGGGCTGGGAAAGTAGAGTTTTGAGAATGCGATCGAGGAAATATTTAATAATTAAGATCGAGGATCGCGATCAAGGTCGAGGTCGAGTTCGTGACTCAACAGAGCAAGCGAGTAACTAAGAAAGCCAACGAAAATCGCCAGATCAGTTAGTACGAGCAAGCCCCGTCCTCATAACCTGTAAGAACGTAAAAGGTTAGAGCTCATAAACGAGTGTATTGACTATCCGAGGCTCTAGGAGGAAGAAGAATTAAGACAAGTGATTGTATCCATACGTTTCAACCATAAATTTGCGACTTGGATCGTGCATATGCAGCCTTACAGGATAAACTTCTGTAGCTAAGAACGCCACAATTTCCAATCCAGCCCAAGGCTGGAGCTAGTCAACGCCATTGCAGCTGGTCTAGCTGAAAGGAGCAGGTACGGGGGTTCGTGTTTCATTCAAACAAACAATATGGTTTATCTATGTTCATGACTATCCACAAAATCTAAGGGGCCACAATGATGGTGGTATCAGCCGGTAGATACCAATGGAAAGCGGAAAATCAAAATCGAACATCGAAAAATAAAGACGCTGGTCGATCGTTGAAATCGTGATACAAAAACTAAGAAACCAGAATTCGCAGTCGAAATATGGCCTACATATGACCAGATGATGTTTGTCCAGAATTTGAGTCCAGTAACCAGATCCGACAGACGCAGATCGATCATTAGAAGGTGCAGCTGGAGGCACTTGCATACTTAGTCCGTGGTCACAGCATGGGGCTCGACATGCTGACGCTCGCGCTCGGCGGGGGTTTGTCGTCCACTCGAGTGACCCGAAGTCTTCTCCATCTCCCGCCAATCAATTCCCTGCGCCTTGAGCTGCTTGCGTGCCTTGTGGCCGCCACAGCAGGACGCACAGCAGGAGCTGAACTGGACGATAAAGGCAATCAAGCTGAAGCCGGACGCGACCCACATGAATGCGAGCATCTGGGTGCCAACGTGAGCGTGGATGTTCAGGCTCGGATCGGCATTGGTGAAGACGTTCGCGAAGATCTCGAACATGACGGTTGCGACAGCAGACGCGACGATAGTGATTAGAGCAGTGATGAAAGTCAGGAAAAGGAATGGCAAAGAGCGCAAGCAGACGAAGGTGCGCCGACGGTGTGGGGGCTGACCGGCAAGGCTGATATTGCCGTCGGTGGCTGCGGCGGAAGCCCAGAGCTTGATGGTCTGCGGAGGCCGTGACGAGACGGCGAGTGGGCTGAGGAAAATCATGACAAAGTTGAGCACAGCAGCCGCGATGAAGAGGCCGAACATCCAGTGGGACGCGATTCGGGCCAAATTGAGGGGTTCCTCAATGTCGCTGGGAAGGGCGACTGCGTTGTATTAGTTGGGCCGTTGCAAGGGCCACGAAAATAGGGTAGGAAAAACGTACTACTGGCGCCGGCAAGCAGTTCGTTCAGAATAATCTTGACCGGGTTGAATGCGTACAGCGACTGGGGCTTGGAGCAGCTGGTGATGCCGTTGTTGTTGTAGCCCTCACAGAAGCCCCACAGGCCGACCTGGTAAAAGTCGTGCAGGCCAATTGACCGGGCGATGGAGTTGATTAGGACAGCATTTGGCACCGACAGTGGGATGATGTCGGCCAAGTCGAGATAAAGGAAATACGTGCTCCGCAGAACAGGCTTGTCGGAGAGGTTGCCGATGCAGACGAGTACCAGGAAGATCCAGGCGAGCAGGTACAGCAGAGACCGCATGATGCGATGCCATTGAACCGTCGCGGCGCGCCGGCGGGCGATGGGCCGCTCCTGAGAGCGATGGAAAAAGGGCATCTTCTTGCGGTCAGAGCCAACGCCATTGGTGTCTGCCCCGTCGGTCATAACGATGGACGGGGAAGCGATCGCAGGTGAGGTGCAATGGCAGGAATCCGGGCGTAGAGGAGGCAATCCACGTCAACGTCTGGACTTTTATTTTCTCCTAATCAGATCAGGGCTGGAGCGGCGTGGATCGTCAGTGGCGCCCGCTAGCTTCAACCCTAGTGGCGGCGATCATGAAGGACGGAAATAACAAGGAGGGCACTGAGATGGAGAACAGCAAAAAAAAAAAAACAGGAAACAGAGAGCGCGTGGTGGGAAAGACGTGATCGAGGAGCCGTGGAGGGAGGAGGAGATGTCAGGTGGAGCGGGTAGATTGGGTGACATTAAAGTCGTCGCGACTCAATTCTTAGCATCCGGCAGTCTCTCACCTCCTGCAATCCTGCCTAGATCCTTGCCCCAGCCCACACCAGCCCAGGCCCTCCACTCGGGTGTGATTTCACCTCTCGGCGCAAGAGGGTCTGTCTGCTGGCTATAATTGGATTATCGACCAGGCAACAGTGGCGACAAACGTCACCCACTTGGTTAGCGCTGCTGGGTCGAGTGGAGAAAAGCTCTCCTATGGTGGATGCGCTGTTGGTACTAATCGAAGGCTGAAACTGGGCTTCCGAGTCGCTCTGCAGTTCTCACTCCCATCCATCACTGACCTGCACCATGCGGTGGTCTCTACTTGCGCTGGCCGTCGGCGCCCTGGCCAAAGACAACGACGAGACTACCACCGACACCATCACCAGCGCCTCCAGCACCATCACAGGGTCTTCCGCGTCGCTGAACTGGTCCGATGCCTCGACCATCACCAACGGTAGCGTCTATGTCCCATCCGGGACCTACCTGACCTACACCTCAGTCGTCACCCTGGGCAATGGCGACCACTCGACGGTCGTTTCCTCGTCGCTCAGCGGCAATGCGACAACGACCGGCAACCAGACCATCCTCACCACCTCGTCCAACTCTCTGACCGTGCTGGTCGGCAGCGGCGGCACCACCACCATCAGCAACAACAGCATGAATGCGACGGCGACACATGCCTCGACCTCGTCGACTCCCACGCAGACAAATACCACGCCTTGCAACGGCTACAGTGAATTCTGCATGCGCAATTATTCCAACATCACCAATGTCGCCGCCCACAACAGTCCGTTCGTGGTCCCGGGCAACGCCGCCTCCAACCAGGCCCTCGGTGTAACCGACCAGCTCAATGACGGCATTCGCATGCGTAAGTGTCCAACCCCGCGCTTTCCCCATGTCGATTATTGTTAACAACTTGCAGTCCAATTCCAGACCCACAATAAGAGCGGCGAGATCCATCTCTGCCACACCAGCTGCGACATTCTCGACGCCGGCACTTTGGAAGCCTACTTGACAAAGGTCTACCAATGGATGTTGAAGAATCCCTACAATGTCGTGACCTTCATGATGGGCAACGGCGACTACCTCCCACCATCGGCATTCGTGGACCCGATCGAGAAGTCTGGCCTGAAATCCCTCATTTACACTCCGACGAAGGTCCCAATGACGCTCGACGACTGGCCCACACTGTCCGAAATGATTCTGCACAACCAGCGCGCCGTATTCTTCATGGATTATCAAGCCAATGAAACTGCCGTCCCCTGGATCATGGATGAGTTCTCACAGATGTGGGAAACGCCGTTCTCGCCGACGAACCCTGCATTCCCCTGCACGGCACAGCGGCCCCCGGGACTGAGCCGGAAGGATGCGCTGAACCGCATGTACATGGCGAATCACAATCTTAACCTGCAGCTGAACTTTGGCTCGCTCAGCTTGTTGATTCCCAACACGGCGGACATGGTGGAAACGAACAGTGCCGATGTCAATACATCCGGCAGCCTGGGTAAGATGGCGGCGAACTGTACCGGTAAGTCTTCTCCTTCCAATTTTATTTCACAAAGTGAGATGCTAACATCAGACAAGCGAAATGGGACCGCCCGCCCAACTTTCTCCTCGTCGACTACTACAACTACGGCAAGCCGAACGGCTCCGTCTTCGAGGTCGCCGCCGAGATGAACAACGTCACTTGGAACGGCAAGTGCTGCGGTTCCAAGTCGGCCGCCGCACACATGTCTGTCGCGAGTGTCTCTACCATGGCCCTCGTGGCCGCAGGTGTACAGTTTGTCCTGTCGGTCTTCTAATTGACGACTTACGATACGCGTTTTGAAATATTTTAGATCTTGAAGTGACTCAGGCTCACAATTTTGGGTTGTATATACCGTAATACTAGACACGGACATTTGCATGCCTGATACATCTCGTCAAAATTTACTGCCAATAACCACATCTCCAATTACGTATACTTAAAAATCGCTGAGGTATGACATCGACGCTGCTGCTATACCCACAGCTACCCACATCACATGACCCCACCTCCAACCGCAAATCCGCAACAACCACCCACCACTAAACTCATCACCTCTAACCGCCACATTTCCTCCGCTCCAAAACCCGGGACCACCCCAATTGGACCGTCAAAATGGTCGACATCGTCCCCCTCTCGTCCTACCCCTCCTACATCGACCTCCTCCCCTCAATCCAAACCTGCAACATAACCAACCTCCCCGAAAACTACTTCCTAAAATACTACCTGTACCACGCGCTCACATGGCCGCAACTGAGCTTCGTCGCCGTCGTCCGACCAAAGAACGGCTACAAGTCCTCCACTGCGCCGGGCGGTGGCGGCATCGCCGGTGATGTCTCAGGCCAGTATCCCAAGGTGGTGGGGTATGTGCTTGCGAAGATGGAGGAGGAGCCGACGGACGGCGTGCAGCATGGTCACATTACCTCACTGAGTGTTATGCGTACGCATAGACGGTTGGGTATTGCGGAGAGGTTGATGCGGATGAGTCGTGAGTTTTTCCCTTTCACATGTTCAGGCTTTTTGCGGGACTCGATTTCCAATGAGCGAAAAGAGAATGTCATACTGTAACGACTCGAAAGCTAATTACCAAGAACGCGCAATGGCCGAGTCCCACCGCGCCCACTACGTCTCCCTGCACGTCCGCGTCTCCAACACCGCCGCGCTCCGCCTGTACCGCGACACACTGGGTTTCGAAGTCGAGAAGGTCGAGAGCAAGTACTATGCCGACGGCGAAGATGCGTACGCCATGCACCTGAAGCTCCAGGATCAGTGGATGGATTGGAAAGCGGTTGAGAAGCGGGACCGCGAGGAGAAGAACAAGAATAAGAAGGATGGCGAGGATGATGAGAATGCCGATGAGGGCGATGAGGTTGGCGAGCTTGGGAAGAAGGAGGAGAGTGGGGAGAAGATGGTTAAGGTTAAAATGGGTCGTGGTCTTGGTGTGGGTGATTTGGTTGAAAAGAATGAGGCTGCGCAGTCATAACCTTCTCCTTCTCTAAATTCTTTCTGGGATATCTTGGATGGGGTATGAACAATCCTTCGGAATGGCTCTGATGAGGATTCTTACCAGAGTGGAGGAAATACAATTGTGTAGGTAGTGCTTTTCATGCCTATCTATGCAGCATATACATGATGCAATGCAATTCTTGGCAATGAATCGTAACGTCGTTGATGCTATTCCACCAAAACCAAGTGACGCCCCATTAACAACCTGACGAGAGAAAAGAGTAAAAAGGTCCATGTCTACCAAATTAAGAAGCACCGTCCTTCTTCGACTTGTCCTCGTCCCGCTTCTTAGACCGCGGCTTCAACATATCTTTAATCCGGCCCGATTTAGGCTTTTTATCAGAGCTATCGGCAGGAAGTTCATGGACGCTCGCCTGGGAGACAGAAGAAGGGGTATTCATATTACTCCTCCCGCTGAACTCCGAGCTCGTCTCAGACCGCATGGGTACCCGCTGTGGCTGCGGCTGGGCAACAGGCATTGTCTGCGTATGCGCGATGGCAGGGGTGGAGTGATTCAATGCGAGGTTCTTCATGCTCCCGTCCAGCGCCAATTGCTCTTTGGCCTTGTCATCGGTTTGAGGGCCATGGCGGCGGCGGTTTCGCTTCACGCGCCGTCGCGCACGCTGCTCATCCCGCGCACGTCGGACAACGTCTCGGAATGCTTTGCGTGTAGCGCGCATTTCTTCCTTCATGGCTCGACGGTCGATCGAGGCCCGCTGCTGTTGTTCTGGCGATTCCCATCGGCCCCAGTCATTGCTGTCTGTGGGTTGGGACTGCTGAGGACGGGTTCCTGGGAGCCAGTTTCGACGGCCAGAGGCGCGGGCCTCGCGCCGGGATTCTTGCAATATCTGGAGCTGGCGACGGAGGTCGACGGCTGCATCGTATAATATACGGTCATGGCGATCGTCAAGATCTTGAAGTTGTGTGCGTACGTTGGCGAGGTCGGAGGCGCTGAGGTCAGATGTTGTGGAGATGGTGTCGATGGAGCTGAGGGAAGACTCGGAAGATGTGGAGGTGATGGATGCACGTCGTGACTGTTCAATGGAAGATTTATCGTCGTCTTTATTTCGGAGATTGGGCTGTGTAGTGGGCGGGGCCGTTGGCTGGCTCGTCGGTGTTAGATTGCTGGTTGGCGTGGCTGGAGTTGACCCTGGACCGCTGGTAGGGCTAGGACTCCAGCCAGGGTATGGATTTGGATTGGCGTATATCGCCGGCGGATACCCTTGGTATGCAGGCTGCTTTCTCCCGTGCAGTCTGGCCTGTTCTTCCAGCCAGCGGCCATGCGCGAGGGCCTGTTCTTCAAACTGCCGGCCATAGTGCATAGCATGCGAGCTGAGTTGGTTGCCATACTGCTCTGCTTGTTCGGCAAACCGGTCGCCGTATTTTTGGGCCTTGGAAGCAAGATCTGAGATCCACCCGAATGTACCACTTTTTCCGCTACCAGTGTTGGTATACTGCGGCTGGGCATATGACCAATTGTTCCAGGGTCCCCACGGTGTTGTACCTGGCGGAGGTTGCGGATAGTACTGAGGCGGCTGATGAGTAGGAGATGCACCCGGTCTGGGGAATTGGGGGGCCCCGAATGGAACACCGAACGGCGATGGAGGGCCATGGGGCATCATAGGCATCGGAGGTATGGGCCAAGAGGTCAGGGACGGAGCAGGCTGTCCCGCCACCGGCTCTGGCGCATTCTGTGCTCTGGGATCTGGAGAAGCTATGCTACCAGTGCCTGAGGTAGCCTTCGTTGCAGCCGGATAGCAGCGAGGGCATAGAGCCGATGTAGGCGCAGCATCAGGCTCGCCCACGTATACCGAGATGATGCGAGTTCCGCGCAATTCAAAGAAGCACTGATTCCATTCGTCCACCACGGCAGCAATACGAGCACGACGCTGCTCATCGGTCTCCTGTGGACGATCCTTGCGATCGCGCTGGATCTCCGCTCGCAGCTGTCTTGGCAGATGTTGCGAGGCAGCAGCCAAGCCCAATTGCGGTGGGAAGAGATATTTCAAGAAGGTATCCCAATCCTGCTGCGCAATCTCATTCATCCGCATTGCCCAGCAGCGGGGTCGCCGGGGGAAATCCTTCGCTTGGCTGCGGGGGTATATTGTCATATGATGGTGCAGCAATGCTCGGCTCTCGTCCACCACTGTGGGAGGTCGTTGCTCGAAGTAGGTCGCGGCGGATGTGAAATGGGTTGGGACGACAGGCGAGGCTGCCGAGGACGAGCTGCCTGCCTCCGGTGACACTGAGACATTTGCGCGCAATGGAACCGCAGTCTGCGCCGCGTTGCTATTCCTGTTGGCGGCCGGCGCAAGCAACGGGTCGACGGCCGAATAAGGCGGTGGGGCCTCCTCCTGGTCCATTGTGGCAGGGCAGTTTGGGGGAGGGCAAGCGCAAAGGCACAGCAGGAAGCAGATCTAGCAGCCTGGAAGTTTCGCAGATGTTCGGCAGCCTCGGTCAAGGCTCGCCCATACTGTGTGATAAGTTGGTGGAGAGGTGCAGGCGCGCAGTTGGAAGGCAGCAAGATTCCCGCTGGTGGTCAGCACCGAGCTTGGCGCGCGAGCAAAGCGTAATGTCTCACGATGCCGAGTCTGGGGGTGTGTCGATCGGCGGTGACGAAGGCGCCGGACGTTGCTAGTATGTTATGATCTTCGGTAGTTGCAGAAGAGTGGAGGAGCGGTGGTCAATGCCATTGAGGGCGAGACTCCGCGGGGCGATAAGATAGGAGTTGTTCCATCCCGTGGTTCCGGACGCGGACTTCGAGTACCGAACTTTGCAGGCAGTGTTGAACCACAGGACTGATTCAGCGGGAGTTGTTAAAAGATTTGGTTTGATCAAATATAGGTCGGTGCAATAAACAGCTTAAGTACCGACTTGGGACCATGATTAGAATCAAGCTTCAGATTATTGGACATATATATGTCTTCTCGATACCTCGCGGGCACGACAAATTCCAAGGTAAGAGCAAAGAGCGAGTACGGACAAAGTTTCCTCTGAAGCAGACTATTCAAGATATCATTATTCCGCTGGCCCGCATGTCCCATTAACTACGCGGATAAAGCGTATATACATTCTCCAAACCACCCATATAATCTAATCCCAAGCACCCCATCCATCATCCTCATCCTCATCTTTTGGCTTAGTATCAATCGTCTTAGCGGGCGTTGTAGTCCGCGGCTTAGCCGCCGCAACCGTGGATTTCGTAGGTGCAGTATTGGTAGAAGCAACCTTAGACAGACCCTTAGGCAAGGGCTTCTTGGCCTTAGACTGGTTCTTCGCAGCTAGCCACCCAGCAAAGTCAGGCTCGCCTCCGTCATCAAAAGGTTTGGCGGTAGGTTTGTTGGCGAAGGGATCCGGCGAGGAGGGCTTGGGCGAGGCTACAGCCGCGCTAAATGAGTCGTCCTCATTATCATCGTCGTCCATTGCGCCCCAGGCATCAAAGACGTCGTCGCCCTCGTCGGCCTCATGCTGTACCACCGGGACTGGTCGATCGGAGAGTGAACGACCAAGTGGCTGGGCGGCGGGACGGGGAGTTGTTTCCTTGGGAAGTTCCAATTGAGTGGATGGTGATGATTTGGCGGGCCGAGGAACGGATGCGGAGCGCGTCGCCTCTGTTTCGGCAGACTTGGACGCAGCTGTGGGTTCGATTTCGCCGTCGGCGGCTGCGAGCTTGTTGGTGAAGGAGGAGATGGCCCAGCCGGCCCAGGACTTATCGCTTGATGTGCCGATCCGTGCACCGGATGTGTCGGCTTTGTTTGGTTCGGCGGGGGTTGTTTGGGGTAGGATTGTATCTGCCATAGTGTTGCCGAATTTACGTACGCGCTGGATGTAGAGATCGAGGGTTTTGTTTGCTTGGTCGCGGATTAACCTGGTAAAAGTTAGTAATTAAGCTCTCTTGTAAGACAATGCTTATGACGACTCACTTCTCCTTGTCCAGGAGAGCAGGGCAAATGGCAGGAAGAATCTTTCCAGCGCAGTCCTCCTCGGTGAAGACATCAATGGTGGCGGACAATGCGAGGAGACCGGCATTTCGAGCATGCACGAAAGGGTCCCGAATAGCTCGGGTAAATGCAGCAATGAGGACCTTCGAACGAGTCTACACAGACATTAGTATCAGATGGTGAGACTCAACTTGGGCTAGACACTTACGCCTTGCGACAAGTTCTTGGCAATTCGACCAAGACATATTGTTGTGTTTGTTCGAATACCAGGCTGCTCATCGTTGGCAGTGCGGGCCAGGAACTTGAGAAGTTCACCGTTGATGACCCTATCACTAAGCTTGTTGATCACTGAAAGAACAGCCTTGACGGTCTGTTCGCGAACCACTGGAGCGACATCTGTGAAACCAGACGTCTAAAAATATTAGCTGGGACCAAAGCACGAGGGATGTAGATAAACGCACCATTGGAGGGAAGATCTTATCATTCACTACCTTCTGAGAAAGATTGTCGATCATTAAAGGAAGGTTGTCTAACAAGCAGACGCGCAGAGCCCGGTCAGGGTTCGAAAATAGCCGCACAATGACCGGTGTTAACTTGGCGTTGAACTCATCTGCGGATAGCTTAGATCCAATCTTCAAGGTAGCACTCAATACCTTTGGACCACCACCGCCAAATTCCACGGATTTAAGCAGCTCTGGAAGAACCTTCATCTTGAAGAAGTCTTCTGGGAAATCATCGGAGAGAGTATCAAGCTCACTGTAGGTTGGAAAGTGTTAGCCACTGCGAGTAAATAGGCTGCAAATGTACGCACTTGATAAACTCCTCTCGTTCGGCATCGCTCTTCAACCCCAAGCTCTCCATATCTTCAGTCAACCGAATCAAAGAGGTCTGAAAGAATCCACCATGCTTCTTGCCCTGCTCAACAAAATGCGCAGGACTCAATCGAAGCTTTGGGTTCGCTGTGCAGAGACGCTTATAGCTCTGCTGCATAGATGGAGGAATATTGGTCGTCTTGCCGGCTTGATCTCCGCCGGAAAAATGACCATTAAACACCTCAAAGATTAGAATACCCAGGCCGTATGCATCAACCGCCGCCAGGGGATGACGCTTGATAACATCCCATCCTCCTTTAACTACCTCCGGTGGTGTATAGCGATGTGAGTCGGGAACCAGATTTCCGTATGTCTGATAAACAGTTAGCATAGTGCTCTCAACACAAACTCATATATTGGTCACTGACATATATGATAGCATCGTCTTCCTTCATGGAGCTTAGGATATCGAATCCACCGAGCTTCCATTCCCCACTCTCACTTGTATAGACGGAGGCCGCGCGGACGGCACCGTGGACGGACGAAGCATCCTCGTTGATAAATTTGAGAGTAGACTGGAATGACCTACATGTCAGCAATTGCGCAAGCGTGTTGTCCCAAAAATCCTTACCGAAACACCGTACAATCCCCATTTCGTGGTCTCCTCGCTGAGACTCCGACGCTTAACTTGCCACTCGAGGGGCGCGACTCGCTCAGTAACGATATAAAGATTGGTCTCGGTCTGCAAAAACAAATCAGTCAGTGGCCCCTAATGCCAAACCCAAAGCGCATATAGAGCAATCAACACACCTCAATCGTATCAAAGACCTTAATAACACCAGGATGCCTCAGGGTCCTCGACTTCCTAATCGCATTTCTCGCCAACGGCGCACGCGACTTGTTCGCCGCGAGGTCGAAGGTAAAAACACTGCACGCCGAGCCATCATCCTAAAAGAACCAAATATCAGCACACATTGTCCCAAACACGCCCGCAGCGAGAACATGTCGGAAAGCCACCCTACCCGTTTCGTACCGTTGTGAAGCGTCCAGATCGAATCGCCGATATCAACTCGATCGCTGAGAGAGAAAGGGAACGAGGAACCCTTCGCGATCGCGGACGCGACGGCTGATTTGAGGAAATCCATTGTAAGCGACCTAGGTGCTGAGGCTATCTGGCCGGAGTGTTTGGGGCTCTATGGAGGATTCGGAGGCGGCCAATGGCCGGGACGAGGGGTGATTTTCGCGTCGGAAGAGTGTGTTTGTGTCGACCAGCGGATGATCTCAGAGAAGCCTCGAAGTCTACGCGAGCGGGCAGCAAGTGGCGGACTTGAACGGGGAGAGCAGCTGCAGCTGGCAACCTTTGGATTGCGGCCCCGCCTCTTCGGCCTCAGGCAGGCGGGCCCACCGCGTTTGTTTCTGAAAGCTCCAGCTTCTTTCCTTTCTTCTTTCCCCACCACACCTGCTACCGACACTTTGGCGAACTGCATGGTTTTCACTTCAGCGACACCCGACCGACACATGTCATCGTCTACATCATAAATAACTGTGTGTGACCCCTCCCACCCTTCCCCAGCTACACAAGCGCGTCGCGCTTTCCGATGATGCGAAACCTGGTAAAAGGTCAGACTGCGCGACTCCAAACCAACAGCCCCCCATCCGAACCAACCGAAGGTACCAAGGTCTCCTTCTTCATTCGAGCCGGCCCCATGCGTATAACGGTAAGACAGGGAAAACCGGTACGACGTCCTCGACCCGTCAAACCAGGCCTAAACGTGGCTCGTTGCAACCGCGATAAAGCCAGGGTCCATCGCCACGAAAGAACGAAGTCATCTGTCGAGTCTCCCACCAGATGATGCCCCAGCAGGATACACCCGGTGGGCACGTACACTCCTCTTCCACGCAAGAAGCACACGGCTTGAAAGGCAGAGGGTCCGAGCCATTTAATGGCCCTCCCTTGGACATGGCAGCTTGTCGTGGGACCCTGGGTGCTCTGTGTGTATAGCGACACGCTTCCCGTTAGTTCCTACCATGGGCCGGGATCTAGGCGTGTACAGCCGTCTTCTGGGGTTCCTTTGTCCGCTTCGCTCTATGAGGATTAATAGGAACTAATGGCTGCGGCTGACAGAGTGGCGGGGACACTCCCTTACCCGTCTACTCGTAGCATTTGGATCAATTCTGGCGTGGAGAGGAGAGTGCTCCTGGGCGGGGAATCTGGGGTATCGGGCGGTGGTTGAGGATCCGGATAATGGAGGTCTTGTGTGCGGGAGAAATGGATTGAGGATGGTTGGATGGTTTTCTAGTCTTGCTGTTTGAGTTTGGTGTGGTTGGTGAGCGTGGTTTGGATGTATTTTGGCACCGCGGTGGATGCTGAGGTGGTCGTCGTTTGGGGTCTGGATGAAGACTCTAAAAACTGAAAAGACCTGAGGATAAGTTTAGATATTGGCTTTTCGTGGATGCTCGTTTTTGGACCGATTACTGACTCTGATTTGCCTTAGGAACTGTCTGCGAATATAGAGTGGCGATAGATAGTTGTGATGGGTGATCGTTATCAAGAATGAGAAATTTTAGAGAATTGAGCCTTCCATGGTTCGAATTATGTCTCTAGCCCCCGTCTTCTATTTAATCTTACTTTTTGTCACAAAATATCTTTCCTTTAATGCTGTAGATGAAACCGCGGAGTCAGTATAGAGTTCTCTTGCATCACATTCAAGCATCACGATCCAGAATATCCATTTGCTGTGGCGGCTTGATGTATATGGTGTACAATTTGACATGTGACTGGAAGGTGTCCTGAGATTATCTTACACCACACTGCAACGAGTATCATATGTGAAATGACACCGGCGTTGACTTTTCAGGCCACGTAGAAAGAACGAAGACTCAAACAAATACAGTCGGCCATTTCTACATGGTGCAGTGTGATGTTCATATATTGTACCCTGAATCGAGTCTCATTGCTCAAGAAATCCCATATACCACGCACTGAATAGGAGATGCCGAACCTCCGAGGCGTTACAGTACGACCCAAATAGCTTCACGCTGAAGAACATACTAGTACTCGGTGTCAGGGTTGCAGAGCCTTCTGCCCACTACGGCTGGGAGTGATAACATCACATGTGATGAGACTGTCGCCTACGACTGTTGAGTGTGACCTACTCTGATACGCAAGAATTGTGGCTCGTAAACATTTCATTGTGGCCGAAGGCTACTCACTAGCAATCGCTGCCTCCACCACGACCAGCCATTCGTCAAGCGTCAACCTTCACCACTGCACTGGTCCCTTCCCTCCAGCGATCTGCACTACTCCCATCGTGAGCACAGAACACATCGGAACACAGGAGGTCAGATCAACAGTACACGGGAGGAATACAACGCAACAAAAAGACCAGGAGACTTCCTAGGAGTCTCAAACACGCTGAATATGAACATTGGGAAAAGGGTAAAAATCCAGCTCGAGGAGGAGAGCAGGAGGAAGCAAACCGGAAGGGTGGTAAGAATAAATCGAAGCTCGCCATGTTTGAAAACCCAGATGGTAGTTGGCCAGATCGAGGGAGTGGATAGATCCTGGCAAGGAAATGAGACTTCTCAAAGTAGCTCCTTCGGTGAAAACGATTTCAGAGTTGGGTGCTGAACTGAAGGGCTGGCATAGCGAAAGCTGAAGTGTTGTAGCTTAACCGTTGGGAAAAAAGAAGGTCGCGATAGCAATCCATCTTGAAAAGAAAGGACGTGTCAGGTAAGTCGATTTCAACCCATTCAAGGCCGGCTCGAACTCACCTGTTCAGCATAAGATTTGAATATGTACTTCACCGCCCGGTTCCTAGGGTAGGAAACATGGGCTAGGAGGCGGGCGAAGCACAAGACACCCGAGACACATGCACAGAGCTGGCTTTCACTTCAGGTCGCAATACGGCAGAAACGGATATCGAATGGCAAGAGATCGGCAAATCCTGACACACCCACAACCGGTTCATGAATCATTTCATTTGTTGTCATCAGTCGGCTCAGCCGAGTGAGTGGCAGCGCCGGTGTTGGCAGAAGGCGCGTTGGGCGGCTGAGAAAACTGATGTCCCTGGTTGTGGCTAGTGCTGGGCGCGCGATGCTGGTTTTGGGGGAAATGATGAGCTTGGTGTGGGCTTGACGGGAAATGAGGATTCTGAGCGTAGTTTCCTCGACCCGGGTGCGCAACTGGCAGTCGCGGATGAGCAATGACGGGAATCCAAAACAGGCGATAAGACAACTCACCTGGTGGCTGCTGAGGTCCGAAGCCGGGCTGTCCGTGCTGCTGTCCCGGCGACATGAACATCATCGGTTGGGGCGGCTGACCGGATTGCGAGTTCTGGTGCATCATCATAGGTGCGCCACGGCTGGGGCTCGGGTAGCCACTGTGAGGCTGAGGCGGTGCGTGCTGTGGGTAGGCGTGACCGGGAGACGGCGAGTACATTTGCATCTGGGGGTTGTAAGGAGACATTCCACCCACGTAAGGGCCGTTGGACGGTTGTTGCATCATCGGGGCTCCTCCCATCGTCGCGCCTGGGTTGTTCATGAAGGGAGTCATCTGAGGACCAGGGGGATACCTTACCTGCCCAGACGGGTAGTACTGGGGCATTGCCTGTGGGGGCATACCCTGTCCGAAACCTGCCTGAGCTGGGGCGCCGACCATGGGGGAAGGATACCCCATTTGACCATACTGAAGACGCGGAGAAGGAAAGACCTGTGGCGACGAGGCGGACATTTGCAAGCGGTGGTGATCGTCCATGTGCCCGGTTGCGGGCCCATGTGGGCCTTGGTGGAGATGAGGCCCGTTGGGTGGACCAGAGGAGGGAGGCATGCCCGGGTGGAAGGACATCGGATGTTGCTGAGGAAGATGAGGATTGTTGGAGGTGGAGCGACCCTGAGGTGATGCCGAAGGCATCCCGCCGGGCGCTTTGAACATCTGGTCGAAAGTCTTCTCCCGGTTTGATTCAGGATGATCCCAGGTTGGCAAGGTTTTGTAGGGAGGAGGGATGCCGCCGTTAAAGGAGTACGACTTTTCTGCCGACTCCGCGCCTTCTTTCTTCATGCGCTTGATGGCATTGAATTGGTCATCAATGGAGGGCCTTTCGGCAATAGGCACCGGCTTCTTGGCGCCAAAGAAGGCAGACGGCGATGACGCGCGAGACACAGAGCGGTTGCGGGAGAATGATCGAGGATTACTAGCCGCAGTCGCAGTGGTGCCTGGGGTTGGCCCCCCGCCACTTGAGCTCGAGTTGGTACCAGCCGGGGTGAATGTATTTGCCGCCGGGTTGGGCTTGAATTCCATAGCACGCACATTGAACTTCGAGTGTCCAGTGGACGCGGATGCCTGGGGCTTCACGGGGCTGGTGATCCGATGTTGTTCATTAGCTGGTCCGGTTGGCGGCGTGCGTGGATCTTGAATAGGCAGAGGAGCCGGGATACCAGGTCCCACGCCAGCTCCCTTGCGCTGTTGAAGGTTATCCACGAGACGATGGCTGAGCATACTAGCTCCGGGGCGGCCTGGCTGCATCGGTTGCTGGGGGAAACGACCTCCAAGTCCTGCAGCGAGTGGACCAGTAGGGGGAGCACCCTGGGGGCTTCTTCGAGGATACGTTTGGCGGTCTGCCGGCGCCGCAGAAGGCACTGGGCCACTTGGTACGGCCCGTCCTGTCTGAGGCTTCTGCTCGGCAGGCGGGGTTGTGGTCTTCGGGCTGGTTTTCTCCTCCGAGACTCGACTAATGATGGCCTCTTGCTTGGCGCGGTCCTTAGCAAGAATGGGCACCAGATCTTTGGGAACCGGAGTCGATAGCTTGAAATTCTTCGAGAACTTCATCAGCTCGTTCAGCTTGACGATCCGGTCATGAGCCACCTGGTTGCGACGGCGTTCTTGGACCTTTGCCACATGTGCCTTTTCACTGCTAGCGAATTGACGGAAGTCGTCTCGTACTTTGGACTCGAAAGTTGCGGTACCGTTCTCGGTCGCCGCCCGCTTCGCCGAAGCGGCGGTGGCATCGGCACTAGATTTGTTCGAAGCGGCGTTGGGCTCCTGCTGCGGTTGGGGCTTGACCGCCGCGGGAGTCTGCTCGGCATCAGCGGGTGCAGCACTGACTAGGGTAGCACCAGAAGTAGTCGCGGCTTGCTGAGGAGCCGCCTGCGAAGGTGCTCCAGTTTGACGACGCGCGGGTGGGGTGTATTTGTTGGGCTGACCAGAAACCAGGGAGGGGAAGGCCTTGTTCTCTCGACGAACACCGCTGTACTTGTCTTCCTCGTCTTGATCACCAGTATCGGGACCAGTCAGTCCTCGTTCCTCAAGCATGTGAGGATTGTCGACGTTTGTGCCTTCAATCTCAGCAGCAATCTTCGCCGCTTCAGCTGCTTTCTGGCGATAAGTCACAGAGTTGCGATCAAGAGACGTGGTGTAAATGCTCTCGTCGTAGTCGGTCTTGGCACCGAACAGCTTCTCGTTGGCTGCAAATTGGTCCCATCCAGCAGTGTCACCGACAGAGGTCTCGAGGGACATGTTGACTTCGCCCTCGGCGGGTTCCCATCGCTGCAAAGTACGCTCGCGCATAGCGAGGTTGCCCGAGATGTCGGCGTCAGTCCTAAATCGTGATGCGCCTGTCGAGGGCTGTGTCAGCAGACTCACCCGATTGGGGGCGCGTCCTGGATTAGTACTTACCATTGGATTCCTTGACGGTGACCTCAGCGGGTGATACTTTCGGCACGGTGATACCCGCGATGTCACTGAAGTCGAATGACATGCTATGTTCGGGAGTGGCGCCCAGATACGGGCTTGTCACATCACTCACACCGTTCGATTTGGGCTGGTTCTCTTGAGATGACCGTTGGACCATCTTCAACAGGAACGAAGAACCACTGTTGGGCTCGATGGCCGAGGAAGACATAATGCCAGTATACTGGTCGCCGTTATTGGTGGTGATCGTGGTTTGAAGACCCTTGAAGAGAAAATGTGAGAAGAATACGATAGGAATTATCCTGATCGATTTACTTACCACGTAGCTGGCACACAGGAACACTACTCGGTCATGCGCGTGGTGATCGGCCGTGCTCGACTCCTTCTGGCCCGGGCGAGGAGAAGCGGATTGCTTGTGGTTGCTTCCGTTCGAGTTTGAGTAGTTGTTCGTTGAGCGTTGCGTGATGGGGTTGGTGCCTTGCGACCAGGCTTTGTGGGAGTTACTGCGCCTATACAAAGAAACATGACCGGGTTAGCGGGGTGGAACACGTTGAGACAGAAACCGATCAAACAAGGAATATCGCCATGCAATCCGACGCTTGCAATTGGTCCTTCGAGGGTGCACAATCCTACACCAGCCCGCAAACCGAGCTCATCATCAGGTCGAGGGGCACGTGCACGGAGGCACCGTTGGCGAGGATGTCGCGGACGGAACGAACCCAGATGAGCTCCAGTTTGTCGCGACAAAGCGAGTATTGCATGCGGAAATAGAGGACCAGGCGAGGGGAAAGGAACAGGAGGGGAAGTGCATCGTACCGTTGGCCAGCGTCACCAGGACTGTTAGACTGTCGTCGGCCGTCGCCCTTAATGCTGGCGCTCGGTCGCAGGGAAGGACCCGAAGGCCGTCCAGAGGATTGCGAGGAGTTGGTGGCATTGCCCGAGCTGCTTGCAGCCGGCGCCGAATTGAGGGAGGAAGCCATTGATTGACTCTGGAGTCAGGGCAGGCTTGCGGTCGTGGAACTTAGCACGGCGGAAAGCCGTGAGGAGGCACTCGACCACGTCCACCACACCGCCTGCACTAACAGGGCAAGGGGGGATGGGAGAGTGGGGAAGAGGCGACCACCGAATCGTTGACGGTCACGACGGCAAAGAAGGGGGATGGCGAGGTTGTGAGTCGATGAAGCAGGGCGAGGAGGGGATTGAGGGAGATGGAAATTGTTTGGGAAGAAAGCAGTCACGGGGAAGGAGGTGTAATCGTACGGTACCCGGTGCGACCCTGGGTTGACGGCTGTGATCTAGGGATGATCTGTCACTTGCCCTCCACCGGATTTAGTTATGCGCGCGGTGCTGGCGATGGCCATTTTACTTGCAGCGGAATCCTGCTGTGATTTTATTTACTTTTTACTTCTTTCTGAAGGGGATGGCTGCCTATCGCCATAATTTCGTGGGGTGTGCTCTGCGATTTTGGTCTGTCTGGCATACTATACCAGCCCGGTTGCCAACGCGTATTGGCCGTACCACCGAACGCTCCCCGACCCCAGGTTGGCCTCCAGCACAGCGTCAACTGGGGTTGTTCCGTGGGGGTTCATTGTCCGAAGCCACGATCTGCTGGTGCTCCAGGCCTTTTTGCAGATTGGATCTATCGAAAAAAGAGCACTTTGTACTCCCTACAGAAAAAGAAAAAAAGACCATCAAAAGAGAGGGAGGTGCATAGTGCTTAGTACCGGTATCGACTAGCCTCTATGAAAGACATCCTGATACCCCACTCGGCCAATGCAGCAGCGGCTGTGTATACCTAGACGTCCCAAAGAGGGAAAGTATCAAAGACAGTGCATGGATGCTGTCCCGCACTAGGGCACTCTTAGGGCATGCCAAGGTTGGAATTGTGTATAGAACGTCGACAATACTCGTACCCTAGGGTAGCCATGGTTGACGTCCACACCAACATCCTAGACATTCCCAGCGCGAGTCCAGCTAGAAACAAATATTAGGCGACCCAGCCGCCGTTGGGTTACGGTGAAGCCCAATGTGGCCCCGGCGTAGAGAGGGTCTTAGCTGGACCTTGTCTAGGCCCCCTCCCTCGCGATGATCCGCAGTCCTTTCTATATACTCGCACATGTTGTACCAACTACATAGCAGTGTACTCGACAGAGGCAGACCACCCTAGTAAGGAAGGGCATACCTGTCAATACATGAGATGTATGGAGTCGTCGATCATGGTGGATAAGCGCGGGAGCTGCCGCGACTGCAACGCGTGCAGCCTTGGTACAATCAATACAGAACCAGCAAGCAGCGAGGAAGGCGCCCTTCCGGTTAGGCGTGGATCGTGAAGGGGCTGGCCCTAACTAACAGCGGGTGGTACGGGAACGTGACCGTACCGTATTGACGCTGCGAGTCTGCAGATCGGAGGCTGGTCACCACCCTTCCCCTTCTCAGCTCGCTCGCTTACCTGCTTGTTCTTCTGTTCCATGCAGTCGACACACGCCTGGTCTCATCCTGCTGGAGACCCTGACCAGAATTCCCGTCTTTCCCTCGCTAGTAGCATCGACTCCTCCATTTCCTCCATGGCCTCAGCGTCAGGCCGCAGTTCGTCGGCCTCTGGTCGCTCGCAGTCGACCAAAACTGTGGTAAGCGCGATTGATCCGAACTATTCACTTGATCTTTACAAGGATGTGTTAGCTGACCACAGTCTCTCGGGACCATTTACAGCCCGATAAACAGATTTCCCAAATCGAAAAAAGCGTCACACACCTCCTCGTGGCAACAAAACAACTACTTGAAACCCTCACCCAGTGGTCCCGCAAAACGGCCTCCGAGACTGATGTGTCCGATGTTTATGTCCGCTTGGGGTACGAATTCAACCTGGCATGTCGCGCGTTCAATGCGATCGGTGTTGAGACCTCTGACCTGGGTCCGGTGCCGGACGTGCTCCGCACAATCCTCGAGGACACGCTCAGCCAGGATGCATCCCCGCAAAGCCTAGACCGATACCTCCCGCAGATTCGCGATATTATCATCAACTTACTCCATGGTCTGAAGAAGAAGCAGGCGCGCTTACGGTCACGGCAGCAGAAGGAAGATGGTCGAAATGGGATGCCCGGGCGGCAGGCGAGCGCAGGAAGTCTGTCACCCGAAAAGAGCAACATCGGACAGCTGTACGACGAAGCGGCGGCTTCGACAATGCCACAGTCGTCCATGCAATCCCCCAAACGGTCGGCGCGTCGGTATGGAAGCAATGGTTCATTGGAGGATACTCCTCAACAGCGCACGTCTCCGGGGCCTTCGGGTTCAAGCTACTCCGAGCGGGACGCATCGCGAAGGGAAACCCAGCAGCAGCTTTCTCAGACAGGATCCGACAACGATTCGACACCCCGAGCAGCCCCAATGACTCCTTCGGCACCCCCTCCAGATTTCCCTGCCCCACCTCCGCCGCCGAAGCAGGATGACGCGCTGGGCGCTTTGCAAAGAAGCGGCGAGCTAGAGCGACGTGCATCAAGGCGTTTCTCCGCTTATCAGATCCAGAAGCACCTGGGTACTTCCTCGAACGGTGTGCCCGTCATTCCGTCCCAAAACTCCCCCAATTCCGAACCGAGGACGCGACGTTCGCGAATCCCTCAATGCGGTCCGCCTCCGAGGATCGTACAACCACACACGACAGCGGTCTACCAAAGGCTCACAGGATGTCTCCAAAAGCAGTCAGGCCCAGGCTGCTGCGAATATACCTCAGGCTGTGCAAGAGGAACAGCCGAAATCAACCCGCGAAGCTAGAAAACCGTCATCAGAAGTGTCGGAGAAGCCTGTGCCTCTCGAAAAGGATCTCCCCGCCGACCCTGTCACTGATATCTCCTCGCCCTACTTCCCGCAACCACCCAAGGGACCTCCTACCCTCGAGGATGCCTTTGATCCCGAGAAAAAAGATTCCTCTGTTGCAGAAACAGCCCCACAAACACCGAAGAAAGACCGGGTCGAGCCGGCTGAAGTTGCTACACCTCCGCCAGTACCTCAATTTGCCACCGAGCAGCCGTCTCCAGGGAAGGAGTTGACACTCTTTCTGCAATATAAGAGTAAGATCAAGAAGTATGTACTTGCGGAAGGCATTGCAGAGCTTACTCTTGGGCGTCTTCAGCTGGCTTTCATCGAGAAGTTTGCCTGGAACGTTCACAACAATGGGATGGATTTGCCTGAAATCTACATCCAGGATCCCATCTCAGGTATTCGACATGAACTGGAGGATCTTAACGATGTCAAGGATCGATCGGTTTTGGTGTTGAATGTGGACAGCCTGGATGAGATGAAGAAACACTTTGACGACAGCTTTAGCAGCGTGCGCACCTTGGTGGAGGGCGTGAAGGAAGCTCTGAGCGGTCAAGGGACAGTCATCCAGCGTGTTTCAGATCGTCAACTGGAAGCTGCAAAGGAGATGGCCCGTCTGGCGGCTGCTCCTCCGGCCGCCGCTCCGAGCAATGCCGGGCTCAAAGCGCCAATCGCTGGAACTGGCAGCCAGGTCGCCGAACTGCAAAGCCTTCGCCGTGACTTGGCCGTCCTTCGCCAAACCTATACCAACTTCCAATCCGATGTCACCAGCTCAATGGCCGCCGTCCGCGCCAAGGCTAGCAATGTCAAGACTGCGGCCGAGGATGTTGCAGTCACGAGTTACGAAGGCGATGCCGGCCGAGCTCGTGTTGGCACTGGCAAGAAGCAACTGGCTGATGAATCCGAGCGCCTTGTTGCCCGGGTTGACGATCTTCAGGATCTGGTCGAAGATCTGCGCAAGGACGTGGTGACTCGTGGTGTCCGCCCTCTGCCACGACAGCTGGAGGGCGTCAGTCGTGATATCAGCAACGTCATGAAGGAGATCAAGAAGATGCAGGACTTCCTGGGTCGGGAGAAGCCGATCTGGACTAAGATCTGGGAGAAGGAGTTGCAACTGGTCTGTGAAGAGCGAGACCAACTTACGATGCAGGAAGACCTTGCGGCCGACCTGCAAGACGATCTTGAGAAGGCTGCTCAGACATTTGCGCTGGTGGAACAAGCTACGAAGGAGCAAGCCATGGAGAAGGCCGAAGGTGGTGTCACTCTGCGCGCGACCTCGCGTACTTTGGGAATTGACCCCACTGTCGACCCTATGAAGGCCAAGGACTCTGTACTCGGCGAGGTGCGCGCACTTCAGCCGAACCATGAAAGCCGAGTAGAGGCCATCGAACGGGCCGAGAAGGCTCGCAAGAAGGAGCTCGAGAACCGTCGCATCAATCTTTTCCAGAAAGAACTGGGCGCTTTCGTTCAGGAGGATAAGCTCAAGAAGAGTGGCGGCGTGGAAGAGACCGAGCGTCTCCGCAACGCAAAGGACGACCGCATTCGCAAGGAAGTCTGGGACCGACAGCAGGCTCGTAACGCGGAGATGGAGAAGCTCGAAGCCGAGCAAGCGGCGGCTCAAGCAGCGGCAGCCGAGAAAAAGGCCGAGGGCGAGACAGATGAGTCGGGCGAAGCAGCACCGACAGAAGAGGGCGGAGAATCGCCCAAGGATGAAACACTGACAGAGGATGAGAAGAAGGATAGCAACCCTGATGAATCCGAGCCGGCGGAGAAAACCGACTCTTAATGCACCGAACAACACCCTTGGCGATCTTTATCGTGCTTAATTTTGTTTTACTTTGCATGCGTTTTTTGGCGATTGATTTGATTTCGCATCTTGCGTCTACATCCGTGGTGTGTTACACTGTTGGAACCCCCTTCCAAATGATTTCCCTATCCCCTTTGCATTCATGTCACTTATTGACGATACCCTCCCACGACTGTGGTTCGTTCCAGCATTTTCATTGCGCTGCGGAGTTGGCCTGGGTCAGGCGGTTGATTGATTAACGCTGAATGCGACCCTGTGCTTGGTACCCTATACCCTAAGATTCTGAGATTCTGCAATGACATAATGCGATTTATACAATTTCTTTTCCCCAAACCAAGCTTGAATATCTCGTAGCAGCGTAGCCAGTGGATGCCTAATCTGTAACAAAGCAAGTCTCAGGTCCCGGCGGAAGGTGGACACCCAGCCATCGCATTTCCATCCTTTAAATGCACCCACCTGCCATCTCCATTCTTCGATCGTCGTGATCGACCCGAACCAGACTATTCCTTCAGAGTTCTCTATACAATTTCTTTGCGAATCCCACGCCTCACTACTCAGGACTCACGACTCTCGACGATCCACGATATCATCCTGTCCGGCACCGAGGCTGCGCCTCAGCCTCATCCAACGCGTCTAGATCGACACCAGCCAAACACACACCCTTGTACTACACTCCGCCCTCCCACGCGGATGACGCACTGAGCCCTGCTCACAAGTCCGAACAGATTCGGAACATCATTCAGTTTCATCGAGCTCATCTCTTGGTCTGCATCTGTTGGGGTCCAACCAGCATCGCGATGCGGCTCTCACAAGCCTCCGCCTTCCTACTCTTCTGGAGATCGAGCTACGCAGCAACCAACTCCGAAACAGAAGCGACCATCCTCCGCCACCATGCAGAGCTAGAAGCGAGATTCGCAGAATCGCCCGTGCAAGGCGTGCGGAAAATGAGCGACGATGAGGGCGAGAAGTTCTTTCTTGAGTACTGGCAGTTCGCCGGGGATTCAGAGGGTGCGGCAGCGATTGTTTCTTCCGGAGAGATTCAAAGTAGATCGATCTTTGAATTCGATGGTCGAGAGAGCGACGATCGAACCGATTTCTCGCCTGCCCAGTTCCTCACTAGGTCGTATCCATTTTCTCCCGCTCTGCCTGGCCTTGATGAGGGCAGCAATGTCACAAGGCGCTATGGTATTCTTTTGAGGAATAGTCTATTCGGTCGAGATTTTGAGTGTCCTACTGGAACAAATCCGTGCTTGTCTATTAATCGATCGGATCGCTGCTGTGCGACGGGGGATACTTGTCAAGTGATTAAGGAGACGGGTCATGGCACTGTTGGATGTTGTCCGAAGGGGCAGACGTGCGGTGGGGGTGTGGGTTCTTGTCAGAGTGGGTATACGGCTTGTTCGAAGGCTTTGGGTGGAGGATGCTGTATTCCGGGATATGAGTGTGTTGAAGGTGGATGTGAGTGATTTCCGGATGCACCCTATGACATTGTTGAGATATATACTGACGGTCGCAGGTGCTTACACTTCGGTGGTTACAGTAACAATTGACCATACCATCACGACTTCTACGATTACCTATTCGACTCGGCCACAAACAACTCATTCTGTCGGGACTACGGAGACGACATCGACGTCGAAGAGCTTCGAGTCAACGGAAACCACTTCTACCGATAAACTGACACAACCGGCGCGTCCGACGAGTTTGCATACCACCCAAGGAACAACGACGATGACCGGCGGGGGTTCAAATATGTGCCCGACGGGATTCTACGCTTGCTCTGCTGTTTACCATGGCGGGTGCTGTCAGACAGGGAGAGATTGCGACACAACATCATGCCCGACGACCAGGTCGACGACGTTGACGTCCAACGGCAAGACCATAGTTGTACCCGTGACAACCGGCGGCTCTGACACCGGCTCTGGAAGATGCGCAATTGGGTGGTTTAGCTGTGCAGATACAGCAGGTGGAGGGTGTTGTCCGCGAGGATATGCATGTGGCTCTAGTTGTACCGCGACGGCGGCTACCGCGACGACGACAGTTAAAAAGGAACGACCTACTAGCAGCGGGGGACGGAAGTTAGCAACTGCTCAATTCCTGCTGCCAGTGAGTGCGGTCGTTATGATTTGTATTCTGAGTATGTAGGAACAAAGAAAACAATGGATGTCATCAACGCAAACGGTAAAAGGAAACGCCCGACCCCACGGGGGCTTAGTAATGCGCGGTAATTCGTTCCTGCGCAGGCAGGAGGTACCGATCACCGAATTTGGCCGACACCGGGTCCCGTCTGGGCGATCTCCGCTCTCTCTCCTCCTCTCCTACTCACCAGCACGTTTGGTAAGTTCCCCCCGGCGAATTCCCCCTAGATTGTGGCCATTTGCAATTCCTGCAAATCTTGCACTTTCAGCATCTGCTACTCTGTCCACGATCCCATTATCGTCCCACTGGACTGTGCTGAACTCCTGCGCTAGGACCGTCGCCATCATGTCTGAGAAGCAGCAACAGCCCCTTCCCTTCATCTACCAATTCGCCGCCGGTGCGGTGGCTGGTGTCTCCGAGGTATGTTCTCCCTACGTCTGGCAATCTGCTAGGCCTGCCCCGGGTTGCACAGTGTTGCCAGAGCCCTCTTGAGGTGGTCCAGTGACTAATGCGTCTCTCCCCCGCACGACAGATCTTGGTGATGTATGATCCCAATCCCCCTTTTCTCTTGATCGCGAAGCGTCTCCCGCGAGCGGAATCCGACCAGACAGTAAAGATAACACAGAATTAACGAGCGAAATCACACAGGTACCCATTGGACGTCGTCAAGACCCGAGTGTAAGCACCCGATCGGAATCCGCACCCGAAAACACTCCGCAGTCACTAACACAATCCCGACAGTCAGCTTCAGACCGGAGCCGCCACCGCTGGTGCCGAGCACTACAATGGCATGTTCGACTGCTTCCGCAAGATCATTAAGAATGAGGGGTGCGTGAATGGAAACACCTTCCCGATCGGCAATGGTCATCGGCATTCGCCCCAAGACCGAAAAGACTCAACTAACCTCCCCACAGTGCTTCGCGTCTGTACCGCGGTATCTCCGCTCCCATTCTGATGGAGGCGCCCAAGCGTGCGACCAAGTTCGCCGCCAACGACAGCTGGGGCTCCTTCTATCGCGGCCTGTTCGGCGTGGAGAAGCAGACCCAGGGCCTGGCCACTCTGACCGGTGCCACGGCTGGTGCCACCGAGGCCTTCGTCGTCGTTCCCTTCGAGCTGGTCAAGATTCGCCTGCAGGACAAGGCCTCCGCGGGCAAGTACAACGGCATGCTGGACGTGGTCAAGAAGATCGTGCAGACCGAGGGTCCTTTGGCCATGTACAACGGTCTAGAGTCGACCCTGTGGCGCCACATCCTGTGGAACGCCGGTTACTTCGGCTGCATCTTCCAGGTCCGCGCCCAGCTGCCCAAGCCCGAGCCCGGCAACAAGAGCCAGCAGACCCGTAACGACCTGATCGCTGGTACCATCGGTGGTATCGCTGGTACGATCCTCAACACCCCCATGGACGTCGTCAAGTCCCGCATCCAAAACACCACCAAGGTCCCCGGTCAGATCCCCAAGTATAACTGGGCCTGGCCCGCCATCGGCACGGTCATGAAGGAGGAGGGCTTCGGTGCCCTGTACAAGGGATTCATCCCCAAGGTGCTGCGTCTCGGCCCTGGTGGCGGTATCCTGCTGGTCGTCTTCACGGGTGTGATGGATTTCTTCCGCAAGATGCGCAACGAGTAAGTATAGCTCGGGTTCAAAACTTGAAGTATAAAAAAACGACAAAAATTTGTTCCCCGATATACCCTGCCCTGCCATCAGCCTGTTCCAATGTTATATCACGGTCCTGTATCACCAGCTAGAGCATTACTAGATGGATATAGAAAACTTCTGCTGCATCTGCACTTGACTAGAACGCATTTCAGTCTAGACCAGCTCGTAGCTACAGTAGCATCAACACTAAAACACACTACACTGTAGTCTACCTGCACAACTTGTAAAAGATCAATGCCTCCTCCCATGCCCCGTAAAAGCCTTAACAGCAACAATCCCAAATATCATCAAACAAACACCCAGCGCAGCAAACGTAACCGAAACAGTCGTGCAGTTCCTCGCCGCACTAGCCCGACGCTCGCGACGCTCTAGTTGCAAATCACATGTTTCGCAGTGAACGTGACCTGGCTCGAGGCCCGAGGTGATATCCTCAGCGACGTGCTGAGTCTGAAATGACTCGGGTGTATTCTGCGCTTTGGTTGTGTGCAGGTGGATGTGGGAGTGGCTTTCGAGATCGGGGTCTGTGTTTGGGATGTTGGAGTACTGTATACATAATTTAAGCTCAGAATGGACATTGAATGGATTCAACCTTGATAGTTTTCGGACGTGGAGAGGTCGAGGATAGCGAATCGAGCAATACAATGTAAGTATCAAATCAAATAATGAATCTAAGCAAAACATGAAGAATACATACCCCCGTCATAAAATTCGAAGGCCGCTGCTCATACAGCTCCTCGTAAGCGGGGATCTCATCTGGTTTCGGGAGACTCATATTCAGTGTCGTTGAGGACCGGCGATGATATGCTTTGTGTAAAAATCGCCCATAGAATGCCAGTTACAACTGGACCGCACTTGCTAAGTGTGGTTTGTTGTGGTAGAGGTAGAGTGGGCCGACAAAACTGGAAGTCGGGGGTGTATTTGAGGCCCTGGAATCAGCTGGTGCTCAGCCGCTTTGATGTGGTGGATGGCCAGGCATCCGCGTTGAGCGGGTGTTGATTGGGTGGGCTGGTGGTTGTGGCGGTCGGGCATAAGCTGATGGGATCGTGCGTGGGGCGAAGATTTCGGATTTGAGGGATTGGACTGGTTGTCCATTGGTTAATTCGATCTTTAGATTCGGGAGACACTGTTGGTTGAATGACATAGGTTGTAATTTGATCCTGGTTCATTGCTGATAGAGCTCCACCGCCAACATTTGAAAACTGTCAAATTGAACTCAAAAATCATGAATTGGGTATGATTTGCTCCAGAATTGTATGTACGTATCCATCCCGGATAAATCATATAAACGCTTCAGATATCTCTAGCGACACCTTTCAAATCCAAGTCCTAAGAATACGTTCTCCAAAATCCACCACTCACCACATAAAAAGACCGTTGCTAGCATTAGAACTTCAAGCCAACCCTAGAACGGCTATGCCAAAGCCCCCTCCGACGTCTCGTTCCCACTACTAACCGGAGCAGCATAAGACTGTCGTCTCTTATCATTACCTCCCTTAACCCGGCGAATTCCAAACATCTGCCCGATCTCCCTCCAAAAGCCAACAGGCGGATCAATGAAGCTGGCCTCATACGCGTCAATCAAAGGCCGTTCCCAGAGGAGATCAGCCTCATGAGGCTTGATCCACTTGGTCTTCTTGATAACCTTCCAGATAAGGAAGAGGGGCGGGATGACGATTTGCATAGTGTAGTCGGACCAGAAGGTCGAGAGGTCCCAGGGCTTGTAGGCGGGGTAGCCGTACAGGATCGTGACGAGGATCATCCACACCATTCCGATGTACCCGCACCAGGGCTGGAAACGGCCGTAGTAGGAGAATTGGCGGCGGTCTAAGCCTTGCGCGACGCAGGCGCGGTGGAAGCAGATGTAGGTTATACAGATTGTGATGTAATTGATTAAACCTGGGAGATGTTAGCTTAGTGTTGTATATAATTTTGGAAAGGTGAGAGCGTACCGCCGGCTGTGACGAGGTTGGCGAACCAGGTGATGACGATCGAGGAGCTGTTGGAGACTTGTAGGAAGGAAAGGATCGGGAAGATCATCACGACGACGAAGCAGTAGATCGGAACACCCTTGCGCGTAGTGTATGTTAGGACGCGGGGCGCGCGGCCTTCCAGAGCCAGACTGTACAACGTGCGGATGGCGCAGTAGGTGTAGGTGTTTCCAGCGGAGAAGATTGAGGTCAGCAGCAATCTATAAGAACATGTTAGTTACTGATTCTCTGTGGGGTTATTCAAAGGTACGTGGACTCACGCATTGACAATCGACGGGAAAATGGTAACACCCAAATTGGTCATACCGATCACATACGGCGACGCCGAAGCCGAAGAATCCGACTTTTGACCGGTAGCGATCAACTCAAGAGCCGGGTCACGCGCAGAGCAAACAATGCCCACAGCAAGCGCCCCACCCATGAAGAACAGTCCAAAGCGAATGTAGACCGTCTTGAAAGCATTCTTGATGTAAATGCGCGGGCGCTTGGCCTCGGCCGCAACCATGGAAATGTACTCGGGACCGACGACGGCGAAGCAAGCAGACCACAGAGAACCAAGGTATCCCTCGAAGCGACCCAGACTACCGGTGCTCAGATGCTCCATGAAGGAGCCGGGATTATTCCAGTAGCGGAAGCCGTAGGCATCATGCTGGGGGTTTCCTCCTACCATTGTGATGAAGGTGAAGAAGAAGAGGGAGAAAATTAGGATGACTTTTCCGCCGGAGAGCCAGAATTCGGCTTCCCCGTAGGCCTTGACGGCGAGAATGTTGAGGAAGCTGTGAGTGTTAGGATGCGGCAAGGCAATGGGGACCCGCGTTGGGGGGGGGGGGGGGGGGGTTCTCACCCATAGACAGCGATTATCCCAGCACAAATACCAGCAACCGGACCGGGTTCCGTGATCTTGTCACTCCAGAACGACAAGACGAGGGTGAAAGCCGAGATTTCAAAGGGGATGAGGAGGGCCTCGTAGAAACTAGATGCAAATTAGTAAACGCAAACAACAAACTGCGGGTCCACATAATATGCTGCGATATATATAATGCACACCCGTAAAGGAAGGATGAACCACGAACAAGAAGTTCCAGCCGACCATGAAACCCAATGCATCATCGACCCATTTACCCGCCAGACGAATGAACCCCCCGGAAACCGGGTAGGCGGTACTCATCTCAGCGAGACAATTGTTGACCATGGCGAGGAAGATGCATTGGGTCGTGAACGCCAGAAAGAGCGAGCCGGGTCCACCGTAGTACAGACCCGTACCGATACTGACAAACAGCGCGGTACCGACTGCACCGCCGATGGCAATTAGCTGAATCTGTCGATTGTCTAGATGACGCTGGAGGTTGTCGGCGTTATCGGCCATCATGCCCTCCTGGACGTCATGATGGGGATCCGCGGGCTTGAGGCCTAGGGTGTCGAGGACGCCCGTTGGCGGGCTTTCCTTGTCTTTGCTGAAGATGGACATTGTAATTGTAGGCAAGTTGCTGCGATTGGACTATATTCTTTTTCTTGTTGTACGGGGTTTTGAGTTGTGGCGCGCGGGTTGTCAGGCCTCTGAGAGGGGTGCCTGGGGAATTCTTGTTGTTAGATCTCCGTGGTTTGGCGCATGGGTTGCAGCTGCTGTTGCTGCTTTCTTGGCTGGGCAAATCTGCGAGTACGGAAATGTGGTGAGGGTTGGAGTGTCCGGGTCCGAATTGTCGCGACGGGGTTGAGGGAGTTGTCGCGACAGGGTCAGAGTGATTTCCGAGCTGGGTGCTATGGACGAGGCCGTGGATGTTGCTGGAGGTGCTGAGGGTGAGGCTGAACCGGAAGGTTTGCAGACGCGCTGGCGACGATCGGGACCGATCTAGAAGACTTTGGCTGCAAGAAACTGGAGGTGGTGCAATTCTACCGTGTCCATTCCTTGTCGAGGGGACGTTGATTGCGAAAAGAAAGCAATGGTGAGATTCGACCTGGGGTCGGAGCAGTATTGAAAAACCCGAAGTGAGAAGTAACTTCGGAGGTGAGTGCAGGGAAGCGAAAGGTGCGGGTTGGCCGTCGAGTTGAAAAGGAGACCAGCGAGAGAAGCGAGTAGCGAGTCCGCTAACCGGAAAAGTAAAAGAAAAGGAAGGCGCACGGGATGGGCTTTTTCAAGGCGATACGCAATCGTTGGTACCGTGGTTGGGATGAGAAGGTTTTGAGTATGACGGGTACGGCAGTTGGCAGGCAGTTTGGGGGTGGGGAATTAATGGATACGGACTGGATACGGTAATATTTCGCGGGGGGCCTTGTCGGACAAATGTATCGTCTAAGCCACGTTCTATCACTCTTCCCTGATTGGGCAGGAATGCCACATCCGGACGCCCCCATCGGGGCCTGCACGCGCGCTAGGCCGCTCTCGGACACGAGCCTATCGCTCGGGGCCTCAGATGGCGGTGCGTTTGTGCGGCAGGGACACACCGGCCGCCTCTTCGTTGGGGCCGTGCCACAACCGGCTCCCGGCGTCCAGTTCGCGCGTTTCTGCCATGCATTGTGCGTCCTTGGCCGCTTGGCAGGGCCACCGCGCCGAGGCCTGGCCTCCAGAAAATCTCCATTTCGGGCCACCACGAGGATATTCTTGCTGTTTTTGCGTGGGGGCCGGGGCTGGGAAATTACTGTCCGGGGATAACCGGTTTGCTGTCCAGACGGTGGTGGGGATGGCCCAGCGGCAGCAGTGGGGCGGCTCTTCAACTCTGGAGAGCTGCGCCGTTTTGGGCGATGGCGTGGAAAATGCCCTTTTCGTTGCATCATGGTTTGCACGCATGCGATCTTGGCATCATGCGATGCGCCGGAGCCGACAAGTAATAGACCCGATATTTGTCTTCGAGAATTGACCGCGCAAGGACTCATCCCTCGCAGCATGTATGGATCTTATCTCCGTCCACGTGGTCCTGATAACCTTGTGGAGATCCCCATGTGGAGGGGTGGGTCGGCCAGCAGTAGCTGAAGCGGCAGTGAAGCAGTAGCTTGAGCTGGTTTGAGGAAGGCTGCTATCAATGCTAATCTCATCGACATGGAGGTCTCGGGGATTCGCGCAATGTTTAATATCGGTTCTTTCTGATCCTGAACTCGTTGGTTGGCTCGGCGGATTCTACTAATGCCTCAGACATGAAGGACAGTGAAAGCTCGCGACAGCTAATTGTCAACGGGCATGTGGCCCTTGTGGAAGCATAGAGCAGCAACAGCCCCACTAGGAATTATTATACCCCATTAGGAATTATTATTCGTGAAATTACCTTTGACACAAATCACACTCAACCTTCTTCCCGACGCCGAAGGTGTTGAGATGGGCTACGACGAAGCACTGAATATTGAATGAGGGCCTGCTAGACAAATCGAACCTTAATGGAATTGACAGAACTTGACTTGACTGTATTGTGTGTCTACGTGCGATTCTGGGGGTATTTATCCCTGAACGGGCGGCAAGCTCCTGACAGTAGTAAATCCCTCATAATCGGTCTCGATCGGGGTTCTTCCATGAAAATCTCCCGACTGTAGAATATGATGGTGGCAAAGAGCTTGAAGCGTATATCAAGCTCAGTGCCTCGGTTTCCTTGGACAGGCATGCCGACAAGAGGTTGGGAATGAGGCATCAATTCGGTGCCTTATCCTGGAACCTCAACAGAAGGATCATTGTTGCCCCGACTGGTGCCACGGGGTCGATCCTACCAGGAATCAAGACCCTGATCGCACTACGCCGGCTGAATCTTTATGTGGATACCCATCTCGTGATCAAAAATATCTATTCATCGATTGAATTGCAGCATCGCACTGTATGACCGACTGGACAAGGTCTTTTTTTCCCGGTATATCCTTATACAGTGTAACTTGATGGTTCATGCATCTACCCTAATTCGCTCGAGTCAGCTTTGACGGTATCCATGCTCCCAATGGGACAGCATATTATACCCCGAATCACTCATCCGTCAAGAAACTCCTGCCATTTATCCATTCGATGACTAAAATCCAGCCTCAATCCATCACCAACCAAAACCCCCTGCCCACAATGATGAGCCATCGTCCCACCGTCAGGCATGGGATTCTCCCAGGCCTTCACAACTCTCAAAACCCACATATTGTACTTCTTCACCATACTCATATCCTCAACCACGCACTCAATATTAGCCATCACATGCGGCCCGCTCACAAGAGGAGCCTGCACCTTCCCAGCCGGGAGTGGTTCGAGTCCAAACCGCTCCCACTTCCCACTGGGTGAATCAAGATCATCGGACGAGATATTCCCAATATCAATTACTGTTTCTGCGATTTCGGTGGAAGGTACGGTGAGGACGCACTCCTGCTTTTCCTTCAGCGCTTTGAAAGATGCGTCCCACGGCCCCAGTGTGATTCCAATTAATGGCGGTGACTCGTGCTGCATCATCATGTGGAAGCCTAATGTCATGATGTTGTGTGTTTTGCTGGCGAGAGAGCCTGTTGTGACGAGGAGGAGTGGACCGGGCTCAATGAAGCGGTAGGCTTTGGAAATGGGGCAGTCTTTGAAAGGCTTTGTGTCTTTTTTCGTTGATTCCTTCTTTGGTAAAGTATCTGGCTCTTGCGTTGCCTTGCGCTTCGGAGGCATGATGGAGTATCGTGGAGTTTGGTTTGTGGTGTGGTGGCGGTGAGGCGAGGAGCAGGATGAAATAGGGATTATCGACAGAAGGCAAGACAGCGAGGATTCGCCAGCCGCCAGGAACGAGAGTTATGTGGTAGTTTCCGACTTCTACTCTTCTCTGAGGTTTCCTTTATGTTCTTCCGATTGAGAAGTGCGATCCGAAGATTTTCGGACACCGCAACTGGCATCGGCGGCTATGACGTGACCATGCATTTACAGCAAGATCCACCAGCGACTGGCCAACACAGTGTAAACACAGCCAATCTCTAAGCATTTTAATTTATTTTGCTATTTAGCCGCTATTTTAAGATTCTCCACCTTCGACTTAAGCCCCGATATAATATCAACATCATACGGCTCCTGGATCGTAATAATCGTCGGAACTGAACACTCCGGGTATCCCAATGTCAACTGACCCAACGACTCAATATCAACCTGCGACAGAATATCACTAGGCGACGCAGTAACAACCGAGCTTCCACTCGGTGCACCAAACAGCGAAGCGACAAAAAGAGCCGATCCGTATCTTCGTCCAAGTTGCTGAAGAGGAAGCGAAGGCCTCCTGGATATGAATGATGCCAGTGCGGAGGATCATGGGAACGCTGGTTGTCGGAAGGTAGGAGATGAGGTGTTTTTCATAGAGATCTTGAATTATCGCGGTGAAATCGATGGCGCTGACTAGGACAGGGCAATCCGGTGCGTCGAGGGAGAGTTGTTGGCGGGGACTGTACTGTTCCGAGAGGAAGTCGAGTTGGCGGTGGAGGGTGCTGTGGATTTCGAGGTAGACCATCTTGAGCCAGGCGCAGTGCGAGTAGAGGAGGAGGTCGGTCTGGTTGGTTACGAATGGTATTGAGCGGAATGAGATGCCGCTCGGTAGTTCTCGGAGCCAGTCTTCCAGTTCTAGCTTTGAGAGCCAGAGGCAGGATCTTCGAGGTTGTGATGCGTATGATGTGGCTTTTGTGGACTGGCTCCAGGAGAATAAGTCGTCTTTGATACAGGAGACAAGTTTGATTTTCTCAACGAATATTTGGGCGAGTTTGGTGTGGTGTTCGCCGTAGTAGATTGGTCCGATGTTGGGTCGCAGTCCTGGTGTGACAAGATCGTCCTCGCCGAGTTTAATTGTTGGGACCGCTGATTCCAGTTGCTCTTTGATGATGGGAGGCTGTTGCAAACCGAGGGATATCAGTCGGTCGCGAGTGAAGATGCTCCACCATAACACCTTTCGGAAATTCCAATCTGGATGTCCCGAATAGTCCAAATGTAGCTCCGCCTTGTATGCGAGTGACACACAGACTCCTATCCAGTGGCGACCATTTTTGTGTTTTTCTGGGCAGTCATACCAGTAGGTCATGAGGAGAAGGCTCTGGATCACGGCGAGCTTGTCGTCCTCGGCATCGAGGTCATATAACACCTAGCGATACGGTGAGCATCTGCACAGACAAAGCAAAGTCTCTTAGGAAGCCATACCCTTGCCCTCCCAAAAAGCGTTTCCATTGCATTCCGCCTTGACAGGAACCCAGCAGCATACAGATAATGCATATCAACGAAGAAAGCACCAGAAAACATGACCGCCTGGAAAAGGAGCAAGCTGACCTTCTCCTCCCTGTGGCCCCCAAATCGAGAAGCCGCTCTTTGACCATTAATCAGGGCGTTAAAAAGATCTATATTGAGAAACGGTACATGCGGATGAACATGTCGAATATAAGCCTTGAAGAACTCCCTTGCAACATGCGGCTCCAAGACATCAAACGCCCCCTTCCGAATGAGATAATCAACATCACCCTGCTCCAATTGCGGCGACGGCGGCTTCAAAAAGGACGGCAGTAGATTATTGTACGGAGGCAAGACCCAAGTTGGTCCCAGTAGTCGGTGAACCTCGGTCATCAGGTTGTCCAGCGGGAACGTCGACAGCACGCCCGATTTCCGAGTCATTCCCCGAGTGGTTCGGCGTTTGATGAGAGCCCGGTCCCTCATTTTGGTAGGGGGTCATGCGATGACGCTGTGAGTGCACCGGTGCGAGCGAGGGGCCGGGGTTTTGACAGGAGAAGAGAGCGGTCGGACCTCGGCGATTTCGGCGGAGCTGTCGGTGCGGGGCGAATTTATAGTCCGGAGACCCCGGACTCACCGCAACTCTAACTGAGGAGTGGAGTAGTGTTTACACCTGGGAGACTGTGGCCGCGGTCTCATTGATTTTGTTAAACTGGTTCGCAATTCGCGAAAATAATCCTCGTTGTGGAATTGTGGACTAGCGTTTGAGGATGTAAATTGTGTCAGACAAAGTACTAAAAATTGGCAATTGCAGTGAACTGAAAGTGTGAAAAATCGTATAACGTGTTTAATGATAGAAAGCAATAGCATCATAAAAGGTTCAGCGGACCCATAGTACCTCGATTGACATACCACCCCAACATAACATGCCAATTAAGGTCGATAGTAGCATGGAAATAGCAGCAACCCAATAAGCCTTGTGGATCGGTGGTTCATGTCGGCCTATGTCCGTCCGACCGATCCTTCCCCAGCGCTAACGAGAAAACAGCCCACTTAAGTTCAGCCTTAACCCCGTGACCCCAGAGCTTCCACCAAGCTGAGACGTAACTAGGACCAAGCAATGACCATTATCGATACTCATCGGGTACTAATTTCTCGTGAGTGCTGGAGCACATCGCCGAACTCTCAACGAGGCACCTACCGGCGACCGAATCGAAAAGAAAAAGGTATCCGATCCAAAGCCACTTGCGATCTTCCCACCGAGCGTGGACACACAGAGAATATTAAACTATTACTCGACCGGTCGTATACAGTGGTGCCGCCCTGTGGGATCTCGGTCTTGGCGGCAAGGTCTTTCTTGATAGGAGTGTTTATAACTTCAATTGAAAAATGGACGCGGCGGCCCGGCACTCTTTTCTTTACAGGGACTTTGGCCACGACAGGATCTGGAGTCTCGTTCGGCGGGTCGGGCGTTGCCGATTCTTCAGGTGGCCCGTCTCTCGGTGGACAGGGCTCATCTTTGGATGCATGGAGCTGATTGCACTGAGGACATTTGGATTTCCCACCGCTTTTCACCTGGCCTAGAAATACTTGGTTCGGTCGCCAATACCTTTTCATCTGTCACGGATGGATCTGGAGCTGAAGATGGAGCTGGATCAATTGAGACAGACCGACGAATGGAGACGTATCCGAGCCTCCCTGATTTGATCGCAGAGTCCACATCAGAAGGAAAAGGTGAGAGTCGTGGCCGTGGCCCACTTGGGCAGCAAGGTGATATTTACCCTGGTTCGAGACGTGGTCATGTGAGTAGCCACTTCTCATGCATGCGTTGGTCGTGCTGCGACAATATCACGGGGCAGCCAATCAGGCTGCATCGTGGAGTGTCTTTCCGGTTCCCGGCGGGTACGCAGGGCCATACCTCAGTGGTCAAGGGTTATAGGACGGCCAATTCAGGGTGGTGGAAAAAGTGTTGCTATTCGACCATGAGAGGCGTGTTATATAGATGCTAAGGAGAATAGCGGACCTAATAACTAAGAGAAGCAAGCTCTATTAACTCTAAGATATCAATACAAAGGGAAAAGCGAGAGAAAAGTTAGAGATAAATCCGTAATGAAGTAAAGCATAAGTGAATCAAAGTTGAAATATTTCTACGCAGCTGATAGCTTCTCAGACTCTTCATCTATCCGACACCTTTCTGGATCTCATCTTTTCTCTCTCAACCATCCTTTTAGTATTTCAATTCTACCTTTACCTTCTGAGACTGTTCATTTATCTAATAAGTTCCCAGGATCTCATCTTTCCTTCCGAAACCGTCTCATTTTGGCATTTCCATCCTATCCTTATCTCCTTAGACCTTCTCCCTAACTAACAAGCTCTTAGTCTCACTTGATCGACAGCCGGATTTGCCTAACACTTATCCGATAACATCACATACGACACGCCGACTAGTAATATTGTCAATCCTTACTCCAACAAGTGTTATGTATAGAATACTGTCGTATTTCTTATGACCTTCCGTCTGACGGTGTTAGATCAGCAATACATGGGCGAAAGAAAGGAAAGTGAGCTTTGGCCGCTATACCCTTCCGTACGCGTAGCGCATTCTACAGGGCACCCGAAAGTTCCCATGCCGAGAGAAAAGTCCACGGCTACAAGGACAGAAGGACCTCAGCAAGGTCAAACCGATTTATCGAGTCAAGAGGATCCTGGATCTCAGTGAGAAAATTCATCAAGAGAAACTTGATCCTGAGAATGACCTTCCCAAGTCTGGGTGAATTGGAGCGCGTGGGGACATCCTACTATACCCCGCTGGAAGATATCGGCGATACCAAGAGAGTTGTAAATGCCGTGGAAGTGTGTGTTCTGTCCTGGTATTCCTCGCCACGGCTGTTGCCGATAGGCAATTGCGCCATCTCGACAGGCATTGATACAATAGAGCACTACCTCCCGCAACATATTTATGCGACACAAAAGATCCTAAAGCACCGCTTGGAAAAGATATAGTCCGCCCAAGCCCCTCTTTCGAGCTATGATGCTATTCGAAGCAATATCACGAGCCCGCCAGGCCTCTAGGCGACCTCTAGGCGATGGCCGGTCCGATTATGGCGGGGGGTTCTGCGAAGATAAAAGATTGGCAAGAAGACTGAATATTTAAGAAGTTATTTCAACAGAATCAGTAAAGTGTACTGAGTTAGGTCTGCCACATACAAGATGGCGACGTTCAAAAAGGCGAAGTTCCTAGCCGCGTTCATTTTATCGTCGGCTCTACCACACACCCTAGCCGACAACCAATACCGCTCCCGACCCGATCTGGCACCACCCCGTCTCAACATCACAATACCCTCGCCAACCAGCAACAGCACAGAATATGTTTTCATCGCCCCATACTCCGGCGACCTTGAAAAGGCCGGTCCGTACGTCTACCGCAAAGACGGAGACCTCGTCTGGGCGGGTACAGGGTACTACTCCGGTTTCGTGGGAAATTTCCATGTCACCAAATATCAGGGCAAAGATGTGCTGCAGGCTTTCCAAGGTACTATTGATAGCAGCCACGGAGAGGGCTTTGGTCAGCATGTGCTCCTTGATCAGAGCTATCAACATGTCGTGACGTCCCTCGCTGGGAATCATCGTGTTTCGTCGATTCATGAGTTCAATGTTGTTGATGGCAAAAGTGCTCTTATTGAGATTTTTGGTACGGTCCCTGCCAACCTGACGGCTTATGGAGGAAACTCGTCGCAGACTTGGCTTGGGAATGGGATTTTCCAAGGTAACTCACAATTCTCTGATGCGCTTTGATGCATGGACTGACGCGAATCAGAGGTTGACATCTCAACCGGAGAGCTCCTCTTTGAATGGAACGCTCTAAACCACCTCGACCCAGCTGGTACCCACCCACCCTTTTTTAATTCACAAGGACCCTCTAACAAATTCACAGATAGCCTCGTCCCCCTCGCCTCCACAGCCGCAAACAACGCCCTAACCTCCGCCTCAGCATGGGACTACTTGCACATAAACAGCATCGACAAAGACGAGGAAGGAAACTATCTCGTCTCAGCTCGACATTTCAGCACAATCTACAAAATAAACGGCACAGACGGCTCCATAATCTGGCAACTGGGCGGTAGAAAGCCCAGTTTCTCACTGTCCGGAAACTGGTCATTCGGCTTCCAGCATCACGCCCGCTGGAGACCCGAACTCGTGAAACCTGGTTCGAACACGGAAGTCATTTCCTTCTTCGATAACTCCGGCAACGGTGCTATCACTTACAATGATGTCTCCAGCGCGCTGGTCGTCGAGATTAATTACACAGCCAAGACCGCGAGCATTCGACGTAAACTCAGTGCGCCGTATGGGCTTCAAGCGAAGTCGCAGGGCAATGCACAACTCTTGCCTGATGGGCGTGTTTTTGTGAATTGGGGATCTGAGGGGGCGCTTACTGAGTTTAGCGCCGATGATAAGATCGCTTTCCATGCTTTTATCGAGCAGGATGCTGTGAGTTATCGTGGGTTTGTGGGGAATTGGACGGGATTGCCGGTTGAGACGCCTGCGCTTGTTGCGCTGCGGGAGGGGCCAAATAAGATGAAATTGTATGTGTCATGGAACGGGGACACGGAGGCTGTGGCATGGAGGTTTTTCTATTCTAGGAGCAAAGGACCGAGTCAAAAGGTTCTTGTTGGGCAAGCGGAGAAAAGATCGTTCGAGACGGTCTTTACGTGGGATGCGCCGCGCGTGTTGTCGTCGAATGCGCGATTTTTTGCGCAGGCTGTTGGATGGGATGGAGCTTTGCTGTCGCAGTCGGCGGTTGTGGGGAGTTCTGTTGATGTTGGGGTTGTCGGCTAGGAGACAAAGTATTCACGGCACTGCAGCGTGGTTGGATTCAATGAAACTTTCTTCAATATCTCTCGGGATCTACCAGTAGAAAAATATGTGGGTAGTGAATAATTTGCACGCATCGTGAATTACAAGACTGCCAGGCAAAATACCGAAAATATTCCAATTTCCAAATACAGATAGGTATCAAACACTAATTCAACGAAGGCGCTTTAGAATCCGTATAAGACATCGCACTCTCCAACGCAGTAGTCAAATCCACATGGAAGAAAGGTCTATCCACCCCCTCAATAATCACCTTGGCCGCACCCTTCCTGCGCTGAATGCGCTCAGCAGCCGTCAACTCGGTGCTAATACTATCATCCACGGACTTCGACTCAAAATCCTTCAAGTTCTGCGTCTGCTCTATAGAGTCCGCAAACGGTTCCTTCTGTAATCCAGCCTCCACATCCTTCCCATCAATGGAGCTCAACTGATCGCGCACCGCCGAAGGATCGCCATGCATCTCCGCGACGCTGAAGATGGGCTTCCACTTCCGGCTCGGATCAACGAGGTCGCTGGTCGGGTAGCCGAAGCCTGCAGCTGCGAGAGCACGTTTAGCCCAGCGATTGCTCAGGTGCGCGAAGTGCCATTGGACGCGGTGAGGAGCTGCGTAGCGGTCAAGTTGGTTGCGGACGTCGATGAGGGTTTGAACACAGGTTACGTCAACGTTGTTGACTGAGGCGCAGTCAAGGATGATTGCTTGCAGAGTTGGTCGGGCCAAGAGCTCTTCTTGGTCCTTTTTGTCCTTCTTGCTTGGGCCCGGGTCGTTCCAGGGCCGATCACCGGGGTTCGAGTCGAGTCCGAAGTCGGCTCTTCGGGTTGTAGCGAAGATGTGGTCGACGAGGTAATCGGTGTAGTGGTTTGCGTTGGGGTAGTTGAGACCGTCTGAGAGACGATAGATGAAGATCCCTGGTGCTGGTTGCTGGATCTTGACGTTGGGGTTTGATCCGTCAGTGCGAGAGGTTGGCAGGTAGGCATTGCGAGCGTTCTTGCTGGTGTAGGGGCCTGTTGCCTCATCGAGAAGGTGGTCGCCAATGACCGAGTGGACGGTGACCTGACCGAGAAATTGGCCGCGGGCCTTTGCGAGACGGAAGAGGAGCACAGCGAGAGAAACGCAGATGGTGCAGTAGATTCCGATCTCGATGGTGGTGAAGGTGATCACGATAACACCCATCAGAAAGATGAGAGCGTCGATGGGGGATACCCGCCAGAATTGATAGGTCACGCTGGGAGGTGTGACGAGATCACCGACGGCGTGGATGATTACAGCTGCCAGTGATGATTTGGGGATGTAGAAGAAGACAGCGGGCAGGGCATAGATGGCTAAAAGTACGACAAGAGCAGTTATGACACCGGCAAGAGGAGTTCGCACACCAGCCTTCGCTTTAATAGCAGTACGCGAGAACGAACCGGTCGCAGGGTATCCTCCCAGGAAGGGACCAAGGAGATTGGAGATACCGATGGCGATGAACTCCTGGGAGGGGTCGATAGTGTAGTTGTTGACTCGACCGAACGACTTGGAGATAGCAATGTGCTCAATAAGCAGCACGATGACTGCGGCAGGAAGCTCATGCGCAAATGAACTGATAATCTCCTTGTTCAGCTCGGGGACCTTCGCATGCCTGAATCCACGAGGCACGGTCTCCAGAATCTTGAACGCCGGGTTATCGCGACGGTGCAGGTTGACCGCGGCACTGATCATGGTGTAGAAGAGAATGACGAACGCCGTACGCAGGGTAGATAGGAAGAAGAACAGCTTCGCCTTCTGCGGGTGTTTTCTCGCTCCATAGTTGCAAGCCCAACGAATAGCATAAAGTACGAACAATGCTGTGAGACCCATCGCGGCATCCATTTGTGTGGTAGGAAGGTTTTTCAGGGAGTTGATGATCATTTCGTAGGTCGCGCCGCGAGTTGAGAAATTAGCAGTCTCTCCGAGGAGGGACTTCACCTGACCAGCACAGATATTGATCGCGGATCCGGTCATGAACGCGGTGATAGCCGGCAGGGGGATGAAATCGACAATGAAACCCAGACGAAGGAATCCTAGCGCGGCCACGATTGCTCCGCAAATGATAGCCAGCGCCGAGGCAATGACGGGAGGGTCTAGCTCGGGGTGTTCTTGGCGCGTGTTGATAATGATCGTGCCGACGAGGGTGGACATAACTGCGACAGGCTGTACCAACTCAGTATAGATGTTCGGTCAAAATGATGTAGGCTGGAAGACTTACGCCGATGGTGATGTCCTTGGAGGTAGCAAAGAACCAATAGATCAAGACTCCCATGAAGGAGGAGTAGAGACCATACTCGGGCTCCAGGTTGGCGAGTTCGGCATAGGCCATGCCCTGGGGCACGACGACCGCACCCACAGTGATACCTGGGAAGATTTATTAGTTTTCCGACACACCATGTACAGAATGAGATCTTGGAACCTACCGGCGATCAAATCTCCGATAAACCACTGCACGTTGTAGTACCCGATCCAGTGCAGGAAGGGAAAGATGTTGTAGAAGTAGCGGGCGACCTGCTTTCCTGTCGGGGTATGCGCGCGCACCCACTCGCCGGTCGTGGGATCCGGATCAACATAGGCATGCAATCCATTACCCCCCGCGACATAATAGCTCTTCTCCTGGTCCTCAATCCCCAGTGCCTTTTTCAGGGCCCGCCCATACTTGTTAGAGGCACCTTCCGACATTGCGAATACCATCTGTCCGCGCTAACCGTCCAGGAAGCACAAGAAGACAAGATTCAAGACCCGATTTCTGTGCAACGGGCGCTGGGATGTCCGGAGAAAAATGTTGGAAAAAGAGTGGATGAGATGTGCCCGGGCGCACGACTATGTAGGGACTCCTGGCAGGCGTCCAAGCATCGAGGCAAAACTTGGCGTATATGTCGTGATTTTGGAAGAATATCGCAAATGCATCGAAGGCTTCGGGCGGGCCAATCACAGGCCGCGCAACGAAACCCTGGAAAAGGGCCTCGAAAAAGTAATTTGAACTTCTCGGCTTTTCTGGACATTGTTGCGTCAGTGGACGCGTGAGCTGATCAAAGGATGCTTGGAGGCGTCAGAGCTGAAGATCCCGCGTGATCATTGTGCTCGAGAGATCTCACCTGAAGTACATCCGCAATACTTGGTATATCGGCGCGTGAATCGGGGGTATGAAGGGGACTGAGACCCACGCGGTGGGAACAGAGCGGATAGGGCTGAACTGGCCGACCAGAGCTGTGAATGTCATTCCATCTTTCCAACTAACATGATGGCTTTTTTTCTCATCTCGCGATAGTATCAATTGATGATACACAGGCGTGTATAGCGTGCTCTCCTGCCGAGCGTCTGTGTGCTTTACCCAGCCTGGGCGCCAAATCTTGGCCCGGCCGCTAAGCGGTCTAGCAGCAGCTCGACGACTCACGATGCGCCAATTTGGATGCCTAGACCTGCCTATCCCTGGGCAGTTAGTGCAGCCCGGACAACGTGGCCCTAGCTCGATCATGGCCCGTCATGCTCCATTGCGCAACAGATCCATTCCGTATAACACTCCTTCGCAAAAGCAATAATAATGAAGTGCAAACTGGGCAGACGGCATGGCGCCATTTCCAAGGAGGGTCGCCAGTTCTTCGGTGAAACAAGGTTTTGGCCCCGTGGCAGTGCAGCCCCATTAATTACTTTGCTCCTGCAGCCTTAAATCATCTTCTCATGTTGTTTTGTGGCTACTTCGTACTTTGTATCCATTTTTTTTCTCGTGTTGGAATTTGAAGCTACCCCTGATTACGATCAAAGAAAATATAGAAAATCTGAAGTTGAAAAAAACAAGTGGGTTCTGAAAATTTTCTTGTAGTGGCCCCTCCACGTGTTCATCACGATACTGTAAGCTCAAACACGTGACTCAGTATACACTTTTGACTTCCACAACTTCATGCCACACCCTCATTAACATACGTCAGGGCTATTTAGAATCTTGGTACTATAAGCTCATGACCCGGCACGAAAGGAAAGAGGTCATCCCTCTCATTTCGAAGATGATCACGGCGAACAATTGTGGCCGCTGAGCTCGTGAATCAGGCGAATACGACCCTCAGCCAACCCCGCCGCCAGCGTCCTCGCTTGGCAAATCCCAAAGACATCACCCATACATCACCCGTGAACAGTGCAATGGCCGACCCTCTGTCCATCCTGGGCGCCGCACTGGGGGTAATCTCGCTGGGCCTCCAAGTGCGTAGCGAAATCACCTCATACTGCAGCGCCTGGCGAGGCGCCCACGACGAAATCCAGGAGGTGGCCAATAAGGCCGAGGCACTCGACGCCCCGCTCTGCGCGCTTCGAGAAATAATCCCAGAAACCGAGCTCTCGGATCCAGATGTCGCCTACGACCTCCAGAAAAAGATGGAGGTCCTCCGTGGAGGCGTGGTGAAAGTCAAAGAGGCGGTCGATCGCTGGCGGCCCGCCCTATGCGCCGAAACTACCCAAAAAGCTGAGAGTGGCTTGAGCGCGAGATTACGCTCCCACCGGAAGAGGGCTGCATATCCCCTGAGGAAAGAAGCTTTGCGGACCCTGGTCGGGGAGTTAGATGGGTTGCAGATTGGGTTGCAGACGACGCTGCAGATGTGAGTACGCAATTATATTACCATTCTCAGTGGGTAATAGCAGAAGCAGAATTTAACTGGATTATCAAATATAGATTCACGGCAAAACAAGTACGACTCATTCCCTCCCTGGTCCAGAATCAGGGGAAGCTCCTACACGAGCTGCAGTCAATGGTTCGTCCGGAGCGTTCTCACCCTCGCTCGTCAGTGGCTAAGCTAAATTCACCATCAGCACGTACAATTGCAACATCTCGCCTACCAGAAATCCTCGCCACCACCACCGCAATTACTACAAACCTGGTGCGATGAGCAAGCGTCGCTCAATCCGATATACCCACGCAGCGCACGGGTCAGGCAATACAGATTTCACAGTCGCCTCTTGAATATCACCATCGCCGCCTCCTTCGCCCTGACCCGAGGCGCCGGCGGGTTCTCTATTGCCCCCTCGCTAAGTATCCGCGTGCCCTTGTCTCCCAATCACCCCGGGTTCTTTTCTATTTACGCACATGGGCTCGGGGCGAAGTCTACGAGACCGGTTGAGTTTGTGGCGAGTACGATCGAGTTGTTGAAGTATCTTTTTGTGACGGGCCTGGCTGGGCCGTTGGATACGGATTCGGATGGGAAGTCTTATTTGGATGTATGTGTCTATTCGCCTCCTTTCTTTGTCGTCTTTATTTGTTGTCTCTAATGACTTGGACAGGCCTCTTGTTTTGCCTTTCAATGCAGCTCAAGATGGCACCCAGACGCCTTTGTTCATTTCGCCCGGCTTTTCGCGTTCTTGATTGACAATGGAGCACCATTGAGCACGTCGAGTTTGCACGGGGGCACCGGGCTGGATCACTTTGTCGGGGCTACTGTTCTCGATGAGGAAAAGACTCGGATGCTCTCGCGCTTGGCCTACCGTGGTGGCCTCCTGACTATTCGCGGCGCCTTTCAATCGCATACAAGCAAGACAAATATGCGTCAGGTTCTGAATGAGAGTGAAGAAGGTAGAATTTCTCTCGACCATAACGTCCCCTTCCCTACTAACCTAAACATTTGAGTAGTGGTTGACATCCCTGACGTTGCAAAAGCTATTATCCAAGAGTTAGAACACGATCTGCTCGCTGAACTTCGTTCAGGAAGAGCCAAGGCGAACGATAACCTCGGCGGTACAACATTACTCCAGCTGGCCGTCGGTTGGCCACGAGGTCTTCAGATCTTGCTCGGTTCAGGCGCAGACATTCATTATGATTGTCCAATGCCGCCCTTGAGAATGGCAATTCGCGAGCACCATTACAAATCCGTAGAAATACTATTATCAGCGGGATGTGCCCTAGACACGGCTGACATAGCATTCGCCGAATCACTTCACGACAACAAGATGACCTCCATTCTCATCTCTGGCCTTGCATCAAGACGGAAGAGATTGTTAAAGTTTGCAAAAGCCAGCCTCTCCCCTGCCGAACTTTCAGAACTCGGACTTTCAGACTCACATCTACCCGACAGCGAAGCATGGAAGATAACCAGCAAATTAACCGAAAAAGGAACGACAATTCCGGTAGAACTCAAAGTTAATTTCCGCACCTCCGTCTACCACTGCGCATTCCGGAAAATAGAAACACTGGACCTCCTCCACAACGCCGGATTCAAAGATACCGACAGCGAGGACTCATACGGGCTAACGCCCCACATGACAATGATCTCCTCCTCGGGCATATTCGAATGCGCACACAAAAGAAGAACCTGGCTTATTTCCCACGGTGCTAATCCACGAAGAGCACTCCATGGTGGTGGTGGAACCGTTCTCCATTTTCTCGGCACTTGTTTCGCGAGTATGCTGGTCATGGAAGTAACGCGCGCATCCTCCTCTGATCTCCGACAGTTCCAGGTGCCGGAGTCGGGGTCTGGGGTCGACGATCCTCTATTCGATCTCCGCTACGTCCTTCAGGACCCTGATAGAGATACTTGTGTATGCTCCTGCTCGGTTGGTGGGTGTACCCCACTTCTAGCGGCTGTCCGGCATCTGCTGGGGTATACACCCAGATTTTACATGCATAATGGCGAGAATCGGTTCCCCCGTGCATTAGAATTTTTGATCTCAAGATCGGATAGTTCTTTGCAAACGCAAATCTCTATTTTAAGACTACTCACGTTCGATGCGCTTGATCTTGGGCATACATGTTGTCGCAAGGCTGACTATGTGCATAATATAATCGAATACATTGATGGTAAAGAGGTGGAAGAGATACGCGAGGAAGAATCTTTGCTGTTGGACGATTTTGAATCTCTTCTGGATTGGATAATTGTCCAATTCATGGAGATGGGTGTGCCACTCCTCGAATTCTTGCAGGGTTCTTGGTATAAGCTGGTGGTGGCGCATATTAGTCATCTTGATCATCATGATGAGGAGCATGCTATGGGAGTGCAGGAGCTTGGGTTCAAGCTTCGGGTTGTGGAAAATGTGCCTGAGAGGGTATCGCTGATGCTTGGATCGCGGATTGAGGAGATCGAGCACAACACTTAGGCCTCGAAAGCGAGAAGACTTAACCATCGGTGCACCAATAAATCAAATGCCTATCTTTACGTTTGTGAAAGTATAGTAAAGAATATGGATAGATGGTGATATATTAGTCGAGGAGAGGCGACAAGGCCATGCCTAATCCCCAAAGCACAAGCAAGAAAGCAGGAAATTCCCGATCGAAATTGTCAAACAGATATATGATCTGTAACTGCACACAAACACAAGATCTGGCAACGAAATGAAAAGAAAAGAAAAGAAAAAAAAAACAGGGTATCGATGAAATAATAAAAAGAATATAAAGCCAAAAAGTGAGTAGGAAATACGGAAAGACAAAATATCAATCCGAAATCAAGTCCAACAACATCACATCACAAGCTCGAGGTGAGACTGTCAACGGCAGAACGATTGGTAGCGTCTATCACCATCGTCATCGCCCAGTTCCAGGTGTAATTGCTGAGCAAGTCAGGCCAAGCGACGAAAGAACGAGGCGCAAATCAAGACATATAAAAAACACAAAATCAATACTTTACCCAAGTAGAGTTCCCTATGATCAGTCCCGATACGCCTCCTCATCGGATCCGTGAAACGCCGAGTATGCACCAAGTCATCTCACAATGCAGCACCAGGCAAAAGTGGAAAGTTCGGAAGCGAGGTTGTCGGAACTCAGTTCATCTCCATGCCGTACTCATCCTCCTCCTTGAAGCTCATCGCGGCATGGCCAGCGCTGTTCCAGTATTGAGGCTGAGCGGTGGTGCCATTGGGTCCACCAGCGGCATGGAAGGACGGGCTGAGGTTGGGAGGGGTCAATCCAGTGGACTCGCCGCCCTGCACCGAGTCGCCGGCAAGATTGGTGTGCTTGGGGACACGGAGACCGCTGCCGGGACCACGGGTGTAGGCGAAGGAGTTGGGGTCGTTCTTCTCCAGGGCGTCGAGGATTTCGCTGCGCATGCGCTTCTCTTCCTCGGTGGGCTCGAAGGGCCAGGTTCCGCCGAGGTTGCCGATCATCTCGGCAAGCTCAGCTTCCTGCTGATATTTGACGTGCAGGGCCCACATCAAATCGCGCATCCAGCTGACCGCGCCGTTGAGAATGTCACCCTTGTTGGGACCCTTTTCCTTCTCTTCGATCGGGAGGCCCATGGTGATGTTGCCGGGGGTCGCGCGGCGTCCGTTGCCGCCGGCAAGAAGTGATGTGGCGGCATTTCCGCCCGCGCCGGCCATGGAGAGAGCACTGTTGTTCACCAGCTGCTTGCGCACCTTGTCATCCTCGAGACGGTGCTGTGGTACCAGGTGGGAAAGGTCCTGGATGCGCTCATTAATGTTGTCGCGACGGCGACGCTCCACCAGGTTGTGTGATGCACGACGTCGTCGGCGCTTGGCCTCTTGCGATTCCAGGTCCTGGCTGCCGCCATGAAGGTGGGTATCGACCTTGGTAGGGAGAGACGCATGCTTGCCGGACTTAATGATCTCGGAGATACCGGCGTGTTGACCATGGTGGCTTGGGGAGGAGATAGGCGAATCAACATAGGAATGTGCGCTACCAGGAGTTCCATCCCACTGGTTGGACAATGTCTTCTGGTGGCGGTGCTGCAATCCACCGGTCCGGATAGGCTGGCCCGGGAAGCTACCCGATTCTGGGGTGCCGAGGGTTAAGGATCCCAAGGCAGGAGTCTTCGGGGTCATGGGGCTCCGGGCATCCGAGGATGTGCGGTCCATAGCCTGCAAGCTCGGTCGAGACTTGCCGCTCATATAGGCCTGATCAAACGAGCCGCTTTGCAGGTGGGGGTTCTGTTGGTTCATCCGGAACTGCTCGTAATTGTTGAAGCTGTTGTTAACAAACGGACTGGCCATGGGAGCGTTGTCGGGAGTGTTCGAGTATAGTTGCGACATCTGGCTCTGGTGACTCATGGCGATGCCACCGGCCGACTGGTCGTGCATGTAGTTGATGTTGTTGTTGTCGCGCTGGACACCATTCTGTCCAGTGATTTCCAGGTCCAGGAGTTCATCGGTGTCAATTCCAGAGTTTCCAAAGTTGAAGCTGGACGACATGTTCTGTTGCGAGCCATAGTAGGAAGGCATGAAGCCACCTTGCTGCATAGTCAAATTCGAAGGGTCGACCCCGTCGTTGGGGTTCCCGAACTGGTTACCCATCGAGTAACCTGAGTGAGACATCATGAAAGGATTGCTGCGATCGTCAGATTCGTGCTTGATGAAAAGACTCGCTTCCGCCATCGTCCAGATCAAATTGCGTAGGTATTCAAGGTGGAAGCAGCGAAGGGACGTGGGGGTTGGCGAGGGTGAGAAGTCGTCGTTCCTTTTTACTGACCCTCTCAGAGTATCTTGATCGGCAGATCCAGGCAGCCGTCAATGCGGGAATCACCACGGGTATGTGGCCAAGATAGGTGTAATCTGCTTGCGCAAGCGATGTTAGCTCGGATTGATCTTGCCCGGGCGCGCGCAGCACATCAAACGTTGGGGAGGGAGGGGTTGGCAAATCAGGCTGCGCGGTTGGAGCCCGCCCCGATCCGGCGGCAACTAGGCAACCAGCCGCCACATGGGGAAAAGAGAGGAAGAACATAGACAGCACTCCTAAGAATGCTGGGAGATGATCCATACCTTGTATGCTCGGGTGTCTGAGATGCGGGACGTATGGGGAAACTCAAGAACCTGGGGCGACGATTGTCCAAAGGAGCAAAATTGGGTGGGGGTGGGGCAGAAGTTGAATCGAGGTCGGGACTTCGAGGCGAAGCAAGTTGGGAGCAGGTTCGGAGGGAACCACGTCCAGGTCAGAGGCTCGGAGAAAAAAGCGACCGAGGTCTAAGAGTGACAAGGGCGATTGTGAGCCACGCGCCAACCAATAAAGGGGATGTGATCAAAAAATAATAAAGGCAGTGGGCAGAGACACAACGCGAAGCAGTGCAGACCACGAATCGAAAAGGCGACTGCGCAACGCTGCCAGCTCCGGTGTTCAGCCCTGTCAAAGATGAAGCCAGAAAACAAGGCGTGGAGAGGCGGGGGAAAGAAGGAGAGAGAGCGGTGAGCGGTGGCGATCGGCTTTTTGACAGCCGCAGCCTTTCTCCCCACGGACCTCTTGACCGCGTCGCTCGGATTGCAATGCAATACGAACCCACGTAATCCAACACTCCGGTCGGTTGTGATAGGAGGTAGCAGGCAAGGTAGAAAGGTAAATGGAAGAGTAGAGAAGGAAAAATAAAAAATAAAAAGAAAAGAAAATATTGGCAGCTCGGAGGTATATTTGTCTTACCTGTTGTTATCCGACGGTGACCCGGGTGGGAAGTATATACTTGTGGAAGAGTGGTAGAGTCTATACTCCGAGTCAGCACAGCACTATACCCACACCAGGACATTACATGGGTCAATTTGATGCGAGATCAGAAAAGACAACACAGCAACCGCAGAGCCCCAGCCACATGGCACAAGGTACTGCACGCAAGGCTGCGATGCAGGAACCGGGACACTCCACACACGGCAGAGCAAAGGGTAAGGAAGGGAGAATGTCCCAGGGCAGGACAGGTGGCATGGAAAGGTGGATAGGGATGTCAACGTGGCTTGACATGATAAGTGACAACGAACGTACCTGCGTAAGGAGATCTCACGGGCAACAGACAAGAAGATCCGCCGTGCAGGCCTTGCGAATCATGGGGTTTGACAACGAAGCAAACACTTTCACAGTACTGTTGGGCGCCAGGTGGTGCGGTGGTCGTGTTCTCGAACAGATCGATGCAGTGACAACTCAGCAAGTGGTGCAGGAAAAGGTTGAAAGCACTTGCAGACGAAACGAGGACAGGCTGACTTTAAGAACTCGAGCCCCTCCTGCATCTCTCATTTGATATATTACAACATCGGTCATGCAGCCCGTCGATCGGTGGGAATCGATGAGGCTTGCCGGGCTTCGGCATCGGGCGCTAGCGCTAGCACTACGTAGGTACTCTTACTCTTTGGGGTGTTCTATTTCTTGTTTTCACGGCGTAGCGGACTCGAGGTGGTGTGGACTGTGGATGCTGATGGGAACGCCCGCTACGCAGGAGGGGGGTGTGTGCGTGGATCCGTGGGAGGGGTGGCGATGATAGAGCCTCTTTTTTTTATTATTATTATTATTATTTTGCCTGGATCGCCGAGAAGAGTAATCTCAGATACTCTTTGTCGGTCGAATCACTCGTCTGTACGAATGAAGCGACGCCAAAAAAAATAAAATTAGCAAAAAAAAAAGACTAAGACGAAGGAGGGAAGGGTGATACAGCCGGATTGAGTAAAAGGCGCCCATCCCATGATGCCGGTGGATGTTTGTCACCTGTACGGACGAGTCATGACTCGGAGAAAAGAGGGTAAGAGAGGATAGCACAGGCCGAAAGAATGTATCAGATGGCCCCCATGGGTTACAGGCGCGCATTGCGTCCCAAAAGACGGTGACGTTGGGCGGGCTGGGAAACTCTGCCGTGGAGACCATCTAGCGCGGGTTTTAGTTCCATCGCGCTCGAAACGGCTGCATTAGTGTCCCCGAGGGCTGAGATGGGGGGGCAGAGGGGGTCGAGAGACGCGGAGATCCGCCAATGAGACCATGTGGGAGTACACAGCGTCCAACAGAAGCAGGGCGATCACCGACAGGTATGTATGTACCGTTGGTCAATCACTGGATCACTGCAGAATATCGGGGAGGAAAGATGGTGGGGAGAAGAAAGGTTGGAACCACACCGGAGCTGGCGCAGATCGACATACTGGAGAGATCAAATCCATGGGGGAAAGCAGACAGGGAGCAGATCAATGCGAATCGCATATCTGATCCGGAGAATATCCCGGGACGTGCAGAAGGATGGATAGTGTATGGATAGTGTATGCAACACCTGCCGGGAGCGACCATATGTAACTGACGATTTGGAATGCGCAGCGTCATCGCCCTATATCTGGTCAGTCAGTGCGCGTCATTGTGGCCTGCGAAATGTCGTGCAGAGGGGGGATCATCTTGGGGGTGATGATCGACGGGCTGGGCCGTGCTCTGCTCCGCAGTCTGCACGATGGTGTGGGTGGAGCAGAGGGGAGGATCATGGCCCGGGAGCCAGGCTCCACGATAAACAAAAGATGTCAAGAGGGTCGGTGATACTCGGGCAGGGAATGTGGCGGAGACGCGATGAGACACGAAGGAACATGGGAGGGGGTGGAATGCCGCGAGGGCCAATCAGTCAGCAGGCGGAACACACCTCTTCTATTGTGAGTATTCCGTATGACTACTATGACACTGTTTTTTCCTTTACTTTACCCTAAGGGAAAGGCACTAGCAGCACTAGTATGCTCAGCCCGACAAATACCGGTTTTGCTGAGCCACGCAGACTTTCCATGTGCAGCCAGGAATCTCAGCCACGTCGTCCTTATCGCATGTGGTCAACCCTGCATTATCAGGATCAGGATAGCCTAGCTATCTATACACTACTAACTAATACTAGCACACTAGAAAGAGTGTATGGGCTAGTATCACCGCGCAATATGCGTCTTCGTGGATCCTGCCGCGCCGTCCCGTCAAGGTTCGGAGGGTATCGCCGAGCCCACGGTTGACGCAAGGAGGAATCCTGCACTGCGTCGTTTTAAGTAACCCTACTCTACTGGTGGTAGGCACGAATACCCTACAAAGGAGAAGGCATCTGCGACACTCGCCGGCTTGGGTGATTGCGCCTTGCCTTGGCTCATTTTCTGATTATTCATTACTACCACTTATCACATATTATGGGATACATTTCCAGCACTCCACACTGCAACATGCACTGCCATGACGTCTGCCTGCGCCTCGGACATACTACGGTGGAATAGATGCGGCATGGGCAGCAGCAGAAGCACGTCCCAGAGAGCAAAGCGCTGGGAAATGCACGTCTATCAGAAAAAAGAAAATTCCCCTCATGTTACCCAAGCACCCCGCCGTCGGACAATTAGACAGCGTCGCACAAGCGGGTACCGACAGTTGACCTACCCGAGGGGAAGTATCGGCTATGCAACATCGCAGTGGCAGGGGAGTGTTTCCGATACGCGGGGGGAGGGACGATGCACTTCTGCAAGCCATCATGGACTAGTCCCGTCTCTTGTTAGACTGTCTTCAGGGTGGCCAGGACATGAATTAGCAGTTATTACTCTCCACCCCGATCGTCAACAGGGTGCGCACCGGCCAGAGGGAGATCGACGAGGAGGGGTAAACTTTGGCTGAGAGCGGATCGAGAAAATCAGCGGGTAGCCCCTCTGGGGGAAGCCGACTGGCAGACTATCGGTGTTGGTGGAGGTGTTGCGTAGATAGGGTGTTTACCATCATAATATCCCAGAGTGGTGAAGAAGTATAGGGATGAAGGAGAGTGGAGGCAGGAGTGGAGCGGAGTGGCCCGTGTGCCTCACCTCCTATCTACCATCTCTGCCTTCACCTCCGCAAGTTGCTCTCCCCGCGAACTATCCCCACCAAACCCCTACCTTACACCGTAAGACTCCCCCTGTCGTCACTCCCTCCTGCCCTCCTCTGGCTCGGTCCGGGTCGTCATCTGACAGCTCCTCCCAGTCTCGCCGATCCGGGCTGGTCGCATCGGTAGCTCCACGCCATCTCGTCATCTGCGCTGCTCCTCCTCGACCTTCCTACCCTCCTCCACGAGAGTTCAGCGCTTCCAGGCCCAATCACCGTCCGTCTCGCTGCAGCCGTAATCGTCCCCCTCCCTTCGTGGATCGTGCTCCGAAGGTTGAACGTCTCTTCCTCCGCTTGGCCCTTCCGCCGCGTCCGTTGACGTCGTGCCCTCTGCACGGCCTCGATCTTCGATCCGCTCCTGCCGCGTCGGAAACTCCCCGTGCTGGGAATTCCCCGTCCCTGAAGGCAGCTCTGACGACTGCTGCATATTCATCCGGAACCGAATTCGTCAACCCAGGTCGGTCGAACCGACCGTGGCTGTGGGTGACGCGCATCCTCACAAGGCAACCGACACTATCCCACCTCTGGATTAGGGATCCTCCACAAACTTTTGTTCGGCTAGCCTTCCTCTCCAGCTCTCTCACGGCGTCCCTCGCTCCCCGGGATCTTTCGTTGATTCGTGGCTATCGGATCCGTAGGGCTTAACGAGCCTCGAGCTCACACCCCCACCGTCCGTTCACCACGAGGCCGGGCCATAGCCCCAGCCCGCGCCCAAAGCCGAATCCGTGTTCACTGTCGGCGTCATCTGCGCGTCCGTGAGCTTGATTTAGTCTGACCTGCCAGCCAATCCTCGCGGATCAGCCATCAGCCGGCGTAGATCATCTGCACTCCATCGTGCATAGTCCCTGCAGACGTTTCTCCTGCTCGCTCTTTCTTCCTGGGCTACGGGCCTTGCCTGCAGCGACCGTGCACGGCTGTCTCTTCCACTATTCAATTGGGAATCCATCGCTAAAGAAGCTCAGACCAAGGACCTGTCGCTTTCATGGCTAACAACACCTTTCGGGACTCTGTCAACTCACTAGGCTGGTCGCGCAGAGACCCGGACTTCCCCGTCCGCACAAATGCGCCCGGCGACAACTCGGTCTTCTCGCGCTTGCAGTCTTTGAACCCGTTCGGTCAGGGAGGTTATGTCCAACTACCCACTCACAATGAAGCCCCCGGCGCACCCCTACCAGCCGCCAATCGACGCGATGAGGAAGATACATTCTTTGCTTGTAAGTCGCTCCCCGTTTGTACCTTGTGACCCTTCTTGTTCCCGCGATCGCCGTCCTAGGCTCTCTGGTTCCCTTGATCCAGGTGACGAGATTCAAGTTCCTGCGCCGGGAAGGATTCCCAATCTCCTACCCCATGTTTGTCGTGGTTGTAACCCGATGGGAGTAGATCTCAGTCCACGCTAACTGGAACCGTGTGTAGTAAGTCGATGGGATCGAATGCTCATCTTCGCAGCCTGCAACCTGGGCGCCGCCGTCTGCTTCATGCTCTGCTTCTTCCTCTTCCCTGTCCTCACTCTTAAGCCCCGCAAATTCGCCATCTTGTAAGTTGCCTCTCCCCTAGTGCATTCAGCTGCATGCAGCACCTTAATTTTTCTCTCCCCTCTACATCCTCCTCAGCTCGGGGTCTGAGACGATCACTCAAATCCCGCACCGCTCTGCTATGTGGTCATGAGCGACATCTCGTCGCTCGGGCCATGTGCAAGTTCACACCTCACGCCTCATACATCTCATTCGTCGCTTTCAAAAGCATCACCCTGCGCCCCATGCCAAGAACTCAGAATGCGCGAAAGAAGAGGAAAAAAAGCCTAGTATCTCTTGCTAATGTCTGTTCTTTGTTAGGTGGTCTGTCGGCTCCGTCCTGTTTTTACTATCATGGGCCGTCCTCATGGGACCGTGGTCCTACGCTAAACATCTGGTCTCGGGACCACGACTGCCTTTCACGGCGGCCTATTTCGGCTCGATCGCGCTAACCCTCTATTTCGCCATCGGGGTAAGTCTGTTTCCTTTTTCGGTTTCATCGTCGATCAACCACCACACCCTCATCCCCTATCACGATGGTTGCACGGCGCGGGAATGGTATCTCTTTGCAGTATTCAGTACAACCTCTCCCTTTCAATAACGTATCCCGGGCGCGCGGGAGAAAAGGGAAGGGGTCATAGATAAGCGATATCACCCTGTATACACCGTGCAACCATCTCCCGAAACTGGGTAACAGACTACTAAAGTAGAGCGTTCGACAAAGTCTGGTATCACAAACCAACGGTTTTAGAGTCTACCCATCCCTGCCCCTTGACACCTTCATCTCAGCCTCCCCTACCTTGCCATGAAAATACTCATCTTCTGTGGTACATCGCTAACTATTATGACCACAGCTCCAATCTCTGATCCTCACCGCCTTCTCCTCCGTCTTCCAGCTCTGCGCTCTGGTCTGGTACCTCGTCAGCTACTTCCCCATGGGCAGCACCGGTCTGCAATATATGGGTCGATTCGGCGCTTCGCGTGTCACCGCTTGGATGTCGGGTTGAGTCATAATCTCAGATGGTCTTGTCGGAATCGTCGGGTTGAGTGCGAGGTACTACTGAGATAGGGTGCTCCTATCTTCGTGGTCTGTATATGTAGTATTCCTAGATGATGGTGGTGGTTCGGGCTTGTACTGGATGTACATCATTCGAATACAAACGTTCTTAAGTTTGATATCTTGTCGGGCTGCTATTGTTCTGATTCCGAGGGACTTTCATGCCTCCCCCGTTACGATGTTAGGCTCGACTCGGCTCATGGAAAGAACTTGTCGAAGCTCAGAAGGCCGACAAGGTGACATCGATCGATGTCACCATTCCACGACTCAACAATAAACATCGTGGAAAACCTAAGAAGGCCTTTCAGCCCTTTTTCAGAGCTACTTAGTCATTCTTTAAAACATAAGAGGCTATATCCAATAGTAAGAGACGAACTAGTAGCGACTAGGACCTAGTAGACAGTCCTGAGAGGTTACTACCATTATCTTGTCTCGATCACTTGCATCAAGTAGTCAACCAAGCTCCATGTAAACAAAAGGAAGATTGAGATAATTCGATACGAGAGGTCAGACCGAATCTAAACAATAATCCACTGGAGTAGAATCTCATTGATCGTCCTAAACAGTTTTATTCGTGGTTCTGAGACACCATATTTTTGTTCTGTATTCTCAATGGAACAAGGCGCTCATTGCGAGTCACCGTGAGCCTCTGATAGATCGAAGCAAAATAGATGCTGACCTCTGAAGTTAAGTAGGTGTCCCTGACCAGGCTATTCTATCATCATTCATCCATCTTTGGAGATCGAGCTTGGCAACATTTTAGGGCATCGAAAATCCCCATACCAACCTATTTACTACCATACTTGCTGGAACCCAGTTGTCCCACTATAATATGCCATGGATTCCCATCTTAACTGAGCTACGGCCCGGCCCGTCTTGGGAACTCCAACCACGCAGCACACCCATGCGCCCTCTGATGCGGATTGGAACCCCACTTATTCAACTTACACGGCAGATGGAGATCTTTCAGACGGTGAGTCGACATATGGCGATTCGGAAGACGAAATTGCTATGATAGATAGCCCCCGCTCCTTCGAGGAATAACAGAAGTGGGGGAAGCTGCGATGCAGATGGATCGAGAACCCCGATGAACCATTCCCCATCCGAAGATCGTGCTATACGATCAGCAGACTCAAGAATTCTGGATACCTAGTTCGCCAACACATACCTAGGGAGAGTATATTTGAACACTTTGTTGATTCTCGAGGCGCGACTCTCACGAATCTCGCCAACCAAAACGTACGTGGCCCAATTTAGCAAATCGCCATCGAACAAGGATCCTGCTTCGGATGGCACGGCACCGCTGCGCCAGGGGTTATCATCATGGACGGAATCTGGAGAAACCCACCCTCAAATCTGCTCTCCAGACCTCCAGGGTGAGTCGTGCGGCATATGCCGCAAGATTTAAATCGCAGACCTTGAAGCAAGTTCTTGTGAAGATGATCTTAAACATCCAGACGCACCACTGCCTAAACTATCTATATCGGAACCTTTCGCGACACGAGACAAAGTTTTGGGAGCATGGCACCCTGGAATACCATGCTTTACTGGGTACGCGCCTTGGCAAGTTAGTGGCGTACATTGTGTTGGGTAATTCGGACACGGAACCCAGAAAATCACTCGAATCGTTTCATGGTTTAACGGTGATTATGCTAATCTGCTCTTTGATATTGAGGCTATCTAGTGATTCACTCGATCGTTTCAATGCGGAGGCCATTTTCCGGAATTATTTCCAGCGTCTTTTTTTCCTGTTGTGTTTGTTATGTGCTTATTTATTGTCAACTCTGAGAAAGGTAAAATACTGTGGATTCTCCACTGCTCTTGGTTATTCAGCATCCACCCACATTGCAATAGTAATTGTATGGTAATTCGGGTCATTCTCGGAAGAACTGTGATGTAATACGCAGTTTATAGCCCCTGGATCATTTTCAACAGATCGGAACACACAGACACACTCTCGTTAATCCATCTCATGCATCAATTGGCCGTCCCTCGATACTAGATGATACACGTATCCGACATCCTGACATTTATTCATTTCTTTTCGTAATTGTTTTCGCTTTCTTTCCATTGTTTTCCAACCAGATAGAAGGGTTTAGGAATCAAATACGAGCTTTGCTTTGATTTTTCCGTCTTCAAGGTAAAATATCAGTAGCTACTTGAGTTAATAGACCGACCAATACTCCACTATTGTAAACAGTGGCTCCGGGAGCGGCCCGACAGGTGAAGGGGGCTAGGGGCAGTATGCTTTGGTAGAAACTAAGGGCTAGTTCCGATGCAGTATGGTGAAGAATCCTTCGCCTGTTGAGCCGCTCTACCGGGTCGAAACCGTCTCAAGAAAAAAGTGGAGTCCTGAAAAGTTCATGCGAGGTTCCCCCGAATCTGCGATATGGATGGAGACAATCAATATGATCTGGAAAATTTGAGAGTTTCTAGGTTCTCCAAAACTTATCACACCAAAACCTGGACGAGGGCAGTGGAGCAAGTTTGCTCTAGAACGTCGAGTTCTACAAGGCTGGTTGAGAAGTTGACGCACGGCCCTCGGTTCCCGCTAGTGATGATGTCAACCCGCCCGGCGCGGCCAACCAGGGGAGCCCCTAAAACTCTAAGTACTTATGCGCACAGTTTACGCATGGTTAGGCACGTTTAGGCAGGTCCGAAGCCTAGAACTCCCCGTGCCAAGAGATGTGGCTGCCAAGCAGCTCGCCTCCTGTCTTTCCACATCCTCATCAATATCGCACCTCGCCCACCACGATGCTGCTTTCACAGTGAACTAGCCGACCGACGGGCAGCACGGTCAGTTGCAGTGCGATCGAATTCAATTTTTAGAACAGAAACCCCCACGGCAGAATCACGAGTGTCCAATCCCCCTGGAGGGGTAATCGAGCAAGATGGCCGGCGAAACAGGGCCGATCAACGTCTCGCGAACGATCGCGATGGTGATGGCAGCACTATTCGCTCTGGCATGCTGGAACGTCCTCGAAATTATCATTGCCACCTTCACCACATTCAGGCACCGTCAAGGAGTGTATTTCTGGAGCATGCTCATCGCCTCCCTGGGAACATTACTCCACACCATCTCGGGTTTTCTGCGCTACTTTTCACTCGCGCCTAATTTCCCTATGTGCGTCTTGATCTGCATTGGATGGTATGCTATGGTAACAGGGCAGTCGGTAGTTCTCTACTCAAGACTGCATCTGGTCACGAGCCATACCCAGTACCCTCGATTCGTGCTGTACATGATCATATTCGACGCCTGCGCTTTTCACATTCCGACCACGATTCTCTTTCTCGGCAGCAACCACGGCGTTAACAGTTTCATCGCCCCCTTCAATATTTACGAACGCGTTCAATTGACGGGATTTTCCGTCCAAGAAACCATCATCAGCGCCCTCTACATCTGGGAAACTCTCACGAGCCTTCGACCTCTTTTAGCCCTCAAAGGTCCACGCGGCCAACGGGTCGTGTTTAATGTTATTTTTGTCAACGCCGTCGCGATTCTACTCGATGTCGCTCTCTTAGCAACTGAGTACACCAACAACTTCGACATCCAAACCTCCTTCAAACCTCTCGCTTACAGCATCAAGCTGAAAATGGAATTCACAGTGCTCAATAGCCTGGTCGCTGTTATACGCACTAATCCTGCGGCACTGGGCGAAATTGAAAGATCTCAGCATGAGGATCTTCACATTCAGCCAAGGTGGAGTGCTGATCACTCCGCTCACTTCGATCTCGATGCCGACTCAAGATCACTCAGCAGGATGACTCGACGGAAGGATTTTTCCAGCTCGCAGCCTGAATGGCATGGCTCCCGAACCTCGGATTATCCTATGCTCTCTATCAAATCTGCTGGATCATAATAGAATATTGGCTTGCTATTTCCACGCTGTAGTTACACACGAAAAATGGAAATTCAGTCCGTCGGAGCTCATGTAATCGGTCATAGACTGATAATTTTTTTATTCCACAAATACTTCAGTAAAGGGCGCCAGGGTAAGTCTTAGGAAGTAATAATTCCTTTCATCCGATTTCTAGTTCATAACGACAACAAGGTGTGGAGAACAGGGCTTTCCATCCGCTCAGCCAAACAAGCCACATATAATGCGCTGCCAATTTTCGAAAAGCCTCGACTTAAAACAGCGTTGGATTTCATCTTAGACTGAGTGTAGATAAAATAAGTGAGAAGTTTCTAGACTAGGGTGATAGAGGTGAGAATAGTGAGAATTCTCACCCTAGAGTGCTAATAAGTGTTATATTACTATAGATAATTTTCTTTAAATTTACTCTTAGAGTAATTATTGTAGTGGGGGACTGGCATGCACTACTTCACAGTGTACTGTGAGCCCGGCAGAATGACCAGATCGCCGTGTTCCGTGCCTATGTCAAGTACATATATGTTCCCGACCAGATGGACCAATACACGATCGAAAAATATCACTACAATTCGGCCACGCGAAGTAAGGACGAAACACCACTCCCTCGATCATCCGTTTCCGCCCTCACCAATCATCGGCAACTTGAGCAAGGCCCAGAAGATCCATTCGTAGGTAGGGATCTCACGAGAGACTTCTTTTTTGTTTCCTGAATCGCATTGGCTAATTTCTTGTTTGCATATAGACATTATTCTACGGGCTCCACTCTACGATGGAGCATTTCACGTCGAATCCATGTCCGAAGCAGGTCCGTTTAATACTGTCCAGGAATTCCATGACTGGTTCAATTTCCTCTATCGAAAACAAGGCTGGATCCATACTCTGCCCCAATAGAATCATTCCGTCAGAAATAATCTGCCTGATGGAAGTGCCATAAGGCTTGAAAATGGCGATCTCCACCGCAGTAATATCTTGATAACACGCCCTGAGCCCTATCACTTTATTGCACTTGTCGATTGGGAACAGGCTGGCTGGCTACCTGCGTACTGGAAGACAAAAAATCGCATTATACTGCTGACAGACATGATGAATGGCCCAAAAAAATATCTGCCAATGATTTTGCGTCAGTCTACCAGCACTTGGGATCCGTGGGGCTACAGCTAAATTCGAAATTGCCTTCCATGATTTACACACAGGAATTGTTTCTGGAACCCCGAGTCGAAAGACGCTGTGCCGAATACGGTTAGTGGAAACGCAGAGGTTATATTTCCCCAAACTTACGCAGTAAAGGTTCTTTCGAAACATTATGTCAGGATGAGGAATCGATGTACTGGCTAGTACTGAAGATGTCCAAACTGAATAAGATGATTGATTATAGGTACTCCGATCGGTTGAGCGATCTTAGGGGTCTTTATAGTTGAACTATGGCGTGTTATGACACCATACTAGGTGGAAATTGGGTGAACGATGAATAAGCCAATCCCGAAGGGTCCTAGTGGTATTTGACCACCTCCTCAGTTTGTCACATTATTACAGGAGCTGTATGTTACAGGTGTGGAAAACGAAGGGTTGCCAATGCGTGGCTGCTGATTGGAACAAAATAATGGTGAGCCGCAAATCACAATATACTACAAAATATGGTGAAGCGTGCCAATGCAGGATGAAAAAAAGGGAAAAGAAAGGGGTAAATTGATCATGTCTTGATAGCCGGATCCCCAGTTTCCCATGCCAGCAGAGCGTTAGAATTGGACGCAATGTCGGGATGAGCAGGACCTAAAATTCGTTGCTGCTTGGTAACTCAGGTTCTAAGCAAATCGATCGCTTCGGAACGACGGCCAGGAAATTCCAAGGTGAAAGCTACGTTGGCCATACTCATCAGCGTGTCGGGATGGTCCGCACCGAGCTTCGTCTTGCGAGTCTCGGCCACCTCTGCAAAGAGCTCCCTAGCCTCTTCCCACCGGCGCTGCTTCCAGTACGTCGACGCTAAGTTGTTCATGCGTGTCAACGTGTTGGGATGGTTCTCGCCGAGTTTGCTCTTGCTCGTCTCTATCACCTGCACAAAGAGCTGCTCAGCCTCCTCCCACTGGCCTTGCTCTAAATACGTCGACGCTAAGTTGTTCATGCGTGTCAACGTGTCAGGATAGTCCTTGCCGAGCTTGCTCTTACTCGGCCCTATCACCTGTACAAGGAGCTGCTCAGCCTCCTCCAACCGCCCTTGGTGCCTGCACGTTTCTGCCAGGTTTGCCATGCTCTCCAGCGTAGAGGGATGGTCTTCGCCGAGCTTGCTCTTGCGCTTCGCTATCACCTGCACAAAGAGCTGCTCAGCCTCTTCCCACCGGCCCAGGTTCCAGTACGTCGACGCTAAGTTGTTCATGCCCGTCAACGTGTTGGGATGGTCCTCGCCGAGCTTGCTCTTGCTCGTCTCTATCACCTGCACATAGAGCTGCTCAGCCTCCTCCCGCTGACCCTGCCCTAAATACGTCGACGCTAAGTTGGACATGCTCGCCAGCGTGTCAGGATGGTCCTCGCCGAGCTTGCTCTTGCTCGACCCTATCACCTGTACAAGGAGCTGCTCAGCCTCCTCCAACCGCCCTTGGTGCCTGTACGTTTCTGCCAGGTTTGCCATGCTCTCCAGCGTGGAGGGATGATCCGTGCCGAGCTTGCTCTTGCGCTTCGCTATCACCTGCGCAAAGAGCTGCTCAGCCTCCACCCATCTCCCATCAAGCAAGTATGAGGTTGCTAACATTGCAGTGCTATCCATGGATTCTTCACCTTCTATACCAAATAATATCACTCTCTGCTCCATTGATTTCGATGCCATTTCCACTGCGTCTGAGATGTTGCCGCTTCGCTGCGCATACCATGCACCTCTATAAAGTAGCGTAGCCCATTGTCGGAGGGAATCTTGTGATTTTGGCCGCTGTGATATCGCCGATTTCACATGTGGAAATAGCGATTGGCACCTTTCCCAATTTCCGTACTCACCAGTCTGAAATTCTTGCAACATGTTGCTTATGAATTGCTTCTTCCACTTCTCTGTCTGGCCGTTTGCTTTCAACCATATACGTGCAGCCAGCTGCAGTAGTCGATGCATCGTAAACACTGTACTATCCTCGCCGACAGTAATAAATGAATAGTCTCTCAGGGTGGCTATGTCATCCTCAAAATCTTGATTTGGATCAGATTCAGACAAGCTATCCGGATCATCGTCACTAGAATCATGTACAATGCCCGCCAAGCTCAAGTTCTGGTATTTTCTCGCGTATTGAATTCGTAGGACGTCCTCTGAAATCCCCTGTCGGTCAAAAAAGCTCATGAGACAGAGTAAATCAGCTGCGGACTCTTTCTCCTGTCGAATATATTCAAAGGATATTTGCCACGTAATTAAAATTGAGTTTTTTGCCTCCCAGTCTCTGTAGAGATGGCCTGCTTCATAATGAAGAAGCCGGCTTGCTTCGTAATCACTTTTGCGAAGCTTTTCCAGGTACAGTGGTACTGTGCAACGGGGTGCTCGGTGTTTTATATAGCTGGCTGCTTGAACAATCGGCAGTGGCATGAGCTCAAGCTCTTCTACCAACTTAAGGGCCTCTTTGCTGCCCTCTGGTAGTTCAAGCTTTCTTTGGAGAAGTTCTAGTGCTTCGGACCTTGCCATTGGTGCAATCTCAATGAGGTCCTTGTAGTCGACAATTTTCAATGCCACATCTTTGTTTCTACTTGTGACGACAATAGAGCCACTTGAGAATTGGGAGAGAAACTCCAACAACGGCGGTATTGTGGCATTGGGTTGACTTATTGGGCCCTTCTGGTCTGTTGCTGGAGCTCTTCGCAGAAGCTCATTGTCATCAAAATTATCAAGGATAAGAATCCACCTTCCTCTCTTTCTATCTCGAAGCCAACTCTGGACAAGCTTGAATATGTTGGCCTTGGGATTCCGACGCTCGGGGATTTTAGCCTGGTCGGCAATGTCACGGAAACTTTGCTCGAATCGGATGGCGGTACTCGCGTGGACCCAAAACACCCATATCGCTGGCGATTGGGATCGGATCCGGTAGGAGTATTCGATAACAAGTTGCGATTTCCTTCGAGTTATTAGCAATAAACCATCCGCTAACGCTTTGCACTCACCCAACTCCTCCAAGACCGACAAGTGCTATTCTGGAACCCGGGACTGAGCTTTTCTCGTGGATCTGATCAAGCAATCTATCGCGGCTGACAAAGTTTGGGTCACGCTTGAACGGGACAGTCGATAGAGGGCTGGGTGGAGTTTCGGGTCTTTCTAGGGTAGGAAGACGCTATTAGTCAGTCAGCTTTATTCAGGATCGACTGCTTACCCGGAGGTAGATGGAATTCTGCCAAGATGGAGCCATGGTTATTCCCGATCTGGAGTCCATTATTGACGCCATGATATGATGCCGATGCCATGATCAAAGTAGGACGCGACGTCTGTAGCTCGTATAGGAGGACGTTGTTTGAGTCTCATCTAAATGAGGGGCTTCATTATCAGGTGACTTCACTGCACGTAAACGCGGAACCCGAACACCGACAGCATCCTAAAATATAGATAGTGAGAAGGTATCCATAGGAATAGCAAAATGATTCATAATAGTTGGCCTTCTAATATTCTGGATGCTAATGTTTGTTACCGTAAAGATCAGGCTTTTTCTGTAAGTTATCGCAGAGAGCCTCCAAAGTCGGTGGTGTGATACTGCGTGGTCCGCCCGCGCGAATAGGAGGCGCTCGAGTATCACCGAATGCTGCATGTTACTGTGGATTGTGGTGACAGAACGCGTGCTACATCCAGCAGCATCAGCAATCTGGGCCGTGGTTAGTGATTTGCTCAAGATCATGTCTCGGATAACTCTCAAGTGGAAGCTGGTAGGTTCGGAGGCATTGTGCCTTTGTCTCATGGTGGGAGTGGTAGGGGACAAGTGGTCTGAGGTGCTCCGGACAGGTGGGACAATATTGGCAGAAAGTGTATTAATGAAACGCACGATTACAGGGACTGTGGCGTATTAAACTTGTCAGATATTTTACAATTCCATTCTTACGCCAGGGGTGATATGCAGGCTAGCTGCTTCTGGCCTAAATAGGTTTCTCCATGGTCTTGGCGTTAGGGTTTGAAATAGTTTCTCTGTGTAAAACATGGAAGGCAATTTCGAATTTAGCTGTACTACACCGAACCATGGGGGATCGATCGACATCCGGACTGTAGGTGGAATGGGACTACACCGGGATGAGGGAGATGAGCTCGCAGCATCCAGACGCCAGAGGAGGCTGGAAGCCCAAGCCCCTCTCAGCGCTACGCCGTCCTTCTTCGCTCCTCAAACCCACCAACCCCACCACTCCACCCCACCGAACTACCCCACACCCCAACGAAGAACCTCTCCACCGAATCCCGATCACCTACTCTACTATCGCAGCTAGAGCTCTCTCGTTCCATAGACAAGTGCTTACCGACGTCACTCCTCTCCAACTGGCCCAGAATGGCTTGTACTGCAAGCCTTCTCCAAGATCTGGCGGATCAGCGTGTTGTTTCGCCTGCGGATCGAGCAGGCCCTTGTACACACTCCAGAATAATCCCATCGAGGAGATGCAGCAGCTACACTTAGCAGACTGTATATGGCTGATCATCTGTCGTGATCTTAAGCCTGTCTTTGAAACACCCGACCTTTGCACCCACTCAAGTCTCGCATCTCCATCACCTCAACAACCACATCCAGAAACAGTGCCAGCATCCACTCCGCCCGATGAACCTTCGATTATGGACATTGATTCAGCCGCCGAACAGTCCTCCACGATACCTGAATCGGGAACACAAAATCCTCAGCCCACTTGCTCTGAAGCCTCTCAGACTCCTCAACCTCGCCTCTCACCATCCCACGCTACATCCACACCAGACCAACGACCCACCTATGCCTCGGTTCTCCAATGCCCCAAATCTCCTCATCCGCAACCGACTTCTAAGACCTACCACACCGCACGATCTCTTAAACGCACGCTCACAATCGAAGACCTTTATCTCCGTTTCCACAATAAACCATCGCCATTCAAACTCGACAAGAAATCTTGCAAAAGCCAAGCTAATCGAACTCGAGCTCGGGCTCGCAATCAGAACGCAACTGCCACACGGTCACTCACAAAATTCTTGATCTCAGATTTGCCCGCTTTCTCCCAACTCCTAGTCGAGATGCAGCCAGCAACGGACGACCGTTGGCGCTCTTGTCAGGGAACTCATTATAGCCGCGCCACAAGGGCAGCCTAACAGCGCGAACAGCGAAAGGCTACGAAAGGCTTTACCAGGTGAGGCTCAAAGTTCACCGCTCAGGAAGTTTGGAACAATCCTCGTGGAACATAAAAGCATGTATTTAAGCAGTAGTTGTAGCCTGCATATCGCCGTCAGAGTTGGGATCCCAGGTCAGGTCACGTGACATATAGATATTATCATATTGGAGTGGCAGCCTATCAGGCTGCCACTACCACTCTAGGCAGAAGGTAGCTACTGTGACTACAAATAGCTGCGCTTACTCGCATAGCTAGAGAATGATTAACACACTGGTACCTCAATTCAGGGTCTCAACTGTCAGGCGAGGGGTCAGGTAAATGATACACACACACACACACAGCTGTACTACACCATGGCTATGGGATGTTGAATAACGAAAGCGCTACCTCGTTTACGCTTTGCCGTCATGCAAACTATAGGATTGATTCCTGTCTTTGAAAATTACTCTTCATCCGTGCGTATAGCGTCAGACGTACACTTCAACGAGCAGCCTCAAAAACAAAAAGGTTCATTACTACCGATAAAAGTATTGTCTAGTATTACTATTCCGTTTAAAAAAATGACGCAGCTCGTCCTGAAGCCATTCAAAGAGGCTCTCACTCAGTTGTTGGTCCTGGCTTTGCTTCGAGCCCTTACCCGGGTTTCCAGCGGGCGCATAAAATTCACCAGCCCGGGTATTTGGGCGAACAGACGCCCAAGTCTGGATGTGTACGCCCTTCTCCGGTGGAGTGGCGAAAGCCCAAATGACCGTGTATAGAATGGCACGCAGCAAAAGCCCCGACGATGCATGATCAAGATTTGTCGCGACCATTCCTGGGTGCACACAAATGAACAAAGATCAGTCTAGATTTGCTAGAGCCGCACCATATTAGACTTGTCGCAGCTTCCATGACGGATAAATCCGACCTTATCCTAGCCAGAATGGGCTGGGAAAATTGGACCAGAGTATCAACCGTTCTCGATATGGCTCCTGCTGGTGTGGTTATGGGGGAATCCCTATTCCGATGCCCATCTACCGAAATCAGCCGGGTTGATGAGAACTTGTCTTTCCGTTCTCGTGGGTCAAGCAATAAAGAGCGAGCGTTGCTATTACATCATTATCCTGACGGGAATTGATGCAGTCACACCCGTTTGGCTCAGAAGACACGCCCCTCCCTGATCTTTCAGAAGTCTGCTAGCTCTTCGGCTTGGGCGTCCTGGCCATTTATGTAGAAAGATAAACTTTCCGCTCTCCCGGGAAAATCATTCTTGGATGAAGTCCATCCATTTGACATCATAGTAGCACATCTCTCGTAGCTAACCAGACAGCTGACCACGTAGGTGCATCAGTGTGAAAATAGAGTGAAAATAAATGTTTCGACCCGCTGAAACAGTGGCAATCGAGAGACCCCGCAGTCTGGGGGCCGCGATGGGCGCCCATTGCCCCCGGCTGGCGTGATTGGCCACCCAGGCGGAAGCCCCCGCCAAGCCGCGGAGTTCGACCCGTGATCCCATCGCCTATTGTGGGTCTCTCGGCCCGGAACGCTGCGCAAGAGGAGGGACGGCGCCTCTTATTGGAATTAACGCAAGTACACAATACTATCCCCCCACCGCTGAAGCCTTGTCACACGACTATCTCACAACCGAATTCGTGAGTACCACTTCCAAGCACCTTAAATCAGCGGGCGCCCTCCAGCTCCCAGACTCTTAAAACCCCCTCAGCGCTCAGCTCCTCGACCCCATTACCCCCTTATCATGCTACTAACCATCTCATCAACCTGGAAGCTATCTGCTAATCGGGATGTATTATAGGTCTTCTAGGCCAAAGCGTGCGAGGCTTGGATTCGCCATACAGTAAACCGCACACAAACCCTAAACCCTAAAGATCTTCATGATTTCTTGGTCGACGTTCGACCTTGATTCATTGATATTAGAACTTTGTCATCGTACCCTAGGGTAAGATTTCTATTAAATTAAATATACCACAAGTACTGTCAGATTTGCTGGGACTATGTCGGTCTGCCTCAGATTCGTTATTCAAAGTTGATATGAGATGCTGCACTGTAGGCTCATTGATCGATTGTGGTTTTCCTGCCAACTACTAGTACTGGCATAACTAGTGCACGACGCAGGCCAGGCCAATAGCATGAGGCAGAAAAGCACTGACAGGGATTCGTTTCGTAGGTGGCGTATCAGCTCTTCGAAACATACACAGTACAGTTAAAAGCGAGCGCACAAAGGAGCCGTAAATACACTATTTTACGTTGATTTGCCTTATTGCCCAGGTATTTTTTTTAAAAAAAAATTTTTACCAGTATGCTGGGCTTCTAGTAGTAGGCCCCTACTACCTTGGATAGGTAGTATACAGGTGCTTTGAAATGTTCATATTTGCCCTGCAATGTGTTTTGCAATCCGCAATGTCGATTATCGAATTTTATTGGAATAAGCAATATTTTATTAGGCCGAATGGAGAGAAATAAGTATTAATGTCTGATCTGTAGCCGTATCTTTGGAAGAACTCGAAGGCTTTCATATACATTGTAGTTTCTTGCGGTGCCTAAGTCCATAATACTTATATGTAATATTCACGTGTGGCTATTCTACTAGCATTCAAAGGTTTATAGATATAGAGACTAATAATACACCAGTATGAAGGGAAGAAAATCTATATATCAGCATCTATGAATGAGACTCAATGCACCGGGGAGCTGTGGGTGCATCATTGTATTCGGGGCTGTGACACCCCGCCCAGGGCTTTTCCACTCCACGCACCACCTCACACTGGATGAGACCATTTAGCTTGAAGATTCCCAGGTCGAATCGTCCTCTGTGATAGTGTACGTCACTTTTAAGGCCCTTTCTGTTTTACAGCCTGGACCTTTGTGGGGGATGCATGTTTCGTCTTTTGGTGGCGCCGAAGATAGTCTTTTCGCCCAAATGACTCCCGACACTCCGAGCATTTGAATGCATAGGGGGCGTCATGTTTAGATCTGACGTGCCTATTTAGGTCTTTCTTTCTCTTACAGCTGGCCTGGCACCCTTGTCGTGGGCAGCGCAAACCTTCCTTGTGGTCGTTTTCGCTTCAACTTTGGTATTAGCTGGGTTTGTCATCGAATAGAATAGGTGAATTATGTGATATGGCACAGTCTCTATACATACATGGCACTGGTGTGTTGGGGCATGAAGTCACCGTCGGTATAACAATGAGACTCCTTCACTGTATCGGGGATATATGTTGTAATGGAAGACAATGCAGAGGAACCTGCGGTCTGGGTTGGAGCAGATTCCTCCTCCGTCGAATATGTATTTGCCAGCGCTGGAACGTTGGGTTGGTCGCAAGTTTCACTTGGTGAGAGCTGGATCCCAGGGAAGAGCTCCAAGAGCGCATATCCGTCTGGGGTTATGGGAGACGATCGCTGGGCAGACATGGGTACTGAATCTGAAAATTGTGTGAGAGGAGAATTCTGGATATGATAATGGCGTCTTGATCTGGTATCACCTTTTGAAGCCCAGGCAAGCAGTACCATAGAGGAATGAGACTGTGGTCTCGATCGGCACTCGTGAGTGATGGGATGTTTGGCGACCGAGGGAAGCGCGAAGCTTCACGGAAGGCCCTTCGGAAGCTCTCGAAGACCAAGGGCCCTTCGTAGAGAGTGAGCACTCGCAGCAGAGAGAGGCCATTGAAAGATCTTTTGACAGGTACCATGGCGCCCACAGTCACTGGAAAGGTAAAGAGGAGTGGAGACAAGATAGGCAAAAAAGGATTTTCTTCGGCGAGAGCAAGGACGTGTATTGGGGAAAATCCCCATAAGCAGCACGAGCGACTGATCCGCTAAGGCCTCTAGTTGCCGGGTTGGCAGACGGATCTGATCCTCACCAAGGTCCACACCACGGGCACCCGGGCAAACTCAAATAGCGCCGCTTGCCAGCTCAGGAACCGCATCCACCATTAATATATGACATGAAAAGGACTTTTTGAAGCCCTGATGCCAAATTTCGGGTCCGTAGCCTGATTTCTTCTTCAGATCCTGCTTCCGAAAGAACTGAGACTGGGGTCTGGCTCTACTCGTGCCACACAATGCATTAGGTGATGCCCACTAAAAATTTCTAGCTGTGTCCCAACAGAGAATCGCATTCTGCTGACTTTTCTAAGTCTTCTTACTATAACTAACCAGTTACATGAAGGCTTAGTCACCCCTTCTTCTGCATGCATGGATTAGGGCCTTGTTTCAGGATATGTCTGTTGGGATCGGCCTGCGTCTGTGGGTGAAGTGAAAGAGGGAGCTGCCGGTAGATTTTTTTTTTGGCCTTTTTATTTTGTTTATTATATACCACTGTAGCGCGAGAATGTCGGTATTTCCTGCACCAGTGGCGATTCGCGTCTACGTTTCCATGCAGCACGCTATTCTAGTTTAGGGCGCCGCTGCGGACTCGTCAGCGCAGCTCGTGCCTGGCCCCCGAGCGGTTGCTCCGCCAAATATGCAGGGGGAGATAAAATACCGGCACAACAGGGTTTTTAGAGTATGCGAAGGGACAGAGAAGTTCCAAGAGCGTTTCGATGAGAAAGTACTTGTTCCTGCAGAAGGGCGCTTATTCCTGGCTGGATCTGTCTAAAAGATCGCCCTCGCGCGCAAGATAAAAAGGTGTGCGGAGATCAACTACAATTGGCTCAGATCCGAAGGGCAACTTCCGGTGGCTGCAGTGCAGTTGCGGGCAACACATGAAGGCTCGTGAAGTTGAATTTGTACGCCGGTGCTGGAGATAATAGCTGCAGCAAGCTGTAAGGCAGACGGTCTGCCAGAGGATTTTACACATCTGGTTCCACTCTCGCCGGGGGACGATCGTCTCCGACGCGACAGTAATCCCCCGAAATGAAAAGGGGGTATCCCGGTGTCAGGCTCAAGTTACGCCTTGATCCGCGGGGTTCGGTCGGTCGCGTTTGCGGAGCCCTAGATCCACTCCAGGAGTTCGATCAACGGCACTAGGGAAATTCGATGCGGTCGGAATCAAAACATCAATTATATTTCCAATTAGCACCGACGGGGATAGCAAAGGGGCCAGAGCCTCTCGGAGAGGCCCGTCATTTCCACACCGCCGCTTTTCTCCCACAGCCTCTGCACATTTCTGTCGATGCTCACATTTACAAACGCTGGCGCTTTGTTCTACCGGAGGCACTTTTTCAGTATTATTATTATTATCATCATCATTTTCATTGGCCAGTTCCAGCCCTGATCCCCGGCGAGAATGATAGCCCAAAAAGGATTTGCAAGGCGATACAAAGGAAAGCGGAAACAAAGGGAACTAACACACTTCTTGAGTAGACCCTTGTACAATTACACACTGGTGCATGGGTGCAAGATAAGATGGGGTGGGTTTGGATACAAAAGTCCCAAAAATTGTGGCGAGTACATTCATGAACGGATGATAGCCTCGATCAGGTAATAGCATAGCATATGTGTACTCGAAGCGTGACAGACAGGTCCAGGCACTCGGGCTCATGGAATTAAGTGTGCGGTGCAAACAAAGACAAGGAACCACGAGAAGGGGGGGGGGGGGGGGGAAGCCAGCGGACCGTTCCCCGGCCCACAAAAAACTAAAAGCCGACTGCATTGTCTGCATTGAGGGGCCTCAACTGAAAAGTTCCGGCGGGTCCAATCCGTATGGACATGTGTAATCGTACCTCGTACCTATGGCAGCCTCCACAAGCAGTTCTAGGTCTACCAAGCGATCAACTCTCAGCATGGCCGAAAGTCCAGGGCTACACATACAAGCGGAAAGTGTCCCGTCGAACGCCACTGCAAAATTAGGATGCACTAGGTCATGCTGTGCTAAACGTTCAGAGGACTGCGGAAAGGTCTAGATGAGTTGGACAAATCGGATTCTTTGAAGGTCCTTCCTGACGAGACCCTGCCCGGCGCGTTGCCAACACATGGACGCCGCTTCAGCACGGTACGAGGCAACCACACTCTCCATTCCATACCCCCTCACGGAAACCGGTTGTGTGCGCCCCCCGCCCCAATCATGGCCACCTGATGAGCCATGTCGGACCTCTTAGGGTCACGGTCATGCTCGCCGGCGCCTCCTCCCCCACCGCCGCCGACGCAGAAGTACTCGCGCGCCGCCAACGTGCTGGCCAGCTTTGCTCAACCACCCTTCTCCGGATCCAGTCCTCCCAGTCCGCAGAGCAGCTGAGTGAATGGTCCCCGGAGGAACGCATGATTCCCACAACTGCCTGTCTGCCTGCCTCACCAATCAGGATCCATCACTCCTTCAATCCCACTGGTTGATCGGCAGGCGAGCATATGTTCCAGTGGTTTCTACGCGCCGACACTAGTGATGATCGTGGTGGCTCGTCGCCCTGACTGGTCGCCCCTGACTGCCTGCCACATACTCACGTACACATTCCCCGAACGAGCGCTGCCGCCCATGCGAGGCTGACCAGTCGCTCTGTCCATTCCTTCACAAGACTTGAACGTAACTAATGCCTCTTGGTGGAGAGCTGATGTGCCCCGCAAACATTTTCAGATTAGGTCTTGCGTTGAACTATATCAAGGACGACTGATACGTTGACAGGCAGAAAAGCAAAGAAGCGAACGCAGCGAGTACTAAACACTGGTCAAGACGAAGAACGTTTCTCGAGTACACCCGGCCCCTGGGAAAATGAACAACTTGGTCATGGCCCCGAAGATGATCTCTCCGATTAAATGCTCTCCCGCAGTAAGGGCGCACAATTGTTTTCCGAGCAATGCGCGTTGTCATAACGTGTCGTCGCAGATCGCCGGGTTGCTTCAATCCTTTATGGTTGGGACAGCCTTTCCACAGACACATAAACGTGGCGATTTCGGGTCTTGAAAATCTCACCGAGGCTTTTAAGCCTTACATCGACGGCCTTTTTGATCACAGAAATGTGGAAAATTAATTACTATTTCTAAGGCGCAACATATTTGGATATTGAAAATAGTACAATATCAACATAAAAAAAATGGGAGATTATGATACTAAGACATTGACAAAAGTAGTCGCCGCCTACTGCGAAGCCGTTTACCTGTTGGCTTGGAGATCATTATTACCACATATTTGAAGCAAAGCGAAAAGAACAGAGAGATTGTCTGGGATCCGAGCGACATCAAGCAGTAGCAGAGCTGCCAAGGGAGTGAACTTTCCGCGCCTGGTTTCGGAGGTAGTCAAGTCGGCTCATACGTATGCCGCTAATCGAGCACTCGTACGCCTCCCGATCATCGTGAACGGTCTGAACATGTCGAGCTCGATCGCTGTTGCGAGTAAAGCCGGACGTACAACCTTCTCGTCGGCAGCGGAATGGTTTGCTACCCCTAGTTTGGTTCGACAGTCAGGCACGGTTCTATCGAAATCTGGGTTGGGTTTGTGAGCGTACCTGTCGTTCTTGTTCTCAGGGCTATTATTTGTATGTGATTGAAAGGCTGAAGTCGCATTCCAGGGAGTATCCAGAGACAAATTGCCATGCCCTTGGTAAAGCTGGGGTGTCAATTGTTCGTTCTCCGTCGAGCCTGCAGTCTCGATTCCCGGGTACATGTTCTGCTCGACAGGACTGGGAGGATTGCTGGGGTAGTACGGTGGTAGTGGCTTATAGCCAGGGAATAATTCCATTAGCTTCTACATCAAGGCATGCAACGGAAATTTGACCACCTTCAGGCCAAGAGGGATTGTTTGGTGGTGTATGGTGTGCAGCTGTAGCGTCTTGTTGTAAATGTGGTACTGGGAGTTTCATTGTTGCGACACGATTGTAGAGCAAGAACGAGAGACGAAAGGAAAAAGGCTAACTGTCTAGGAAGAGCTTGGTAGCCCAGGGGGCAAGGCCCTAAGAAGTGTAATGCAAAGAATCTATTTAATGTAGCATTGTTTACAGAGAAACTGCCTCAAATAAATTCAACTATATCTTGAACTATTTAAGGTAACTATAGCACTCATTAAGTTAGTAATAACTGTAGCACCTCATAAACTCATTTGTCCGTATGGTAAAACATAACCTAAGAAAGCTGTTGCCATCATTAATATAACTATTACGGTACCTATAGCTCATGTTAATGTTCTAGGTGCTTTATATGATCCATAGTATAAACCTCTACCTATGTGGTCAATTACAGTATAAACACCAATTGGAACAAAACAGCTGTATAATTGGTATTAAAACGGGGCTGAATCAGCTGTATAAGGGTACGTGCTAGGCTAAACTTGGAAAGATGAGCGAGATTTATCCTGGTGTGGATAATTTATGGATATGGATATGCCGCAGCCTAGGAGTGCCGTCTTCTGGGAGGGAGAGAAATACCCATGGTCACGCACAGGGATCTCATGCTCTGCGACTCGCCTTCTTTTTGGTTTTTCTCCTGCCTATGTTGGTGATTTATGCAGCCAAGCAGATTCGAGATCTGATCGGAGGATTTGGATAATTGGGATTATTCTTTAATTCAAGTCTATATACCAATACGATGAGCTCATCTTGATGTGCAACAAGAGACTCTTGATAGAGTAGCTGCCAAAGGCTGGTGACTTCATCGCAAGTCAGATCATCCAGGGCGGAAAACGTTTTTGACGAATAAAGAAAACAGGAACTTAAATTGTCTAATGATCTCTCCGAGGTGAATACCAGCGCCAAAGATCCGGAGTAGAATAGAATGACAGAAAAAAGTAATAAACAAAGAAAAAATGGAGACATAAGGTCAAGACGGAGGGGAGAGGATCTAAAAGAAAATCATTCTTAAAACGTTACCTTGGCGTGTGCCCTTCTAGACTGTTGTTCAAGTGCATGCAGTGGAGCTATGTCTCACCCTCTTCTCAATGCCCATATTTCCCAAAGACCAAAAACCCGTCCCTTCCGCTCGTGACATCTGACGCAGAATGCACCACTGTTTCTTCACTACTAGTACCTCTAGATGCGTTTCCCTTCATTCAGTCTGAAAATGACGCGAGATTGGACGTCGAACTCGGACCTCCCCGGCTCCCCAGGGAAGGTCCCTGGCTTCCACGCCCCTTCCCTTGGGTGCCACAATTCCCTGGCCCCAAGCTACGCACACTCGTCAGAGTTCTTCTCAGGGGCCCTTCTTTGCAGACAGTAGTCGACCAACGGAGTACGATGTCTATGAAGGCATTCCTTTGATTTCCTCTCAGACGTCGCCTGCCACAATAACCCACGTTGAGGATTTCCATTCCATGAACGACTTCCTTTGGATGCATCAAGTACTTGCCGCCGAGTATGAGCCCGACGCTGCGCTTGACGCATCGCTCGAAGGAATGAAAGAACTTCCAATTTTCGACACCATCCACGATCGCATCGGAAACGAGGACATCACGTCCCGCTCCCACATTTTCCCAACGATCCGTACCGCTGAACCTACACTGGTCGCATCCAGCAGCCGTCAGTCCATGCCTCATGACAGCCAGCAATGCTCAAGGAAGTAAGAGCCCTTGCCTGGTCCCTCGTTTACTTTGAGTATCTCGTTGTCTAACTCACGCTTTTCTCATCAAGGCAACGCCAACCGGCCCGCTACCCGTGTCCAGAAACCAACTGCACGAGTCTTCAACCGAAAGTGGGATTGCGTTCGTCATCATTCCCTGCATAGTGGGGCCAGACTGTACAGATGCTGATACTGTCCGAAAGCTTTTAAGCGACGCTATCACCGTGGCCGCCACGAGAACGGAGCCCGTCGTGCCAAAGCATGCAAGAGCAGGCCTGAATCTATTTGATCTTCTCCCTCCACGCGGTCAATCTTCATCGACCTTCCATTCGTTATCTTTCTTTCTTTTGTTTTTATATGCGGAATTTTGCCTTCTCCGCAATCGATCGAGCTACATAATTCAAGAGTTGTTGATGTTGAACCCTTGTTCTATTTCATCGCGGCATTTATGCCACAGTTCCTTGCTCGAGATTCCATCTCGGAAGGAATTGATGAGGGCATTTCCCCAGATCCGGTCACCCAGGCTCTAGCGCGGTGGGACCAGTGATCGCCCCGATTAACTCTAATCTAAAATTTTTTAGAACATTCTCGGATCGCCGCTAACATTCACTAGCGCGATCCACCATATGCGGCGAGCTCGATTGAACAGCGCAGATGACCGGACTCTCTTCTCTCCCTTTCCCCTCCTGCCTTACAAGATTCGCATATCAAGTGCTCATAGAGCCTTTCTATACCTATAAAAGGGATCACGGCAGGGTCAATCACGGCTGTTATCTACAATTTCAGTAACCGGGAGAGTTTTGTCTGGGCCAATCAAGACGGAAGCGGCTCTAAACTCCGAATCTCCATCTTAAACAGGTTCCCAAACCCAGCCGTCACATTTTCCATATTCTTAAACTACAAGTCCCCCCTTGGTCTTTTTCAGGGTACCGCTCGAACCAGGCACCGAAATTGAGGAACTTTTGCATCCAAAAAATAAGCAAGACATGAATCTGCAGAGGCCGGGTCTTGTCTCGGCGCACGTTGCATAGCAGATCCTCCTTTCTCCTGCCTGTGTTGGAACCGCGCTGGCTCTATTTGAATTTCCTCGCTAGCCCTTTTTTCGAACGAAATGAAGTGGAAACTAACATAAGGTATAATCAACTCATCCAATTACTCCCGCACGCTGAGGCTACAAAGTGTGCAAGAGGCACAGAGCAGGTCAGGCCGAGGAAAAGATCAGACAACGAACTATCAATACGTTCTAAAAAGAGCGCTCGCTTGGTCATGCACGCCTGTTATTTACGTTACGACTCGATACCACTACAGTCGAGGCTCTTGCTGCAGTCGAGATCGTGACAGGAATCTTTTGCGCCTGCTAGAATGAGCCCAGTCAACTTCAGCCACGTGACCTCTCTCTCTTACTATCTTCGTAGACTTTTCATGGATCCTTAGAATCAGAGACAATTGATAGATAATCCAACGCCTTTGCATTTGGCGAGAAATACAGGTGACGCCTTACGCATAGTCCCAGGGGCACAACATCGTTGTTTGCTCTTGTGTCCATTTGAAACTACAGGCGAGCACACTAATCGAGTCTTACGCTTCATAAGCGCCCATGAGAAATCCAGCAGTAGTACTCAAATAAAACTCTGAGTCCAGCACCTATTCGCGGTAACTAATACAAAAAATGAATGTCACAGGGATTTCGTAACGATCGACATGAAGTTGAACTGGAAAAAGAAATCCAGGCGCTCCGGCGGTATGAGAACTCAGGGACTGCCTGATCCGGGGACAGTGGTCTGTTCACCAGCGCTAGCCTCGTGGACCCGGTCTTCATCAAGACTCTCGAAGATACTTTCGCTGTGATTGTAATGAAGGGGTCTGAACCTACCGTGTTTTGCGTTCATATGGCGATCCAAAGTCCTCTTGTGTCTGAAGTCGCGACGACAAACTCGGCACACATGGTACAGTTTCCCTTGCCAGTGGAATCTGAGTGACGAAGGAAAGCTATTCGGCATGATCGGAACATCCTCGGAAGCATGGCTCGAGGGTGCGGTATCGATTTGGGCTTGCGGCGTGGCCACTTTGGGTCCGGTCGATGGGGAGCGGTCGTTTCTGAGGCCGAGTGTGGGTCGATCGCTCCATGATCCTAGATCGGTAGGTGTGAGGATGTACGCAATGGACATTTTGTCAGGTTGGTTCTGGCGTTGCGTAAGGGTTGGAATGGGAGGCGGCAATCGGGTCTCTGCCGGGGTAGTATTGATGGAACTCTGCAAGACCGGGACAGCAGACTCGACATCGTACTGTGCATGGTCTGGAGTATGGCCTGGTCCCGAGGTATGCACGTTCGGATATTCCCGAGACGCGTCGACTGTCAGGGAGGGATGACAGTCTGCCGAGCTCAATTTAAACTCACCTTCCATCGTTGCAGACTAATAAAGGAGATGAACGGTTATTTTCCGCGAGAGGATTGTGTGAGCGACAGGATGGTTCAGGGTGCTTGTGAGACCTGTTGTCGAGAAGGGCGGAGAGGGCGGAAAGGACGAAGTGGATGAAGAGTGTAAAGAGAATGGAAGCGGAAGAGGCACAACACAAGGCGGCAACATGGTAAACAACAACAGTCGATGGGTCTCCCGGAGCTCTTAGCGTTTCAGGAACACACATTGTAACACTACTAGTTTTTCCTATTAAGGCTGGCTCATCATGCAATGTGCTCGCCTCCACTGGGGTTTTCTCACGAGTCATCCCCAAGTCTTACGAGGTATAGAAATGGCATTCTGAGACAAGAGTTGCATCTACAATCATGGGAAAGACGATTTAATTGTACCTTTCTTCGTGATTTTCTTTTTCTGCTAAATAGCAGGGGACTATCAAGTAAAAGGGGAAATACGTAGGTACACCACACAGTTGTCCTGCGTCATATCGCAGAGACCTTGATAGTCCCATTCACATTCGCATTCACATTGTAAATGTAAAACAAGCCTGGTAACATAAATCTCGGCATAAGAAATACCGTGTGTTCACTAGCGGCGACGACGGTCAAGCTCCTAGCTCTGGAAGCGCTGCATGCTGACACCAATAGTCCCGTTCAAAATCTTCTCCCCTGGAACGGGAACTTCAAAAATGCCACTGTCACCACCAGATCCACGCATGACCCATCGCTGCAACAGATCGTTGCTCTCCACTGGCTTCACACTCGGATTAGCCGTTCCGACAGTAACGTGTGGGATAGCGTTGGCGCAGGTTACATCCATGTCCTCTTCCCCGGGCGAAATACGCACGACAAAAGCCATGACACGGCTGTCCCATACCAAGCGCTCCAGGCGAACGTGCGTCTTGCCGAGGATGGGCGGGTTGTGCATGGGGTCGTGCTGAGGATTCGCGGTCAAGGTTTTGATGTACTGCTGCACGTAACTATCCCATAGCTCCTTCTTCTTTTTGTTATCGGCGCGATGGATGAGCGTTACGTGGAAACTCTGCTGCACGCGGCGGGCTTCGATGAGCTTTCTGTACATTTGTGCCTGGTCGGACGTTGCGTTGGCGAATATCTCTTTCAGAAGGCGGTCTACATCCTCAGTAGGGATGGTAATGCCGAAGTAATCAATCTTCCTCGCCAGCTGGATTGGCTCGGAGTCCATGGACTGGGGTGCAGGGCCATCATTATGGGGCTGGGGTACGGGTCCCCCATTGTTGGCCTGGGGGCCCTTAGGACCCTTTCTCGCATAATCGGCACTGTTGTCGACCGTGACGTGATAGTCACGGATGGCGTAGTCGATGGCTGCGTCGAGAGCCTCCGGGGGTGGGATCTCGGGAACCAAGCGTGGGTAGGCTTCATGCAGCTCCTGGATCACATACTCGAGGTTGTGGCGAGAGGGATTGCAGGCATTCAGGCTGATGAGGTGATGGAAGTTGTCATCGGGTTTCCGCCCAAGATTCACACCTTCGAAGCGGTGGATGAATCCATCCATGATTCCCCAAGTCTCATTATCGCCCCTGGTAGCTGCTTTGATGGTTTGGTGGTTGTCACCGCGCTCGTGCACACGGAAGCGGGTAACGGCCCTGATTGCATCAAGCCGTTCGGGCTCGTGGACATACTGCATTGCAACAAACGTAGCATGGGGAACTACGGCGGAAACATCCTCCATCAACTGTTGACGTTCGCGTCGCTGATGGTTGTTGCGATCTGCGATGACTAGGGGGTATTTGGACATGGCCTGAGTGACGTCAAAGGCAAATCGCTTCGGCTTCGATTGGTTGTTCTTCGCCTTGCGAAGTCCATCGTTTTGCACAACACCCCATCCGAACAGATACTGGAGAGCTAGAGCCATGGTAGTTTTACCGCACCCAATTGTAGCAATAGGCACCAGAACGACATTGTTGGTGATGATTCTACCGTTCTCCTGCTCCATGGCAATGATCTCGGATCCCTTCAGGCCACGCTCTTTCAAAAACTTCTCTCGCAAGGCAATGATACCGTGGTTCTTGAGATACGCCCGGCCGACTTCGACGTCCTCGTTGATGACCCGTCGTGCAAAATTGAGATACTCCTCCGTGATCATTTCGTGCTTACGAATCTTGGGGAACTTGCCCTGGATCACAGCCTTGGTGCATTCGCGCCACTGGCGATACATCAGATATGGCTCTTCAAACTTGTATTTGAAGAACCAATCACGGTAGTGAACCTGGTCTCGGGCCATTTGGCATCGAATCACAAATCCTTCGGTCTCACGACCATCCCAGGTTCCGGTCTCGGCGCACCCTTCGAGGAATCTTCTGACTGAAACAATGTCATCGTGCACCACGAACTTGGCTTTCTTAAAGCCCCATGCATCAGCGAACTTGTGGACCTGCGCAGCAGACTGAGTAGCGAACTCGGGCAGGTTGTAGTTCAGACCGTGCAGGTAGATACCTGATGCATCAGCATCGTAGGCCAGCACGTGTTCCTCGAACGAGTCATCGCAAAGTTCACCAACCGCCGTGGCGTTCATTTCACGTAGAGTCCTAGCGAGTTCTTGCGCAGTCCGTCCCACGGTTGCGACATGCTTTTCGACCCAACGCTCGCCGACCATCGCATGGCTATTGGGGAGCACAGGAACTCCCACGGGCATCTGGGCGTCGGTACGAACTCCCGTCGAATGCTTACTGCACACCAGCAGTTTGTCTCCCTCCAGGCCTGAAATGAAGATGATGCAGCCATTTTCCTTCACGCTGAGTTCGTATGGGCCCCGGGTGTTGTGCTCAATATTCCTCCAGTGCGTGTCCGTGGTTTCGTCGATGTTAAAGAACTTGTCGTATCCGCGTGCCACGATTTCGGGGGTCTTGTCTTTGCGCTCAGCGGTGAAAAGCCCGCGGGCGTAGGTAGGCAGGTCCTGGCGCTTGTAATCCCATTCCTGAAACTTCCACGAATCGACGGTCCTATCGTCGGTACCGGAGACCTTGTAGGTCGACTTTCGGCAGGCGAAGCCCTTCTTCTTGCCTGGATTCTTCTGCGCATTCTTCAGGTCGTGTACGAGCTGGGCGATCTTGGCTGGGTCCTGCGTGAACTTCGTCTTGCCAGAGGTGGCCTCGTCGGCCATTGCCTGTGTGGGGTTAGGTGATGTGAGGTCTCGAGTCGTGAGAACTCAGACAACTTACCTCGGGGATTTTATCCATTGCGTCGTCCCCTCAGTGCAAGATTCGATTTTTGTTTCGATTTTTGTCACAGTTGCAGCTCGAAGGAGGGGTAGAGAGAGGGTGGGGCGGGGATGAAAAGAAGAGAAACAGAAAGGGCGGGAAGTCGGGTTTTGTGGACGAAGTGAATTGGTGCCTGGCCAACGTGCGAAGCTCAACGTCGCCTTCCTCGTTGCAGGCGCAAGTAAGTCATGGTGCGTCACACTTGAGGAAGGAGCGGCGGGGAGCAAACGCGGCAAGACGGGAGAGCCTTATCGCCCTCCCCGCTTTCAAAAAAAAAAAAAAAGATCCGCCGCCAACGTTTCGACCCTCTACGACAGCCCACCTTCCTTCCTTTCGATCTTGACTCGACGCAGTGACTCACACCATGGCCCAGCCCAATCCGTACCTCTTGGCATGCGACCAGCCAGCAGCATTGCTCGAGCTGCTGCGCTCCAATCCCGCGATCGCGTCCTGTCAGGACGAGCACGGATATTCCTTGCTCCACGCCGCCGCATCCTATGGCCATACCGATCTCCTCCGTGCCCTTGTGAAAGAATTCAACGTCGATGTCAACCTCACCGATGAGGATGGTGAGACCTGCCTGTTCGTGGCCGAGACTCCCAAGATCGCACGGTGCCTGGTGGAGGAGTTAGGAGTGGACATCAACAAGACCAACGATGAGGGTCAAAAAGCCCACGAGAAGATGGAGGCGGATGAGGAGTTCCCTCAGGTCTCTGACTACCTCCGTGAGGCCCTAGGTGTTGCGGCTCCTGCCCCGGCGGACCCTGCACCGGGTCCACTCAACGCTCCCCGGCCGATTCCTGGGAATATGGAGGTGAACATTGGCACGATGTCGGAGCAGGAGGCTAGTGCTGGCGAGACTGAGGTTGATCCCGAATTCAAGCGCCGCATTGATGAGCTCGCCGCCCGCGAAGACTTCCATAGTGAAGCAACGCAGAACGAGCTGCGGGACTTGGTTCGGGATGCTCTGACGGGCACCAGCATCGAGACTTCCGAGCGCGAGGTGCGAAGGAGAACCGACTAAATGGCATTGGAGAAGGATCCATGTTACACTTTCTTGCCTGCTACAACCCTTGCTGGCCGCAGCGCATTTTTCATGCAATTCATGGTTGGTCTCCAGCAACAGAAACCCCGCTTTTACATACGAGCACCTGTCGCAGAGTGCATTTCAACCCAGCTCACCAACCTTGACGACTCGAACTGAGATTTATATGCTTGGACACTTGGCTCGGATGGGTTGCGGTGTGAATTGCAATCAGGTTATATATCGGCATCAATATCCTGTTGGATGGGAGCTATGCAGGGGCTGGCCTCTGGCCTATAATATAATCTAAACGATGAGACGATTTGAACATAGCAAAATACTTGAACGATCACTGCGGACTTTTACTTACAAGTGATGTCCCAATTCAATCATACCATAGACACCTCACAGCTGCTGTGGTAGCTGTCATGTGCTGGAGTAGATCGGCAAACGGAGATCGGCTGCTCCGCCAAGCAGCCACGCCCGCATCTCCAACTCCAACCCCACACCTCACCTCACCTCACTCCTTCGCCTTCCTACGCCATGTCTCAATCCACCTCTCCCTACCCGACGCAGTCCTCATTCTACTCGACGCCGCCAATCATGAATTCCTCCTTGAATCCCGACACACCTCCGCCTCCTCCCCCGAAACCCAGCAGCCACGAAGCCAGTCGCGGCGGCACGCCTCAGAACATGACCTCCATGCCAGCACCACAACCACCACAGCCAGTGCGACCTGATTCCCAGCTACTGCAACAACCCTCCTACACACCCTCCTCTTTCCCAGCACCACCGGCAGTCGAGGAAGGCTGGCTCCCAGACCTGGTGAAGGAGAAGACGTGAGCACCCACCGCCTCTTCCGACCGCAAACCAAGCTAACAGCTCCACCGCAGCACCATGGACCTTCATACAATTCTTAAAGACCCGACCCTCCTCTCCGCCCTCTCAACCCAACACCCCTCACACACAGCCCGACAACAAAGCCTCGAGTCCCTGATCCAAGTCAACAAGGACCTCGCGACGCGTCTCCTGGCCATGCAACAGCACATCGACGAGCTGCGGGGATCCACGGAAACAATGCTTCTCCAACACCAGTCCCTCGAGGTATCCTGGCGCAAGAAGCAATCGGAGATGGACGCGGCGCTGGCGCCGTGGTCGCCTAAGGCACTGTACCAGCGCCTGGGCGCGTCGATCGCGGAACAAGAAGCTGTTTGTCAGGCTGTGGAGGAGAGCTTCCTGGACGAGGATCACCATGGCCGCCCTACTGAAAAGGAGATTGCGGATTGGGTTCGTCGTGTCCGTGGTGAGGCGTCCAAGTTGGCTGCTAGGAAAGAGGCGAAGGCACGGTGGGATGAAGGTCGTGTTGGTGGGTGGCGGTGATTTTGCTTGACTTAATGTTCAATATACCCAAATATAGAGGTCCATTATCTTTTGATGATGTTATGTCGACTACGAATCTATGAATTGTTGCTTCACAACCTTCTGTCTGCTTGGTGTACATAGTGTCTAGGAATATTTGAGATTAATCGTGAGTGGGGTATCTCGATGCTATGATACAGATTTGAAGGGAGTTGTGACGAATATGGTACAATGATCAGCGCAACATCAGAGCACAATACTAGGAACCGTTCAAAAAGAGCTTTGTTCCTTCATAGCAGCCGATGTACATCGCGCTGCCAACCGTCGCCGTCAGGCAAGTCAATCCAGAACCACGGAAGAAACCTGCAATGCCCTCTCTGAGGAGCACATCCTGGGCAACCGCAAACGCACCAGGACGAGACGAAAAAGTCGCCCCAGAGGACACATATCTCACCTTTTCAATAGAAGGCCGAGGTATCTGAACATCACTGCCCACCGCGAGTCGCATCCGAGTCTTGACAACATCAATAGGAACAAAGAACCAAGACGAGCACCCACCGGCAAGGCCAGCACTGAGCACTGTAGTCTGCATCTGCTGAGAAACAGAATCTAACTGCTCCTGCTTCTCATTCAACGACTCCTTAATCGACTCATACAAACAGAACGTCAAGCAGATACTGGGTAATTGACCCGCAACCAAAACCCAATACCCAGCCCAAAGAGCGGAAGGCTGCTTATAAAACTGTTTCAGAATCCGAATCGTGGCCGGTGGCCCATTCGACGGCGTTTGCGGCTTGCGAGCAATCTGCGCATTCTGCTTCAGAACCTCGGCGGGATTCATCAATGCACACGCAACGAGTTCCGCGGCTGCACTGCTCACGGTGTGCAGGATAGGACGTGGTACGCCTTGAAGGTACCCCGCGACTTGGGCTCTCTCACAAGCTGCCTTGGAAGCTTCGTATGTTGCGAAGAACGCGGCAGAGGAAGGGATGCCGGCGAATAGTGTTGGGCCGAATCCTTGATAGAGGCCCGTAAATAATGAACGTCTCAAGGCGCCGTTGCTGCATTTGTAGACGTATGTGTAGTCCTTTGATTGCATCCGTGTTATCATCGTGTCCATTGGGTGAATCACTATTTCGCTGCTTAACGCGGCGATTGCTGCTGCCTGTCCGTCTTGTGTTAGCGAAAGAGCAAGGATAGGTGATGTTAACGGGACCTACTGCGACAACGTCGAGTCCATTTTCTGTTAACATATTCGAATGGTCTTCCGTGTGAATGAATTCTCGTGCGCATTGAGACTGGGCGTGTAAGAAGGATGTTGGTTGTGGCAAGGGTGTTGTCGGCTTGCGATTTACTGCTGTCTCGGCCTCCGCGGGACCCGACCGACTCCGCGGGAGGCTGTCCCAACAGCTCCCCGGCACAATTCAACCACCAACACATCACAATTCTTTAGTGCTTCGTTGTGAGCTGATAACAAGGCCATTGTCTAAGCGAATACTATTTCATTTTGGACCGTTATAACTCGAACCCTAAACAACACCTCAAAGGACCGCAGCGTCTTTGTCATCCATAGTAGACAAAACAAGATTTGGGCATCCAATGAAGTGACAACGCCACGCTCTTTGTCTTCCAACACAGCACAATGAATTCTCTCTACACTCCCACTGTGTGGTTTCCCACTAATCTTCACTCCTTCCAGTAGCTGTCCTCAGGTATAAAAACTTCGAGACATCGAGGATCGAGAGTCCCATCGAACAGCCATCCCGTCGATTTCAACATCGTCCACATAATCAAGTCGATACTCAAACTCTTGTTCGCTATGGACCATTTGGACGAGAAGTTCCGCCAAATGCGCCAAGCTCACTATCAAATGCAGATCGCAAGCGGCCTCGGAACGACCTTCGAAGAAGATCGCGAAGCAATCGTCAATGACCTCCACGTTTACTCCACGTGGCTCAACCAGCCACGAGCAGACCTCATGGCAATCTCGACAGGACTTACTCGCATCGCCAATCATATCGGGTGCATCCTCCTAGAGAAAGGCGTAGCACAAAATGTGGCATGTAAGAATCTTCTCCCCGCGTGCTTCCCGCAGCGATGCGAACAAATTTCCACCGAGATACGTCTTCTCGGAGAGGAGCTAATGTATAGTCCGAACCTTGCTGGTATTATTTCTCTAGCTCTGGGAGGGCTTAAGTATCTTGTTGCGACACTCAGCATTTCCACTGGCCTGAACACTCTAATGGACTATGACCCCTATGCTTCTGGATTTGAAGAGTACGTGAACAATTTCCACGCCTGGATCCATGAACGAGCCCCCTGCCCAATCCAAGGTTTCGAAGAGGCGATTGAGCGTGTTAAGAAGGGGTGGAATGTAATACGATGGGGCCCCGGTGGTTGTGGGTGCTCCCAATGTGCTAGTCGATTGCGGCTTCGGTAAGTCGACCCTTCTCTTCCCTCGGCGACCTGTTCTTATTCTTTCGTTTTCCTCGTCTCTACCTACATTTCTCTAGTTCTTCCAGGATGATTGTCATCTACCATTAATGGTTGATACGATGTAGTGTCGTTTTATCTCACTCAATTTAATGAAATGTGAAATGAGGTATGTGATTCATTTATCCTACCACAAGGCCATATTGTAGTATCATCGCAAAGTACCCCAACCATTAGTGAAAAGACATTTCAAACATTTTAAATGTGAGATACATCAATCGTGATGTAGACCCCAAAACCGACTAGGTACAGCCCCACAGTTGCGGCTCCCACGCCAAACCCCGATCTTTGCTCTTTTAGGCACCGGTACTTCTGTCAGCAGTCGCTGTATATTCTGTTTAAGGTATTATATGCCATTTCGATTACATCTTTCTATAAAAATCCACGCAATTTTCCACTTAGCCATGAACTCATAATGAGGGTGATAAGGGGCAGTATAGAGGGCGGCGGTATAAAGCAACCTTGCCGGCCCTCACGCTCACACTTTCCGCCTAAGACGGCCTCATCATCTTTCACTTCCAGTCTTATCCTTCATCCCTCCCCATCCTCCCTCCCCTCCTCCCTTGCTCCCTTGCTTCCCCTCTATCCTCTCACTCTTCATCAACCGCCTCGTCCCTCCATATGACTACACCATGAAGCGCGTGGAACCCAGAGATACACGCTATGACGATGTCAAGCAAAGAGCCAGCGGCAAACTTGACACAGGATATACCGGCTACCTGATTTTTCCAAACTTCCCGGAAGAAGTTTACCATATTCTCAGCGAAGAGGCCCGGCTCCCAGAAAATTCTCGGTACTCGTACGACGGCCATAGGCGGGAACTCTACGTGGAAAGATACTATCGAAACCAGGATGACCAACGGACAACTGGCTTCTGGAAAATCATGTCTTGCAAGCTGTACAACGCTAATTGGCAAGGTCGTATGTGTGTGAGCTCTCTTGGACCATCTATCCAACTCGTGATTCTATCGCCAGACGTCGGATACCGGCCGACGACCTCAGGCACACATACCGTTGTGATGGAGATCGATGTTTTCCCGACAGCAACCAAACTTGGTCTCCTCAACCTCGCAAACTGGCCGAGACTTGGGAACGTGCAGCTGTGCTTTGTCGTGAAGCTGGTTCGAAATCCATCTTCAATCACGATTGAACTCTGGGGACAACTAGAAGTTCCATTTATCTTAGGGCCCGCGATCAAGATTCAAACAGCGGTTATTGCTCCTGATAATCATGCGGGCCTCTCGTGTGGAGTGGAGAAGTCATAATATTTAACCTCCTCCACATGGCTTCACGATCACATGAGATGTGTTTGCTGGAAACTCAGAGAACACCAGTCGCGAAACAATTGAAATCGACAAAGCCAGCTTGATGAAGTATGGCAGACGAATTTGGCCCCTCCTGGAGGGATTGACCTTTTCATGATTTTCTGAACACTTACCTGCTGATCGCTTTGATCTTTTTGTCATGGTTATCTGGGAGTATTCTCCTAGTGTCATTGCTCTACTCGACCGCTTAGCATGATCATGCTGATGGGCAGTCTGGGCGAGCAAACCAACAGGTTGAAATCGCCCTCAGACACTGGATCACTTCCCATTCAGACGATATGGCCGACTGGTCGAGACTCGCGCTCTGCCTATTCTCCAAACAGCTATTCACTCAGCTGTCAATGCGTCAACCAGTCATAAAACACATAGGCTACTCTACGGCATTGAACTGTGTCAGCCATGTGAACTATACAGGCATGCCTTCGATAGCGCCGGTCAGTCATTCGCAGCCAGAGTAGATACACAGCAATCGCTCGCTTTCGCTGCGATCCAGATGAAGGCACAGTATGACCAGCGTCATAAGCATGTCTTTTTCCAGCCAGGCGATTGGGTTCTCTTCGACTGGACGACAACACGTACAACATCAAGGTTAACTCGACACTGTCCCGCAAGCTTCATCAGAAGTACCCAGCAAATTCAAAGTCATTAAACGTGTCGGTCGTCTCGCTTACAGGCTGGATTTTCCGATATCGAAACAATGAATCTGCATTCACCTAGTATTCAGCATCGCACTTCTCGAGAAGTGCCCGCAGGAAGAAGTCCCTTTCAAACGTAGAGCGGATTATCACGAGCCCACGGTCAACCCGCACGCTTCCCAATTGTCCGCGTTACCATATAAGGCTTAGTGCGTCTCAAGGGGGATGGATTCCCAAAAGAGGAGCGGTTCGATGTAAAGCGGATCCTCGCGAAACGAGTTCGGACAGCGCCAGGACAACTGCCCGAGTCAGCTCAGAGGAAAGAATTTGTGGAATATCTGGTTCGTTGGAGTGGTTAGTCCAGTAAGAAGGATCGCTGGCTTCCGGCGGCGGAGCTGAAGGGGTGTGAGGAATTAGTGAAGTAGTTTGAGAACCGGCAAACGCCGGTCGGACTGCACGTATACGTCGATATTAATCCCATCCTTACTTGTATGTTACTTCACTTTTCCTTCACTCACACTGCTCATCGACTACGGATACTTTCTTTCATCCACTACAACATACGACTCTTCACTCCAGCACCATTCGCCCATTGCTTCCGCCACCCACTGAACTTCGCCTCTGTTTCATTCGCTAACGCTTGACCATGTCACTTCCTCCCACGAAACACCTCGTTCGCTTTACCACACCAGACACTGTCATCATGTCAACCGAATCTCTGACCGACCCCGAAACTGAGCTTACAGAATCTGATCAGCAGCCTTTCCGATCAATTGCAGCGCTATGCAGGCCTGATGAGGTAGAGGCCTGGTGGAAACAAATGAACAGCCAGATTAAACACTTTGCAAAACCAGAATACCATAAAGAACCCCCGGCTGCTTATTATGATTAAGAGCCAAAGCCAACACCGAATGTCCTGACCGCCGTGTCAGTTCAAGATATGTTCTACAAATGGCCCCCACACGGTGTGCACCTCTCCGACCAGTGGCAATTCGAAGCACAGCCAATTTAACTCGCTCAGACAGAATCATCATCAACTTCGTCATTCTATGCCATATCTCGTTCCCTGAATTATATCATATCTTTTTTGTACCACCATGGCCTCGAATCTCCGCGGGGTACATCTACTAATATGCATATCACTGGCTGCATCGAAATTTAAATCAGGGAATTGATACCGCGTAGCGGACGCCAAGCTGGCTGCAGGCAGACTAAAGTCAACAAAGCACGCAGGATGGAGGATATGGCCAGATGTAGGGATCTCAGGGATCCTGTGACCGCTATGGGGGCGATAGTCACACGGAACCTGTTCATTGGAAGCAGTATTCTGACTAGTCACTTGCCCAGATACCCTAAGGTATGTACTACAGGATTTAAGTGCTGGGTGGCTGCAGCACGCCGCCGTGGCTTCGGATGATCGACAAATCAACAAAGAAAAGGACATCCAAACTGCGCCACCAGAAATTGAAATTCAAGAGTTGGCTGAGCTGTTAGCCTATCACGACCCTGTTACCCCTATACCCCGACTTGTGCTCGAAACTGCTGCCTAGAGGGTCCCCTGGTGAGAGCTACCGGTAGCCTTATTCCCCACACCCCGCGGTTAAAAATCCCTGTTGGGATGTATACATTAGGGAAGGTACTGCCCTAACTCACTCCCGCCATTCGTTCGAATCTCTCCTCCCACTCATCATTTCAACCAAGCTTGTCTATTGACTCACTGCCCTCTTTTCTCAATATGCACCACCTTCGTGACTCCCTGCTGAGCCCTGCACCAAAAGACGCCCCCGAACTCGATACGATGGACCGCGCCTTCAAGGACCGCGAGAGCGTCGAGGAAGCCGCCGCACAGGGCGACCTCGATACTCTGCGCGATCTTGCCTTGAGAAATCGCGTTTGGATCATCACCGACCGATACTGCAGCGTCGGAGATGGTGTGGACTCCCTCGAAGAAGCACTTCATTCCCTATGGCACATCTTCTACCAACTCGGCCGATATACGGCTTATGAATCCTCCGAACAAGACCGTCTCGTCCTCGACATCCTCCGCATCCAGGGGAAAGGGCCCTTGACTAGGCCTGTGTCGGGCGCGTATGGCATCGACATCGCGCGAACCGTCGAAGGCACACTGTGGAATGACCTTCCCTTCCTGGTGACAGACATGGCCAACTTCTTCATCAGCGACTGTTCCTCGATGTCGGGTGTCAATCGCCTCAACTTTGCGTCTTTCTTAGCCAAGCTTGCTTCAGCCCGTATCAGCAAGGACAGGATGTGTCAGGTGGCACTTGTTCTCTTCCGCGCTACATTCGAGGAGGGACGAGACCTTCGTACCACCGATGAGCCGGATGATGAAAACCAACGACGATTGATGAGGAGCCTCGATCTATTCCACTTGTTACCTGCTGCCTTTGCGTGGATAAAAGAGGCGGGTAGCAATCTCGTTCGACTCTCGGATGTCTACTGGAACGATTGCCCCAGCGTCGTTGGACAGGGAGGCCGGTTGTTTGTCCAGTCGGAGTTCGGTCGACGATCGCCTACTGGCTTCACGCCGTGGAGATGGATGTTCTGGCTCAAGAGACTCCATGAGATTCAGGAAGAGACAAAGGAAGCTGGTGAGAAGCGTCTGGGGGAGTATGCTACAGATGCCATCGAGCTTATGGTTGGGCATGTGGAGGAGTTGAACTCTGGAATTCTGAGGGCTTACCGGACCGGAGGTGATACCCTGCAGCAGGATAAGCATCTGATCTGCCTAAGGAAGTTTCTGAAGACTGAAGCTGCGGAGGGAAATTACAATGTCAATTAGGTCTCTCTGTCCCTATTTTTTCGTTTATCTTTCCAGGTCTCAGATTGAAATCTCACTTCTTTCGATGATGCTGTCGGGGCTGTATGACCAATCGCTCTGTCCCTTTTTCTGGGCCCAAAAATTCTGTCACCACAATGCTTCCGCGATGCTGTATGTCGGAACAAAACTTCTTAAGCTTCTTCCCTTTTCTGACATCTATTCGACATCCCAAGCACTCAATCTGTTGAAATGAAAATTCTATAACGCAGAGTATGCGAGAATCCTACATTTCTACTAACAATCTCCAGAAAGATTTTTTTCTGAACGCGTCGAAGTCAATTTGATCTAGCTAGATACCAAACGAGTGTTTTGATGAAGCTCGAAGCTGCGTCGAGACCGGGCATGTCCATATTTATAACCCCATATACAAAAGGCATCAAGTTGCTCTTGGTTCATCAGGATGAAAGATGTCTGGCGTCGAGAATCTCGCGGCATCTCGTATCACCAATGAAGGAGCCACTGAAACTCGGATGCTCCGACTATGTCAGAGACCATCTAGTCGCAGGTGACCTTCTTGTTAACGCTGTCAAATGTGCACTTTTTGCCATCCTTGGTGCACTAGAGGGAAGAAAAGAGGTAAGCAAGGGTAAGCAGGTTGCTGCCCGAAATGAGAAAGAACTAGCCTTCTTGTTGGCAAACTTAGGGCACTTGACGATAGTGGTCTTGCCGCTCTGGCCCTTGTATTTGCAGGTATTGTCCTTTGTGTAACATTTCTATATGGTTTCCGAGAGGTCAGAGACAATTCCCAAATAACTTTCCAGTACTACTTGGAACACTCACTCCGGTGTATGTGATGAGAGCACCAGCCTCCTCCCGAGCCTCGAGACCATCAGCCTCAACAGGGTTGGCAATCGCGCCCATGGCAGCGAAGAAGAAGAGGGCAACAGTGGTGAACTGCATGGTGGAGGTTTAAAGATAGGTTTTGCAAATAAGGTAAAATTGATTGAAGTGTTGTTGATTGAGTTGATGTCTTGGAGATTGCAGCTTCTTGAACCCCCCCCTTATATAGACGACGTGATCGCTGCGTCAAAAGGTGACAAATTCAATCCCCAAATCCGACGCAGTCATCTTGGGGGCTGCAGTCGAAGGATTGGACCATTTTCACATGCTGAGACTGCTCAGCCTTTTGGACGGTGCATATTTACAGGGAATAAGATCAATTGATTGATATGTACTAATCCAGGCGTGCCGACACGTGCAGGAGGATCGAAGCAACAGAGTCAATGGCTGATATGCTGGTCATACTTGGCCATGTCTTGGTGCTCCGGAAAGGAAAGAGGCGGGGGTACCCTGCATAGCGGGCGGGCGACGCAGGTAGCGCTCGAGGGACAAATAAAGAATTGCCTCATTCACAGTTAAGATGAACGGCAGATGCTTGTCCTCGTGTTTGTCAAACATGCAACGCAGTCGAGCTCGATCAACAACTAGTTTATTCTCCTCGATCGCTCTCTCAGTCTTTCTGTTTCCTACTGAGTTGAGTACCCTCGTGTCGAGCTTAAAAACCCTCGCCTTGGCTACTTCAAACGGAATACGTTCGTCGTTCGTGGGCACAAGCTCGGCGGCGAAAGAAACTGGTGAGAATGCTCCTGCTGCACTATTGGTTATCCAAGACGGTTGGTGGCCTAATATGTATTCTGCATTTGGAGTAAGAAATGATCTCCCGACTCAAAAACGTGCAGATTACTATAGGGCAGAGTGGGGGATGAGAAGAGGAGATGTTACTGGTCCAGGAGAAACGGCACCAAGGCTAGGGGCGGGCCGGCTCCCCCGCAGAAACTACTGCAAGGCAGCCCTTGTGATGCAACCCTGCAAACTTCAAAGTACCTACATAAGCGCTGTGAAACCTGAACTTCGAAGGCGCCCTAATGTATGCATGGCAAAGCAAATTAGCTCAGACAAGCGCCATCAAAAATCGAAATGACCATGGGAAGCTCATGGAGAATTGCAGTCTCTTGGATTGCGATAGAGACTCGGCACGGCCAATCTAGAGCAAGTTAAGATTGAAACTAGAAAGATACAAACGACAACACAGCTTCCTTATTCTAACCCTGTATGAGCGCATAAAGTAGTAAGCAGATGCTCCATGCATGTCAGCCAGTGACGCACCTGCCCGCGCTGCGGCACCGATCACCCGATGCAAACCAAGTTATCTCAACGACCATCTAGCCCCGACCCCATTCTGTGTGCCCAATTTTCGGGCACCGTCGTAACTACATACCTTTTGTGGATCCATAAGCCGCAGCTTCAAAATTGTCGCCAACAATGGGCCATGTTTCAGGAATCATTCTCCACGTTAAGTCACGTTCGGTTCGGTATACCTCTTAAGGCCCCAGCGCTTCGAGGTGCAAAATTTTCATCTTTTAATCCTGTTCGAGTATCAGGTGTAGTCAGGCCACCACCAGAGTTCCACTAGAATCCATTTGTTCATGAGGCGTAGGTTATTGCTTGCAACATCGTGAGTCTTCTGGTTGGCGAGGTGACACCGATGCATTAATGGCCTGATCACTACAGTAGCTTGCGAGATATTGTATTGGCTTGTCCCTTCCAGATACACATCTCATGACTATATAAGCTATATAAATTTGTGAAAGTTTATCCTACGCAGAATCCAAGCTATGGTCTCCGCTAGTTTGACGATTGTGAGCTCAAAATTTGGGTGTATACAAGGATTTATCCATCTATGTTTGCCTCCCTTTTCCTGTACAGGACCCCTAGCACTGGCTTGCTTTTCTCTTTCGAACCGGTCATTTCGCAGGGTCAAGATGATAGCACTCGTCTCTTGTGCCAAAGAGTGGAACAGTAGTTACAGTACGGGACTTGGGCACTGATGTGCTTTTCCCAGAAGGATATGGCTTTGATTTTGCCGGCATGGCGCCCACGAAGTATAGGCTGCGGCCGAGCCAGTCTCTCACTGTCGAAATCAGGTGATATGTGATAGGAAGCCCTGATCTTCAAATTTGAGTTCCGGGGCGGTGTCAATATCGTCGCGTCGCATGAGGGTCTTTGTGTTCAATTGCACCATTTTGAAGATACTCCATTTGGCTTGGTCGAGCTACGCCATGAATATGCCTGTTTAAAGAGCTTCAGGGAGTTCGAAGCGGAAACGATTCATTTCCATACAAATGCTGGCAACTTCACTGGCATGCCTGGGTAAACGTAGTTGTTTGGACTCAAGTTGAACAACCGGTTGAAGAGCTGCAAGATCTGAGCATTGATTTCTAGTTGAATCTCCGGCGATTTAGACCTAGCAAAAGGAGAGGAAGGCCGGATGCCGAGTGCCATATTGATAATCGATTGGCGTTATGCAATAACTTAAAGTAGTATGAAGGTTGTCGATCAAACAACATTCCCCTGGAAATGAGCTGATGTAATCTGTCATCTGAGCCACGTGGTGGTCTGGCTATTTCCGGTCGCTTTAGTTCATTACAACAAAAGCCTGAAGGCGGAATTAAAAAGTAAAAAAGGATATACTGGGAGAGTACGGTAGGCTCTGTGTAAATTACTGCAGGAAATCGAAAGTGATGGCGGGGGGTTGGAAGACGATCTACCCAGTGGGACGCGGTGCTGCGGCTCTATCTGATAAGGAAAAGACCGACAATTGCAGCAAGGTAGATACTTGTACCTACCCTAGGTCATTGCTAGCGTATATACTCGCTCAGTGTGCTTGGGTACTTCCAGTCGCATTCTCAATTGCACTGCGTGCCTCAGGCATCTTTGAAACATGATCGGCATTCGGCGTCAAACCTCGTATTACCCCGACCGCTCGTAAGCCAACGTCTACCTTATTTTAATAACTTGCTTGCAGCATATATCTCATATACCAGTCATTGGAGCCAAGGAATTACAAAAACAGAACCGCAGCTGCATACCTCGCTCTCCGGATCCGACTACCATCTCACATACCAACAGATTTAGTCGACCAATATGAAAGTCAACGTCGAGCCATACAATCCCGAGTGGCCCCTCAAGTTCCGCAAAGTCCAAGAGCGGCTCCAAGGAATCCTCCAAAATGTGCCGGTGATCACAATCGAGCACGTGGGGAGTACCTCTATACCGCTACTCCGAGCCAAGCCTGTCCTCGACATCGATATTATCGTGAAACCCTCCGCACTAGAAGCCGCACGGACAGCCCTGGCAAGCGCTGGCTACACCGATTGTGGTGAGATGGGCGTCCCCGGCCGATTTGCTTTCCGACAACCTGGGTATGGATTACTCGATTTTGCTCATGGGCTGACGATCAATGGAGAACTGCGTCAGAACACCTATGTTATCCTTGAGGGATGCACCGCGCTGCGGAATCACCTCGATATAAAGAGGGTGCTGACTGAAAATGAGAATTTACGGGAGGAATACGCACGCTTCAAGGCGGATCTCGCGGAGAGGGACTTCGGAAATATTGATGAATATTGTATTGCGAAAACTGAGGTTCTCTGCAAGATACTGCGCATAGCTGGGTGGAGTGAAGAAGAACTAGAACCGGTTATTCGGGCTAACATGAATGTGTGATGCAAGATGGATGTTTCAAGTCGTGTTTCTGTGTCACATCTTCTTGTTTGTTATTTGTTTAGTACTGCTCGCTTTCTTCCTAGAATAACTACGTTGTATCACTATGTCTGTATCCTCCTCGCCGCAGACCTCCCGAGTCATTGGCCCCACTCACCGCTACATCAGCGGGTCTGCAAATCCGTTTCAGCCACTCATGAGTCTCCCAGCATACCCGAACCACACACAGGCAAAAAGAAATTTCGAGGAGCAAAAAAGAAATCTCGAGGTATTTTTGTAGGAATAGCCGAACGCGGGGGTCGAACCCGCAGCCTTGAGATTAAGAGTCTCACGCTCTACCGATTGAGCTAGCCCGGCAGGGCTTGTTGAAAAGGCGAGCCGGCAGAAGCTCTATCAACCACGAACGTGTTAAATCCCACTCTAGCAGAATAGAGTCCGCAAAATAGAGTGCTCTTGTGTCTAGAGCACTCCCTTCACTGGGAAATTCAACTGGTATGCCAGTTAGAGAAGTCTTGTTTGTTTCTGAAATTTTCACCCGAATTGTGGCCAAGGTTCCAGTTGTAATATACGCACATCACCAGAGGCAGAGGAGCAACTGTAAGGCTGTAATATATATAGTTAACTGAGCAGAGTCTTTCCAAATATTCTTGCCGCAATTTTGATCACAGTTAAGTGGGTGAAGAGATGTCTCCTCTATCCGCATTTTAAGACCGGCGAAAGCATGAAGAGAACAGCACACGATTTTCATGAGGCGCTGGCTGCCGCGTGAGGCCGCATGAAGCCCCTGAGGTCCCCGGCAGGTCGTCTAGGATCAAGTGGTAGATCACGAACGATGGGAAAGCGAAAGGGGGGCAGGTTTGATAGGAGCAAGCTATTCGCCACTATCCGTTAGCTAATTACCTGCTGTTCAGTTCATCCTGCTGCGCCTTTGGTGCGACACAAATCTGGGGTAACCCCCAGCCCTGTGTGGAAGAAGGGGGTCAACTATTGGGGCAACAGCAGTCACCTTCCCGAACGAGGCAAGACCGACAATATGGAAGCATCGCATTCGCCCAGGCACACAGTGCTGCCAATGAAGCAGTCCCGACGCTGCCATGCAACGCGGCTCGGTAAACGCAGTTTTGGCGAGGATGCTTATCGCGAGTGCGGAACTGCAGTTGGCCGGCTAACTGCGCAGCCAAGTACCGCGGTAATTCGCGGAAGTCCCAGCTCCGACGGAGTGAGAAAACAAGGCAGCAGCGTTGATTCCGCACACTATCGCATTCGTATAGAATTTGGAATCGAGCCTTGGGCTGACAGACTCACGGACTCACGGAGTTAGTCCGTAGCCCCGAATCGTGTAGCGTCTTGAGCGAGGATGCCGCTACAGTACGGAGATTAGGGAAACGTGAAAGGCTCCCTATTCAGACGTCATAGCAGACTCAATCTATTTCAGGGGCTGTACAAGGCAGGTCGCCACTCGTTGCGGACAGCCTGGGATGAACATCACGATCTGTCTTCGCTGGGGATGCTGGCACATCGATGAGTATGCATCCGCATAAGCATTATCCAAGACATGATGTGAAGCAAAGCTTTCGAATAGACTTTTGCTCGACGCCACAATCTCACTGGAAGTATTGGCATCATCTGGGCGTGCAACCTCTCTTATACGTTGAACCGCCATTCAGACCGATGCGCGCCCCGGAAGCTAAAAAGCCGATAAGTAGCCTACTCGGTCGCACCGAAGTTCCTCGGTCCCCCGTCAATTTCGTGGGAGAACAGCCCATTCTAGGGGCGAAAGATGGCCGTCCCCCGCACTTCTTCCCCACAAAATGCAGTGTCGCGGACCCGCTTGCTTCGGCGAGACGGCCTGGGGGTTTCTAGTCGGCCAGCCCCTGCGAATCACAGGCCTCAATTATGTCGACTGCAAGGCACGCCACGTTGGATCTGGATCGGATGCGGACTGGAGCGCGGGAGTTCTGGACTCCGATGGAGTTTCCCCGGGATTGTAGGGGTCCGGGATGGATTCATTTGGAGGTCTGGCGTGATGTTGGGGTGCGTGGCGGAGGTGGGTTGGGAGGGAGGAGACAAGTATAAGATCCCCCGCAGAAAACAGGCTGAGGACTTGGAGTCTAGAAACACTCGTCAGAATATTTGTCAAGGGCCACATGCGGCTGCCTCATTTCTTGAATTAATTTCACAACTTCCTTTTCAGTTCTTTTTCTTCACCATGTCCGACGAAAATGTCAGTGAGAAGCAGGAGACCTCGACAGCTGAGGTGCTGCGTCGCATCCAGACAGCCGAGAGTGTCTTGCTCCCAATTCCCCGGGATGCATTCGAGAAGCTCTATCTGAGCCCCAAGACACCGACTGCAGGAAATCTTCGCCGTACCTTTGGTAACCCGACTCCGATTTCCCTGCTGGGTTTCTTGCTCGCGGCGACACCAGCTGCTATGCTCACAATGGGCTGGCGAGGCTCCGGCGGTAACGGTGGTGCTATTCTGTATGTCAAATTGTCACTTTATTCGGAAAGAGAGATTCTAATTTCTGCCGCAATCAAGTCCAGTGTATATTTTCTTTGGTGGCATGGTACAAATCTTCGGCGCCGTGGGCGAATGGATTATCGGAAATACATTTTCGTGCGCATTGTTCTTCACATATGGTTAGTGAACACAACTTCAAGGACTTGATCCCAATGCTGACTTGATTTTGATTAGGGACCTTCTGGATCGTCCAAGGCACATCCAACATGCCATTTTATGCCGTCGGAGCGAATTATTCTCCAACCGGGAATACCCTCGAGGGCATTGAGACGCCCGAATATAATGCAACCGTTGGACTATACTATGTGACGCTTGCTGTTCTCACATTCGTGTACCTTATCTGCTCCATTCGTACAAACGTCTGTTTGTTTCTGGCATTGTTCTTGCTGGTGATTACTTTCGCGTTGACCGCAGGTGTCTTCTTCCAAACGGCGCTTGGGCATGCTGCCGAAGCAGCGAAATTGCAAAAGGTAAGCGTACTCCAAATTTCTCTCGGTAACAGATGCTAAGCGTACTTACCCTATAGGCGGCCGGTGCTTTTAATTTTGCTTTGTGTATACCGATTTGGCATATCTTTATTGCGCAGATTCTGGACGCAGTCGACTTCCCGATTACTCTGCCAGTTGGGGACCTGAGTACGGTTATACTGGGGAAAACCCAGAAGGCTCGCAAGCGGGATGTGGAGTAGATATTGACTTAATTAAGGTGAAATTGTCGTTTTGTTTTGCTCGAAGACTATTGATAGTCGCATCACTTCATGGAGCTGCATTCGACTCTTGTGCGTTTCATGCCCTAGACCGAGCTGTGATGGTCGTTCAGCTGCTATCTCAGGATGCTCGCAATGCGCGCTCGAAGTCGAGGGAGATATTATAGCCGTAATATTGTGGTCGCATATAGCTTTCATAATATCACCTGCAAATTTCAGCCTGTGGCTGTGGCGCTGATTTCTCTCGATCGTGAAAGACTCGACGCTGGAACAGAGACAGTATGCGATGCGGATTGAGAGCTCCTACCACTCCATAGCACTGGAGAGATCGGTGTTTGGTCGCCACATAATGTGAATCACGAATGGTCCAAGCCTGAGCATTCCTGAATAATGTCTGCATGATTTGTTCCCTCCATTCATCGTACAGCTGGCAGTGTAGGAGAACAATGGTGGGTGGAAGGTCGACGTTCCTTGAAATCAACTTGGTTTGGGACAGACAAACGTAGCTGTCTGTGTTATTTTCGACAAGAAGTGGCACTCCAGGACGAGATTCTGCAGGAGCAGATGAGTGTCGTTGGTCGACATACTGATTGTTCGCGCGGGCGAAAGTGGTAGCGATTCGGGGATCGGAATCGCGAGACGCGAGCGAGGCTGTGAGAAAACTTCTAATGTAGGGCTGAGGATGGAAGAAAGTGTTATGAAGGTGGCAAGCTCTCGGCGACTGCATGACTGGCTGGGGTACAATGGGGCAAGGCTGAAACGTGACTCGACCGCGCTTCACCGTTCATAGTACCCAATGGAATTGAAACGGTTAATATTGAGGGTAATTTGCGTTACGCAATGGACAGAAGAATAATTCAGAAACATATCCAGGTTTGATAGAAAAGAGAAGGAGAGGGGGGAGGGGGAGGGTGGGTAGGTTAAGAAGTCAAGGTACCTGAAAGCAGTAAAACGATAACATGGCAAATGCTCAAAGATAAACAGAAACAAGAAGGCCTGAGGCACCAATGCACGAGTAGGAGATAAACCTGAAGCCCTCTCTATAGACCTAGACCAGCAAGAGCCTGCTTCTTGGAAGATATCGTCGTAGTGATCATGTAATCAGTGGCCCCCATTGAGTCCCCTGACCGTTGCAGGCTAGCGGCGTAGGGCATAGTGAGTGTGGGTGAGGAAAAGGGCGGTGGACACAAGACCGCGACACAGAGCGGCCATGCCGCAATTGCAGGAGTTTGCCGTTATCATTCTTTTACTAGTAAAAATGCAGACTCCCGCGTCAGGGGACTTCCCCATAAAGAAAGTGTGCTTGTGGAAATATGGTTACCCGTATGTGGCATTACACGTTCCCCACTAGGTCAACAATAACAGCAACAACAAATACAGCATTATAATATAGAGCATTTACACAGACTCATAAGATTGCAAGACCACTGAATAACGAAAGAACGCCAAGCGCATAGCCCGAGTCGTCGGCTATCGTCCATTCTGCTAAGCTGTCCATACCTAGATATTGCCTTTGATATTTTTCTTCGCGAACAGGTCGAAGCTGAATTGATAAAATTAATGTATCATCTCGACCAGGGCTCTGTAGTGTGAAGTTCAAGGGCCGAAGGGTGCTAGGCACGATGGTTAGCGTGTGTATCAGGTACGTACTTTGCAGTAACTTGGTGTGTTTTTTGCCCCCACGATGCGATAGTCCACTACGGCCTGCAAGCGCTAACCTTCCCCATTTGATAGGATACGGAAATCCACCTTGCGCACTTACGCGCCCACATCACATCGCTAGGGCCGTCGCAGATTTGTACCTGCAGACATCTTGTCAGAGTTCCTCAAAATAGAATGGTTGCTGCTATGCCCGAGCCCATTTATGAGACTGGACCCTCACCAGCCCGACTTCCCATGTTGTGCACCCGGCATATGTACAAGAACAGACGCGATGATTGCCACCACTCCCATTCCCCTCACAACAACATTCTCTCCACCAGCAGCATGCACGACCGATACATGGCTCATCGAATATGTCTCCGGAACGGACTACTACGACACGGTAATAACCGGCACGGATACTAGCTGGTGGATGAGTCTGGGTCCTAAGGAGACGGGATCTTGCTTTCCTTCGGGGTACCAGACCAGTACAGATTTCTACTAATCCCCTGGAGTATGTCCCTCGGGGTACTGGGTTGCGACTCAGCCAGTGACATCTACCGATGGCGAGGCTGAAACGCGGGCTACCTGCTGTCCTGAGTAAGTGAATCCTACAATTGTGTTCAACAGCTTGTACCCGGTGCTGGAATCATCGAGTGAATGCTAACTGGTGTCTGCGACCAGAAATTACACGGCCAACAGAGACAGTACCAGGCTAGCCTGGTACACACACAACGTGTGTACGTCCTACAATGCCTACTCAGATCAACTCTGGACCTTCACCAAAGCCGGGACGACTTCGAGCACGGTACGAGCGGACGGGATCAACGCCCAAGGCATTTCCATCCGCTGGAAAGCCGGCGACTTCGCACCGCAAACAACAACAGCCGGCACCATTACCAGCAGTCCCACCAACGAACCCACAGCTCAAGCTTCAACGCATACGGCAAGCAGCGAGCTCTCCACCGGGGCCAAGGCCGGGATCGGGGTAGCTGCTGCAGTGGGCGCAATAATGATGGTCGCAATAGGGATCTTGATCTGGATGGTCCGACGCAAGAATAAGAGGTCAGAGGAGGCAGAAAGGTTTATGGCCAATTATGGTGCTGGAAGTGATGTTTCCACGGTGCCTGCGAGGACAACAGAGCCAGCCGAGTTGAGCAATACGTATCCGCGTCGTGCAGAGCTGGATTCAAGGTATACGCGGTGGGCAGAGCTCGATCCACAGGGGAGGTCGAGGCCGATGGAATTGGATACAGGAATTAGGAAGTCCTAGATGTGATCTGAGGTGTGACCTGATTATATTTTCCTCGATGGGGCTGCCAACGTCTGGCCGGGTACATTGGAAAAGCCATGCGCCCTGGTCCGCGCTGGTCCGCGAAGTCGCAGAAGCATCACTACAGGTGATCAACCTCTAAAGCTCACGAACGAACACGCTAAATCTGTAATTAGTGCGATTTATCTACTACACATGGACTGTCTCTGTTACGTCACCTACATAGGCGGCGATAGTACATCAGGGCCATTCCGTGAACGTCGCGTCAAGCTGGCGAATAATGTTAAGACACCTCAAGAAATGACTTCCCAGCTTTTGCAACTCAACTATCTAGACTATAAGGGAATAACATCCAATCTCGCCAGACACAACTTGCTTGTGTCTTGGACATTTCTCGATATGACAGCAAGATTCGAACTGAACACGGGTGCCGAAATCCCAGCGATTGGATTTGGTATCTGGCAAGACGAGAATAAACAAAAAGAAGCTGTTGTAGAAGCCATCAAAGCCGGATACAGGCACATTGACACCGCAAGAGTGTGAGTGGCCTTCAAAGCAAAATATACGAATCGTTCTAATTCTCAATTCCAAAGATAATTGACGGAGAAAGCCGTGGGCCGGGCCATCAAGAAAAGTGGCATCCCACGAGAAGACCTTTTTCATTACAACGAAGCTGTGGAACAGTAAGCATCATCCAGACGATGTCCTGCCTGCCTTACAGCAGTCCGTGGATAATCTTGACCTGGACTACCTGGGTCTGTATTCAATGCACTGGCCCTTTGCCTGGAAACTTGGAGAGGAGCTTTTCCCGAAAGAGAAAGGAAGATTTTTTATGGAGGATATAGACATTGTGGATGTGAGTTAAGCAAAATATCCAGCAAAATCAATCATCTGATTCCTCTAGACATGCAAGGCAATGGAAGGGCTATTGCCCACCAACAAGGTGAGGGCAATCGGCGTACGAATGTCGACCAAGCGAAAATGGAACGACTCTCAAGGAGGCTTCGGTGGTCCCAGTAGTCCACCAGATGGGATGTCATCCATGGCTATAACAGCGAGACTTCACCGCATGGCACCGGACGAAGAGTATTCACGTCAGCATTACTCGCCTTGGAAACCAGTATGCATTCTACAGCGAAAAGGCCGGCGTTGCGAAATTGAAAGAAGAGCCTGTGTTAGCAGAGACAGGAAAGCAGTATGAGAGAAGCGCTGCGCAGGTTACTTTAGGTAAGTCATTCCAAAATCAGCGTTCAATGCAAGCTTTAATTCGGTTGTTTAGCCAGGGGCGTTACGCTAGGTCACTCGGTATTGCCCAAGTCGAAGACGCCATCCCGAATCGAATCCAATAGTGAAGGAGATGTTAAGCTTGGACCTCCGAATATGCAGAAAATTGACATAATCACAGGAAGATTAGATTAGACGATAGCAGTGGGGAGTTTGGCAGATCCTTTTTCATGGATTTGGAGGGTAAATGAAAGGCCAAAGAATCGGAACTTGAATGAAGAAAGCGGGAACAACCTTTAGGTATCTTTATTCTGGTTTCATGAATTAGTACGCTTGAACCTGCCAGTGAAACTTGTAGTTGACTATTGATTTCCGTTTTAGTCCACGCTCCCTGCCATGATCCATGACGTCATCCGTGCCAGCATCAAGGGCGAAGCTGTTCCGTTAGAGCTCATCCGAGATCAATCACTCACCATATCAGACAATTTGATGGCATTAGTTTCACAGGGATTTGCTCTAGTCACTCCCGCCTCGAGAGGCATAGGGCTTGCATCCGCGCAACAGCTGCTTACTCAAACCCAGCTCCCGGTCGTGGCAACTGCGCGCAGGAACTGCGACGAAGTTCGAGACCGAATCCTCTCCTGCAAAACCCTTTCATCGGATGCAGAGAAAAGGCTTCGGATGTTCGAGGTCGACGTCAAACGTACGCCGAAGGAGAAGTCATCTTCCATCAACATGGAAGAGAATTTGTTTTAACATGTACAGATGAATCCACCATATCATCGATGACAGATACTATCCGAAAAGAGTATCCTGAAACACCACTTCGGCTCGCCCTGACAGTTCCTGGAATCCTTCATGTTGATAAGTCGCCATCGCAGGTTGATGCTGCCAGCGCACTGGAGAGCTTCCAGGTCAATGCCCTCGGTCCGCTTCTACTTATGAAGCATCTTTCTCAGTTGCTGCCAACCCGATCTGCATCTGCATTTGAACCCACCAGTGCATCCGGATCCAACAGAAACAATTCGTTGAATCTACCATCTCATGCTATATATGCAATGATGGCAGCCCGAGTCGGCTCGGTTTCTGATAACTCGTCCGGAGGCTGGTACTCGTACCGCGCGAGCAAGGCATCGGTATTCCAATTGGCGAAATCATTTGATCTATATCTGCGATCAAGGTCAGGCCAGAAGGCTCTTGCGGTGGCCTTACATCCTGGGACGGTGCGCACCGATTTTACAAAGGAGTTTTGGAAAGGGAGAGATATGCTGGAGCCTTTGGATTCGGCGGAGCGTTTGTTGCGATTCCTCGTGGAGATGCCCCCCGATATCAAAAGTGGAAGAGGGAGGTGCTGGGATTGGAAGGGAAATGAAGTGTACCCATGAGGTTCAGTTTCTCTGAAATGTCTGGGATGCCTCAGCCAGCTTCATTCTGGTCTTAGCGATACATTGGACGAATCCTTCTATGTCAAAGGAAGTATCCCAGCAGACCAGCATCATTTGCGGTGCAAGCGAGACCGTCACATGACGTCCAACTCACCTATTTCTATTCAACTCAATTCCCGTGTGTATTTGACTCTAAACATGTTGCATCCTCCAAAAACGCTCTCGTCAAGCCGAGAAATTGAAGTTCCAAGCGCCCGAAAGTGATTTCTAATGGGGAATTTTGTTATTCCATAGCACAGAAGGGCACCCCGGGACTCTCTCCAAGAATTGTACAGAAACCCAGGGTAAGAGTCCAGGGTAGGAATGGTAAGCGAGAATAATGAATATTTTATGATCGGTCCCACTTTGGAGACAGACCCAACAGACTACCCGTTGGGGAAAGTTTGTCTGGAAGACAAACTGCGCTTTGAGCTCGCGGCGGTTCCCGTATTCCCCTTTATAACGGCCGCTCCACCCACGAATTTTTTTTCTTTCCTTCCGTGCCCGCGAATATTTTTCGCATGGAGCTGGGAGCTCCCCAGCTCCTCCTTTTTCTCTCTTTTTCTCGAACGTGAACAGCTTCTGCTGTCTCCGATCAACTCACCCGCCGATGGGACCAAGTACTCGAGGGAACAAGGACGCTTGATGATGGCTGTTCTCGAGCTCGAACCCGAAATTTTCTCACTATTCATAAAAGGTAAATCAAAACAGCCTCTCCGTTCCTCTCCCCCCTCTCCCTTGGATGATGATCAATCGACATGCAAAGGCATTCCTCAATCTTAAGATATCGTGTGGAATCTGTCATATTTTTAAGTTTCAGCCTTGTCTGACACAACTTCAATCTGCCTCGTTATGCATCGGCACTTCTGGCGAACCATTTGCTAACAAGTTACTGTGCAGGTAAATACCAACTCTCCGTCAATCTCTTCCCACCCGGCATGTGTCTAGCATGAAGAAAATTTGAACGAACGGGCGGACATAACGTATCCACCGACCTGCGGACATCAAAAACAGAGCGTACAAACTCTGTGGACGTACGGGAGGTGGAATACTTGTTGAGAACTCGTCACCTGATCCTTTGCCCATAATCACATGTTGTCGTGGACTAAGAATTTGTCCTTGACCCTCGTCTAACAGTGATTATAGGTAATCAACTCTTTCTCTTTGCACATACCCCACGGTTTCTCTTCATGGCCAATATTATATGATGAATCTGTTATTCACACTGTTTGACCCGAGCACTTCGGTGTTTCGGGAATGAACATCATTATACAAAAATCTGATTTAATGAGGTAGGTGATTCCTGCTTCCCACATCGACCAAGTTGGACCGATTACTAATAATTTACCACAGCCTGACACATTGCCATGTTTTGATCTCGCATTCCAAGCTTGCATCATATTTGAGTGCTCATTGCTGACTCGGCATGATCAATCTCTAGGACCTCACAATTCACAGTAGATACCCATCAGCTTAAGTGTGAGTTATCCTCCTACATTACCGTCTGCCCCTTTTTATGATGAGCAAAAAATTTTCGCTGTGTTCTTTCTGAATTACATTGAAGATAAACAATTTTATTCACCTTGGAGACCTGATTCACACCTCATCAACACGATATGCCACTCATCTCTTGCGATGAATCATTGCTAATAAGCTTTGCAGTTTTATACCCCCTGAGTTGTATTCAAATGAATTCATTATTATACTTAATTTCTGCTCTCCCTTAAAATCATTCGTAGCCTATTCTCGTGCCCCAGACTCCCCTTAACCACATCACTCCAACACCTTGCTGCAAACAAATCAACGGCAGATCTCTTCACTCCACCCAATGGCCATGCTGCTTGTGCCACCCCTCGAGGCTCGTCTCTCCATTATAAGTCTCATGGACAGACTTCTTGCCCTCGGGCCATCTCGCCCAGGCAGGCTTTGAGTTATTCATCACGCAAACCATCTCATCCGGCACAGGCAATTCAGTGTCAATAGCTGATGCAAATGGATGGATCAGCTCGGGCCAGTGGTGGTCCCACAGCCAAAGCATAGAGCTGCAGTTGGAGCAAAAGTTTCGGTCCGAGGAGCAACGCTCTTCCGTCGGAGTGCCGCGATCTTTGATAGCGTTGTATTTCCTGGAAAGGAATTAGCAATCCTTGTCCTTGTTTGTTTGCTCGTAGATCGAGTGATGTTTGAAGTCGTACTTGATCAACTCCTTTCCTTTCAGCACCTGCAGGCTGTTGGCAATACCGCCTAGGTTCACGGCACCCACATAGCCACCCACTTTGCGGCAGATACTGCAAGCGCATAGCTGGTAAGGCACAGGCGTGTTTGACTGCAGAGTAAACTCCACGCCGCCGCACTGGCAGCTACCATCAAGTTTCCTGTGGCAGCGTGTTAACGTAACCAGTCAAACGTGGCGGAAGGCGGATAGGTCAAGCGACGGTGGGGTAACTCATACATAGGCATGGTAGTGTGCAGTTGTTTACTGGGACTTGGCAAATGGCAGTGTAGCAATTTCGGAAGAAATCAAAGATGGAGGAGTATCTTGGTGAGCGACGTGAGATAAAGTTACTGGATCTTGGACGTCACCTCGGCCATATATATACTTCCCGAGCACAAGCGTCTGCCACCGCGTCAAATGGTATCCTGTCAAGCAAACAAGACTCTTCCAATACGATTGATTTATTTAATCCAATCTCCAATCGCCTCCCAGTGATTTGTCCATCGCACAGGCCTCAGCCCCAGTCCTGCTTGCAGAACGACATCATCGTTCGTGATCGAGCCTCCTGGTTGGCTGATGGACCTGTTTGTGCTGTTTGCTCTGTTTGTCTTCGGCTCGGCGAAATCGATTTGATGGCGGCGTTCAGCTTCGCCGCCGCTTGCACCAACAAAACAGCCAGACAAGCCAATTGTTGCTCATTTCCAGAGAGGAATTCTCTTACATCTATTGACGATGAGCTTTGGAGCCCCCGGAGGCGGCTCGGTCAACTACAAGCCTACACCGTGAGTGCCCGCCGGAAGACTCGAGATCTTTGGAACATGCGCTCTCCGCGCCTGGAGATGGGCTGAGGTTCGAATACGCACTTGGCGACAGCTTAGCTAACTCTTATTTACAGGCCTGAGCGCGGCAGCTTTCCCCTTGACCATGAAGGTGAGTTCTCCCGCAACACCTGATCCTCAAACGATCCGCGCAAGCGTGGCGATAGAACGGCGCATAACGAGCAAGTCTAACAATACTCTGCTTACTAGGAGAATGCAAGCACATTATATCCGGATACCTGAAATGCATCAAATCCAACAAGGGCACCAACGATGAGGCATGCCGCAAACTTGCGAAGGACTATCTTTCCTGCCGCATGGACAAGTACGCCACACCTACTAGGACTACTCGCGACAGAATCAACAAATTACTCGATAGGCTTATACCTATCAAGAGAACGATTCTGGAAATTACAAGAATCCATTGCTGACAAGAATTTTATCTGCAGGAACCTGATGGCGCCGGACAATTTCGAGAATCTTGGACTGGTATTCAAGGACGGCCAGGGGGGGGCCCAACTCGCCGGAGACACAACGTACGCAAGGAACGGAAAATAAAAGCTGATCTGGAAAACTGCATTTGGTGGAAATCTTGTACGATATTGCGGAACCTGGTGCAGCCCTCACTTGAAGTTGCGACCGATCCTTAGGGAGTAGATTGGCGTTTTTGGAGGGCATTGTATATACAATATCATCTCTGTTCCATATATTCAGAAAGCCTGCGCTCAATTCTATCTAATATACCTGAATATAAAAGCTCATCCAAATGGACGCAAGTCAGCCCTGCAACCCACTCATTGGCCCGAGTCGCCCATGCGGGGAACTCCAGGCGGCTCCGCCCAAGGTAACCGTCGCGAACTGCAACATCTCCAATTCCCCTCCATCCCCCTCCAACAATGCCATGTCGTCAATCGCCCGCCCACCAGACCCGTGCCTGGTAGCGGTCATCCTGATCGTGCGCTCGCGCACCGGCCCCCGACTCGTCTTCCACTACCCACCGAACCCACTGAGCGAGAACCGACTCAAGACAACGACGAAGGGCGGCCGACGCATCTCCCGCACGCGCAGCAGACAAGGAACCAGGAATACTGACTCGAGCTCTAGCTCTGAGAGTGGACTCAGCTCCGATGAAGATGACGATGACCGGGAACGTGAGCGCGACAGCCAGAACCAGAATCCTGTTAGCGGAAGCTCGCATCTTGGCTCGAGCTTGGTGCCGGGTCGGCGGGCGAGTAACTTCGGCTTGGACGAGCATGGAGTTATCTCTGCTTCGCCAAGTGCGATTGAGCCACAGCGACCGGGGTCGTTGGGCTCTGGCCGAGGTTCGACGCGTAAGCAAAAAGGAAGTACGCTTTCGGACGGAGAGGATGATGGTACTTCGGATCAACCTGATGGGTCGGGTGCCTCGTCCCGTGCGCCCTGGGAGTCTCTTTTGGGTCTACCCGGGAGTGTTTGGGAGAAGCTACTCAGCCCGTCTCGGTCGTGGCATAAGCGACGTTATGAAGTCGGGATCAATGATCTGGCGTTGATTGGGTGGCCGGTCTTTGTACGCGAGGATGGCACCTGGCGCAAGCAGCGCCGGAAGAAGAAGAAGAAGCCCCGTGCGGAATGGGAGGGTGGCGAACTGGGCCATAATGAGAATGCAGAGGATGGACAGCCAGAGGATGTGGTCGTCTCGCCTGACATGGGGACAAGCATTGCTTCCATTGCGGATTCGCTGGTCTCACCAACTGATACGACCAAGCGCGCGTCGACAGTTAGTGCGAAGATCGGGAAGTCAGTGGATGACAATGATGACCCAGAGGACAAGGACCATATGACGATGTTCAATGTCGTATTTGTCATGGATCCGCCTTTGCTGGAGTATTCCATGCGGGTCAAAGAGATCTATGAGAACATTATCAAGAAGTTTGCGAAAGCGCTCAAGTGGGAGCAGGCCCGCACGGGCTATGTGTGGAAGGAGTCGCAGCATATCCTCCAAGTGCGGCGAAAGGCCCGAGAGTCGAGTGAGTTCGATTCTCCCTCGGATTCTCAATCCGACAATACTAACTACCGAGCAGAAACATCGGTACACAATCTCTATTCGGAGCTGATCAATCAATCTTCCCTCGCACGGGCGATCTATACCGTGTATACCAGCATCTCCGCATCGAAGATCGCATCGGTCTCACTTAGCGCGGATGTTTCGATTTCACTGCAGATTCCCCCGCTGACATCCACGCCGTACCTTGCTGGCCCGACAGACAAGGCATACCCAGGCCTCTGGCTGACGACCGCAGACAGTGCCACCCCCATCGATGACCCTGGCACAGACGAGAACAATGCGCCGCACCACGTCCTGGCCAAGCACTTTGCCTTGCTCTTGCTGGACAGCGAAGCTTCGATCATCAAAGATGTAGAGGCGTCCGGGGGCACTCTGGCTCCCGCGTTGGCCCATTACATTCGATGTTCGAAACCGACCAAGTCATTCGCTCAAATATCCGCCGTTTCGGGAATCCCGCTGCACACCATTCAGATGCTGGCCAGTCATTTGGTCTACTGGCGCCGCGCGCGTGCCATCCCTCCTATCCACCAGCGCGACACTTACATCGTCTCGCCCAATTGCGACCTGAGTAAGCTAGAGGTTGCGACCATTGCGTACCAGACGGCATTCCCGACGCTCCCCAGTCTACCTAAGATGCTGTCCGCCCTGAGTGGTACACCGCGTCCTTATGGAAGCTTCATTCCGAGTAAAGACCACAAGGAGACATACTTTGCCATATTGGCCTGGCTGCTCCGCGGTGGCTGGGTGACCCAGCTCAGAACCTTTGCCCGGATCAGGGTGACACCCGAGATTAAGATGGCCGTTGAATTCGCCCTCCGCAAAGAAGAGGTCGATCGCTACCTGGCTAAAGGAAACTCCAACTCCAACGATAAAGAAGAAGACGATTCAGACGAGGACGACGAGGCTGCTTCCTCTTCATCCTCCTCCCTCCAAAGCGATGGAAGCGGCGACGAAACACCCATGCCTGGCCGAAACGATCCCCAAGCACAACTCCGGACATCTCACAAACTCCTCGACCGGTCCACTGCCCTCCGCTACTCGTCCCTCATCCTCTCCCCACACCGTGCCTCCCCACTGGAATCCCGCTGGCTAGACGAGATCGTCTCCCGATTCCCTGACAAGCCTGGCCCCGGACAGGAAATCGTCGGGATGAGTCCAGACATCGCGCCCAAGGACCTCCAAACCCTCCTGAAGAATTACTGGCCCGTCTTCCTGAAATACTTCAACGGCTACGACGCCCTGGAGAAGATACCCGTCCGCGAGAACTTGAAACGCAAGCTCGTCTGGCAAGTTCTCACGCGTCTCGGCTTCGTGACCGGGCCCCTGGGGTCAGTTGAGCTGGACGCGCGAGAACAGGTTCTTGTCGGGGTCCGACATTGGTAGTTGCGACATGCATGTCCAACCTCCTTTGGAGATCTCCTTGCAATTTGTATTAGAGTTTGGAGTTTTTTATCCCTTTGGCGCAAGCTCGATACCACCATTGTACATTATGCTATCCTCTAGTAGTTAGCGTACATCTAGCGATCTATCCGATTAATTAACAACTGAACCCTCCATACACTTTGTGTAGTCCTGCTTCGTAGATCATGGAGACGCTCGCCCGAGAAACGCCCAGGTTGTGGCCGGGGTAATACCGATACTCGCCGCACTAGCATGAGACAGCCGTCCCAGGGGCCCGGCCGTAACGCAAATACTCGAAAACCCACAGCGAACCCGACGAATTCCGTGCCCTCAGCCCTAATCGCTGCCGAAAACCGAATCGAGTCTGTAGATGTTACCAGCGGCACTAGTCCGAATGAACGAGTAGTACTATACCCTACCTAAGGGCAGGGCAAAAGGATCGGAGTAACGAATTTTGTGAAGAGCGAAAACACTTACCCTAGGGTACCCCTAAAGTACAGTAATGTACTGCACGGTGCGACCGGGCCCGCCTCAAGCTCGACTCTAGGACCCTGCGAGAAAACCCTGATGGCCCCCATTGCCTCCATCACATTCATCGGTCGCACAGAATAGCCGGAATGACGAGGGGGCTCTGGGCCGTTGATCCGGGCCAATATTGGCGCAACTGACGATTCGGATTGGTACGGTAAAGTAGTTACATACACGACCTTAGTCAGTGCCGCCAGGTACCCGAGGGAGGCCGGCGGGCTTGGGACGGAGGAGTATATCCGGTTCTCCACGGCTTGTGAAGAGGACTAGGTCCAAAGGGGTATGAAGGTGTTCCGGGGAATCATGCCACCGTGAGTAGTTCATTTGGGCATTTGCTACTATGCCTCAACCTATGATCCGAGCTTCTTATGGTCGACTCAGCTCTGCTACATACTGCTGTACTGTCGGTATTCGAGAATTGACCCTGCTCGGCCCAGCCAATTAGCCCGAACGGAGGCCGGTGGACCCCGCGACGTTGAAAAAAATTGTGAAAATGTGCCGTTCATGTCCACTTCTTACCTAAGAAATCGAAAAGGTCTGATGCCAATTACACTGTCCGTATAATTTGTACAAGCGTGGGAAAAGTCTGCCATTCAGCTGTATCCAGAGAATACCAGCGCCTTTGGAAGTACATTATGTATAGGTACTGTCAAGGCGACTGAGTCACTCCTAACCATAGTACATCTTATTGGCTCACTTTGCGGTGCCAGGCATGCCGGCCCCTTCCTTTCGGGCGTGCCTTCCTTAGCATGGCGCGCTTACCGTAGCTTCTCCTTTGGGAGAAGCCGATGTCACTGCCTTTCCAGGGAGAGGCTGTTTGAGTAGGTGACTGTACGTGCTGTAATTTATTTGATGGTTGCTGCTATACTACCGCCTACCTAGTACTTACTGCTATGTAATACAAGAGCAACTGCCTGACTATCGTCGGGGATGACCAATAATGGTCACGGGATGAGCTATTTCTCCGTCATTGTCATTGGACCTGCCGATGTTGTTCCTGAGGCTCAATGGGTAGGTGCGGTTGATCGTGCGATCACCGTAGCAGTCGGTATACCTATACTGTCTAGGGCAACGGGACAGCTTAGCGACAGCCGAGGCCAGTGCAGTTGGATCAAAGGACTCAACCCCAGGGATCCGACAGTATACCCGTCGAGCACTGGCGTAACAGTGTAACGGGCGGTAATCCTCCAGCATCGTCAAGGAGAGGGTACAATTGTACGTTGTGTACGACTCGTACTGCCCCAGGCAGAAAACCTTGGGAGCCCAGCGGGACCTCTCTCTGTGCGACGCTTCAACCGTTCGCACGGGGGATTCCGCAGGGCCAGCAAGTAACCAAGAGATTAAAGAGAGCAGAATGAGAGGAAATTAGGAAACTGTCTTATTTTGCCGTCCATTATTTTTTACTGCCGGGCCCTGGTGCCTGCCGTAGGCCACAACAGCGTAGTTCCGGGGACCGTTAATTACCAAGTGACTGACCCCCGCTACCACAGCCGATTACCAAAATAATAATTTTGCGTCCCTCCACCTTCCTCTCCTCCTACTCTTCACCACTCCCCTCGCCTCCGCTCCTCCCCCTCCTTCGTGCGTCGCACTCTCTCCAGCGTTCAGCCATCTGCTAAACCTTTCTGCAGTCCCGCACTGCTCTCGGTGGTCTGCGTCGCGCACCTGCTTCGTCGTGCGAGTTTCGTCTCCGAGTCTCTGCCGGGCACTCCTTCCTCCCGCACCGTGACTACGATCGAGACTCAGGTCCCCCTCTCGTCTCTCCATTTCTCCTACTCTCCCGACCTCGACCGACCTCGTCGTTCAGTTCGCTCCGCTTTTTTCCCTCTTCGTTCCAAGGGATCGACCTTCCGAACAACCACGTCCGGACTTTTTGCCGACCCTCACGTCCCTCCTCGCAGCACGTTTCTCGGCCCTCCAAAAAGCCCCTCCGGTTTTCAAGAGCGTGTCTGATTCCAACGACGGTGGCCATACACTGAGAATTTCTAAGCCACGAGATTTTCGGCAGATCATTGTGCGGGCCACCCAGCTCGTCTCGTTCCGTGTCTGAATCGCTTCGGCAGTGACAAGGCAGCGCCTGTCCACTCAGACACTCTTTCATTTATCGCCGGCTCTGTGCGTCTGGGCTCATAGCGTCCCAGATCACCACCGTCACACTTTCGCTACATATTCGCTCCGGCGACTCGTGATCTGTGGTCTAGATCGCCAACCCGTACACCTTTTCTACGACCCGCGATACGTCGTCTCGACAACTCTCGCAGCAGAGTTTCGTTCCGCTTTCACAACATCTGTGCAGACAACCCTGAACAGTAGGGAAGCTTCGTTCCACCTATTCTCCCTGGTGCTGGAGACACGCACGCGAGCGTCGAATTGAGCTCTCTAGGATCGTTAGCGGAAAAAGAGACTCCCCTCTGAGAGAGGAGTGAATCCTGCGAATCCGCACGGACTTTTTTTTCTTTATCACCAATACCTTTCTCCACAACCATCGTTTATCCCAGCGACACGATGAGCGCTACATTTTCTTACGCGCAAGCCGCAAAGGGCTCCTCCGGGCCATCTGTGACTACCAAGACCGTACCTACTGAGGTGCAAAATACCGAGTTCAAGCCAGAGGACTCGAGCAATGACGCTACTCCTGAATCCGTTACCACCGCATCCGAGGCCGAGACACCGAAGGAAACCGAGAAGTCCACACCAACTGAGACCAAGGACGATGAGTTCACCACGGTGACCAGCAAATCCCGAACCAAGGCTCTCCACCCTCGAAACTCTTCCTCAAGCGTCCGATCATCGACCAAGGAATCCAAGGAGAGCGATTCCTCAAATACCGCGAACGGAAAGGCCGAGTCTTCCTCAGAGAAAAAGTCGCAGACTGATGCGAAGACTGAGAAATCCGAAAATGCTATGGAAGGATCCAAGGACAAGTCTGAGAAGACCGACAAGACTGAGAAGGCCGAGAAGGCCGAGAAGGATACTCCCCCGAAGGAGTTGAAGGCCGCTCCTCTCCCCTCAGTCAACATCTGGCAGCAGCGGAAAGAAGCCCAGGAACTCAAGGCCAAGACAACGCCCCCCAAGTCCACCGGCAAGACTGAGGAGAACCAGCAGGACTCCAACAGGTCTAACTCGAAAAAGAAGGGCACCGACGGCCAAACAGAGGGCTCCAAGGCCGGTAAGAAGACCGAGGGTGGAAAGGGACGTGACGAGGCACTCCCACCTGTCGGCGATGCTTCATTGTGGCCCACTCCCGAGGTTGCAATTGGAGAAGAAAAGAAGAAGGCCCAAGAAAAGACTGATAAGACTGAAAAGACCGAGAAGGTCCCCGTTGCGCGCACTCACGGCAAGGAGAAGTGGACTCCCGTGGACTTTGTCCCTAACGCCGTTTTCAACACTCCCCTTCCTCAGTCTGGCCGTGGAGGTGCTCGCCGATCTGCCCGAGGTGGACGTGAAGGTGGCCGTGGTGGTGCCCATGCCGCCGGTGACAAGTCTGCTGCTGGGCAGGCTCACCAGGGAGCTACCGCTAAGCAAGCCGGTGGCGAGCGAGGACGCAATGAGGCTGGCTCCGGTCGCGCAGCCTCTCTTCCCGCGCAGTCGCACCGCTCGGCCAGCGCCGATGTCAACAACTCGGAGGGACGCAAGGCCCAGGGCGGCGAGCGCGGCCGTGGACGTGCCACCGAGGATGCGGCCGCTGTCAACGGCAAGCAGTCCAACGAAAACGCTGGCCGGCCACAGAAGCAAATGAACAAGAACAACAACGCTCAGAACTCAAAGAACCCGAATCTGGCCGTGGATTCTCAAGCTGCCGCCCGTGCTACTGACCGTCGCACCGAGTCTGGATCCAAGTCGGCCGACCCGACCGGATTCTCCGAGTTCAACCGTGGTGGACGTGCCAACAACCGTGGTGGTCGCGGTCCTTACAGCTCCTTTGCTGGCCAGAACTCCCAATTCGGCAACCCGGCCAATTCTGGCTTCGTCCCCAAGTCTTTTGGCTTCAACGAGCAGCGTCAGCGTTCCCACAATGGCTTTGCTAATGGCAACGGCCATCAGGGCAACCGCATGCCCATGCGTTCTCCCTCCTTGCCTGCTTCGGGCAACATGTACAACCCCTACACTTACCCGGGTGATATGAACGCCATGTACGGCTACCAGCCCATGGGCCCTGCTCCGATGAACGTGCCGTTCCAGCCGGCCCCCGGAGGAGAGTACATTTCGGCCTTGCTGGTTTCGCAGATGGAGTACTACTTCTCTGTTGATAACATGTGCAAGGACATGTTCCTACGTCGACGTATGGATTCCCAAGGCTGGGTTCCTTTGACCTTCGTCGCAGACTTTAAGCGCATCAGGTCTCTGACCGACAACCTCGAGTGGATTCGATTCTACGCCCGCCAACTCCAAAATGCCGAGTACCAGATCTTCGAGGATGGGGTGGATCGGATGCGTGTCCGAGAGAACTGGGCTCAGTGGGTTTTGCCTACTGACCAGCGTCACCCGTCCGCTCAGCATGAAGGTGCTGTCCCGGTCAATTCCACCGGCAATGCCGATGAGAACGTTCCATTTAACGCCCCTAGTGGCGCGATCCCGAACGCTCGCCAGCCATCCGTTCACAACGACTCCGCCTACCCTCGTGCGTCCCACACGCTGTCCTCTACGGCACCCGAGTTCAAGCCTTCGGCACCGATGGCCGCTCAACAGGACATTGCAAATGTAGGATACCACCCCGCCCTGCAGATGTCCCCAGGATGTTACCTTGAGGGATCTGTGTATGACCCCTCCTTCACCGGGTCCCGCCACGGGCCCCACTACTACTATGGTGTTAACGAATTCCCAGCGCGCGGATTAAATCCGAACACCCCGCGCTTCTTCCATCCTCCGCCGCCGAGTGGGTAAGCTAGTAGATTCCGACACGACGACGCCAAGGCTTTCCAACCCCCTCCAAGCAATAACTCACAGTGATTTAGTACTCGGGATGGGAAGAATTCAGGTGAAGCTTGTCCTACCGGTCCACAGGCTATGGTTAAACACCGTCGGGGGAAACACAGACTCGAGTCTAAAAAGTCCAACAATGCTTTCAATCGTTATGCGCCACCCAATCTTGCATCTGGCTCTCGAGGCCAAACATCGAACATAAATACATCTTTGTCACCAATTCCTGAATCCGCTGAAACTCCGTCCTCCAACCAAGCATCCTACCGTCTCTGGTTTGATACATTGTCTCGCAACTTCGACCTCGCTGTGTACCGTGATTTTCACCGCAATGTTCTTGAGGACCTATATACACGACGCGACACGTATGGGTTCGATCTTCTTCTGGATTACTACGAAAATGCTGTTTACGGTCCCGCTCATATTGACGATGAGGTCCTGGTGGACCTGGCCGATTTTGACAAGAATAAACAATATTCTATTTTTGCACGAGTCACACAGATGCTGGAAATGGCCTATAAAAACAGGGCAATGGAGCAAACCAACTTTATCAGGTTGAGACGGTTTCGCATCAAAGCCAAGAAGCGTAACTATCGCTTTAAACACGGGCTCTGAACTCATTTCTCGTTTCCGGTTGCTTTTCGAATACGGGTTCTTCGGTGTCACCATTTCTACGTCGTATTTTTTTTCCTCGTTACGACCAGCATTGTTGTGTTCAAAAGGTCTTGCATGCATCTTCGCCCTTCGACTTCTTCTTTCCTCGACTGCCGACTGGTTCTTTCTCAGCGCCAATGGCGGCCTGGTCTTTCTTCCGTCCATTGCGAAGCCTCGGAGTTCCTCATCCTGGATCCTTTTTTGGGGCAGTTGCTTGCTTTTTTTTTTCCATGGCCTATCTTTTTTCAGTTTCTCCGGAGTCCGGGCATGATATTACAGGGCAAAATATTCCCTTTCTTTTCTTTTCTTTTTTTTTTTTTCGATGCCTATTTTCGCGGTGTCTGGGACCAAAAAATGCGTTTGTTTCTGCTTTCCCCCGTGTACCTTCTTCTGATCATAGAGTTTTTTTGTGATTTCTTTTCCCCCTTCCCACCTCTTCCTCGTCCCTAGCCCGCTTTTTTGTTGACGCTGCCTCTTCTACTTCCTCTTATTCTTATTTTTCTTCTTATTCACATCCTTATTTGTTCGCTCTCCATTATCATTATTGATCTTCATAACCATTATCGATATCATTGTCATGATCGATTCAGTCTGCTTGTGCCGATCGCCCTAGCACCATGTGCTGGATCTTAGGGAATATCAGTGAAAATGACGGTGCTATCGACCCTGAGCAAAAGCAACGGTCGAGCCCAACAATGAAAAAAGTCTTATTTTCAGCAATGTGAATATTCCGGTTCCGAGGTGCCTGTCGCTGTCGTTGGCCCTGTTCTACGTCAGCGAAGCTACACCACTGTCCATCCTTCGTCGTTTGCGTGACCATCGTTTGCGCCACGCATACCTTGATCAAATACCCTTTCTTTCTGGAGAACCAGAAAGCTGTGTCATGTTTTCTGTTCGGAGTATAATGTGCATACCCCAGGTCGTTGTGGGTTTTTGGCGTATGGTGCTTCATTTGTTTCGAGTATCTTCGGATCTTGGTTGTTGCTTTTGGCCTTAGTGTTTGTAAATGTCCTTTTTCGCTACTTGTTCAAAGCGGGACATGAGTAATGAATAATAAAGAATCTTTCATGTTCCACTTCGAGGCCTATACATTAACGCATACCATTGTAGAAATCTTGTGGTACGAGCTTCCCTCGGGTCGTTGGATACTTGGCACATCCTTCTCCGCACTGCGGGCCGAGTGCAGCCTCAGGCACCCGCACTTGGACCAACCGGAGCAACCACGATTGGAGCCTTTGTCCCGACAGCTCGCTCACTCTTGACATTCTCCCTCAACCCACCTCTTCCCCTCGAACCCGACCGTACCACTCCAAAATGGAGGGAGCAACCCGCCAGGCTTCGAGACTAGTACAGTCTCGGGGCACAAATATCCTCCAGCAACGCAGCCACTCGCTTCGACCAACCGCCGCAACATGCGTGACCCGAACACAGTTACGAGCTGTATCAAGCTCCCCTCGCAACCTTGCCCCCGAATCTCTCTTCAGCGGCTTCGTGGCGGACTCTCAGCAAAATTCCCGCGGTGCGCCGACGTATTTTAACAACCGCCCAACCCTCCCCGCAAACACCGTTGTGCGATTCGTTCCTCAGCAGACAGCATGGATCGTCGAGCGCATGGGTAAATTCGACCGCATCCTTGAACCAGGTCTCGCGATCTTGGTTCCGTTCTTGGATCGCATTGCCTACGTTAAGAGCTTGAAGGAGTCGGCTATTGAGATTCCGAGCCAAAATGCCATCACGGCGGATAATGTAACCCTGGAGCTGGACGGTGTGCTTTACACCCGTGTGTTTGACGCTTATAAGGCTAGGTATGTACGGATCAATGGACTCAACTTTGTCATCATCAATGGAACAGCAGCTAACAGTCTCTGATCTTCAGTTACGGCGTCGAAGATGCAGAATACGCCATCTCTCAACTTGCGCAGACCACCATGCGATCGGAGATCGGCCAGTTAACCCTCGACCACGTCCTGAAGGAGCGTGCCACCCTCAACACCAACATCACACAAGCCATCAATGAGGCTGCCCAGGAATGGGGTGTCGTCTGCCTCCGTTACGAAATTCGGGATATCCACGCTCCGGAGGCCGTCGTCCAGGCCATGCACCGTCAGGTCACCGCGGAGCGATCGAAGCGCGCGGAGATCCTCGACTCTGAGGGCCAGCGCCAAAGTGCCATCAACATTGCTGAGGGTCGCAAGCAGTCCGTTATTTTGGCTTCGGAGGCCGAGAGGGCCGAGCGAATTAACCTGGCCTCTGGTGAGGCTCAGGCTATTGAGCTCCGGGCTGCGGCTACTGCTCGTGGAATTGAGGCCGTTGCCAAAGCTATCCGGGAGGGCGAGCACGATGCACACAGTGCTGTTAGCCTGAGCGTTGCTGAGAAGTACGTCGATGCTTTCGGCAAGCTTGCTCGCGAGGGCACTGCTGTTGTGGTGCCGGGTAATGTCGGTGACATGGGTGGCATGATTGCCAGTGCTATGTCTGTCTACGGCAAGGTCAGCGAATCACAGGCTAGGAATCTTGCTGCCAAGGCTATTGGTGCCGAGGAGCAGAAGCCCGTTGGCGATGCTGAGAAGGTCGAGGAGGTGGCATCTAGGGATGGCGTTGACGAGAGCATGCTGGAGGGTCTCAACGAGACCAACTACCAGCAGCAGCAACAGCAGCAGCAGCAATGAATCGACTGGCATGGGAAGCCTCCAGCTCAAGCCAGATGCGACTGATGATCTCCCCTTTTCCTGACGTGTGCCATTAATCTCCTTTGTTACCTTGCATCCATCCCGCCGACTGTTTATGCCACTCGCTTCGGTCGGCCCACCCTGTATCACACACACACACACACGCACACACACACACGCTCTCTCTCTCTGTGTGTGTGTGTGTGCTCCTCCTCCTTCCTATATGCCTTTCTGTTTTGTAGCGTCGTCTCTCACGTTCAAGGACGCCCGACACTTGCACCAGGCATGGGGGCATGACTTGGGAGGAAATGAAAACTGAAATTCGAAGGCCTTTTGTATGATAGGGCGCAGAACCAATTCCATCCTGCTCAATCAGTACAAACAAATTTCTGTAGAATTTTGATGAAATCCACTATATGCAATTGTAGCCGCATCAGTGATACCTCCCTGTTGGTATAGAACTTGTAGATTGGGGCGTTCTGGTTATAGTGCAAACGCGGGAGCTCGGGCCATGTCCCAAATCTGGAGATCGCGACTTTTCTATCGGGCGCGCCCTCGCTACTTCCCCCCTCCCCCCTTCATCTCTTTCGCCCGCGCATTCGGACCGAGATACCCGACCTCTCTCCCCATCGCAGATCCAGGGACGGCCGAACCTGAGCTCAGGCTCTGCGATGCCGACGATAACAAACACCTAACCATCAACGCCCTACCCGTCTCTGCCCTGACATTGAACACGCCCTACCGCGCTCCACGCCCGACATTCACGCCGAGCCGAGCCTAGCAACACACGTCATCCCTACAATACAAATTGAAATACATCCCAGTCCGATCTCGACCGTCTTTGCTTTGAAGGAGGAGCGGCGCATGCTGCCTGCGCCGCGCGATGCATATCATCAAGCCTGTTTGGCTTACACATGGAGGTGGGTTCACCCTGGACGTGGCTCTTCAGCTGCTGGAGGAAAGAGTGACGGGGGTCAAACAAAGTTGTGAACTGCCAACTTTGATCTGTTGTGACAGAGAGAAGCTCTGGTTCCTTCGACTCTTTGAAGGATAGCGGGGCTAACTCGGGATTTTGAACAGGTGAACGGAAAGACTTCGAAGTCTACAGCTGTGATGTGTCGCCCGATGGAAAGAGGCTTGTGACAGCCGCCGGAGGTAATTTGCTCGTTGAAGATTCATACCCAGTCCGGAGCACGCAGGAGATGAGCGTTGCTGTTCGGTGCAAGCTTTAGAATCCCTGTGACTGACACGTTGGCTTTGCGCATAGATGGATACGTTCGAATCTGGTCTACCGAGGCCATATACAATACCGGTGATCCGGAATACGCTAGCAAACCGAAACAACTGGCTTCTATGAGCAACCACTCCGGCACGATCCACACCGTTCGCTTCTCCCCGAATGGAAAATACCTGGCCTCTGGTGCAGATGATAAGATTGTTTGCGTGTACACACTCGATGCGAACCCGCCTACGCACTCATCGACGTTTGGTGAGTTTTGATACGTTACTAAGTGGTTTAAAGTCCTGGAAGCAGGGGCTAATTGCATTGCGCAGGCACGGACGAAGCACCTCCCGTTGAGAACTGGCGTACGATTCGACGACTGATCGGCCATGATAACGATGTGCAAGATTTGGGGTGGTCGTTTGACTCTTCTATTCTGGTGTCTGTCGGGTTGGACTCCAAGATCGTTGTATGGTCGGGACATACATTCGAGAAGTTGAAGACTATTTCCGTGCACCAGAGTCATGTCAAGGGCATTACTTTCGACCCCGCAAACAAATACTTTGCGACCGCCAGTGACGACCGCACCGTTCGTGTCTTCCGTTTTACTTCTCCGGCACCGAACTCGAGCTCCCACGATCAGATGAACAATTTCGTGCTAGAGCATACCATTTCCGCGCCTTTTGCCAACTCGCCCTTGACCGCGTACTTCCGACGATGCTCCTGGTCACCGGATGGCATGCATATTGCTGCGGCGAATGCCGTTAATGGACCCGTCAGCTCAGTTGCAATCATTAACCGTGGTTCTTGGGACGGCGATATCAACCTCATCGGTCACGAGGCCCCGGTCGAAGTATGCTCGTTCTCGCCGCGTCTCTATTCAAGAGACCCGCCGAAAAAGCAGCAATCCGACAATCACTCAGGTCAGCACCATATCACTGTCATTGCATGCGCCGGTGCCGATAAATCTTTGAGTGTTTGGATCACAAGCAATGCTCGCCCGATCATTGTTGCTCAGGAGATCGCCGCCAAGACCATCTCGGATCTTTCCTGGAGTCCTGACGGCAGATGCCTTTTCGCCACGGCTCTGGATGGCACGATCGTGGCTGCCCGCTTCGAGGAAGGCGAATTGGGTTGGGCTACGGAGATGGAAGAGAACGAGAAGTCTCTCACCAAGTTCGGTACCAACCGCAAAGGTGCTGGAATTACTGAAACGACAGACGGATTGTTGCTTGAGGAGCTGAGCAAGGCTGGTGAAATCAAGGGGGTACAGGGCCGAATGGGTGCGCTGATGGGTGACGGTCAAGATGCCGCCGTTAATGGCGATGCGGCTCAACCGTCCAACGGAACAACTCCAGCCCAAGCGCCTTCTCCGGCTGCCGAGAAGACGCAAACTAATGGTTCTGCGCCGACTCCTGCATCCACCGAAACACCCAAGCCCGATCTTCAGCAAGTGCGGCTGGAGAAGCTCAAGCAACGCCCTACCTACACCAAGGATGGCAAGAAGCGCATTGCGCCACTGCTGGTCTCTGGTGCGGGAGCAGGCGAGTCCTCTCTTCCCCAGACTCGCTTGATTGCTTCGATCGCCAGCCAGAAGAATGATGCGCCGACATCTATCGTTGACCTCTCAAAACCATTCGACGGTCTGCCAAAGGGTGGTCTGGCTGCTCTTATTCTCGGCAACAAGCGCAAGCTGGCTCAGCTGGAAGGCGACGAAGAGAATTCGGTTGAGAAGCGTGTGGCTCTGGCCAGTCAGAACGGTGCTGTCCCAATCATGTCCAACACCCCTGATGGGCTCCTCCCTGCACAATTCCAACCTCCCATCACTGGACAAGAGCCTACTCCCGAGTTTATACGACCTGCCGTTTTGAACCCCTGCATGAGTGTCTCCCAGAATCGACTTTCAGTCCCCAAGATCCGCACTCATATCTTGCGGGCTTTGGATTCAAGCGGAAATCCTACAGAGCCACCCGCTACCACAGGCGGCGCTGCTGGTGACTCGAGCAGCAAGTCCCGCGCTGTCGATGTAGTGTTCGAGGCCCGAAACCCTTCGCCCGCTAGCTTGACCGGCCGTGCCGTTGACCGAGAACCTGTTCGTCTGACACTCTTCCGCGGCGAACAGCCACTGTGGCAAGACTTCCTCCCTCGGACTGTCCTTCTTGTCACCGGTAACCAAAGCATGTGGGCTGCAGGCTGTGAAGATGGTTCTATATACATATGGACCCCTGCTGGTCGTCGCTTAGTGAGTGCTCTTGTCCTGGAAGCGCAACCCGTCATTCTAGAGTGCAACGGACCTTGGATCCTGTGTATCAACTCCGTCGGCATGTGCTACGTCTGGAACGTGAAGCACCTCTCGTCTCCCCATCCCCCCACCTCCCTCCAACCCGTCCTCGACGGCGCCCTCCACAGCCTCACCACACACCCCACCGTCGCACCCGCCGTGACAAGTGCTCGCATCAATTCCGAGGGGCGGATTGTCGTTTCTCTCACCAATGGCGAGGGATACTCCTACAACCCATCCATGTACATCTGGCAACGCGTCTCCGAATCCTGGTGGGCGGTCGGTAGTCAGTACTGGAACTCGACCGATGCTCCCGTCAGCAACCTCCAAGGTCGTGACAGCCAACCCGACACCAAGGACGCCAAAGCCTCTACTGCTGCAGGCATCATCCCCTTCCTGGAACGAAACACGACAAACGAGACCCTGCTCCGCGGCCGTGCTTATTTCCTGCAACGGCTTATCAAGGTCCTGCTCTCGCGAGAGGGATACGAGACTTTCGAGTCAAGTGTCTCCATTGCTCACCTTGAGAACCGCGTGGCAGCAGCTTTGTCCCTGGGTGCGAAGGAAGAATTCCGCCTTTACCTCAACATGTATGCCAAGCGACTCGGTGCTGAGGGTCAGAAGATGAAGGTCGAGGAGCTGCTTCGGGGATTGATCGGTGGCCTCTTTGAGGACGAGGAGGGCTCAGAAGCAATCAAGAAGCTGCAGAACAATGAGCGAGAAGGCCGCAATTGGCGCGAAGGCTCTGAGGACCTGTGTGGCTGGCCGCGGGAAACCTTGCTGAAGGAGATGATTCTTGCTCTCGGTATGTATACCCCCTTTCGCTTTCTTCCAACTCTTGCGTGGGGCTTTTCCTTGCTAACATCTTTCCAGGCAAATATCGCGAACTCCAACGTGTCACGGTCCCCTACGCTAAGTTGCTTGATATGGTGGACAGCTCTGAACAAGGAGATGCGATGAATTTTTGATCAACCTGCACCTTTGGTCATACCAAGGTCAACAGGTTGTTTTCTTTAGTCATTGCTAAAATGGGACACTCTTCGTGTCGGCGTTCATATGCGGTTCTGGTTAAATGGGTCAGGGGGTATTTTCTATGAGTTTCTGCATGGCTACAACTTCTTTTTCCCTTCACCCATTGCTTTCATAGGGTGGGGATCTTATTTCTGGGTTTATTTCTCCTCTTTGTACTTGTACCATACCTTCAGGTTTATCATAAGCCTTTTCTTTCCAACATGCAAAACTTGAATGATTTTCCAAAAATTTTGTATGTATTGTCGCGGGACTTCGCTCTGGGACAGCAGCCCGGGTGCTCTTCATATCTCATATCTCATGTTCAAGTATACACCTCCTCATCAAAGTCATCAAAAATCCAATTCTCCTCCAGCCGCCCCCTCTCCTCCCCCGTCTCCGCAGCCCCAAACGTCTCCCGCTTAAACTTCCTCTCACGCGCCTTGACTTTCTCAAACAACCCAGGCGGCACCCACCCTTCACACCCCACCCCAACAATATCCTCACACGCCTGCAACTGTTCATCCGCATCAGCCTGCGCCGCCTCTAACCGAAGACACTCCCGAACTTCCTCCTCAGGGAAAGAAATCGGACAGTCTTTCTCGCCAGTAATCTCCTTCCACTTCAGTGTCAGGGCAACCAAATCCGCCTTCAGTGTGACAACATCCCCTTCCCAGGGATCGCTCGCATGATGCCAAAGTTCCCTACGCAATTTATTTAATTTCTCCGCCAGCGCACGATGGTGCTCAGGATTTAACTCCTCCGTCTTCGAGAGATATTCATGGTGAAGATGGCGTCTGCGATACAACTCCGCCTGTTCGCGCTGCTCTCGTTCGTCTAAATCGGCCATGTTTTCTGGTGGTACGAGTGGTTCGACGAGGTCGTGACTTTGAATGGATAGTGGCGTGCCGCCTTGTAGGAATAGGGGCAGGATCTTGCTGTGTTGCCAGTCGATTAGGCCTTTGATTTGGAGGTCGCTTGTTACAATCACGTTGTTGGGTTGGAGATCTGGGTGTCGGAGTACTGGTCGGCATAGAGGAGTTTCTTTCGGGACCAATTGAGGCGCTAATACGAGATATTTCTTTAGGTTTGCGATGTGGTCCAGGGGTGATTGGGCTTTGTAGTCGTAGGCTTCTCGCCGGAGTCGTTGGAATGGTTGGACGGGTTTCCCGAATTTCTCGAGGTATTCGATTTCTTTCGTGGCGCCGGCGGCCAGAGCTTCGAAGGTATCTCTGTCTGCGAGATGTTAGCATGGCCTGAAATCATGTTCCAATGCTGAGAGGCGTATAGACATACATGGTCCACGTTCAGCAGACAAATTGAGCCGTTTCCCAAACCACAGCCGATACGAAGTATCCGGCCCAATACAGAACTGCTTCGCACTGATCGAGCTAGACCCCTCAATAAGAACCCGACGATGTTCATCAGGAACATCATCGCAGTAATATATACTTCCACCCGCCGGGAATCTTAACGCAAACAACCTCGCCTCCAACTGCACGAGTCGAGTAACGACAGTCGTCCTCTCTTTCTCATCCAACTCAAACCAAACATCGCCGAGATTCGTACCCTCGACCAGCTCCATGAAGATATACTCCGTTTCCGCGGGGTTCTCAGCCGTGGTCGAGTACCCAAAGACCAGCGGAACGGGAAAGCCATGCGAGCGGAGGAAATCCATCGTCGCGACCTCGCTCGCGACGACAAGCGACTTTGGCTCGGTGACAGGGTACGGAATGCGCGCGACGAACCGGAGTCCGTTGGCCATAGTAATCAGGAAACTGCGGTTAAAGCCGCCCTCGGCGAGTTTCTTGAGGCTGAGTACATCTTTCTCGGTTTGGTTCACTGATGCGGCTGCCAGACGCTTGAATTCGGCGATGTTGAACTCCCGTCGTCGTTCGGCGTGTCTTAGGTTGTTATTGTAGCTGTGAAATGAGTCAGTTAGGGAGATTAGTGAGAAGTAGAACTTCTGGACCGGTAACGCACAGCCATTTTCCAGTCGTGTATTCGAACAAATCCTCCTGCTGCATGTTGGGGGTTGAGGCGTTCGTGACGGCAATGCATTAGGCCGAGAAGTGGGGGGATGGGGACTCGGGAGTTGGCAGACACTTTATATCAATTCGGGGTCGTATGACGAAGCCACCAGACGTGAGAAGCTGTGAGAGCCCCGGGCCCAGGCTGCGCGTGCGCGGCTCCTAGATCGGGCTTAGCTGGGCTTCTTGGCTGGGGCGATGCCCGTCTGTGTCTTTTGAGGAAGTAGAGGATTCGTAGATTGGCATTTGCAATCTGACATTATGTCGATGATTTCATATTCGGAGAAAAAGTATTGTTTTTTTCGACGGATCAAATGTTAGTGCATGCGTCCGATTTAGCGCCCGCGCAATTAGCCGGCCAAATGCCGCGAACCACGAGACATGTACCTGGAATCACGTGGTTATTGAGGCAGGACAACGGAGATCCGGAGTTAAGAATGAATAAGTGCTAGATACATCTCGGAGTGTAAGAATACCTCGTGCTCCCATTCCTGGCTGGTCGCATCGGTCTTGGCTTCTGCGCCGCTGGGATCATCGGGCGTCGGCTGAGTACAGCGGGACGTGCATCTTCCGTCCGTACAACGCATAGTCTACTCAAACGGCAGTGTTGGAGGCCATCTTGCTCGCCGTGGCGCCAATCTGATTTTTCCGTGAACCTAAATACATCGAAACATGATCTGTCAGAGCTGCTGAGAAGGCCGCTGAGCGGAATCAAGCACTAGGTGTGGAAGCAGACGTCTCGAAGAAAGAGGACACTGAATGCTTTTTGATACGATGGGTGAGTCTCCATGAGTTGGAATTGAGGTCCGCCGATTTCATTCATGAGGTTGTCAGTAATTGATTATCCAAGGTCAACATTAGTGACTACCTTGAGGTATATCATTCAACATACTGATTTGTTTTGATCTTGAAGTACAGATGAAAAATATAACTACATGCATGCTGCAGTGTGGCTTCACATTTCCACAGTTGTGAACACACCACTTCTACTCGCCATAGTCGAGTCTCATAATTTCTATTTGTACAGTATAAACTCGAATTTTAATTCTATATGATATTACCTCTTTTCTCTTGTTAGGGTTGAGATAAAACATGACGTACAGGGCTTAGCCATCACGTGGGCGGTGGCGACCTGCAGGCAGAAAACTCCGATGACATGCTCGCGCGGGCTTTTCACGCCGTGTTGAACCGCAATTCGCGCTCGTTGCACTCCTTTTTCCAAGCCATTGACCTCGCCCGCGGCATCCGTGGGCATCGCAATCACGTCTTTTCCAATTTCCGCCCCATTTTTCCTTCTTGTCGAACGAACCGCAGCTGGTCCTGCTTTTGCCGCGCGCCATCCCTGCGCCCGCTTCCGCCTTTGCACCTCCCCCCACCTCCCACTTCTCTCTCGTCGCTTCTACTCCAGCAAGAAGAAGAAGAACAATAAAATGCCTCCCAAAAAGGCCCAAGTCCAAGAAAAGGTCCTGCTGGGCCGCCCCGGCAACAACCTGAAGAGCGGTATCGTATGTGAGCAGCGACCCCACCCCTTTTTCTGCTGTTTTTTTTCCTAGTCCACTTTTTAATTCCACACAAACTATTTAAGCCGCCCCCTTCCCTCCTCCCCTTCTCTTTTTTTTTTCTTCCCCAACCACCATCGTGGTATCTCCATTTGCAAGCCCCAGCTCACCATGCCGTGATTGTTTTTAGGTTGGTCTCGCCAACGTTGGCAAGTCCACGCTCTTCCAATCCATCACCAAGTCCTCGCTGGGTAACCCGGCCAACTTCCCCTATGCCACCATCGATCCGGAGGAGGCTCGCGTCATAGTTCCCGATGAGCGTTTCGACTGGCTCTGCGAGCACTACAAGCCCAAGTCCCAGGTGCCCGCCAACTTGACCGTGTACGATATTGCCGGTCTCACCCGCGGTGCTTCCACCGGTGCTGGCCTGGGTAACTCCTTCTTGTCGCACATCCGTGCCGTCGATGCCATCTTCCAGGTCGTTCGTTGCTTCGACGATGCCGAAATTATCCACGTCGAGGGTGACGTCGACCCCGTCCGTGATCTGACCATCATCAGCGAGGAGCTGCGTGTCAAGGATATCGAGTTTGTCGAGAAGGCTCTCGAGGCTCTGTCCAAGCAGACCCGCCGTGGTGGCCAGTCGCTGGAGATGAAGAAGATGAAGGAGGAAGAGGCTACTACTGCCCGCGTCCTCGAGTGGCTGAAGGAGGGCAAGGATATCCGCCAAGGTGACTGGACCCCCAAGGAGGTAAGAAAAATTCTCTTTCATTCATATCCCACACCCATTCCCCGAAACTCCTTAAAATGATGAATAAGAGCTATTGCTCGAAATAAACCCAGCTCGTCGAATGCCCTCATTATAAACTCACGCGAGGGTCTCATGAGAAGAAAACTGGACTGAAACTATTTGGAGTTTCACATCGATTCAACCAACCACTCAAACCATTTACAAAACATTCTCGCTAATAAACCCGGTTTTAGGTCGAGGTCATCAACCCCCTGCTCCTGCTCACTGCCAAGCCCGTTGTGTACCTGGTCAACCTGAGCGAGAAGGACTACATCCGCCAGAAGAACAAGTACCTGCCCCCTCTGTTCGAGTGGATTAAGACCAACTCGGCCGGTTCCCCCGTCCTGCCCGTCTCCGCCTGCTTCGAGGAGCGTCTGGCTCTGATGGGTGACGAGGCCGCCGCCGCCGAGGAGTGCAAGAAGCTGGGCACCAAGTCTGGCCTGCCCAAGATTATCACTACCATGCGCCAGGCCCTGAACCTGTCCAGCTTCTTCACCACCGGTACGGACGAAGTCCGCCAGTGGACTATCCGTAAGGGCATCAAGGCCCCTGCTGCGGCCGGTGTTATTCACACCGACTTCGAGAAGACCTTCATTCAGGCTATCGTGTACAACTACGCCCTCCTGAAGGAGCTCGGCGACGAAGCTGCCGTCAAGGCTGCCGGTAAGGTCATGACCAAGGGTAAGGATTACGTCGTGGAAGACGGCGATATCCTGCTCATCAAGGCCGGTGCTGCCAAGGGCTAAATGCAGATAGCTTCAATATGAATGATACACCTTTGAGGATTCTCAATTATCTTTTGATTCTGTAGCTGTAACAGTAAAAATTAAATTGAGTAAAATATACACCTACCGCCTATTCTCAAGTTACCTGCGTCATTGCAGATTCTTTGAAGCGGTGCTATTCCAAGCAAATTGCTCCGATATCATCACGTGACCTCCCCGCGCATCCCACTTCACGGACTCGGCGCACCGAGCTGGTGAACATTCAACAACGAGCATCATGTTCAAGAAAGAGTGAGTCTGCCCCTTTCAAAAGCTCCGAATCCCTACCCGGAATTGCACGCGAGCGAGCAGGTCAGCTTTGGCTGCCCGCGCGGAGCGAATTGAGGCGAATCTCTCTGCAAGACAACATGCTCGAGAACAACTAGTCGCAGAGCGAAATCGTCCCAGATACGCATGTTGCAAAGAGATGGAAAAAAACAGCCCTCACACAGAAATTCCTCCGACCAAAAGCTAATCTAACCCGTGTACAGCATCCCCCCAAGCAACCGATCGAAGGTCAAGTCCTCCGTGCAGCGCGGTCTCCGCCAAAAGCTGCTGGAGACCTACCCTGGCTTCGAACCATTCATCGAAGAGATCATGCCGAAGAAGGGCTCTCTAGAGGCCGTGAAGCTGTAAGTATCGCGTAAACCAAATCAACCTGGCCCATCTCAACTCCAAGGCGAAAGCAGTTCTATTCCAATCTCGAGTTTAGCTAACGTTTTTATCTTTATCACAGCCCCGACAGAGTAACCCTCTACACATTAGACTCAGCCCCCCTCTTCTTCCAACCCTTCGACGGTCCCCCGATTCCTCACCTCAAGCTCATTCACCAATTCCCCTCCGCCCTCCCCACAATCCAGATCGACCGCGGCGCAATCCGCTTCGTGCTCTCCGGCGCAGCACTCATGGCGCCCGGTCTGACCTCGCCTGGTGGCCGGTTGCCGGAGAAGGAGAATGCCCTGGAGGCTGGACAGATTGTTGCTGTTAAGGCTGAGGGAAAGGAGGAGGTTTGTCTGGTTGGTATGCTGAAGGTTGGGACGGAGGAGATGAAGAGCAAGGGCAAGGGTGTTGTTATGGATGAGGGTCATTACCTTGGTGATGGGTTGTGGAAGATGCAGCTTGATTAAAGGAATTGAGATTCCTTAACTGTCTAGTGTTATGTTTTGGGTGGGCGTGGCATTGGAGCCAAAGTCTGCATGAAGATACCTCTGGTGATGAATTATGTTGATGAAATAAAAAAAAACGAATTTGACTGCACAAATAAGAATTTGAAGTTGTAGACAGGACGGGGAGAAGGTAGGATTAAAGTATGTGTAGATTGCTTGGTCTCGAGTTATTGGGATTTCGAGACTTCATGTAAAGAGTATATACAGTGACCGAAACGCAGGGTATCATATATCCCGAAATGCTTACGAGCCATCTCGGCTACTTAACGAGTGAGGATATTCATCCGAGAATTCACCTTCACGCCCAACCCGCTGCGACAAAGATGACGTTGGAGAAAGAGACGACCAAGATGGAGTGCGAACAGGAAGACTCAGCCCAAGACCCCTGACACTTGCCGCGGACCCAGTCCGCGAACCAAGACCCGGGTGTTGTGATCCATTCGTTGAAGACCGGCGTAGTCCAACACGGGCAATCGCGCGCTGCAGCATCTCGCCCGAGGAGTCCAGCGCGATCAGGAAGCGAGCCAGTTCGGCGCACAGTTCCCAGTCATTCTTTTGAGAGGCGAGACCAATTAGGCGGACAACGTATTCTTCAATGCGGCCATCGTGGTTATGGTCTTCGTCTTCGAATGCTTGCAGGACAAGGAGGTAGCCAACGGCTGTTTTGAGCGAGTCGAGCCGCAAAGCTTGTTCAAAAAGGTCCTTTGGTGGAGGGAGGTAGGCGAAAAGTGTGCGCCAGAAGCGCAATTCCGTCTTTCTGGTACATTGCACGACGATGTCGAGGTATTCCCGGACCGGGAGTGATGCTTGGAGAAAGGCGATGACGGTAGGTAAAAGCGGACCTTCGCGCGCAGCTGGGTTATCAGACTTGTTTGCGCGGCTTTCGTTGTCTACTTCTTCATCGAGAACGTGATGTAGAAGGATTTCCAGGCCGTGTGCGAAATAGGATAGATGAGAGAAGTGTCGACAGAGTGATAGGGCGGCGGATGTTCCAATGTTGGCCAAACTATACTGAACGAAGTAGGGGAGGAAGAGGTGTGTCTGAGATGATTAATAAACAATTGTCCAAGTTTGGGAGCGGGAACACATACTCGAATGGCAAACTTCAGAGTGGTAAATGTGACATCCCGTCGCTGCGTCATTTCGGATTCCACTCCCAGCACGATGCCCTTGTTCAGGAGTACCGAGAGAGGATAGAAATCAAGAGGGATATTGAGCGGTGCCGGCACCGTCTCTTGTTGGAGAACATCACTAACGTCGTTCCATGCTAGGAGGTCTTTGCCTCGGAACATCCACAGAGAGTCTCTCAGCGACAAGCTGCTGTGAGACGGGCCAAGAGCCATTTCGGCGGATGGGCTGTTGGGAAGGGATTCATCGATGGAGGGCGAAAAGTTGAAAGCAAGTTGGTCCCGCATCAGGATGTAGTACTCCACATCGTTGGAAATCACACGCATATCATATTTCAGATCACCCCCCTCGGTCACTGTTGGTTGCAAGAGAACCAGGTTACCATCAACCAGTAGCAATACAGAGGCCACCTTGACATCTTGAGAGGGGTCACCATCGTCTGTTCATAATTATTAGTCAACCCTTCCAGCTTTGAAGAGGTTTTGAACTTACGCATTTGTTCTTCTGGCAAGACCCAGCTGATGGAGCGGACTCGAGTTGGCGCTCTGACAATCCCATTGAAGGCGATTTGTCCAACTGGAACGAGGGTGATCTGAGGCTGCGTCGAGTTGATAACGTAATGATATAGAATGTTGTCGTATGTGTATACGAGAATCGAATCCTCGCCGGAGGGACCAATGAAAACTACAGGTGCAGGAAGGTATTCGATGAACATGATGGAGTTGTTACTGAGGGCATCCTCACGCGAGTAAAGGCGCACCTAAAGACTTCAAGTTAGCATTCGAAAACATATCCACCAAGCAGTAGGAAACAAACATACCTCATATGACCCATCACTTTCCACAGCAGCAATCAAGATATGTCCGTACCAGCACATGCCTCCGCGGATGGCAAACGAGTTTTCGGCCTTTGAATCTTCAAACACCTTCCATCGACCACTGTTCACACTGTAATGTGCCAGCCCCCGTCGACCTGCGATTGCGACATACCGTCCATCCTGGGATACAACACAGGACCGGATCGGCCACTGCGAGTGAAGATATGCCGGGGGATACTGGCCGTGGTGCCAGAGCGAGTCCTTGCCGGAGATAGTCATCAATTCTGGAAGATCATGTCCACGGTAGAGGATGAACTCGGTCCCCGTCTGCAACAAGCCACGCGCAAGGTTCGCAGCAGAGAAGCATCCTGTCAAAGCGCTTCGAGCTGTCTCGAGAATCCAGAGACGTCGATCATTCTGTGCGGACAGGATGATGTCGGACCCACCGCCGATCCAGCAGCCGTTCGAGACACCTGTCAGCCAGTCCTCGCCATTCGATGTCGCCAGAGTAGAATCGACTGTGAAGCTGTTGCCACCAGGTTTTCCAAAGACACTCCAGGTTGTCCAGCCATTCTCATAGCCGGCGAAAAGACAGTATCCGTCGGGCGAATAGTTTATGAAGGTCAATGCTCCAGTGGTGGTAGGCGATGCGGGGAGATGCAGCTTCTGGGAAAGCGGCACGTTGCCCGTGTAGTCTTTGGCAGTGTAAACCAAGATCTCACCGTTGGCACAGTAGACGGTTAACAATGAAAACCGAGCATTTACAGCCACTTTCACAGCCTTTCCACCGTCCTCTTTGGGTTCATGGAAACAATGGCCTAGGAACAGCTTTTTGGGAGCCTCGGGTTCCTGTTGTGTTCTAGGGACACGCTGTACAGTGTATGCTTGACCGTTGCTAGTGAGCCATATAAGGAGGTTCATAGCTCGATCGTAGACCATATCAGTAATGGTCACTTTCTTCGGTACGTCCAGTATATGGCTCAGCACCTCAGACGTAGTTTGCGCACCTCCTGCCTCGGGTGTCCATCGAATACATTGTATGGCGGACGGCTTCAGGGTTGCTACAACAAGCTCCTGGTCCAAGGCCAGAGCCTTGACAATCCCAGACTCAATTTTGATTGCCATGCGGAACCTGATACTGATGTCTCCCACCACATTGGCTTCCTCAACAGCAGCAAAATGTGCGAGTTGCTGGCGGCGTGGATGTGTCGTGTGGTCGAACTGTTGCTGGTAAACCCGCGTTGCCGGGTCCGATGCTACCGAGTAGGTGAGGAGGTATCCATGCTCTGTCTGTACAACAAGGATCGTCGAATCAGGGTGCATAAGTAGTGCGACATTTGAACCGTAGGTTTTCAAGGAGAAAAAAGACCGAGCTATAGCAGCTACAACTGCTGTTGGCTACCACGCAAGTTAGCTTAAGCTCATTACTGCCTGAAAAGCAGCTGCATTGTTAGTCATACCCTAGTCTGCCATAGAGAAATCGAAGAATCGGTAATGGTCGCAAACATATGCCCAGATCGCGATACGCAGAGGCCGCTGATAGCTTCGTTCTCCCACTTCGGGGTCTCTGTATGTGACGACGGTTCGGTATTCGGGGGATTGCCCTCGCTGGTGGGAGTTTCCTCTTCCTCCACATATTTATTTTGGTCTACCGAGCTTCGTCGCTCAGTCGGAGGGTCCTGGACCTGTTCGCGATCCAAGTCGGAGGATACATGGGTGATGTTTGGGCCGTTAACCGCGTAGACCCGGGGGACTCCATTGGGCCAGTACATGGCTCGGCGAAGGATAGGAGGCGAGATGAGGACTAACGGAGCTCACATGAAGTCATCTCCCGCCGAAAGAAAGAGAAGAAAGCCGACTTCGAGACGAAGTGTCGATTACTGCGGACTCGCGACGGAGGAAGCAACAACCAACGGGGACGATAAGCGGCATCACGTGCGGGCAGCTGTCTCCCCCCGCATTCGTTTTTTCTCTCCCCTGAACAAACAAGGCCCTCCCTTCCAGTTTCTTGCTGATTTTCAAATCTCCTATTCATAATGGTAAGCAACGCAGACTTCTTCCCTCTCTATCTTTGCTACTTTTAACAACAGTATGTTCGATCAGGCTCCGACCGAAAGCAAGAAGCGCCTCGCGCTGGCCATCATCGATTTCCTCGGCTCCAGCCTGAAGGACGGCACTCTCACTGCTGACGATGCCGAGTCGATCGAGATCGCCCAGTCCTGCATTGCCGATACCTTTAAGGTCGACGCTTCCGACGAGGCCGCGGTGAAGGATGCTGTTGGTGGTCAATCCCTGGCCAACATCTACAGCGTCTACGAGAAGCTGCGCAACAAGTCGACTCCCCAAGCCGCTGACTCTGGCGCTCAAAGATCGCAAACCGAGACTCCGAAAGCTGGCTCTCCTACCGATGAGTCCGACAAGCTGAAGTCCGAGGGCAACGCTCTCATGGCCAAGAAGGACTACGCCGCTGCCATTGAGAAGTACACACAGGCTCTGGAGATCGCCCCCGCCAACCCCATCTACCTCTCCAACCGTGCTGCCGCATACTCTGCTTCCCGCCAGCACGACAAGGCCGCTGAGGACGCTCAGCTGGCCACCACCGTTGACCCCAAGTACTCTAAGGCCTGGAGCCGTCTGGGTCTTGCCCGCTTCGACATGGGTGACTACCACGCCGCCAAGGAGGCCTACGAGAGCGGTATCGCCGCTGAGGGTAACGGCGGCAGTGATGCCATGAAGCGTGGTCTGGAGACCTCCAAGAAGAAGATCGAGGAGGCCAGCGGTTCCAGTGAGCCCCCGTCCGAGGAGCTCGACAACGCCTCTGGTGCTTCCCGTGGCGCCGGTGCCGGTGGTATGCCCGACTTGTCCTCGCTTGCTGGCATGTTCGGTGGTGGTGGTGCCGGCGGCGGCGGTATGCCTGACATGAGCGCCATGATGAACAACCCTATGTTCTCCCAGATGGCCCAGAGCCTCATGAGCAACCCTGACATGCTGAGCAACCTGATGAGCAACCCCCGCCTGCGCCAAATGGCCGAGAGCTTTGGCCAGGGTGGTGGCATGCCCGATATGTCTAGCTTGATGAGCGACCCAAGCATTGCTGACATGTAAGTTGATCCCCGTTGATGTACCCTCATATAAACATCTCGCTCACGATTGACAATAGGGCTCGTAACATGATGGGTGGTGCTGGCCGTGGCGGTGGTCAGCAATGAGGTTTCTAATAATTCTACATGATGTGATGGATTATTCTTGAAGAAAAGGCACGATGATGATGCTCCTGTGGCGATTCAATTTTCAGCAGCGTTTAGACACGAACACATTCGGACTCTGATTTTCACACCACCTGGTTTTCCTCACCTTGCATAAAAGCTATGATTACGACGTGGATTACGGGAAATTGTACATCATAACGAAAGGCAAACGGAAAACTCATAGGCCAGCTAAAATGGTCTCGCAGATTTCTTGCCCTTGTAGTCAAGCAACTCGTAGGATGCCAAAGAGAAACACGATTATCTCAACAGTCAAGTCGCCAACTTCAAAATTATGGTGCTTTGGTCAACCTCGCAAGATTTGTATCCCGTTGTAGTTATGACGTGGGTGAGTCTCCAGGGTTGACCTCTACGAAAGCGTCCGCGGACCTGACCTAGGTAGACCGATAGATTAATAAATCCGAGGGTATTCATCATTGCTATAGCCTCTATTGAAGGCAGACCAGACATAGTGCCGATTCAGATATGTCCTTTTTGTCCATGAACATTTGTCTCTTATTTTTGCTATTTTGGTTAATCTACCACTGGTATTATGTGCTTGTTTTGATCTTCTGGTCTGGATCTCCCGAGTCGGCCGCCTACAATTACCCGTCCAACCATCCGGTCGGTTCTAGCCATTTGTTGAATCAACTGAGCGCCCTTAATGGCCCAGCCCTGGAAACTCTAAAGGGAACTGTGAAATTTCTAATCTAGCTTTCCTTTTGTTCTGATGTTCGCAAGGTGCCGCCTCAAAAGGCCGGGGAGACATGAATGGAGACAGGTGTAGTATGATTCAATGTCACACTATATATCCCCCAGGCTATCGCACGTGACATCATAGCACGTGACACCATCATGTTTTGTTCACCAATTGATAATGTCACGCCCACGACTGCCGATGCTCTTTGTTTAGAGAATGGCCATTGTAAGCATGATGATCATCTCAGTGATTGGGCTGTGCGTCTGAAGTACGCTCAATCCTACTAGGTCATCAAAAGCGAGAATGGTAGGTTACTAAAAACGAAGAGGAAAGTCAAGCATAGCCAGACATTGTTCGGTATTGTGATATATGCAGATCAGGCGTCGAGGGGAGAGTGAAAATGCAAGAAACACAGACGCCGCGAAACACCTCAAGACCGATTGCCATGAGACCAACAAAAAACCAACGTGTAGTCCAAGTCTATGGGAATTGGTTTTATCTTTCTAGCAGCCCCGACAACCAGGGCGAACTGGAAAGCTGGACACGCGTGGTAAGACAGATGAGAAAAAAAACATTAATACATGAAAAAAGAACGACCGACCTCGCAAAGCCGGAAGGTGCGGTCAATAGGACAGACATAACCATGAAGACAAGCGCCAGCTCCACCTGGCTAGATATCGAACAGTCATATTGTACAATCGAGGGGACAAAGGAAGAAGGGGTAGTGCGGAAAAGGTATATAGTCTGAGACGAGGAAATCGAACCGAGGAAGGCAGACCAGTCTGCCGACTCAGATATAGTCACGAGCAGCCTTCTGCAGCTCGATCAGTCTCCAACCCCGAGTCTCAGGGTTGTTGACCTCCTCGGGAATGCGGGTCATTCCGATGGCGTAGGTGACCAGCTGAACCTTGTCCTCCATACCGGCGGCAAGCTTGCCAGTCTTGACGTTCTTGTAGACGTGGATCTCCTGAGCACGGCAGGTAACGACAAAGACGGGGATCTCACCGGGGTCCAACAGACGGGCGTGAGAGATATCAACACCACGGACATCCAAGATGCGGCCGTCAGACTTCAGACCAGCAGTGGTGTACTGCTTGGCGAGAGCAGCGTAAACAGAGAACTGAGCATCCGAAAGCCACATTTTCAGAGTCTCGATATCACCCTTGACGTAGGCGTCCAGAACTTCGGGCAGCATGTACTCGCGCAGCTCACGCTGGAACTCCTCCATCTTGAAGTTGGGATCGATTTCCCGAAATCGCTTAATGACCATGGCGGTCTCGTTCTCGGCGAAGAAGCCACCAATGCGGTCAGTGATGCTGCGGGCGGTGCTGATGAGAGGGTTCTCAGACTCCTCGTAGACGTCGCGCAGACCGAACAGCTTCTGCATCATAGGGTTGGAGTCCTTGAAATCGCGCCATGACTCCTTCCAAGCCGAATCCTTGTGGAGAGTCACGTTGGTACCAGCGCTGATGAATGATTAGTGACACTGTCGGAGAACCTGACTGAATGTGGATTGGAAACATACTTGGGGTCCTCGACCGCCTGTTCCGTGCGACGTTTTCCAGACTTCAGCTCCATCTCCTCGCGGAGCTGGCGCTGCTTGCGACGCTCCTCCTTCTCAACCCATCCACCGTAGCGAGAGCTGCTACCGTCATCGATAGCATCCTTCACACTCTTGTAGGCCTCGGTCTGACGGACAGGTCGCGTGGCCTTCTCGAGACCTTCACCGGTGGCGTTGACACCCTTACGAATACCCTTCACAGCAGTGGTGTTCCATGTCCAAGCGGCACTCTTCCCAATAACCTGTCCAGTCGACTTCAGGGCGGCAGAAGTGCGGGTACCGGCGGCGCCGGAGGCAGCCTGGTAGGCAGCACGAGCGCGCTTGATGTTCTCGTTTTCGCTGAACTCATGTGCCGAGGAAGCGAGAGCCTTGGTAGACTCGTTCCACTCCTTCGAGGCCTTAAATTCGGTCTGCAGAGTTTCGCGGAACACTTGCCAGGGGGACTTGTCACCGTGGGGTGGCGGGGGCGGAGCATCCTCCTTCTTCTCCTTGCCATCCTCCTTGGACTCTCCGCCCTCAGATTCCGACTTGGATTCTTCTCCCTGCTTCTTCTCATCCTTCGGCGATTGTTGTTGCTGTTGTTGCTGGAAGAGGGGAGTGGCGACGTGGAAGGATCTGGTCAAGAGAACGGCGGCGAATGGCGAGACGATCGGGGCAGGGGAACGGCTTGCACGCAGGATGCTAGTTTGACTCTGCGCAGACAGCTTCAAAGCCTGCGCCGGCAGGGCCGAGTATGAAACAGCTCGGGAGCCTGCCTTGAGGGCCGGTACCTGGGACCGCAAGGTCGCCGCACGCGCGGCAGCGGACATCTTCGCTGAAATCATGCTCTGTATATAGGATGGAGAAAGAGAAAGGGAGGAGGAACGGAAGTAAAGAAGAGCACGAGAATAGAAATCCAGCCCAGCCCGGACGGGGTGCAATGAGGAACGGAGGTTGGACTGGGGAAAGTAGGTGAGTAAGGGAAAAAGTCGAGATGCCAAGACCTTCGAAAAACTTCCAGCTCTCTTTCCGCCTCTCGGTCCGACGGTCTGCGAAACACATCAACCGGCCGCGACGGTCGACTCTGCTCATTTGACGCCTGCACAACTCGATCATTTTGTTAACAGCCCATCGTCTCTCTTGATAGACTCGTGATTAGTCTGTTTTTTGGAATTCTATTTCTCCGTTGAACCCCCGTCGCTGCCGACGCATCGGCAACACACCTCGCCATAATGAACTCTTTTTCTATGAACACCCTGGCGAAGACGCTTCCATCAGTATGTCGGCCAAATGCTCTCCGGATGACTGCTGTGCGCACCAATCGTTCCATCTCTTCGACTTCTTCCCAGAACGCCGCCTCCTTGAAGGATAGGTCCAAGTCCGCGGAGAACCAGATCCTGGACCGTGACCCAGCCAGCTCCGATAAGACTTCTCCTCTGTCTGCCATTACCAAGATGATGCAGGGAGGCCAATCATCCGCCGGCTCGCGTTTTACCTCTGACTACAGCCGGTTGGCCGAAAGCCTGGAAGCCGACATGATGCGACACCCCTACGCCGACCGCGCTCCTCCTCACCACCTCCACGTCTACTGCCACAAGCACAACACAATTCTCACTCTCACACGGCCAAACGGTAATCCTATGATGTCCATGGGTACTGGTCAGATCGGTTTCCGCAAGGGTGGCCGGGCCGGCTTCGATCCCGCCTACCAATTGTCTTCCCACGTTATGTCGCAGATCCAAGAACGCGGATACCTTCTGGAGATCAAGCGCCTTGAAGTTGTTTTCCGTGGTTTCGGAAAAGGCCGTGAAGCTTTCACCAAGGTTCTACTGGGTAATGAGGGCCGCAATGTCCGTGGACTCGTCAACCGTGTGACTGACTCGACTCGCGTGAAGTTCGGTGGTACTCGCAGCCGCAAGGTTCGCAGACTGGGTTAATAGCTTTTTATTTGGGATTATTACCTATGGCAATTGTGCTTCGTGGAAAAGATCTTGGAAGCGCGTTTGTTGAGCTGTATGAAGATGGAGTATATGGACTTGTTCGGCATATTTGACTGCCGTCATTTATTATTTGTACAATAGCAAAAGATCAGCCTTCGCATTTACACAATTCTTTTGTAATCTTGCCTGTGTTCTTAATTGATGGTCGCTGACACGTGCGGTGGATTCTTCACAAGCCGCGAACCCGATGTACCCTGATTACTCGAAGCGGTATAGCGCCGGCAGCTCTCCCGCAGCGATCACGTTCTCGAATCTCCCTGTCTGCCTTCACGATCAAGCTTCCGTGGTTTTCTGCATTGCGCCGCGTCCATTTCTTCTGCTCACTGCTAGTGCAATCCTTCGAGCTTCCAGCGACTACCTTGACCGTGTTCCGCGTCCCATTATCGCCCAGACTGCTGTCTGCAATCGAATGCGCCGGAAGCTCTTCCCCGCGAAACCCGTCCACGGCGCACAATCCCCGCGTTTGACATCGGGTACGGCTTGATGATTGCTGGCGTTTCCCTGCCGGGCCGTCCAAAACCGCTTGGATGCACCCTCTAAACCCTTTTCTTCGTGCCTTCTTCCGAAGCACCGTTCCTGGGCAGTGTATACCCGTGGAGAACCATGTAAGTCAAGGTCCTGCATTTCCTCGGATCGACCGGAGTAGCTGACTGATTGCGTTTTGTGTTTCGCAGGTCCTCCTCGTTCCCACCACAGAATCGCTGACTGGCTCGCATGACCGTGAATCCGGTGTACTTTACTCAGATCTCGTTGCGTCGGAAGAGTTCCTGGGAAGCCATGTGCTGCGGATTCCGATCAACTCGAGTTCGATAAATGGAAAGGAAGAGTCGAACGTGCGCGACAGTAGAGGAAAGGCGAGGCAAGTTACAACATTCAACGGACGAACGGTGATCATTAAGGAGAACTCGGTGTACAGCAACAAAGGTACGTTGACGAGCAATTCTTTTGGAAGGGTCTCATTAACGTTCGGTGAACGTGAAGGGTTCAAGTCCCTTACGCAGGCTCAGCTTCTTTCCGATGCACTCTACTATACATCCTCCAACTCCTCTTCCGATCACCGACCATGGCTCATCTACTACATCTCCCGTCCATTAGTCGGAACGTTCGACCCCTTCAAAATCATTTCTGCTACGGTGCCTGGAAGCCTGCCCAAAAAGGCACAGCTACCATCCTCGAACAAGAAAAGCACCAATGGCGAACCAACAGCAAACCCATTCAAACAAGAAATTAGGACATTTGGGGAGCTGCTGGCTAACTTCCCAATGATTGCAAGGCAGATGCAACCGGGCCTAGAAAGGCTGTTTAAAGAGTTCGGTAAAGAGCTTGGGAAGCCACTGCCACCTCCACCTTCACGCTCACCTTCTGCATCCGGCAGCGAGAGTGGGAGGAGGCTCACGCGCTCAGAGTCTCTTGCCGACGAAAGTTCGTCTATTCGAAGCTGGTCATCACGCCGAGGTCGACTACCGTTCAATTCCGAGGAGTACTTTGAAGATGACGAGGATCTCATGCGTCGGAGCTTGGAGACGGCAGTGACAGCTGCAATCGACCTTTTCCGACTGGTGGACAAACAGCAGCTATCACTTCTCGGTGCTACAACTGATCTTACTGGCCCCCTGGTTGAAAGTCTGATTGAACGCTATGTTGTGGAACAAGTCCATGAGCCACTTCTCTTCCCCCGGTTATGTGCGTTTCGACAACCCGAAGACTCGGAGCTGGACTCCAGAATACGGCATATGGAAAGCATCGATGTGACCCAGGTCGGGATTTCCGTGGAAGGCGGACGGGAAGGCAAGAGAGAAGTAATTCGTCGTCTCGGCCGAGGAGTCGAGGAGTTTCGCAAGATTGGTGATTGCCGGGGACCCCATGATATGCTGAACACCTTGCTGCAAACTGTCAAAGTAATCTCCTACCCTGGGAGCTATGATGGAGCGGATGGGCCTGCATCGGAGAAAGGAAAGTCCCCACTGACAATCAACGCGGATGTGTTGGTGTCATTACTCCTGGTCGTGGTTATCAGGTCGCAAATCCGACATCTTCAAGCTCGTCTGCTATACATGCAACACTTCATCTATATTGATGATGTGGACAGTGGAGAAATGGGGTATGCGCTCAGTACTTTCGAGGCGGTCTTGATGTACCTCGTTACGGACTCAGCTGGTCTTCGTCGGGCTAGTGCTCGAAACCGACGTCTGTGGCAGGCGACCAAGGGCGGCAAGATCTCAGACATGAAGAGCATCCTTGAGCCTAATGGTGATCATGACACTATGGATGAGAATGCCCCTCCGGAACCCGAACGCAAATCTGTCTTATTCCAGACGGACAGCTCAGATGAACTAGAAGAATCGCACTTCGAGACAACATCCGTTTACAGCAACTCTGCGGTTACCAATGGTGACTTTGCATTGGAGGACGATGCTTCTGAAGCGCCACCTTTGTCGCATGTGTTTCCTTTTCAAACTTGGGGCGGGACTTCGTCTGCCAACGAGCCAATCCGACCAATTAAGAAGGTCTCGATGGACGTTCGCAGTCTTTCCGAATCATCGGCTGTATCATTCCTCTCGAGAACGAATACCCTTGGATCCATGACCAGCAACATCGAGGGTGATAGCTCCATCGAAACCTTGACCAAGACACAGGACCCGGCTGGAGACTCGATTCCGATGATGGCAGTGGAGAGTCGACAGCCCGAGGCTTTGAAATATCTTTTGAGCTTGGAGGAGTATTATCCTTTAGAAGAAATTCTCGAAGATACAAATGCCGATGGCACTACACTTCTTAATGCGGCTGTGCAACTCGCTCACGCGGAAGTTGTTAACATCCTGCTAGACTATCTGTTCAGCAAGACGGATGAATATGATGTGGCCATGTATTTGGCCAAGTCAGATGTACACGGCCGCACTGTCGCCCACTACCTCTTCAACGCCCCTTCGTTACTGGAGAGATTAGGTGGCCTTCTTCCGTGGCGGCAGCGCGATAAACATGGACAGACGCCTTTGTTCGCTTTATGTCGATCCTATGATCACCCGGAATACAAGTCAATGGTACGAGCTGCCTTGACCGCAGCCAAGAGAGCCCAAAACAACGGGAAGCCTCTACAGCTGGATGATCACATCGATGCAAAGGGCAACACTCTTTTACATATTGTCGGCGATCCCGAAATCACGACAAGAATCCTACAGGAAAGTGACTGTGACCCGAACGCAACTAATGATAAGCGGTTCACACCCTTGATGATGGCAAGCAAATATGGGCGAGTGGAGCAAGTTCGAATCCTCTTCATGGACCCGAGAGTCGATGTCCATGTCAAAGAAACTCGCGGCTTGACAGCCGTTGAACTTGCCAAGGACGATGAGGTGCGCAATCGTATCGATGACTTGATTCTGCTGTCGCACCCACCATCAGCCTGTGGAGATCCCTCGGGTCGGGTTACTACTGTGGTCCGATCATTCTTCGTCGAGGATGCGACAGTTCGATTCATTCTGAAGTCCGGTGCGCCGTACGGGCCATCGGATATCGTGGCTACCTCTCGACCGGGATCGACGACATACACCGTCACGACATGCCGACGCAGCTTTGCCGACTTTGTGAACCTTGCCAAGTGGCTGGAAGTGGAACATCCTGCTTCTTATGTGCCTTCCCTCGCGGATTTCCGGAACCCCTTCCAAATCCACTCCAAGCCGTCGCGGTCTGTTCTTCACGATCTCCAGGAGAAACTCGACCGCTTCCTCAAAACCCTCCTGACACATCCCACCTTCGCCACGCACGAACTGCTCTGGGAATTCTTCTTGGTACCAGAGCTACAACCCGACATGGTGGCTGATCGATGTCGCAGCAAAGTCGCAGCCCTCACTGATACAATCGCCGAAGAATTCCGACCTATTTCTACCGAAGGAATGCGTGAAATCGAATCATTCATCACGCACGCACAGAGCATGGTCCGCGCTGTGCACGTTAATTCACGCAATCTGATCCGCCGCGGCCATGCACTCCAGAACAGCACTTCAGACATCGCAGACGCTGTGGGTCTTTGCTCGACCGTGCTTTCAACCTTCCAAGGACCGAGCAATACCCTCCCAGCTTCCCATGCCGACGCCTTCACTCGGTACGGCGGCTGCCTTTCCACTTCAAACACCGAATCTTCACCCCTCCTCCAATACATCGCTGCCCTAACCTCAATCGACAACACGACCGCCGCCATCTTGAAGACCCTCTCCCGCCCTCTATCACTCATTTCCGACCTGAACTCGCTAGAACGGAACATCGCCCGCAACCACTCCTCCCTGATCTCCTCATCTCTCCCACGCAAATTCAACCTCAACCTCCCAGGATTCGAAGAGTCCAGACAGAAGACCATCCGCGACCTTCGAAGCAAGATCAAAGAAGACCAATTGCAGTGTGACCGTCTTGCAAGAGAGATATCCTGGAACAAGGACGTTGTCGTGGGCGAGCTAGCCGGCTGGACGACATGGCGAGAGAAGGCCGGGCGCGACGCCATCCGCGCCTTTGTGAAGGAGACCCTTGTTCGAGAGAAAGAGCGCGGAAAACGCATAGAGCGCTGTCTGCGCAGTGTGCAAGAGATGAAATCATGAACTCCTGCCAGATTTTCGTTTCTGCTCGGAAAGATCGCAAGGTTTTTAGCGATAAACCAATTTCCTTCCGTCCTATTTTCTGTTTCTTTCTCATTTTCGAGATTGATCTATTTCTGTACATTTCATGACGGACATGTGTTCGGGGTTTAACTGTTGCTATTTCAAGTGTCGGGTCTGATCAGCCTGTGGATTTACCGTGTGAGGTTTCCTTCCCTGCGAGACTGTGAAAGGCGTGGGTGGGTCTATTGCTTCTATTTTATTTTTCTACATCATTAGCTAAGTAGCGTAGCGAATACATGGGGATCACGGAATTTCACTCGGTTTTAATTGTCAATTTGGTAATTCGGAGGTACACCTCGGTACATGCACCGAGCTACAAATACACACCAGTCTCTTGATAATTATACATGGTATCAACGACTAGCACCAAGCCTATGCTACAGGTCCCTGGTTCAGAAGTAACAAATTCTCAAACCCAACAAATTAACACCTGTACAACTTCCAAACAGAACATCACGACGCATCGGAAATGTGGAAAACAGGCGAAGGGGACGGAAGAACCGACGGTGTCTGATCGTGATCGTGATCGTGACCATGATCATTCATACACATCGATTCAGCAATAGACGACATGTTGATTGACCGAGACTGACTGCTATACGTCCTCTCATGGTTCCGACGAGACAGTCCAGCATCATTGATCATCCAAGGAAGAGAGCGAATAGGGCTCTGACCAGACCAACGACTCGAGTTGCGAGAAGCACGAGAAGCATTGGATGTATGCGGTGAGCGAGACGAAAAAAGTGAGTTGGCCTCGCTGGAGAGATTGTGAGAAGCAGACTGAGAGCCGCCGTCAAGTGAGAGTGAAGTCCGCGAGCTTTTCTGCCCCTCCCAAAAAAGCGACTGCTTCTCTGACGCTGTAGCTGATGTCGCAGCGGCTGTGGTAGTTTCCCAGAGCTGTGAAGATCGCATCGTTGATGGCAGGACTGACGAGATGGACTGGGATGCACGAGGGGACGCGTGAGGAGAAAGACGTGGTGAGGCAACTGGGGCCGGCTGCGATTTGACTGATTGGCTTTTAGAGGAACTTGAGGTTGTCTTCATGCGGTTTGAAAAGCTAGGTGTTGTCTGCGTCGGACCACTCGAAGAATCGGTCAACTCCGAGATAATGAAGCTGGGTCTCGCTTCATCTGTCGACATGCGGGCCAACGGGTCCAGCGGATCCAGGTTCATGAGACTGCGAACCGAGGCATCGTAACTGTGTCGAGAAGCCCTGGACCTTCGACGCTCGCTTTCGTCAACGACGATGGCGATAGACGGCGAGCGACTGCGACTGAACATGACCGATGTGCGCTCCGGCTCGACGTCTCTCATCAGAAACTCATCGAGCGTCTTGCTTGTCTCTTCGCCGAGTGTCAAGGTCGACTGGTCAAATAGATTCTCAGAGATTTGCATTCGGCGTCGACGGCGTTCTTTACATTCTCTGTTGATGTACCAGTAGACCAGGAAGCTGAGGCCCAGAACTGTGATCACTGAGATGATAACCACCGCGGCGATGGAACCCTTTCCGATATTCCAGTTGTTGGTAGATTTCACCACTTTGGGATTTGTAAACGGCGAATCTTCGGGCACTGCTGACGCCTTTTCGGTCCAAAATCGGTCCTCGAATCGAGGCTGGTCTGGAGCTGCATTGCCTGGTTGTATATCTGCTGCGTTTGGCGATTGGACTCGGAAGTTTCCAGCTCTCTTCGCCCGCGAGGCAGGGCCGATGTCCTGCTCGCTCAGATGCATGTCTTTGGTGGGAGAATTTCGGCGTTGGTGCTTGTAAACCGTCACGATTCTGTCTTGGTCGACCGTGAGGTGCTTGTGAAGGACATGAGGCCGGGCAGTCGTGCCCTCCGACCAGATCGGCAGCGTCACAGCACCGCGCGAGGTAGACGTCATGAAGAATTCGGAGATATGATACTCACAGAAAAGTGCTATCCAATGTTGAATGTAGGAAAAGGAACCTGTACAAATTTGCAAGGATCATCCAGAGGAAAAGCTTCGAGAGACGAAGCCATCCCGCGGAAGTAAATACACGGCAACCGCGAGTGCTGCTTCCGCAACCATCGCCAGCGCGGTTTCCCTCCGAAATTCCATCATGATGGTCCGATTCGGTATCCATGAAATTCCTCGCAAGCATTAAAAAAGTAAATGCCAAACAGTCATGTACAACGAACTCGCCCGGATGTGCGAGAACCACTCCATCCGGATCTCTTGTTGCATCATCCAGCGCCAACAGAACCCCCCAAGATCCAAGCATGCGACAACACACCAATTCATTTATCTCCGACGGTAAATCAGCGAATAAACAATCCGAACGTACTCCACGCAACATGACTGGCTTCCCAGAAATCAAAACCCCGATGTTGAAGTGACTAAGCAACACCATCGGGCACCTACGTCATCACCGACGGTGGCTATATAGACAATGGATGCCTGCGCACCTTGACGTAGCATCTTTCCATCTCTATCCCAACTCCAGCAACTCAGACAGACTCTCAAGATTCTCAAAACACCAGCCAGATACCTCTCAAAGAGCTTGACCTCCACTATGCCTCTTGTTGTACCCGGCATCAACTCCAACATGGGCGATAAGTCCGAGTGGGTCAATAAGCTGATGGGCAAAAAGATTAGCGATGGCGGCAGTGACGAGGTGGTATGTTAGATCCATTATCGAATGGCTTTGGCGATATGCTAACCTACTTTTCCTACACACAGAACTTCGCGAAGAAAGACCTGCCTGAGTCTCACCGCGTACTGAAGCCCGGCGATATGAAGACTATGGACCACAACCCCGACAGGTAGGTCTTGTTGAACATTTCCATGCGACCAGAAAAGGCTTACTGATCATCGATATAATTTGAATTAGGCTTAACGTGCATGTAAATGAGGACGGAACAGTTCATGATGTCACCTACGGTTAGACGAGCAATGCCTTTCGTCCTGCAAGTCTCGACGAGCATGAAATGCATCCCGATTCGGCCCGAGATGGATCTAGATAGTCAATGTACGGTAATGACATGGACAAGCTATATTATTGCTACATTATGATGAGAATACCTTCCAAGATTTTACAAAGTGTACCTTTCCTTGCAAAGCTATGAGACCGCGCGAGAGCTCAACAGCACCTGTGAGCTATCGATACCGGAACACTCTTGATGAAAAGTATATGCTGAAATGCCACGACCTTCTAAACCATCTAAACGTTTCCCAGGCCACTCACTCAGCCTTCCATCTAAGCAAAGTAATAGAGAGCTTCGGGAAAACATAAGAGCCCTCTCCATCCCAGCTGGACTCCTTCACAGTAACCTCCTCGCTCCCCTTCATATTCGTAGCCGCAACCCCATCCCCAGTAACGGTGTAAACCGCAACATTCCCCTGTACCCCCTCAATCTCACTCTCAAAGCTCTTCTCTTCATGAATATTCACAACGACCAAATTCGCAAACCCATCCTCACCCACTGTAGCACTAACATCTAACCAAGGCGTCTGCACAGCCCCCCCTCAACCACTTCGGCGCCGTCTCCCCCTCATAAACACCACACGAGACATGCGCAGCAACCGTCCAGCCGCGCATAAACTTCGAAAAAAGATAAAGCGGCCACCAAGTTGTCTGCTTGACAATCCCCTCGGGCGTCGTCATAAGCGGCGAAATAACATTCACACTCTGCGCAATACAAGCCATGCCGAGATCGCGACTCTTCCGCACAAACACATTCAGCCACACCGCGACAGCGAGGGCATCTGAGAGGGTATAGCTCTCTTCAGCGCCCTTGCTTCCTTCTGCGCGGATGGGGTCCCAGACGTTCCACTCGTCGAAGCAGATAGTGGGACGGAGTTGGTCAGGCGGGACGCCATTTTCGATGCGCGCGAGGTCGATGAGGCCTGAGGTAATTTCGATGGCGCGCTCGGCGGCTAGCGGGGCTGTGGCGTTGGGGAGGTGTGAGTTGGAGCAGGTGTAGAGGTGGATGCTGTGCATGTCGATGAGCGGGACGGAGCTGGTTGAGAGGGCCGAGTGGGCGGGGAGCAGACAGTGCTTGAGGGTGTAGTAGTCCCAGGTTGCGGTGCCGTCTTGGCCGCAGAGAATAAGAACGAGGCTGGGGTCGAGGAGTTTGAGAGCTGGAGGAGTGTTGGTTTGGTTCTATTTGGAGACAGGGGATGGATGTGCGAACCTTTGGCCCATTGGAGTGCCTTGTGAGCGTATGCTTCTTTTGTCATTTGCTCTACCTGCCATGGACCCCATGTTTCGTTGCCGAGGGCCCAGTATTTGACCTAGGTTGAGGTTAGGTCTGGTTTTGCAGAATTCGCGAGTTCAGACATACATTGTATGGTTCTTCACGACCATTCTTCCGACGGAGGTTTGCGTAGTATGTGTTTCCTGTGCCATTGCAGTACTCAACCCAGGCCAGTGCTAAAATTCAGTCAGTAAGCTTCATCTTACACCATGGATTTTGCAAAATCTCATACCTTCGTCGAGAGTTCCAGTGCCAAAATTGAAGCACAGATATGGCTCAGTGCCAATGGTCTCGCACCATTTCATGAACTCGTCCGTTCCGAACTGATTGGTCTCAGTTCCCAGCCATGCAAGTTCGGGGCTATCAATATGTCAGTACAAAGAAACTTTTCATAAAAAGGTCGAAAGTAAAATTCTACCGTGATGGGCGTTGGTTCTTAGGACCGACACCGTCAAGCCAGTGATACGTAGCGCAGAAGTTGCCACCGGGATACCGAACAACAGGGATGTTGAGATCCTTCAATGCTTCGAGGACATCCTTACGGAAGCCATTATCATCCGACAATGGGTTTCCAGGATCATAGATGCCGCCATAGATGCATCGGCCCATGTGCCTAAAAGTAGATTAACATCTATATCCCAGACAACATGCTCTGATGAGCCATGGAACTCAGTATGGATATACTCACTCTGTGAAGCCAGAATAGATGTTAGGATTGATTTTAGAGATGCGACGGGTAGGGTGAACGGAAATAACCGGGGTATCCTGGTCATCCAACTTGGTAAAGGTCGTCATGCTGGCAACGAACTCGTCCACACAAAAGAAGAGAGGCTTTGTCTCGTCCAAACGCCTGGTGGCTGCAAATTATAAGCAAGGGCCTGAGCCGGGAATTCGCTTAATAGAAGTATGTCAGTCAGAACGAGGACGAGGGGGAGGGGGGAAGACAGCATGTCCAATCGCCTAATGCACCAACACCCCTCCATCAAAAGGACCTCGTGCCTCCAGCACCACCAGTCTCTAGTCGTAGTATCCACCACCCAGTCACAGCCTGGAAGCGGCAAATCTCCTGCGGGGGCTCAGTCGAGACCCTGGCACTGCTGTGCTAGGTGGGGGTCGGCGATGCCTGTTCGGTGCTAGGGGGCAGTCATCGCCAGCGCTTAAGTGGGCGATGGCAGCAGCAGCAGTCCCGAACTCGGCCCCGGGCGTGTCCAATCGTGAGGAGGAGTGGGAGTAGGAGGAAGCAGTCGGCGTGTGCTTGTCCGCCCTTCCCAACTGCCGCCAAGCTCGACAAATCTTCCGTCAATCAGCGCTCAGCAACTCGCCATTCAACCTCGTTACGGCATTCCCTCGACGATGTGAGCTCCCCTGCAAACGACGAACTAGGCGGTGTTTGGGTCTTTTGCTCGCGATACTTCCCAGCTTGGCTTTGTGGCCCGGAGAAAAAAAGATGACGATCTCCACATTGAGCCGCCATTCGTCGTGGAGGGCTGGCGAGGCGAATGGCTTCATCCACTATCCCTGTTCAGGATAGCTCCCGGCAATTTTGCATGGCGCTGGGTGAATCGGTCGAGCGAGATGGGATCAGCTGCGTGGCGTGAGTTAAGGAGGTTCCTCCGAGCCCTAAGCGATGCTTGCCATGTCGCATGGTTTTCCGGTGGTATATCTAGACCAGAGCTGCCCCCGGTGGAGGGTTGATTCTGTGGAGATCCCCAGATTTCTGACCCGTGCTGATCGTGGGTCTCGCTCTACTCGAGCAGTCAATAACAAAGAGAATCGCTCGCCATGCGTCTTTCGCCGGCGTGGTACCAGGTATAGTTGTTTCCAGCTGGAAGTGATCCGAAGCCTGCTAAACATTAATAGTTCCTGGTCGGCGTGTTCGCCTCCCTGGGTTCTTTCCTTTACGGATGTGAGTATTTTTCGAGTCCAAGTCGTGTTCCTGCGGACTTTCCAAGCTAATACGAGTAGATGATCTCGGTGTCATCGCAGAAGTCATTGTCTGCGAATCATTTGTTGAAAAATTTGCCGCCAACTCCACGGAAAGGTTTGCTCCCATTGCCTCCTGCTATAGTGTTTTCAAGGGATCTAATGGAAATAGTGGTCTCGTCGTATCCTTGTTCACCTGCGGTGCCTTCTTCGGAGCATGTTTTGCCGGTCCTGCTGGCGATTACCTCGGTCGACGTCGCACCATCTCACTAGGATGTTTGATGTTCTGTCTGGGAGGAGCTCTCCAAACAGCCGCAAAGAGCCTTGCCTACCTCTACAGCGGTCGATTCTTTGCTGGATTTGGGTATGAGAAACTCCTGCTTAAAACCAGACAAACCGTTGGACTAACATTCAATAGTGTCGGCTTCCTCACCATGGTCATCCCCCTCTACCAGGCTGAAATCTGCCACCCCAAGATCCGTGGTCGAGTCACTGCTCTGCAACAGTTCATGCTGGGCGTCGGTGCCCTGTGTGCTTCTTGGATTTCATATGGCACATACGTCGGATTCTCCCCGACCAACAATGCTCAATGGCAATTGCCCCTTGGTCTTCAGGTCATCCCGGCTGTTCTGCTGGGTCTGCTGATCACCGTCTTCCCCGAGGTATGGCATTCCCAACCCCTATAGCCACGACAGAGCCCTAACACACGCCTAGTCACCCCGTTGGCTCATTGACCACAACCGCTCCGAGGAAGGTCTTCGCACGCTCGCGAAACTGCATGCCCACGGAGACGAAACAAATGCCTGGGTTCAAGCCGAATATGCCCAGATCCAGGAGAGCATAACCTTCGAGCACGAGCACGAGGCCAAGTCCTACATCGAGCTCTTCACCAACCGCTCCTCCTTCCGCCGTCTCTTCCTTTGCTGTGCCATTCAAGCCTCGGTCCAGATGACCGGTGTCTCCGCAATTCAGTATGCCATTCTATAGTCCAATCCGCGTCCAGCCTCTTCTAACCCATTCGAAATAGATACTACTCCGTCGAGATCTACTCTCAAATCGGTATCGCTGGCGACGAAACCCTCCGCTACCAAGCAATCAACTCCATCATCGCGCTCGTCGCCCAATTCCTCTGCATCCTCTTTATTGATCGTTTGGGCCGTCGCTGGACCCTCATCGGCGGCAACCTGGGCAACTGCCTAACATTCATCATCGCGACGATTCTGCTCGCCAAGTTCCCGACCAGCAGCACCAACACCGGCGCTCACTGGGGTTTCATCATCATGACCTGGCTCTACAACTTCTCCTTCTCCTGCACCTGCGGTCCACTTTCGTGGATTATTCCGGCCGAGGTCTTCGACACCCGGACCCGTTCGAAGGGTGTGTCCATCGCGACGGGCGTCTCGTTCGCGTTCAACACCATGATCGGCCAGGTTACCCCCATCGCCATGGAGCATATCAAGTACCGGTATTACTTTTTGTTCGTGATTTGCAATTTTACGAACGCGGTCTTCTTCTACTGCCTCCTCCCCGAGACCAAGAAGGTGCCCCTCGAGGAGATGAACTATATGTTCAAGAATGCGCCTTGGTTCGTGCCTGGAACCCGTAAGGAAGAATACACGGCACACGATCTGGAGAGAAAGGTTGAAGAGCAGGAGGTTAAGTTGAGCACGCAGCATTATGAGTAGGTGTTATTTTGTTGGAATTATTCGGAGGTTGGTTTGAAAAGGACTGGTAATGTCTGGGTTTTATCTTTTGGGACTGTAGCCTTGTCTTTGGGGTATATCCAGAAATAGCAGTTAGTGCGTGAAAGAGAAGCTCGGCATGGGCCCATAACAAATCCGTCGCTGCGAGTAGGCGATCGTAGTACTTTTACCCCGAGTCTGAATCCGATCCGTATCCCACCAGACCAAGACCAGTCGACGCTGGTGCCGGCGCAGGCTTAACCAGCTCCTTCGTCTCCGGCTGAGACTTGTCATTGGCACCCTTCTTCTCCGAAGCCGTTGACGTCTCCCTGGTATCCCCGGAATATTTCGCGCTGTTCGCATCCAAGTCCTTGTCATTCTTCACATCACCCGACTGACTCGACTTGCGTTCAGCCTGGCCCTCCTTAGCACCAGCCTCAGAAGCCTTCCGCTTCTTCCCAGGAAGCAAAAGATCCTTCTTCTCCCTCCGCCTCTTGCGCGCGGGAATAGACCACTCATCATGTTCCGCAGGCGCAACATTAAGATCCGTCGAGCCCAGAGTCACCTTCTCCGCCTCCTCGCGCTGCTTGCGGAACGCCTCCAGTTGATCTGCGGTATCCTTCTTCACGGCAGCTTCCTGGGCGCGTGTCGATTCGAGGACACTATCGAGGAATTCGACTTCGTCTTCGTCCAGCGAGCGAAATTGGTTCCTTAGTTTGGTTTTCTCTTCGAAGGCTTCTTGCTTGGCCACTGTTTAAGGGACGGTCATCCTAACATGTTAGCCGGGTTCTTTACATCCCACCAATATTGGCAATGCCTACAGTACAGCCGAATTGCACTGGATCGGATCCACAGGGACGAACTGATTAAACTCACTTTTATTCTGCTGCAGTACCTCATAGAGACTCTTCCCGCCATCCTGCTTCCCAACATCCGCCTTGCGCCGGCGCTCCTCCTCTAATTCCTGCTGGGCGCGCAACCAGGCGTCATCGCGCTGGACAGACTCGTCATTTGTGCCGCCCGACACGAAACCCGAGGACATGATCGGGACGATTGCTGAGGAGGATGTGAGTGGGGGAGTTGGAGACGCGCCGACTCGGGTAGAATGGCCGTCCGGGCGGTGAATTTATCCGGCGTCAATCAGTGGGGATGGCGGCAGGGTAAATCTTGCGCGAATACTACTGTAAGTGGAATTGCCTGAAATTTGATTCAGTGGTGAGTTGGATCGGCGGTGTCCTTACAAAATTTATCCTTGTGAGTAAAATGGCGCATTTAATCGAGGGGGTGGTTCCGTAGTATTGACTGCTCATGCCTAGTTTGGCGATCTGATCAATTCGTTGCATTTGGTAGGCGGACAGAAGGAGAAGCGGAGAATGAACAGAAAGAAGCCCTTGAGGAACTTGATGAACGAAATGGTATATCGAAATGATAATTGACTACTTTTTATCCTGAATTCTTACATTAGCGTAGAATATATAATATTGTCTCTATAATTCAGGCTCCGAGTCGCCTCATCTTGGCTGAAGTTGTTTACACCGATTAGGGATGTTTTTATGCCAATTTCCAAAACTACACCTTGAGCTAAGACATTTACAATTAGCCTGGGGCTATGCTGTCAAAATATCTAACAAACTGGTTACAACAGAAAAGAATCAACAAGACAGCGTTGCGCCCCGCGCAGAGGGCGGCGGAATAGATGCCATAATAAGCATGTTTATGCCTTAGGCGTTAAGATTCAATATCCAAGATGATTAAATCAGTGCTCCAGGACTCTTTAATCATTCTCGATATGGCTATAACTGAATTAGAGCGTCCAGGGTTTGCAGGGTTATCCTCATAGTTTAGTTCTATCCCTGCTGAGGTCTGCAACGTCTCTGTTGATCGCACCCCATTGGGTGGCAAGCAGCATAGTTAGCAAATGCAGTACGTATTTGAATTAGGCCACCACTACCATCGGTGACTAGCTATTTCGAGTTACTCTCAGGTACGGTCCAATTCTTATTTTACCCATGCATATAAAAGGTGCAGCATTGATCAGACCTACTATAAGTCCAATCGAAGGTATCTACGGTCTCTACTAGGAGGTAGCATTATGCTTAGAACACTGTATAAGAAAAATAGATAAATTCAACGCCAGCAGTAACGGATCTTGACCTGTATACTTCCCAACAATTATGATCGCATCGCAGCATAATCGAGTACCGAAGATTCGCGAAGGAGACAAACCGGAATGGAGCGTCATGGAGTGGTTCGGGTGGGCCCTGCATTCCGGCAGAGTTGGAGCGTATTTAGCCGGAATGCAAAAGCCCGGGGCCCCTCATGATATCGTCGCCTCTGCCCAGCGGATTGTCCTCGGCGGCTAAAGCTGGTCAACGGCGATACGATCGGAAATCGGATTACCGTGTCCATTTGCACTCGGCTAATTGCACTCGGCTCCCCGATTGCGCAGAGTCGAATCGCAGCGAAGGTCCCCACAAGAATAGCGGGGCAGCGGCCAACTGGTTGCGAAATCATCGCTGCTTGGACCTGCCCACTTTACGCCGCCATGCCTATAAAGACCGCGGACCCCTCCAGTGCCATTGCCTCTTCTCTCTTCTTCCCTCACATACCTTGACTCTCCCCAAGATCATCACCATGTCGAACCAGCACACCCAGAAGACCTACACCCTCAACACCGGCAACAAGATCCCCGCCATTGGCCTGGGAACTTGGCAGTCCAAGCCCAATGAGGTCCGCGAGGCCGTCAAGAACGCCCTGCTGAAGGGTTACCGCCACATCGACACTGCCCTGGCCTACGGCAACGAGGCTGAGGTCGGCGCCGGTATCCGCGACTCCGGCGTGCCCCGCGAGGAGATCTGGCTCACCACCAAGTTGGACAACACCTGGCACCACTGCGTCGAGGAGGGCATTGCCTCCTCCCTGAAGGACCTCGGCACCGACTACGTCGACCTCTACCTGGTCCACTGGCCCAGCTCCACCGACCCCAACGACAAGTCCAAGCACCTGCCCGACTGGAACTTCATCAAGACCTGGTAAGCATACTATACCTTCACCTTTTTACCAGGACAATGGCTAACGCAGTCACTACAGGCAAGAGATGCAGAAGCTCCCTGCCACCGGCAAGGTCCGCAACATCGGTGTCTCCAACTTCGGCATCAAGAACCTGGAGATCCTCCTCAACGACCCCAGCACCAAGATCGTCCCCGCCGTCAACCAGATCGAGCTGCACCCCAACAACCCCTCCCCCAAGCTGGTCGCCTACAACACCTCCAAGGGCATCCATTCCACCGGCTACTCCTGCCTGGGCTCCACCAACTCCCCTCTCTACAAGGACCCCACCCTGCTCTCCATCGCCGAGAAGAAGGGCAAGACCCCTCAGCAGGTCCTGCTGGTCTGGGGTATCCAGAAAGGCTGGAGCGTTATCCCCAAGTCCGTCAGCAAGTCTCGCATTGACGGCAACTACGAGATTGACGGCTGGAGCCTGACTGATGAGGAGGTTGCTCAGCTGGATAACCTGAAGGACCGCTTCAAGGTTTGCGGTGATGACTGGTTGCCTATTAAGGTCTTCTTCGGTGATGACGAGTAAAATGGTGCGCAGTGCGCAACTCCATGATGTTTTACGAGTACATAAGTATTTAGATACCAAAGTCGATTTTTCTGCACGAACGCTTGATACATGTCCCCACGGTAAAATAAACTGCAATGCAAATGCCTGTCCAGGTGCTGCTAGAGCCAAAACCACTGACTGAACGACGGCGGCCCTGCACCCTTCGAACTAGAACCGGGAGCATTTTCGGAATCTTCATACTCCTTCACCACGCGATATTGCGCATAAATCGAGCCACCAAACGAGGCCAAGCAAACCGCAGAAACGCCGATCCTCCAGCCCTTATCGTGAAAAGTTAGCTTGGTCTTCTCGAGTACCTTTTGTCGGGGTGGAGGCATCCGTTTGCGCAGGTGGAGTTGAGACGAAAAGGGTCCCGTGAGGACACGGTGCGGGATTCTGAATGGCATTGGCAGCTGAGTGCTCGGATAATTGTTGGTCTGGGTCTCGGTTAGTTGAATTTGAGAGGCAAGTGAGAGCTGGTGTTCCGTACGGGATTGATGTTCGTTTTTCTTGAGCTCCGTTTCCGAATAGGAAATGGAGTCCCGGATAGGCTTAGTAGTGTTGTCGGTAGTTGTTCTCGGGGTTTATGCGATGAGGAGATCTTTCATATTTTTTTTAAAGAGGAGTCTGTTAGAAGGGCATAACTCATGTGCCACGAAATCCCTGAAGAGAACAAAGAAAGAAGGCCAGTTCACTACCAAATGGTCTGCTGGATCGACTTATCAGGTTCACAGCTTTTCTGGCGACCTTTCTGCATTCATCACCAAGAACCTGGTACTCATCTTCTCGACCGGTAACATCAGCTCAAACCTTTTCCCTTTCCGCGATTTTCTGAAATCCGTTCTTTCAGGCCATCTCTGCAAACTGTATTGGTCCCTTGATTTCCGGTCGGCACCCTGAAGTGGGAAAAGAATGTACTTGAACAATTAGATACCATCCCAGAAAATAAACTGAGCTGCTGAAACTACGAACTACGCAACTCTCGACTTCGTGTACACCGTTGGGTTCAAGTTCATTTTTGTCCAATGATTCTATCAACGCAAAGCAAGCCCTTCCTGCTCTGTGCGGCCAGATATGTGCTGATGAGAGGTGAGCAAGGAAAGCCGCGAATTAGGCCAGTGCTTGAATTCTATGTGTGGCCCTGTAGATTCAAATTAGCCTGTAACTCATGCATAATATGTATTCATTTCAGAATAGTTGACGAGTTGACAAATATTCATAGAACACACTGTCAATTGACCGGAAGTGTAGTTCCCAATGGACATACTGACCCTAAATACAACAAATTTGGGATGGCGATAAGTGGTATAGGTAGAGAGCGTGACAGAGGCTGATGGGTAATGAATATGCGACCCGGATCAGGCTCGTCGACTAAGTCGTTCGCAGGCGTGTCGTAAGCGTCGGAATCCTCAAGGGTAAATATTATCCGTCTCGGTGCTAATTTTGCGAGCTTGGTAGAACTGATGTGTGGCAGAGAAATCACTCAATAGATGTTAGAAGGTGATTCTGTTTCCTGTGATGTTTTTCTGTGAAGACGGAGGCGGGTAGGACAGCAAATCATATGTAGCATCCAGCTTTACGCGCATTTTGGAAGGCAGATTGATAGCTAAATGACTGAATTAGATCCACAAGAGGCTGGAACAAGGTATTTCGGAATGGACGACTCATATGTGTAGCTTAACCGCGCGCTCGCTCGAGGCCTCGGGGCTGAGGCCTAGAGATGTACCAGCCGCCCGGGCGAGGCTCTTCTAGTATGTAATTATAGACACCGTTTCCCCCCCCCCCCTCCATTCCAGCACCCAACTGTATCCACCAATCAAGCATACATTGTACCAGTCGCCGCAAGTGCTCAAGATGCATTTTTGAGACGGGCCTTTTGCTTCAAGCCCACGCTAAGGCGGACCCCTGCTAATTTATAAAACCATAAGTTCGGGTGACAGGTCGGCGTCAACTGCGCACATCGCTTTTCACTAAGGCCTGGGATAAATTTGGAAGTATATATCCAAATTTGTTTGAAGTCGATTAACGTGGCATATGCTGTTAGCTGACAAAATTATAAGAAGCAAGGCATGGCGACTGGATTGCTCACTCAGAAACACACTTCAGATTACAGAAATATTCTCAGTCATTCTCTCATTATGAGTGTGGGCCGTTCTCTCTCTTTCATGCCTAAAAGCAGGGGCAGATACAATTCCTCATGATCAGTCAGATAATAGCGGTACACCAGTCGTTTGTATTCCTTTACTGGGGGCAGTGTCATACCTCCTTCATTTCCCTCTTTTCTCGAAGTACCATTTGCATATAAGTTAGTGGGAACCCTCTTCTGTTTACTCCTGAACCCTCCTGCGTGGCTACCATGTTGTATCACTTCGTTGAGCTGACCAGTAAGGTTCGATATGAAGAGCCCTACTACTTATTTAAAACGGGATATATTTAAAACGTGATAAATGGCTAAATGTGACTCAAACCATAATCAGGCGTACCAAATTCGGCCTGAACCTAAAGCTGGCAAGCCGGGTGCAAGAATTCTACATAGCCATGAGCTTGTTCTCCGCTCAGCGATGTTGAAAAACACCTCCAAAATGCACCGGCTCGATTCCGGCCCAAGTCCAAAGCCATTGACCCAAGCAGGCCCAGCACCTCGACGGCGCCGAGACTATTAGTGTCCTAAGCAGTTCCAAAATCATGCAATGGTCATACCAAGAGCAGGGTATTATACTGAATACTAAACCATGGACTATCTTATCATGACCAGAACCCGAAGTCTGGCAAGGCATATGAAACCTTGATTTCTCCGAAAGGGAAGCAGATCAGAGATTCTGTTCAACCTGGATATACGCGGACTATTACCGATCAGCACAAAAATATATGTACAAGGCATGCCCTACCATCCATACGTGCCAAAAGAGGAGCTCGACAAATTCGAGGGCAAAAGAAAAGCGGGTCTCTTTTGCCTGCTCAAGATGTGTACAGGTCCCAACGTATGGATCGCCTTTCTACTAAAAGATGATTTCTATTTGCTACTTACATTCAATTCCCTCAGAATCTTGATCCAGATCTTTGCGAATCCTATATTTCTGTCTCAATATGTTCTTTTCATCTCAGCACTTTCTTTTCATCTGAAGAGCTTTTGTAAAATCTCTCGCAAGCCACGTAATTCATTGTTAAATTACGTAGTATCAGTTAGACAACAATGTTTCGATTTTGGGTATCGGTTAAATCATATGATGTAGATTTTGCACATGGTGGTACTCGCTAAACCCACCTCTCCCATCACCAAATTAAAGTATTAAGATAGAAGGTCCCATATTCATTCCTTCTTGTCGGGAACAAACTGGGTCGCATCGAGCTCATGTCGCACAATCATGGGCACTAGTCTTTCTGCTCCCATTTCATACCTTTCCGAAGTAGGCGAGAGCTCAGACACAGCCCCCGAACCTTGTAATTCACGACTATCTTGTCCCCGAGAGATAGGCTTATCTGAGATGGGCGACTTTTCTTCATCGGGGTTGGACATTTCTGCCACCCCAGTTGTTGAGTCTGTCTGAAGGGCGGCGTTGGACTTGGCGGCAGTTTTGCGTCGGCGCCAAAGGAAGAAGATCAGAATGCCAGCAATAGCCACAGCAGCTACAACCCCGACCACTATTCCTGCGATCGCACCACCGGACGGGGTGGCCTCTTTGTCCGATGTGTCTGATGCGCTAGAAGCCGAAGCTGAGGCTGAGGCTGCGGCAGAGCTGGCGGAGGCATCAGAGGTAGGTGTGGTTGCCGTTGTGGATGTTGGGGAGGCATTTGCGTCGGTTGCTGAAGCAGAGGCTGATGCTGAAGATGCATAAGACGATGTATCGTTTACCACTTTGAATGATTGAAGGTGTTGGCTGGAGGGATGATCTACCCATGGCCAGGGCTTGCATGTATAGCCAGCAGACGGCTCTTCACAATCAGAATTGGTGTAGAGGAAAATACACCAATGTCCCTCCTGCGGGTTCCAGTCATACACATTTCCCGTGGGATTGTCCATCACTTGGCAATCCTGCCGCTTGTCCCCTTGGACAGTGAGCAATTTTCCAGTCGGATTGTGCCAGCTGAAGACCCATGCTGAGACTGATGGCAGGCAAGCGAGGTATAGTGGTAACGAAAGAAACGAGGAAGGCCTCATAGTTGCGTATCGCAGGGTCCCACGGAAAGGGGCGTTTTGTGGGTTTGACAGTAGTGATTAAGTTCAAATGCAGATTTCTGCGGGTCGTGGCTCTTATGTTTAATTCAGCCTCAGGGCCCTTCCCCTTTCCGGCGGCTCGTGTTCTTGGGCTGAGTATTGGTTCTTGCAGAATTAGTCGCATGTGCCAAGGCTCGGAGACGGCGTGTCCCATACATTTGGCGCAGGAAATGCTCATTCAACCAATCGTGCTCTGATCGACTCTCGCCAATTGCTTGGCATGAAAGGGTTACAGTCGGAAGAAGGGGTCTTCGATGTCCCCGGGTCCACTTCCAGCCCGCAGAATACGAGATGATCGACAGTCTACCAGTCACACTCGTTCTTGCCTGTGCATTGACGCCCACAGCGAATTTTGATCTGTCAGAGCTGGTCGCGCGCTGAATGGCCCATGTGATGATTTCCAGGGGTGGAAAAATTAACCAGAAGGGAAGTATAACGCGAAGTTGTTTAGCCTGCTCGAAAGTCACTTATGCTTTTGTTTAGGATGTGGAGAGACTTCCGTAGCAATCTGCAGATCAAGAGATCGAGGTGATATGGAGTAGACATTTGACTAGTTTGAGCTGCTACATCTCGCGAAGGGTTTGGCTGAAGCGAGGCTGAAGCGAGGCTGGAGAAAATGTTAATTTCCGCTGCTTGTTACTTCCATCCTAATTCCCATCAACGATCAGACTGACTAACGCGACTCAAGGGTCTAATATGTCATCAAATGGCCTTTTTCCATGCTCCGTGAACTTGGATCCTATTTATATTGATATCTATCCCACGCTAATAATACAGACATCCATTCAAATAGGACGAAAGTCATCTTCTGGAACCCGTAGTTCATACCTCGCGACTAACGATGAACCTCTGTAGCCCGGCCGTTAGATTACTTTCTGATTCCATCCAGGTGGCCCTTGGAATTTCATCGCTTTACCGTCAAGCTTGTTCCTACAAATAGTGAAACTGTCATAGAAATAGCAAAATGATGAATTCTACAACGCAGCCACCAGCACATACAGCTTTTTGTCCAATGATCGCTGCCCGGTCACATGCGTGGCAATGCACCGCCACATCTCCGCCTGAGGCTGCAAACTGATAAGCCGTCTCCTCCCGCGTCATCAGGTATCATCTCTCCTCCTCACTCACGCTCATCAAGTTGACCAAACATACACCTTTTGACAGTCAACATGGCGCCTGCATATGGGCACCTGCTGCTCCCCAAAATGTGGAGAGCAGCAAGGTACGAGCGATCCCAAATTGTCATTTTCCGAGTCACTCGGCTGACATTCCCCCAGGTTTGCCTACATGAAGGCCTACAAGGCTATAAGAGCCAAATTACCAGAACCTACTCAAGAAGCCGTGCTTCGCTATCAACCGGCCTACGCTCGCATTAACACTCAGCAACCCATCAATCGCGTCGCCGCTATCCGTCAGGCTCGTAGCCGTCACTTCTCGACCCGCGCAGCCGGCGCCTTCGTCACCGCGCTTCGATCTGGAGCCCAAGCAGATGTCGGCGCTTACAAGACCACCCGTGTCGCTTTCAACATCAGTCGACTTACGAGCCGCGCTCCCTTCGCATCTACGCTTCGTCCGAACCTGACTGGTGGCACTCTTGGTCGTACCGCTAGTGGATATGCCTTTGGAGCTGGTCGTTTTGGGGGAGCTCGTTATTTCTCCCATGGTCCTGCAGCCCCAGCCCAGGTGATACAAAATGTTTCTCAGGGCGTGCGAGCTTTCTTCCTTTCTGGCCAGAAAGTTCGTTTCGATGGAATTGATCCCCGCACTGGCGAGAAACGTTACAAAGCCGTCACTGCTCTCCAGGATCAAGCCGGGCGCAAGATGACCGCTGTCCCTCACACTGCCCCGGGCTCGCACATCGACTTCCAGCTCTCCCCGACCATCACTGCTTTCGGTGCTCTAGCCGCCTTGAACAAGGAAGCCGGAGTTCCCGCCGAAGCTACCCTGAACTCCGACGGTCTCGTCGATATGCTCTCTGGCGACTTTGCTCGCTCTCTCAAGGAGTTTTCCATCGTTCTCAATGATCTCAAGCGGCTTTCAGCTCTGGGTGACCTCCCGGTAACTCTTCACGATCGATCCACTATTCGTGTGGGATTCCCGGGCTGCGACGCAGAGACCGTGGAACACCTTTGCGATGAAATTGGAATACAGCGGGGACGTATTACGCAAGACGAAGATTTCGCCCTCCGCAATGGCGCTGATTTGGCGTTGATTTTCCCATTTGCATCCAGTGTGGCCCCTTCCTCGGAAACAGATTACTTCTTCGAGCCTGCCTCGAAGGAGCAGCCCAAATATTCTGATGACCTTGATTGGCGTCATATGCTTACACCGGAGATGGGTAGCCCGTTCAACCCGGACTCTGGCCCGGACTCCGGTAATGCGATTAGCTTTGAGGATGGCGAGTTATTCGGCAACAACCCTTGGACATCATCGCCGAAATCCGCCTACTCGAGTATCAACATTAGCGAGCTTGGAGATCGTACCTACTTCTCAGAGGTTCCCAGCGCTGGTCAGCAGGAGAGCCCGTCCGAGTACGATGGTGCTGAAGGGATCTACAGATTCTTGGCCGAGTGCGATCACGTACGACGTTGAGCGACCGTCGCTCACAATTTGAACTTGCTTGCTATTTTTGATCATTTATTGATGTTGATTTTTTAGTCCTGGCCGAAGCCGTACTGACTTGATGATAGCGCTTATACCACTCCACTCACTTGAACATTTCTTTTCGTCATCTGCAGTGAACTTTCAGAATTCATTGAATACGATGTTTATACCACATACTTATTCCACCGCACTCAGTAAGCGTAGTCCATTGTAACAATCGAACTGAACGCGCCAGTCTCCACATTCGCACCTTGAAGAAGCTAATCCCCGGCTTCCCCGCGAAATATCAGCCACCAACCGCCACGTCGCACAGGCGTCCGGCAAAGGTCACATCGTGAGATCCGAGTCACGAATTTAATCGAAACTACATCGAGTATTCCGTGACGAAAAGGTCTTGTTTGCGGTCGGTAAGCCGTGTTGAATATATCCAAGCCATTTTCCATCAATGAAGTGGATGAGCTAGGGTGTGAAGAAGATCGGCAAAGAGCATCCATTTTGGGGACGGGAGTCCAGTCCGCTTGAGACGAGCTTGGCCTTGGAAACTGCGGTCACGTCCTGGTCAATTCCTTAGCCGGTTTCAGGGACATGCGCCTTATTCAAAGATTCATTTTAGCCAAATTTTAGGACTGCGCTTCTGATGTGCATCATCATTTGATGATAGCTAACGCTGCAGAAATGCCAAGATATGCTGGTACCTGGACCCTGATTTCTTGACAGAGAAGTATCGGAAGCACGGTACGAGTGCCGGCGTCGTTTTAGGCTATGCTCGAGGACAGGGAGTATTTATGGTGGGCCAAAGCCGCGCATGATGGCATCGTGACCAAGACACCTGAAGAATATTCAACGACAAAAGCTCAGACCGATAGCCTACCGGCAGGCTGAATTTCTCATCATGCGATCTATACTGAAACTGGTTCTATTGCTGGCATCGACCGCAGCAGCAGCAGCTATTGCCAACCCAGCTCCGTCCGCTATAACTGCCAGGGCTGCCGCGACTGGAAACCCTTTCTCCGGCTATCAGATGTATGTCAACAACTACTATGCATCCGAGGTTTCTGCTTCAGCATTGCCATCTATGACAGGCAGTGCTGCAGCTGCGGCTAGCAAAGCAGCTGAAGTTCCGTCATTCTACTGGTTGTAAGTTTTCTGTTCTGGATCTTAATGCAGTTTTGCCCCCAATTTGCTCACAGTGATCATTCAAACAGAGATACGGCCGACAAAGTGTCCACAATGGATAGCTTCCTTTCCGATATCAAATCGAAGAACGCAGCGGGAGCGAGTCCACCTATTGCCGGAATCTTCGTCGTGTACGACCTGCCAGATCGTGATTGTGCCGCACTCGCGAGCAATGGCGAATATTCAATTGCCAATGGCGGTGTTGCGAAGTACAAGACTTATATTGACAACATTCGTTCCACGCTGCAAAAGTACTCGGACGTGCAAACTATTCTTGTCATTGGTGAGCCGAATTCCCTTGCAGCAGTAAATGGAAACATGAGTCTGACTTTACTCCAGAGCCTGACAGTCTGGCCAACCTGGTCACCAATATGGCTGTTTCGAAATGTGCAAATGCTCACGACGCATATCTTGAGTGCACGAACTATGCAGTCACTCAATTGAGCCTGGACAATGTGGCTATGTATCTTGATGCTGGTAAGTGTTGCAACTTCCACATTTATGAGTGTTTTGGGATTATGGCTCATGTTTACTATAGGACATGCTGGATGGTTGGGATGGCCTGCCAACCTGAGCCCAGCTGCTCAACTGTACGCTCAAGTTTATAACAATGCCTCTCAACCCGCCTCGCTGCGAGGTCTGGCAACAAACGTTGCCAACTACAACGGCTGGTCCCTCTCAAGCTGCCCGTCTTACACCTCTGGAAATTCCAACTGTGATGAAAAGAAATATGTCAATGCCATCGCACCACTGTTGAAGAGTGCAGGCTGGGATGCTCACTTCATCACGGACACCGGTAAGTGCCGATATGGAGGCTGTGGATGCGAATGATCATGCTAACTCTGTCCACAGGCCGCAATGGTGTCCAGCCTACTCAGCAGAATGCCTGGGGAGATTGGTGCAATGTGAAGGGCACTGGATTTGGTGTTCGTCCAACTACCGATACTGGCGATAGCCTGGAGGATGCTTTTGTTTGGGTGAAGCCTGGTGGGGAGAGTGACGGCACATCTGACAGCAGTGCGGCCCGATACGATGCCCACTGCGGATACAGTGATGCTCTCCAGCCCGCACCTGAGGCTGGCACGTGGTTCCAGGTAGGATTGAATGCTGTTATAGCTCCTCTTCCGTTTACTGACCGAGTTGTCTAGGCATACTTCGCCCAATTGGTGGCTAACGCGAACCCTTCGTTTTGAGATAACGATGTGGCTTGGAGGGCTCGGGTAGTATGGATCCACGGATTATAGCAGGCCTTCTCAATATTTTTTACCAAACAATTCACATGCTATAGCTCATTTTGCCCGTAGGTGGATGCGGTGGAGTGCAGTGTTGCAAGCAAACGTAGATCATGGAGGCGGTGAAGTATTTCCTGGCAGAACTCACCGCCCAGAGCCCACCCGGTGGATTTGATGGCGGGCACAAACCCTCTCCCCATAGACCTCCAGCTTATCCTCTCCACGCCTATCCGCGAAGATCGCCCGTCGTAACGACCCTTTCACCCCACGAAATCGCGGACCTGCATTGCTTAGTAGTGCAGCAGTGGGGTTCCCAACACCCCCGGGTTGATCCACCCAATCTCTGTGGCTGTCACCTGCCCAACCTGCAAGTACACCGAAACAACCAAGACTGGTAGGATCGAGTCGCCCACCTGGCTCGGCCTCTGTTCGGAAAGATGGAGGACTTTAACAGCGAGACTGATAGCGACTACACCAGCTACTGGAGAGACTGGGTATGTTTATTACCTTGTGGAACATTTCTGTCCACCCCACCTCGTTTTGCCCCGCGACGATATGATGGCTGGGCTCGAAATGCTGCATATGGCTTGCCTTGCGAATATTTGGCTAATACCGGTCGAGAATACACAGTTTGTCTCTTCGCGAGGGAACGAATACTTCTGTGAAATTGATGAAGATTACCTGACCGATCGGTTCAACCTTACCGGCCTGAACACCGAAGTTCCCTACTACCAATATGCCCTGGATCTCGTGACGGATGTGTTCGATCTCGACGCCGATGATGATCTCCGGGAACAAATTGAGAAGTCTGCCCGTCACCTCTACGGATTGGTGCATGCGCGATACATCGTGACCACTCGTGGCCTGGCTAAAATGGTGTGTATTTGTTCTCATTCCCCTGATAGCGATAGGACTCCGAAGAAGCGTAAACTAACATTTTGTCTGTAGCTTGACAAGTACAAGAAATGCGACTTCGGGAAATGCCCTCGTGTCCTGTGCGACGGCCACCCCCTCTTGCCCATGGGCCAAGCCGACCTGCCCAACTCGAGCACGGTCAAGCTCTATTGCCCCAAGTGCGAAGACATCTACAACCCCAAATCCTCGCGCCACGCCTCCATTGACGGTGCCTATTTCGGCACCTCATTCCACTCCATTCTGTTCCAGGTTTATCCCGCGCTGAACCCCGAGAAGAGTATGCGCCGTTTCGAGCCCCGCATTTATGGCTTTAAGGTACACGCTGCCGCCGCTCTCGCCCGCTGGCAGGACGCCCACCGGGAAGACATGACTTGGCGCCTATCTGACTTTGGCATTGACCACAAATTCATTGAAGAGGAGAGCGAGAGTGAGAGCGAAGAGGCTTACGAGTACGGCGAGGAAGTGTCAACCGCGAAGGCCGAGAAGATCGCAGGGGACGTGGCATCAGGCCGCATGGATCTAGGCAACTGATCAAATACGCCTGGATCTTTCACGAGCAAACATTTGGCGTAATGAGGGACTTTCCAATATTTGATCTTGCGTGATATGCGTTTACGACTAATGGCGTTTCCAACGTTTCCAAGGCCCACGGGGCCAATCGTGTTTTCCCGACCTTGTATCTACATTCCCCTATATGCTCAACCCGAAATCACAAATGAAGATACCAAAGCTTGATACAATAGTACTCATTCCTCGTAGAAGTAGCAGTCGTCTATGCGTCTCTAATTGCAGGCACCGTGTATGCATGCCAATGCAAATTCCAATCACGCAAACCGGGACGTTCGAGAGCTCTCGGCACCATTAGGCCCTCCTCACTATGAAGATTGACCCCCAAACGGCTCCGGCTCAGGCGCAAGCCCCATCCTCAGCAGCTCCACGAAGGCATACTTGATCGTCCTCGCCAATTCCTCGCCCGTTAACCAGGCCTCGTCATGAGCACCCTCAATAGACATGGCGCGGACTCGGCGACTACTATCTGTGAGTTCATGCACAGGAACCTGCGCCTGGTCCTGTTCCCAGCCTTTCAGTGCATCTTTCATCGCTTCCAGCTGGCCAGCATCGACAAGCTCATCATCTTTCGAGTGCGCCAAGATAACTAATCGCCCATTCTTCCAGCCACCCTCCACCCCCCTTGACCCAAACATCTGCGCAGGCGACACGGCATCCCAGAGCAACTCGTCCGCCCCAAATGCGCCCTCGATAAATTCACGGTATGCAGAGATATCCGAATGATCGTCGCGCAATCGTCGCAAATCGTATATCCCGGCTACGCCAACGATGGCTGTGGGTTGTGACGTCAATCGCGGAGGCAGGGGACCAGGCGATGTGGAAATGGTCTCTGTGCGTGCGTCATTGTCGTTTGTACCATTGAACAGCACTTCCCTGTGTCCCGCAACAGCGCCCATGACGGCCTGAAAAGCCATGGTTGCGCCGCAGCTGTGTCCGACGAGAATGTACTTTGCGCCGAAGGAATAAGTGTTCTGGAGGAATGCGAGCGCGGCCTCGACGTCGCGGATGTGGTCTGGGTGCTTCGCATCACGATAGTGCTCCCGCGGTGTCGTCTCATCCTGGGGGTGGTTTGGATGCGCGCTCAGTCGGTAGGAAATGGAGGCGAAACCGGCGATTGGGAGACTGGGCGAGTCGCGGAGGATATTTTCAGTCCTTTCAAAGGTGTCGGCTGTGATTGTCGGGTCGCGCCAGGCGCCGCCGTGGATGTAGCTATTGACAATGTCAGTTATATCCTACGCGCCAGCGTTTGCGACTACGAAGGGACAGTGGTTGGGGTGGCGACGTACACTACCCAGTAGCCATCTAGGCGCGGTGGAAGGGTGGCCACGGAGATTGTTTGCAGAGAGTTGAAACGACCGTATGTAACGGTTCTCTTGCCTGGCTCGGTTGCCATGGCGCAAAAATTGGTAAGAGTACGTCGGGAAAGGGTGCGATCTATAGGAACGTGTTCAGACACAGGTACACTGATATCGGTCGATCTCGCAGGAAGTGGGACGGGGGCCGTGTCATGACTAATGGCGTAGTACAGAATTGGGGGCTGATAGCAGAATGGTGGTATGAATTATATTTATTTTCAATGTTATTTGTCCCGTTCTTAGGGGAGCATCTTCCTCCACTCGATCAGTCCCGTTTTTATAGATCGCGAGTCCGTCCAGTCGAGCATGCGGAGAAAGAAACAAAGCAGCGGCGGCGGGCGGTGTATCCGCACCGTATTGCCCCTCCATCACGACGAGTGTTCGTGGTACGGTAATACCACTATCGGTCCGACGCTAAGCCGGATATGGAATTGTCGGGCGCTCCGTCCTCAGGCTTTCACACAAACCGCCAACCCGCCCTCCACCACCAACCCATCCTTCTCGGTGCACCACCCTTCAATATGGCCGAGTATGTGTCCGCCCGTTCGATCTCAGAAATTCCATCGCTAACTCCGCTTTTAGAGCACAAGCCCCCCTCGCGGCCGTCAAGGTCGAGGCCCTGGTATGTCCCCCGAATCTGGAAAATCTTCAATGCCCTCGCCAGCGAGAAATACTCATTGTTCGGCGTTCTAGGTGGTGATGAAAATCATCAAGCACTGCAACCAGACTTTCCCGACCACCGCGACCGGCGCCCTCGTCGGTATGGACGTTGAGGGCACCCTCGAGATCACCAATTCTTTCCCGTTCCCCGTGGTCGAGATGCCCACCGAGTCGCACTTCGACAATGCCGCCCCGAACCCGGCCGCCTCTGCTCCCCGCGTCAAGGCCAACGCTGCTTACCAGGCTGAGATGATCCGCATGGTGCGCGAGGTCAACGTCGATGCCAACAATGTCGGATGGTACACCAGCGCCAACATGGGCAACTTCGTCAACATGAACGTGATCGAGAACCAGTTTTTCTACCAGAAGGATATGAACGAGCGAACAGTCGCCCTGGTTCACGACGTTAGCCGCAGTGCTCAAGGCAGCCTCAGCCTGCGGGCCTTCCGCCTCTCCGCCAAGTTTGTCGAGGCGTTTAAGGACAACAAGTTCAACTCGGAGGAGTGCGTGCTACGACATTGCAGAATCAAAGAAAGAGATCGGTATACTGACAAGATGACCACAGACTCCAAAAGTCCGGCCTCCGCTACCAAGATATCTTCGACGAGCTCCCCGTTGAGATCCACAACTCGCACCTGATCACCTCCTTTATCCACCAGCTGCAGTGCCCCAAGTCCTCCGGTCCCTCCGACCTTCCTCCCTCGCTCAGCGCCCTCGAGGCCAGCCCCTTCACCAAATCGAACGTCTTCTCCCCCAACTTCGACAACCTGTCGCTCAGCATTGACCCTTATCTGGAGAAGAACTGCGACCTCCTGCTCGACAGTATCGAGAACCACAACACCGAGGTCAACAACTACCAATACTACCAGCGCGTGCTCGGCCGTGAGCAGCAGAAGATCAACAACTGGAAGCAGAAGCGCACCCAAGAGAACGCCACCCGTGCTGCCCTCAAGCAGCCCCTCCTTCCCGAGGACGAGTGGCAGCGCCTGTTCAAGCTCCCGGCCGAGCCCAGCCGCCTGGAGAGCATGCTCAACACCCGCCAGGTGGACCAGTTTTCCCGCCAGGTGGACGCTTTCGTTTCGGCCACCACCGGCAAGATGTTTGCCGTCAAGGGCAACTTGCTCCCCGGCGAGGTTGCGAAATAAGCAGTGCGTTGACGAACGGCCCCTTTTTGGAATTGCATGAAACCACCTTTTTACGGCGTAGGGAGGGAAAATGTTCTATGGGATGTTAATACGACTTCCTTCTTCTTTTTGCTTGTATGACATGTCGAGTCTTTTTTTTTTTATGTCTGACGTGCGCGAAATTATATGGACTCGCATCCTCCCATAGAAAACAACGATGTTAGACATGATTTACAGCGTTCATTGATCTATTTGCTGCAGTTTCCTACGGGTTGTATACTTCACTTGTCGTAGATAGGCTAGCCCTAACGAGTATAGGGCAGATCATCTCACGTGACATTTTTATGATTTCATCGCTGATGTACTCCGATCAACCTGGTTATGGGATTGAAATGTGAAGAAGCTTGCTCTTTTACTCTTTTCTGTTTTCTTTCTTTTCAACCTCTGACTCTGTCATTCATGTACAACACGCACTCTGATATCTGGATCGTGAGTAGATCCATTTATACATTCTGAGGCTCCACCTGACGGCCCCAGACCCGCCATAGTGACATGGAACTCACAGAGTCGATTCATTATCCGACAATGCTAACAAGATGCGACGATTCCATGAATAGGCCGGCGCATTTGCTGCAGTCGTCGTCGACTTTGTCGTCTATCCATTCGATACCCTGAAAACTCGCATCCAATCGCCAAACTACGAGAAAGTATTCAAAGATGCGCGTACAGGCGCTATACGACGCGATGTTCTCTTTCGAGGACTATACCAAGGCGTCTGGAGCGTGGTATTTTCCACAATACCATCATGTCAGTTCATATTTCTGAAGCCCATTCAATCGAAAAATGTTCAAACAATTGATATGCATCTGCAACAATCCAGCCGGCGCATTCTTCACAACTTACGAAGCCGTGAAAAGCACACTCCACGACTCATCGACAAGAAAGATTTCCCCCGAAAATTCAAACTACTTCACCCAAGGCTCGAATGCGAGTATAAAATTACCATTCACCCATTCCCTACCAACACCAATAATCCACGCCATCGCCTCCTCAACCGCTGAAATGGTCTCGTGCCTCATGCTCACCCCAGCCGAAGTCTTGAAACAGAACGCGCAAATGGTCCAGAGCTCTCAAGAAAGTCACAAAAGAAGCAACGTCACAGCCATGCGTCAAGTTCTCTCTCGATTCAAGGCACGCCCCTGGCGTCTGTGGAGTGGTTACACTGCGCTAGTCGGCCGGAATCTTCCATTTACAGGATTGCAATTCCCTCTCTTCGAGTATGTCCGTATAAACGTAATCAGTTGGCGAAGACAGCGAAAGGAGAGGCATGCCAAACGAGGCGAGAGTAAGTCATATTCCGAGACGATGGATCAGTTGGCTGAGCGGGCTGGGTTAACGGGTCTTTCGGCCTCGGTTGCTGGTCTTGTTTCTTCGACCGTGACGACGCCGATTGATGTTATCAAGACCAGGGTTATGTTGTCTGCTACAGAGGAATGTGGACCTCCTTTTGATAAGGGTAAGGTCGAAACAAGGGCAGGTGTGTTGACGGGGAAGAAGGGAACTTTCGAAGCGAGTAGAGAGATCTGGAGGATGGAAGGTGTGAGAGGTCTATTCAAGGGTGGTGCTATACGAGCTGGCTGGACGGCACTTGCGATGAGCTTGTATCTGAGTCTGTATGAAGGTGGGCGGTTTTATTTGGAGAATCGACGGAAAGCATTGGATGGCGTTTGATAGAGGACTTTCCTGCAGCGCCTGATATAGTTCCAATCAAAGGCATTTACTGAATGTTGGTTGATCGCTTGGAAAAATTCCTGCCATGTAGGCCGAAGCATATTAGCTTGAAAAATAGTAAGGCGAAGAGAAAGTCGAAGACACGGGAATTGGATATTGTTTGACAAGTCCGAGAAAATAGCTACAAATGCTTTTTGTCAACTAGCGCATCAATCATTGTATTGCAATCACATCATAGAATCGTATCTGTCGTAAAAAGGGGTCTGGTCTGTCGATCACAGCCCTCGGCATCGCAAGTGAAACCGAATGGGTAAAGAAAATGAAAACACAAAAGTCACTTCAGTCGCTCTCGTATACAAAGAAATAAGTCCAAGGAATCCCAGAAAAAAAAATCCTCCCATATTTTTTTTCTCGTATCAAACCGAAACGAGAACGTATGATATCCAGATTGAGGCCAAATACACATGGCCACAATTAGAAAGTAGTCAGTTTCTTGAACCAACTCGACTTCTTCGGTCCAGAGTTAGGCGGTCCCCGCTCTCGATCTCCATGTCGACTTCCATGAGACCGCATTCCACGATCCCGCTCGTAGTCTCCACTGCCTGAACTGCTCTTAACACGACCGGCTTTCCTCCGATCCCGGAGCTCGTCATATTCTTCATCAGGCATATCACCATACTTCTCCCGGCGTCTGGCACGACGACGGACGGCTCGACGGGCCTCTTCGTCGGAAGAAAGAGAGTGGCCATTTTGCCCATCGCCAGCGGCTACCGGGGGGACGTCGAGGACAGTCGGCACGATTGGCGGGGGCTCTGGCGGCTCGTCAGCCTGCGAATAGACCCAGGACGAGATCTTGTCCTTCTTGTTACCACCCATGTTACCGTGGTTGATACCACCCGTTCTTAGTGGCTCACGGGACTGTTCTGGCGGCGGTACTGCCTTGGACTTGCGACGACGGGCCTTGGAGTCGTCCGCCGTTCGTGGACCGCGACGACGATCGTTCTCTTGATCCTCGGTGGGGAACGCGTCTGCTGGCTCAACTCGTGAACGGCGGCGCGACGCTTTAGTAGCTCTCTCCTCCTCTTCACGCTGGCGTCTGCGCTCGCGGCGCTCAGCTGCCTTGGCTTCAGCAGCAGCTTCGGCTTCACGAGCCGCCTGTTCTTCTCTGGCACGACGTTTTTCACGAGCTGCGCGTCGAGCTTCCTTCTCCTCGAGGCGTCGCTGCTCTTCTTCCTCACGGGCACGTTGTTCACGAGCTTGGCGCTCTCGTTCCCTTTCTTTTCGTCGTGCGTGTCTTTCTTCGGCTTCTCGTGCTTCCATTTCGCGGGCCTCGGACGGTGCTTGTCGAGAAGAGCGTTTGGAGCGTCGGGCTGCTCGGCGAGCTTCGGCGTCTTCCGCTTCTGTTTCACCACCTGCGGCACCTGCAACGTCGGTTGTAAACCCTTCAGCGTCTGTATCAGGTCTCACGGATCGGCGACGTCGATCGTCTCTTCGTGGCCGACGGGGGTCGTCACGCTCTGTCTCGGTGAAGCCTCTGGATTCCTCGTCGCGGTGGGAGCGAGATTTCCGGCGTTCAGGCATCTCGGGGCGGGTGCTTTTTCTCAGGGAGCCGAAAAGACCCATGATTCCTCCAGATTCTGGTTTCTTGGGGACTGTACTGGAGCGTTTGAGACGGCGTTCTTTGGGGGCGTCGAAGGCAGGGTCATCGGGTCCTGGCACAATGTCTGGAGCCTGGCGTGCCTGCTCTGCGTCAACCATGACAGCATCCTCATCGTCGCCTCGGGGACGAGACTAGAAAATATCGACGTTAGCTAAGGCCCTTTCATTTGTTCATTCGCCAGGCACTATTACTCCGCTTACCTGTCGTTTCGGCTTGCGCTTGGAAGGTGCAGATCCCCTAGAGCCCTCCTTGGGCGACTGTTCCTCGGCATCTGCCTTGTCAACCACAACCAAATCGTCATCTTCAATAGCGTACGGGTCCCGGGGGGCTAAAATAACAAACTATTAGTTTCCACTGAGACTCTTCCCACGAAATCCAGTCTTACCTGACTTGCGCCTCTCTGCACGTGGCCGCTCCCGTTTTGATTTAGACGCGTTGATGCCCATCAGCTTGGCGGCCTTATCGGTTACCTCAGGCTTCTCGTCTGGAGGTGAAGGCATAGCACCTTCATCTATATCATCGGATGCCCGTCTCGACGCAGACTTCGATGGCGGTTTTCTGACGGCGGCGGCGTCAGGTCTGCGCGACGACTTCGTTCTTGGTGGCGGCGCTCCGAACATGAAACTGGATAGGTTGGCGGCGGCACGTTGCTGCTTCGATGATCGCGCCTCGCGCTCACGTCTCTCCTCGCGTTCCCGTCGCTTCTCTCGATCAGAGGATGACTTCTCAACCTCTGCGTCGGGTTCTTTGGGTTTGGACTTGGAAGATTTCGACTTTGCTGGAAGCGTCTCCGCCTCCTTCTCCTTCTTCTTGGGCGGCTCTGTTTCATCTATCGCCTCGCTTTCCTTTTTACTGGACTTCTTTGGCGGCGGAGCAGCTCCCCAGAAGCCCCATCCAGAGTTCGTACCAGTACGTTCCACCTTCGAGCGGTCTTTCTTAGAGGACTTGGGTGCCTCCTCAACTGGTTCCGGCGGAGGAGTTGGAGGAGCACCTTCCTCTGCTGGAGCAGCCACGGGCTCTGATTCTGGTTCTGGCGCTGCCTCGGGTTCAGGCTCGGCGGCGGGTGATTCCTCGGGAGCAGGAGGTGGAGGTGGAGGCTCCTTGGCAGCCGCTGCGGCTGCGGCTTCGGCCTGAGCTTTCTTATACTTCTTGAGCTCCTTCTTCGACATCTTTGACAGATCTGGAGCAGGAGGCTCAGGTTCTGGTTCGGGCTCCGGTTCGGGTTCGGGCTCGGGCTCTGCAGGTGGCTCGGCGGGCTCATCTGGGAAACTACCAGGAAGCAGGTCACTGGAACGCTGTTTCTCCTCTTCCGGCTCAGGTGGCGGGTCGTCCTTGCTCGAAGACTTGCTCTTTAACTTGGAACTCTTCTTAGGCTCTTCTGCTGGAGGTTCTGGCTCAGGCACCACTTCAGGCTCCGGCTCTGGTTTCTTCTCCTTGGTCTTGGTCTTGGAGGATTCCTTGAGTTTGTCCTTTTTGTTCTGTTCGAGTGCTTTGATGCGTTCTGCCACAGAAAGCTTAGCAGTGGATGTTTTCGTCTTCGACTTTTCCACTGGCGGCTCGGGCTCAGGTTCGGGCTCTGGCTCTGGCTCCCCTTCTGGTTCCTTGGGATCATCTCCGACGTCGATGAGAAGGTCCTCCTCGGGCCTTTCTTCTTTCGGAGTCGGCTTCTCTTCAGCTTTCTTGGTTGTCTTGGCCTTTGGCGCGGAGCCTCCCATCAGCGCACCCCAAAAGCCCTTCGACGCAGGCTTTTCTTCTTTGGCAGGTTCGACGGCCTTCTTCTTGGTACTCTTTGACTTGGGGGCCACATCTGCCCAGATGTCATCGGCATTGTCGTTGTCAGCTTCAGGTTCCGGGGTTAGACCTTGGGCGGGGGGAGTAGGGGCCGGTGGCGGCGGTTCTTCGACATCTTTGCCCTTCTTTTTCTTCTTGTCTTTTTTCACAGTGACACCCCAACCACCCCAGTCTTCCTCGGCTGGCTTTTCAGGCTCAGCCTCTGGAACTGGCTCAGGCTCAGGTTCAGGATCTGGTTGAGGTTCTGGCTCTGGCTCGGCAGGAGGCTCAGGGTCTGGTTCCGGTTCTGCTGGCTTATCCGACGGAAGCTGAAATCCATCTTTTCCGGGAATGGGGAGGCCCTTCTGGGTCAGTTTCTTCTCCCGCCTCTTTCTTTCCTTGGAGGACAAGTTCGCCCAGTCGTCATATAATGGATCCAGCGGTGCAGCAGGTTCGGGTTCAGGCTCGGGCTCCGCTTCTGGCTCCGGTTCAGGTTCTGGGTCAGGTTCAGGCTCCGCAGGGGGTTCTGGTTCGAAGGGCTCTGGTTCAGCTTTCCCCTTTTTCTTCTTCTTGTCCTTAGTCGGGACATTCCAGCCAGCCAATTCTTCTTCTTCCTTTTTGGTTTCCGCTGGCCGTTCCTCAATCATTGGCTCGGGGTCTTTCAATTTCTTGTCTTTCTTCTTACCAGCAGTACCCCAACTGCCCATCCAATCGTCATCTGCGGGTGGTGGTGGTGGTGGAGTAGGCTCTGGATCCGCGAGGAGGTCGATTTTCTTCTTTTTATCCTTGGACTTGGTGGTAACATTCCAACCTGAACCCCAGTCATTGTCAGGTTCAGCAGCGGCCTCTGCCTCTTTGGCTTTGGCTTCCTCTTCTTCTTGTGCTTTTCGCGCGGCCTCTTCCTTGGCAGCCTTTCTGGCTTCCTTAGCTTCCTTGATCGGCTTATTCCTCTCCTCCACGTCCTTCACCTTCTTTTCCCATTCCTTCTTTGCCTTCCGCTGTTCCTTCTTAGAAAGGCCTGTAAACCAAGACTCGTTTGTTGGATCTGGCGGAAGTTCTTCTTCAGGTTCGGATTCAGGCTCGGGCTCAGGCTCGGGCTCGGCTGGCGGTTCGGGTTCGGGTTCAAGTTGACGTTCCGTCTCCGGCTCAGGATCAAGAAGACCCTTCTTTTCTTCTTGTCTTTGCCTGCGATGGTCCCCCAACCCCAGTCGTCATCTGCCTTAGACTCCTCGGCTGGTGGAGATCCCAAATCGCCAAAATCAAACCCACCAGGGGTCTTGGTCTTCTTAGCATTCGTAGCCCATGGGTTCGTGCTTTTTTCGCCAATGGCTCCGACACCACCATCTTTGCTACCGGTGTTCCAGTCTTTACCCCAGCCACCGAAGCTGAAACCAGTTCCTCCAGTTTTGGGGCCGGTATCAAAATTTAAATCGAGCTGGGGTGCCCCGTCATTCAGGCTAACATCCTGGAACCCGCCGGGTGGTGCCTCGTCGCCCTAGAAAGAGAATCAGTAAAGTCGTTCGAAATTTGTTGAGGAGGCAGTCAGTCATACCTTTCCTTTCTTCTTTTGCCAACTGTCGCGAACCCAGCCCAGTCATCTCCACCGCCGCCACCGTCGGCCTCATCGGCCCAGCTGAGATTGTTAGCGGGGGAAGCTTCAGCGGCTTTGCGTGCCTCCTCTTCCTCCTCTTCCTCTTTCTTCGTCTTCTTCTTACTGCCGGCTGTTGTCCAAGCATTCCAATCTTCATCACCACCTCCTCCATTATCTCCACCGCCATCACCACCTCCCGCATCGCCGCCTCCGTCGCCGCCACCATCACCACCACCACCACTACCATCACCGTCTCCCGCATTATCCGAGCCACCTCCTGTATCTGCCGGAGGTGGAGGTGGAGCCGCCTTTTTAGCAGCGGGTTTCTTCTTCTTATGTTCACGGACACCCGTGTGATTTTCAAAATCAATGTCGACATTCAAAGCACCGTCTTTCCAGAACGAATTTTTATTTGGCTTTCGATGATGCTTTGTCGCGGGCGTCGAAAGCGCGACAGAGTAATCCGACGTCCGTCGCTCGGCCAGCGGAGGCAGCGTCGAGTATTCGGGGGGCACATCGGCAATGGCATCATCATATGACGGTGGCGGTTGTGTGTACGATGGAAGGAGTCGAGGCGAACGGAGCCCCAATTCATACTGGGGCTCATTTTTGAACGTAGACACGAGTCGTAAGTGTTCCGCAAATGTTCCCAGCACTAAAGTCTCCCAGACGTCATCCACAAGTTGATTCACCGCATCTTCCCCGCGCAGTTGCTCCTTTGCGACGGCCTGGCCACACTGCGCAGAGCGAAAGTTGTCGAAGGCGGGCGCAATAATCTCCATGATGAAATCGCATGCGCCGAATCCACTGCAGTTGCGCTGACCCGATCAGAGACCCGTTTCGTTGGAGTATAGGGGAGAACACATGGGCGACTAGATTCGAATGTCCCCACAGGAGACGTCTCGGGATGAGTCAAGGGAAGGGACGCAACGGGAATCGTCTCGGTCGGACTGAGGCAGAACGAAGTGTATAATTCAAGGATGATCTCGAATCTTCGACCTGGGCGAGCGGAAAAAGCGCGATAGCCACCCGGCACGACCAGCGTGGTTCGAGGCTGCTGAGAACGAGGGAGCGCAGCTGCGATAGCTGATAAGCGGGCTATACAGTCGCACAGGTTGCAGAGGCTGTTGCGAGAGAGAATTCGAGGTTTAGTTTTGTAGTTGCCACTCGGGAAAGGGGAAAAATCAGGGAGAAGAAGGGATCAGCTGAAGGAGGCAGGGATGGAAAAGCAGTCGGGGCGGTGGAGGCTGATCATTCATGACGACGCTGTACATACCCTCGATCCCGACCTCCCTTTTTCGCTTCCGACACGCCTCTCGCACTCGATATATCACTCGGTCTCGATCACCACTCAAACATTTACCAGCGAATTCTCTGATATTATTCTCAATTGCTTGCGACGACGAACTCCTGTTCGGGGCGACCCGAGGCCGAGAAAAAAAAGCTACCGAATCAGAAAAAAGGCGATGGCTGGGACGAACCCCGATCACCGCGAGGACACCCCATGTTTACTTTGTCTACTAATAGTCCCTTCCGGTTCGACTCCGGCACCTCCTCTTCGTCCGTATGTTGAATTTTCCCAGCGATCCCCTGCATCCCTCGAGCCCCCAGTCACGCACAGCTGCACCTACATGCAGCCAACCCCAACCCTCCTATCGATAACAGATGCGCCCCTCCATCGCAGCACCGCGACAGCTCCACCGGCCCTTGCACCACTCCAGGGATGGCCAGCTCTGCACAGGATCCTAGAGTACCCCAAAGTACAGGTATGTATGGCCGGACTCCTCATGCATTTCCAGGTTTGGCTTCACCGCATGTCCACCAAAAGGGAAATCAAAACAAGAGAACCGCGGAACTGCCATGCGTCGTCCATGGATCCGAGGGACCGTAGGTGCCCGATTAGGCCGCGGGAGGGCCCGTTTGCACGGAATGCTGTGTGGATTTAGTCCTGTACTTGGGTCTGTAGCTGTACTTATGTATAGTATGCCCTTGGTGTTTCGGCCAGGGCTGGTACATTGCGCGTGGAAGAATGCAGGGTCAGCAGTGCGGGGAAGCTCTCTTCCAATGATAGTTGTATATATCGAACCCCAACACTATATTAGTACGAACTACTATGGCAGTGAACATCATGACTTGAACATCAACCGGTGCTCCCAACGTCACTACCTGGTATGGCCTGAAATTTGCACATACCATCATAGTCTTCTGCAGGGTGAATGCCTTGGGTTGCTTTGCGCACGCGCAACACGTCCGTTTTCTCACCGCCACTTCGACGCCGGACCCAAAGCCCACCAGTGCGGGGGTTGTCTCCGCTCTGGAGGATCAGTGGCCCTTGACCCGTACGGGCGAATCGGAGCATACATTATGATGATGGAGAAACCAGGACAGTGGACGATTAAGGTATGTTTCAGCCACCGACCGAAATGAAAAAGCAGACGGGACTGACGCATTGGATATTGTATAGAACTCAAGCACAAAAGAACAAGGCGCAGCTACAATACAGCGACAAAAGAAAAAGGGAATAGAGCGACATGCAACGTTGGGATAAGAGAACAAAACACACGAGGCCATACAAGTCCAGACCGATCATGAGGAACCTTTTTCCTACCTATTCCATCAAACACCTCCCAAAACCGGGTCGCCACAAAAATACACAGAACCGTTTATCTGCCCTTTACTCTTCCGACTCACGTCCGGTCAAGGTCAAATACTCGGGCTCCTCCCCGTAAACCTCCAGGTGTTCGCGTCGATACCGCTCGTGATCTTGCACTTGTCGCTGGTGGTACACCTGTATTCGACGACATTAACTGATGATCCTAGACCACTATCGCGCACTAACGACAGGAAGTAACTCACATTCTTCTCGGCATCAGTCAACTGCTTCCATTCACCGGAGATATGACTCGTTGAGTCCTTGACTGTCATGTGCTTGAAATCACCGCTGGCCCGACGATCCATTAGGAAAAGAAGCCAAGCATTGAGGGGTCTCTTGGGCAGTCGGTCGTCTTTCAGCGGTGGATAGGACTTCCGGACGCTAGGCTCGCGCTGCAGGGCTTTACGAGCGTAGTTGGCGGTTCTGATCTCGAGAGGGGTATGCGATTTGAGCCATGCATCATAGGCGGCCCGGTTCGCGACCTTGTTCTCCTCGGCCTGAGTGCGGAATCGCTAAAAGAACGTCAGTATGGAGCTAGATTTCATTGGGGTTCCCTGGGAACAACGCTCGAGACGTACATCAACATAAGACGGGTCCGCTTTCAACTCCGAAGCGGCGATCTTCATCATTTCCATTGCGAGCTCCTTATGGCCCTGTTGGCGGAGTTCCTGAATCTTCTGCTGCGCAGCGAGGATGTAAGCACTCTCCGATCGGCCCTTAGGAACCTCGAGCGCGGTCTTTTTGAGGTCTCTGATATGTTGCAATGCAGCGCGCTTCTGCTCCTGCGCAAGCTGCTTCTCGGTAAGCTCCTTCTTTCCCTTCGTTCCCTTTGGCCTTCCGGCCTTGCCCTTCGGGCTATCGGAGGCTGTAGCAAACGAACAGACTTGCTGCGAGCTAAAGACAGACACGCGACCAAGCTGCAGGGTCGCCGATCGAGGTTGCGAGCCGAGGGAAAGTTGGCGCAGCTGGTTCTGCAGCTCCATCACGCGAGTAGGACGAGCCAAGGCATTGCCGACGTGCAGCTGTCGAAGCGCACCCGCGCGGATAACCCACTGGGAAGCCATGGGGGAAAATTATGTATGATATACCGGAAAGTCCTGTTAAGCGTGAAGTTCGAAGCACAATGAACAACGGAGCACAATGTCAATGTGGAAGGGGGGTTCCCTGACGCAAGCGGAGGAGGCTAAGCGTCGCAGGTGTCATTACATAATCCACCATAACAAGCCTCCGCCTTGGGACTAGTGTCGCACGTGACAGCAACCAGGGTGATGTCAAGGCACGTGACGCCTCTCGGTGCCTGGACTCGCACCTTCCGAAAAAGTTGCCTAGGCAGTTGCACTCGCTCGTCACCAACTGCGCACCAATCCCGACCCAGCGATACTCATGGAAGCGGCGTGACTCCCGCTACTTCAATTGATCGACGGCCCGCGGTGTTTTTGACTTCGCAGTAACACTCACTCACCGTTGGCCTGCAACCATGGCTAGCCGCAACGAACGCTCACCATCTCCTGCAGGCAGTACTCACTCCTCGTCGCGTGGCAGTCGCAGGGACCGTGACGACAGCCGCCCCGAGAGAGGTCGACGGGACGATGAGCGTCGTATCCGCTTCAGACCCAACCCGCAGGTGAGTCGAATTCCTGCTTGGAGCTCCGCCTGGTCAGAGCACTTGCTCGAGCATGGCGGAGCAGTCGGCATGGAAGCGTTTAAAGCTAACTTTGAGTCGACTCAGCGGGATCGCTACGGCCGTCGCGATGACAATCACTATGTCCCTGGAGACCGATCCAGATACAGACAGCCATCCCGAGATCGCCGCCGAGCCGATGACCGCGAAAGAAATTACCACAGGCGAGATGATTCGCGCGACCGCGACCGCGCGCGTGATCGGGACCGTGACCGCGAGCGTGAGCGCAGACGCCGTGAAGACTCCGCTGATCTGAGGCACAAGTCTCGGCGTGAGGATAGCCGCGACCGCGACCGAAGCTATCGACGCCGATCCCGAACCCGCTCTCCAGTGGTGAGTATATTTGAAAATGCTATTTTCTCGCCTAGAACATGATTGCTAATGATACTTGATAGCCGTCGAAGTCATCTACCCCTGCACCACACGAAACCGACGAACAGAAGAAGGTCAACCGGCTCGCCAAGTTGGAAGCCTGGAAGGCCAAACAAAGCGAACAGCTCGCAAAGAAGCAGGAAGGAGAAGTAGGCTCTCAGAAGATTCTTGAAGCGATTGACCGCAAGTCCGGTCTGTCTCCAGCCGTTGGTTCACCCTCAACTCCCGTGACCCCTGCCGACCTATCGGCATCTACTGGTTATGCAGGAAAGTTCGACCCGAAGGCTGTTGCCCGGAATGCAACGGCCGCAAACGCCACAACGGGCTCGCCCGCTGTCCTCGGCATGGATGTTACGGTCCCTGAATCAGCCAGGGCTCCGACAATGCCTACGCGCACTGCGCAAGAAACCGAGTCTCTCAAGCCCCAAGGCAGCGTGGGTGGGTTTGCGTTGGGGGCCAAGCAACCTTCTGAGAAAGAGAAACCATCTGAAAACCGCGACCTGGGATTTGATGAAGAGGAATCCACCCACAAGAGGCTGAAGGAGCTGCCCAGCCTTGCGCTCGATGATGGTAACGATTATTTCGACAATGATGACGGAGCGGAAGATGGCGAATTCGACAACCAAGAGTTCAACGAAGAGAAAGCGCGGGCTGCGGCAGAACAACGGCGACAGCAGCTTCTCAAGGACCAAACCAACGAAGATGTCGCCATAGCAGACGCACCAGCTCAGCCCTCTGGATCTACAGCGATGGAAATTGACACAAACGCGGAAGAGGAGGATTTGGATCCTTTGGATGCTTACATGGCAGAGCTGAACCAGCAGCTTGATACTCCTGGCTCAACCGAGTCTTTTGGTCATTCTGTTCCAACCAAGAAGGACAAAGAGGCGGGAGAAAACCAACCAGAGGCCTTCTTTGGAGATGACGATGGCGTGGACATGACTGCGGTTGGCAACGAGGATGCTGACGATGTCTTGGCTATGGCCAAAAAGAAAAAGAAGAAGGATGTTCCAAAGGTCGATCACGCAAAGGTTGATTACGAATCTTTCCGCAAGGAATTCTACCAAGAGTCTGATGAACTGAAGGAGATGAGCGAGGAAGAAGTAGCCAATTTGCGTCAAGAAATGGATGGTATCAAAGTTCGCGGCCGTGACGTCCCTAAGCCGGTTCAGATGTGGGCTCAGTGTGGACTGGATCACACCACTACGCAGGTCATCAATAACCTTGGCTATGAGAACCTCACTTCCATTCAATCTCAGGCAATTCCGGCTATCATGTCCGGTCGCGATGTGATTGGTGTCGCCAAGACAGGCTCTGGAAAGACAATGGCCTTCTTGATCCCCATGTTCCGACATATCAGAGATCAAAGGCCTCTCCGAACTATGGAAGGTCCTATCGGCTTGATTATGACACCCACCCGTGAACTCGCTTCGCAGATCCACAAGGACTGCAAGCCTTTCCTGAAGGCCTTCGGCTTGCGAGCCGTCTGTGCGTACGGTGGTGCCCCGATCAGAGATCATATCGCCGAACTGAAACGAGGCGCCGAAATTATTGTTTGCACTCCAGGGCGAATGATCGACCTTCTCGCAGCCAATGCCGGCCGGGTTACTAACCTGGCACGTGTCACATATTGCGTCCTTGACGAAGCAGATCGCATGTTTGACATGGGTTTTGAACCACAGGTCATGAAGATCATGGCAAATATTCGACCGGATCGCCAGCTAGTACTTTTCTCCGCCACCTTCCCTACCGCCATGGAGGCGCTGGCCAGGAAGACGCTCAATAAGCCTGTCGAAATTATTGTCGGTGGACGAAGCGTCGTGCCTCCTGGAGATCACCCAAATCGTCGAAATTCGCAATGAAGATCAGAAGTTCATTCGTGTGCTTGAATTGCTGGGCAGGCTGTACGCCAGTGATCAAAACGAAGACGCTAGATCACTCATCTTTGTTGAGCGTCAAGAATCCGCTGATAACCTGCTGTCCGAGCTGATGCGGAAGGGCTACCCCTGCGGATCTATTCACGGTGGCAAAAACCAGGAGGATCGTAGCGACACCATCAGTGCCTTCAAGGGTGGTGTCTTCCCTGTGATGATCGCCACCTCCGTTGCAGCCCGTGGTCTTGACGTGAAACAACTTAAACTGGTGATCAACTATGATGTCCCTAATCACCTTGAGGACTACGTCCACCGTGCTGGTCGTACCGGACGTGCTGGAAACACTGGAATCGCTGTCACATTTCTGACCGATACCCAGGAGCGCTTCGCTGTCGACGTTGTTAAGGCACTCCAGCAGAGTAATCAGGAAGTTCCCAAGCCTATTATGAGCATGGCTGAATCTTTCCTCAAAAAGATCAAAGACGGAAAAGAAAAGTCGAGCCATGGCTTCGGTGGTAAGGGACTGGAGCGCCTCGATCAAGAGCGCGAGAATGCTCGCAAGCGTGAACGCCGCGCCTTCAAGACTGGCGACGAAGAAGACGAAGAAGACGAAGAAGGAAAGGAAGACACAGCCGACAAGGGCGAGGATCGCTTCGCCAAAGCCCTTTCTTCCGTGCAATCTGCCACTACTTCAACCCCGACCCAGATTCCCGGCGTACCGAAGGGTATCGACCTCGACGGCCATATTACTGTTCACAAGACCGAGAGAGAGCCTCCTGGCTCCAAGAATACTCTCGACAAAGTGGGATCTGCTGTGGCGGATATCAATGCCCGCCTCAGCAAGGCTGGTGTTATGAGATCCGGTGTGCCCATTGACAATCGTGGTCCCGATGCAGGCCAGTTCCATGCCACTCTTGAAATCAACGACTTTCCCCGTAAGTACCCACTGTCCCTGAAAATCTCACCATGACTGATGCTAACCTGACTCCCTCGATACAGAGAAAGCTCGTTGGGCCGTTACCAACCGCACGAATGTCGCCAAGATCCTGGAAGCAACCGGAACCTCTATCACGACCAAAGGCAACTTTTATCCTCCCGGCAAAGAACCCGGTCCGAATGAACTGCCGAAGCTGTACATCCTGGTGGAGGGAGAGACCGAGATTTCCGTTACGAATGCGATGCGTGAGCTGATGCGTCTGCTGAAGGATGGCACCATGGCGGCGGCTGATAGTGATGCCCGTGCTCCGGCTAGTGGCCGCTACAACGTCGTCTAGACGCAGAACGGAGTGATATGGAGTGAATTTATGGCGCGCAGATAGGAATTACCGACATAACAGCATGATTGCTTAGCTTTGATTTCGGTACCTAGCTTGCCCAAATCAAGTCTCAACAAACGTGTTCGTCCATTTTAAGTAGTAGCGTAGGGTAGTTTCCGTGAAGGACTGAAAGTCTGGGCAGGGAAACCGAGAGTAGGGGAAGTGTAAGATGACCTCGTGGCATAGCCGCTCGTCCGTTTAATCGGATTCTTTTGAGTTGCGTGCACATATTGTTGCTCCAGCTGAATGTAGATGGTATTGGGCGTGACGATAACAAGTCCCTGAAGTAGGTACACCGTGTATTGAGGGCGCAGGGTGCCCAGGCCTTGCAAACCAGTCTTGAAGCCGAACAAAATATGCGACCCTCAGGAAATAGGTAGGAGTGTGATCTCTGTGATAGAGAGTATGAATGACTTTATCTGCACTATAGAGTTGTAGAAAGCACGAAGGTACTACACTGTATGTACTATCAACATAGACGTTAGAGGTCCCCCTCTGCTCGAGATCGCTACCGCAGAGCTTCTCTCCGTCTTCGTCTATCATTACAATCTATCCATCTTGGCCGTGTTTTTTGACAGAAAATTCAGAAATGCGATTATTTCTCAGTAAGCGGCAAGTATATTTTGAAATATTCTGGTCCTAGAGCAGAACTACCTGGCCCAAGAGGTAGATGCCAGTGGCATTTTTTTATTTAGATTATGAGACTGACGTTGCGTATGAGGGGGAACTTTTACATCTCAATTGGGCAAGCTCTTCAAGATTTTCTGGCCTGTATTTGCATGTTGATGCTGATCTAGTACAACGCAGTAAATGATACAACCCCCCGACATCATTCTAACCCGTTGGGGTGTTTGACTATAGACATTTCGGATCCGTCCTGTGTAGACATTGCCAGGCTGTAAGTTCAGAGATATTGGCCATCACGCGAGTATTCTATATACTTCATTCTGTACACGTCTCCTTTTACTCATAATGCCAGGGTGCCCGTTTAAGTAGATTTTGTTGTCTGTAGAGATGATTGCAAGGTATCGAGCGTTAGGTGAGAAGGTCTCACGCAGCTCTCCGGAAACGTGTAGAGAAATGCACCGAGTGATCTTACTTCAGAGGTCGAGCAGTGGTACTGGACACGCAATATGTGTATAGGGAATTTTCGTCATCGTCACCCATCCCACAAGCTACAATATCGTCGTTGGGCAGGTATACGATTGCCAGTATTTGACCAGGCTTTGCCTGATCAAAGGCATGCAACAGGCTTTTGGTGTCCGTATTTCAAACTCGGATAGTATTTTCAGAATCACCTGTTGCAAGTGATTTTCCATCTGGTAAGAATGAAATGACTGGAAGAGTACATGCCGGAAGTTCGAAGAAGACCTCAAGACTGCATGCCACAATATCAAATAATGAATGGCAAATGAATGGTCTCCAGAGACCATGAGTGCATGCCTTCTATCAGCCAGGCACCTCACTAGTGTTGCGACTTCGCAAGGTCAATTGTCCAGAAATTTTCCACTGTACATAAATTTCAGAGCTTGGGTTGCCCTCCACCTGAGATAGATCATGAGATGGAAGCCAAGACTTATCGTTTGGGGAGAAGTCCGTATCGATGAAACCGGCTTGATGGCCCTCAAGATCTATCACATATTCTGATCACATAAGGTCCATAGAAGGGACTCTGCGAATCCACCTGGGTAACCTATGTCGAAAGACTTTTTTAGCCAAGCTCTATTCGGGGGAGAATATCTTGGCAGACAAGGACCATCGGTGGGGCGAAAGAATGGTCATTCTTTACCACTGGTTGACGAACCGCTTGACGTCTTTCAAAAAAAAAAGCCAATTCTCTAATGCTCGAGCTAGAAAAAATGTTAAGAATATTATCAAAATTTGACCATAGCATGCTTACTGAGAAAAGCAAAATCAGCCTGTCTACCATATTCTAGGGATCCATAGGTGTTAGGCCTGCTGAAATAATGTGTTGGTGACCATCATTCTTCCGTTCTGTAAGGCTACAGGGTATCGAGGACTTGAAATAGTAATATTTGCGTACCTGGTCCTTCGACATGATCACCAAAAGTATCCTTTTGAGTAATGTTAGAGCTCTGAGTGTCCAATTCGTTTGTTGGATTATTCGGGCAGAGACACTGTAGAAGACCGCTTCCCATGATGGAAGGTTTAATCCAGTCTCAACTGAGGCATTCGTGAGCTGTATATCAGGTACAATTCCTCGGAGGAGAATAATTCGAGGTATGTTGACGGCGAATGAGAGTGCCTTTTTTTCGCTTTTATTTGTTCGTACTACACAAGCGCCAGGTAGGGGCGGGGCTGGAGGTCAGCTGAAGCTGCATGAACCTCACATTAGGGATGCCATGAATAGGAGAATCGCAGCCCAAATTCATGCATACCAAGTATGCCGGCGGTAACTAAGTTCTCGCCATCGAAGCAATCTCGTCACCGAGGTTACTGAAATCCACAAACCCAAACTTCGCATACAAAGGCGCGCCATCTTTGCTAGCATCCACATATGCGGCAACACCCTCGACATCAGCTAGCTCGCAGCCCCATTTAACAAGCATCGATCCAGCTCCTCGTCGTTGATAGTCAGGATGGGTAGCGACAGTGTCCAGATCTACAAAGTCAGTAGTTACGAAGAGATATGTTCACAACTGGGACACAGACAAAAATGTTTTTTATCACCCATAACGCGTTTCCGATTTTCCTCTTCTTTCTGGAAGAATTTGTCGCATAGCGTTTTAGGCATCTCTTCATGCCATGGTGGGTAGCGGTCGCCACGATCTTCCGGCATCGATGTGTCCCATTTCGCATACGCTGCTATGCGCGGTCGGCCGTGGTGGTCGTTTGACTCGGTATCAATCACCTTAACGTATTTCTGAAAGGGCTTCTGCGTGAAATCGCGGTAGTTGGCATCTGTTAACCATTGGCGGACTGCTGGTGTGTTGGGGAAGACGCGACGTAGTTCTGGGTCCGAGAACGCTGCGAACCAAAGGTCTGTGAGAGCTGGCAAATCATCCACAGTCAAGGGTTCAAGCTTGAGAGACGAGGGTGCTGGCATTGCTGTAGTTGCAGTAGAATGAAGTCGCAAGGAACCTGAAGGACGAGGTGTAGTCAACGAGTGGAAACGCGGGGAACGTGACTTGGACAGTTTGGGTCGGTGCGACTTTCCCGCGATGGGTTCACCGATCACAAATATATACAAGTGTCAAGTTTACCTGGCGGCAATAAAGTGGAGATACACTAATGTAGTACTTGCAAAGTGCCCGAAAGTGCTTTGAATGCTAATTTCTTCGCATATTCGAGATGATATGCCTTACTATGTATCATGGCCTCTTGATCGTAGTATCACTCAAACGTTCACTTGACAGGACGCAATGGGATCTGATGCAGAATGGGTTGGATAGACTCAAGCCTGCTCTCCCCCAAAACTCCAGATGGAGCCCTGCAGCTATGTGTGCCAAAACTACCCCTTCACACCGACACCATTGAATCCTGTCAAATCAGCAGGCTCCAACTCCGAACCAACCCACTCTTGGAGAGGTAATGTATACTCCGGACTTTCCCTCGTAAAACCAGAGATCGCTGTAAAGTCGACGCTGGAAAACTGTGCAAAAGAATTGAAAGATAAGAAATTTAACGCCCCCAAAGAATTTCGAAACCAGGAGAGCTCAGAACGAGCTGCCGTGCTTTATCAGTTGGCGGATTTATTGATAGGCCGCCATTTTCCTTTGGTCATCCTGCGCTCGGTTTGCTCTCTCAGCTTCGCTTACTTCGTTCAAAGTCTGTGCTTGCGTCTTCAACTTTTGTTCTGCAAGCTTCGACGCTAGCTTTCCCTTGTTGGCGGACGACGCGGTCTCGGCCCGTTTCTGTAACCCCACAATGATTAGTGTCTTCCCGTTCTGTAGATCGCCGTGGTAGGAAGCATATCGGGATAGCAAAGGAACAAAACGTGGTTTAACTTACCTGTGCAGCAATAGCAGCATTTGAACGTGCCTCGTCACCACCCCCTTGCGCTCCTCCCGGGGAACTGTCCCCGAGCGTCCGACCCGGGGTATTCTTCCAATTGGCTTGTGCAGGGACGGAAGCTCGAGGGGCAGTCGATCGATCCGAGGGGTTGGTTCCGACAACACGACCGGTACCGGCGAAGGCGTCGGGCTCGTTAGAGGAGCGCGAGCAGATATTCCCCATGTTTTTTGTTGCGGGTGGACACCCTGGGGTTAGTGCGGAGGCCGTGGGGATGTGTGAAACGAAACCAAAGGCAGGGGTGGACGAGGGAGGAAGGGAGGGAGACGTGTGGATGCAAGCTGAGAGTCCGAGCTAGGTGGAGCAGTGCAGAAGATCGAAGCCAGTCACTGTGCTGCGTACCTGCATGTTCAAGGGGAATCTGGCAATCACAACGGGCAAGCTGAGCCGGAGGTCAACAGTCACGTTGCGATTAGAGACAGCGATAAGAGGGCACGTGGGGTTACGTCAGCACCGAGATCTCGGGGAATTTGCCTCTATTCGATCTCACAACGTAAATCTCGATCTATACGGTATGACAGATATCGACAGGGCTAACGATGGGAGTCGCCTGGTTAATGCGACTCACATGACCCTTCAACTCACCCGAGTTTCACGGTGGAGCCGATCGAAGGGTGACTGTGGCCCGGGGAGATGCCCGCGGGGGAGAGATTATTAGTCATCAAAAAAAGGACGGTGAAGAGAAGACGCACCTTCCGGAGAATGCTGGGGAATGCCTCAGCTTGCCTCGACTAGTGCAAGCAAAGACTCGAGTCACTTCACCACTGTCGCTCCTGCCCTCCTCGACCACAATGACCGCCGCAACCGGTTGACCGCTTGCCAACACGCACGCTTCGATTCGCCCGCAAACTATGACGCCTAACCCCCAAGGTCCTCACTCGCCCGGTGTCCCAAGGTCCTCACTTCATATTTGGGAGTCGCAGAGGCTGCCCCCTCTCTCCTGATTGTGGACTTTTCTGCTGCTGCAGCTCCTCGATTTCGGTTTTTATTTCGTCTCCAAGGTCCTCGTTTTACCTGAAATCTTGTGCTGCACGACGATCGTTCGCCATTTTCTCCGATTGCGTCGGTGATCCTCTGCCGACGTAGTACACACTTTCCCGGCGGATGACACAAACGTGAGACGACTTGCATTACCGTGGAGGGGCATATCCGAGTGGACTCTCTGGTTTACATACTGGGGCCTCGTGCATTCCTGGGTGGACGCTGCAGTGGCCTTGAGAACTGCCGGTTACGTGATTGAACGGCCATCAACTTGAGCCCGGATCTCGTACCTGCCAGTTCTACGACGAATTCACTTGCCGGTCGCACCTTCTCGTCAGCTCGTCAACCGTCTTTTCCCCATTGAAATTTCCCCTGGTGCCGGTACCTGCTCCTGTCGCGACACCGGTCTTTGCCTTTTGCCTGTCTCACAATCCTTTTACCTGTACCCCTCCAACCCAATTCCCCGACGTGGTTCGTGCACACCATGTCTTCCCAGCCCCAAGGAGGCGATTTCTGCCTTGAGTGCCGTTGGGAGGGATTGCATATCGATGGCAAGAACCCCGGTGACGCTTCGGGGATCCAAACCCAGCCTCAGTGGACGTGCTCGCAGCCTGAAAACCATACCGTGCTCGCAGACGCGCAGCCCGACGATGGATGCTGCGAGGCAGACGACTGTGCGCTAGATTGTGGGTCGGTATGTGACGGCTTCGTGGACTGTGACGCTTCGACCGTTTGCTCCGTTGCTCATTGCGACGACATTCACTGCGGCGACACACACTGCGATGAGACTCAATGCGAAAGCACTGACCCTGCCTGTTACGAAGATCACTGCTGCGACACCACTCAAGACGAAGACTGCGCCTTCGACTCCTTCTTTGGCCTGACTACCCCGTTTTCCCTGGACGGATCTAGTGACCTTCCGTCGACCGCGATGGCAACCCATGTCGCCGGCGACCAGGGCAAGCCGATGGACCAAACCCTCCCGGGAACTATCGACCCCTGCTATCACCAAGACTTCCTTCATTCCTACCAGACGCATGCAAGCCATTGTGAGCAAAACGTTTCGAGCCATTTCGAGTGTCATGACTTCCAGAAGGACCTGCAGGGGATGTTCACGCATCAGCCGTTCCCTCCCCAGACAGAGGTCAACCCGGCAGATGTCTTCCAAATGCTTGGGATGTGCCCGGACTACACAGTCTGCCACGACCATGTCGCTCCTGCTCAGCCTACCGCGACTGAGCTGGAAAAGCCCAACAACACCCCGACACCGGCCAGCTTGAACTGCTTCCACCCCGAGCATCACCATGTCCACGGCTCCTTTAAGAACCCCAACGACCTCCAGCTCAATATTCCGCGAGGGCCTCATCGCAACCATCATCGATGCCGTGTTCACCACCACCATGCTCACCCTTACTCACCATACTCTCGCCAATCCCGATCCAGTGTGAGCTCGCACTTCATCTCGAGCCCGGGAGAGACCCCGCCGCCACTGGACGGAGGTGTATCATCCGTCTTGACCACCCCTGACTTCTCTACCGAGGACAATGACTTCCACATCTGCAAATGGGTTATCAACATTCATGGCATCAAGGCCCCATGTGGTGCCACTTTTGCGGATTCGGGTGCTCTCCAGGACCACCTTGTTGCCTCCCACATGAACACAGTGGATGGTGCCAGAGGCAATGGATACTATTGCTGCTGGGAAGGATGCCATCGTCCGGATGAGCCATTTTCTCAAAAGTCGAAGCTTCAGGGTCATTTCCTGACGCACAGCAACTGTAAGTGATCTTACCTTCGATGGATATCATTAAGAATACAGACTCACCATCTACCGCAGACAAAAACTTCAGATGCTCTGTTTGCGGAAAAGCCTTTGCTCGCCAGGCGACTTTGGATCGGCATGAGCGCAGCCACCGAGGCGACAAGCCGTACAAATGTAAGGATTGTGGCAAGACATTCACGGATAGCAGTGAACTGAGTAAGTTACCTTTCTATCGTAATACGTATTATTACTCATTGTCGCAGAAACGCACTCGCGAACCCACAGTGGCGAGAAGCCATTCAAATGCACTTTCCCAGGATGCAATTTTACAACTGGAGACGTGAGTTTCCATATAAAACCTGTATTTAAAACATTCCACTCACAATTCCTCCTCAGTCTTCCAATATGTCTAGTCACAGATTGACTCATGGTGAACGGAAACATAAATGCCCTTACCCGGGATGCACCAAGAGCTTTACCCGACCTGGTATGTATAGAGTCATGGTTACGATTGTAAATCAAGGACCAGTATTAACTTCTCATCTTGCTCAGACCAACTGAAGCGTCACCAGCGAACAACCCACAAAATAGAGACTCCTTCCCTCCTTCCATCGCCAAGTCACGACCAATTCACAGTCGCCCCCTACGCTGTCGTCTAATACTTCGTTGCAACAAAATACCCCTTGTGTAATGTATGACTGTCACGCTATTACGACCTACAGAAACGGTGCTACGTGTGGCCGGGCGTATCGCGGCTTTCTGGGAAATGAATAGGAAGGGTGCCGTTTCATGGAAGGGACTCCTCTCTTCCATAAACGGGTACCCTTTTCATTTCATCCATGTTTGAGTGATCTGGCGTTTTTACTGTATGAGGAACATCGTATCACCAGACTCCGATTTATCTGGTGATATTGGGAATTGATGATTTTTCACGTACTGTTGCTGCCAGGTTTTGCTGCGCTTTTATGATATGTTCAGTGCAGCTACGATACTGGCAATGTTTATGTTAATAATGATCTTGATACCACGGTCTGAAACAATGAATCTTGTTCAATGAACTTCGACGTCGATGTCTCCCTAATTATGCAATCGACATGTCCGACACGGCCATTTTCTGATGCACAATACCCTTAAGATACGATAGCCGTACAAATCCCCGATAAAAATACAGTCCAGCTACCATCTCAAAACTCCATATCCAACCTAATCATCATGAGCCCTTTCCTCAAGAATCTCAACAGCATTCCTCAACTCCCTCACCCGCTGCCCAACCCTCTTTTTAACCTCCCCACGCACATCACCATTTACAGCCTGCGCATCAAAATTCGTCTCAACAACCGGACCCTGCTTCTCAGAACCCTTCAGCGTCTCACTCGCGCCCGTCGTATAAAGCTCATAAACAGCAATGAGCTGATTCAGCGCATCGCGCGCAGACTCCCGATCCGACGCGGCATAGATAGTCGCACTATCCGTCGAGTCCGTCGCGATCTCAAACTCGTCTTTCGCGATCTCATACAGGTCTTGCAGCTCTTCGATTAGATTGTCGGCGGTAATGTCTGTCGGCGAGGCGGAGGGCGAATACGCGCGGAAGGCGAGGTGTTTGTTGCACCACGCGGCTGGGGTGTGTCGGGTCCAGAGGGAGGAGTGCTTTGTAATCGAGGCGTTGCGATTGGTAGTAGTGATGGAGTTGTGTAGAGCTCGGGGGTTTTGGAGGTTTAGGCTTGGGAGGAGACGGGGTTGGCGAGTGCGGAGGCGGGTTAAGCGTGTTCCGACGCTGAGGGAGGACATTGTGCTTGTAGTTGTTGATAACTGCACAGAGATTTGGGAATTGTACTTTGCAGATGCAGTATTTATATTCGTCTCGCAAGTACTTTGGGTTGTGGACGTTGAGTGAATGAGGTGAGCTCGAGGCACCTTGGGGAACCAATGACGGGAACCAATGACGTATGTCACGTGTTGATAAGATGTATGCTCCGCGTTTTCCAGGTGGGCTGACTTGTCGTGCCCTAAATCGTTTTGTTGGGACTGAAACAGATCTTGAAGAGAGGCTATATTTTAGTGAAGAAACTGGGCTGTTGTTGGATCGGTGGAAATGGTCGATATAGGTGGCATCAACAGTCGATTTCTAAGCCATCGACTCTGGATCCCGAATCCCGAGGTCGCGAGGTCGCTGTGATTGAAGAAAGGAGTTTCGAGGAGGTTTAGCTAGTACGGTCGAGTTTTATAATAAAGTAGATTTGTGGTTCGTATTGCATGATCCTAAAGCTCGAATCATACGATTTTCTTAGTGCGGCTCGAAGGATCAGGCAGCAAGCCACCCTCGGCCCTAGCCCCCAAAGCTTTGGCGGGAAAAGAATATCAAAGTCACCTCCAGCAGCATAGATCTTGGGATAATTGCCATTCCTGTTGCTAAAAACAAGAATTTGTGTTCGACATAAGAGATGGAAGGAAATTAAAATCAGATTATGAACAAAGACGTATAAACCATGAATTATGAACAGAAAAGCAGGTCCGTCCTGAAGCCACCTGCCGGGGTAACTAGTGCTCGCAAAGACTGAAGCTGCCCTCTTGAAACTCCTTATTTTGCTTCTCAGCCGTAAGTCCACGCTCTTTCATAAGCTCAAGTCGGTGCGCCTTGGCTTCTTCAATAGACATGGCTGAATGACCCGGTGTATCAGCCTCTTCCGTGGTTTTCTGCCTTTTCGCAGGCCGATCGGAGGTTTCACTTCCGACAGAAGCATCCTTGGTCCTTATCCAGTCATCTCTCTGCGGTGGGACATTAGCCGAGGAAATAACGCGCCGATGAGGATCGACAAGGAAAAGCGCAAGGATCTTGCGATGGCCAGGCTTGGACCGGTCCTCTAGAGAAAACGGAGATACGCAGTGTTGAAGTGTATTGGGAAAGGTGATGATTCGACCTTCCTTAGATACCACGCTGCCGAGATCTTGCGTCGTCAAGCAGGTCACCATGTTGGACCAGTCGTCGGGATATCCATACACCTGGTACATGAATTGGTGTTGGTCTTGCTCGTAGCTGAGATCGATCATGTCGGCCATCCCGCGATGGCGGAAGGCGAGCGAGCTGGTGGTGATGTTCTCGCTGTCGTAGTAGTAAATTGCCGACGCAGCGATTCGCTCGTTCTACACCAGAGTAGGACGTTAGATAAAGGTCAGAGAATAGAGTCAAAAGGGGAATAAACTCACAAGTTGGCCCTCGATATGCCAGCTTCCACCCTCATACTCCGGCTTTTCGGGAGTCAACTCGATATTTGCCAGCTTGACAATAACCTGAA